>NC_090947.1:47121920-47749309 GCF_040807025.1 Struthio camelus | reverse complement strand
AGGCGCGCGAGGGGGTGAAAGGGTGTAAAAAAGTGTTTGGGGAGGGCGGGGAGGGGATTTGTTGGAACCCGGAAGTGGGAGGCGGAAACCCGGAAGTGGGAGGCGGAAACCGGAAGTGAGGGGGAGAGGAGCGGGGGAGGCGGGAAAAGGCGCGCGAGGGGGTGAAAGGGTGTAAAAAAGTGTTTGGGGAGGGCGGGGAGGGGATTTGTTGGAACCCGGAAGTGGGAGGCGGAAACCCGGAAGTGGGAGGCGGAAACCGGAAGTGAGGGGGAGAGGAGCGGGGGAGGCGGGAAAAGGCGTGCGAGGGGGTGAAAGGGTGTAAAAAAGTGTTTGGGGAGTGCAGTGAGGGGATTTGTTGGAACCCGGAAGTGGGAGGCGGAAACCCGGAAGTGGGAGGCCGAAACCGGAAGTGAGGGGGAGAGGAGCGGGGGAGGCGGGAAAAGGCGTCCGAGGGGGGGAAACGGTGTCAAAAAGTGTTTGGGGAGGGCAGTGAGGGGATTGGGTGGAACCCGGAAGTGGGAGGCGGAAACCCGGAAGTGGGAGGCGGAAACCGGAAGTGAGGGGGAGAGGAGCGGGGGAGGCGGGAAAAGGCGTCCGAGGGGGTGAAACGGTGTAAAAAAGTGTTTGGGGAGGGCGGGGGAGGGGATTTGTTGGAACCCGGAAGTGGGAGGCGGAAACCCGGAAGTGGGAGGCGGAAACCGGAAGTGAGGGGGAGAGGAGCGGGGGAGGCGGGAAAAGGCGCGCGAGGGGGTGAAAGGGTGTAAAAAAGTGTGTGGGGAGGGCGGGGAGGGGATTTGTTGGAACCCGGAAGTGGGAGGCGGAAACCCGGAAGTGGGAGGCGGAAACCGGAAGTGAGGGGGAGAGGAGCGGGGGAGGCGGGAAAAGGCGTCCGAGGGGGTGAAACGGTGTCAAAAAGTGTTTGGGGAGGGCGGGGGAGGGGATTTGTTGGAACCCGGAAGTGGGAGGCGGAAACCCGGAAGTGGGAGGCGGAAACCGGAAGTGAGGGGGAGAGGAGCGGGGGAGGCGGGAAAAGGCGCCCGAGGGGGTGAAACGGTGTCAAAAAGTGTTTGGGGAGGGCGGGGGAGGGGATTTGTTGGAACCCGGAAGTGGGAGGCGGAAACCCGGAAGTGGGAGGCGGAAACCGGAAGTGAGGGGGAGAGGAGCGGGGGAGGCGGGAAAAGGCGCCCGAGGGGGTGAAAGGGTGTAAAAAAGTGTTTGGGGAGGGCGGGGGAGGGGATTTGTTGGAACCCGGAAGTGGGAGGCGGAAACCCGGAAGTGGGAGGCGGAAACCGGAAGTGAGGGGGAGAGGAGCGGGGGAGGCGGGAAAAGGCGTCCGAGGGGGGGAAACGGTGTAAAAAAGTGTTTGGGGAGGGCGGGGGAGGGGATTTGTTGGAACCCGGAAGTGGGAGGCGGAAACCCGGAAGTGGGAGGCGGAAACCGGAAGTGAGGGGGAGAGGAGCGGGGGAGGCGGGAAAAGGCGCCCGAGGGGGTGAAACGGTGTCAAAAAGTGTTTCGGGAGGGCGGGGGAGGGGATTTGTTGGAACCCGGAAGTGGGAGGCGGAAACCCGGAAGTGGGAGGCGGAAACCGGAAGTGAGGGGGAGAGGAGCGGGGGAGGCGGAAAAGGCGTCCGAGGGGGGGAAACGGTGTAAAAAAGTGTTTGGGGAGGGCGGGGGAGGGGATTTGTTGGAACCCGGAAGTGGGAGGCGGAAACCCGGAAGTGGGAGGCGGAAACCGGAAGTGAGGGGGAGAGGAGCGGGGGAGGCGGGAAAAGGCGTGCGAGGGGGTGAAACGGTGTAAAAAAGTGTTTGGGGAGGGCGGGGAGGGGATTTGTTGGAACCCGGAAGTGGGAGGCGGAAACCCGGAAGTGGGAGGCGGAAACCGGAAGTGAGGGGGAGAGGAGCGGGGGAGGCGGGAAAAGGCGTCCGAGGGGGTGAAACGGTGTCAAAAAGTGTGTGGGGAGGGCGGGGGAGGGGATTTGTTGGAACTCGGAAGTGGGAGGCGGAAACCCGGAAGTGGGAGGCGGAAACCGGAAGTGAGGGGGAGAGGAGCGGGGGAGGCGGGAAAAGGCGTCCGAGGGGGGTGAAACGGTTTCAAAAAGTGTTTGGGGAGGGCGGGGGAGGGGATTGGGTGGAACCCGGAAGTGGGAGGCGGAAACCCGGAAGTGGGAGGCGGAAACCGGAAGTGAGGGGGAGAGGAGCGGGGGAGGCGGGAAAAGGCGTCCGAGGGGGTGAAACGGTGTAAAAAAGTGTTTGGGGAGGGCGGGGGAGGGGATTTGTTGGAACCCGGAAGTGGGAGGCGGAAACCCGGAAGTGGGAGGCCGAAACCGGAAGTGAGGGGGAGAGGAGCGGGGGAGGCGGGAAAAGGCGCCCGAGGGGGGTGAAACGGTGTAAAAAAGTGCTTGGGGAGGGCGGGGGAGGGGATTTGTTGGAACCCGGAAGTGGGAGGCGGAAACCCGGAAGTGGGAGGCGGAAACCGGAAGTGAGGGGGAGAGGAGCGGGGGAGGCGGGAAAAGGCGTCCGAGGGGGTGAAACGGTGTAAAAAAGTGTTTGGGGAGGGCGGGGGAGGGGATTGGGTGGAACCCGGAAGTGGGAGGCGGAAACCCGGAAGTGGGAGGCGGAAACCGGAAGTGAGGGGGAGAGGAGCGGGGGAGGCGGGAAAAGGCGCCCGAGGGGGTGAAACGGTTTCAAAAAGTGTGTGGGGAGGGCGGGGGAGGGGATTGGGTGGAACCCGGAAGTGGGAGGCGGAAACCCGGAAGTGGGAGGCCGAAACCGGAAGTGAGGGGGAGAGGAGCGGGGGAGGCGGGAAAAGGCGTCCGAGGGGGGGAAACGGTGTAAAAAAGTGTTTGGGGAGGGCGGGGGAGGGGATTGGGTGGAACCCGGAAGTGGGAGGCGGAAACCCGGAAGTGGGAGGCGGAAACCGGAAGTGAGGGGGAGAGGAGCGGGGGAGGCGGGAAAAGGCGTCCGAGGGGGTGAAACGGTGTAAAAAAGTGTTTGGGGAGGGCGGGGGAGGGGATTGGGTGGAACCCGGAAGTGGGAGGCGGAAACCCGGAAGTGGGAGGCGGAAACCGGAAGTGAGGGGGAGAGGAGCGGGGGAGGCGGGAAAAGGCGTCCGAGGGGGGGAAACGGTGTAAAAAAGTGTTTGGGGAGGGCGGGGGAGGGGATTTGTTGGAACCCGGAAGTGGGAGGCGGAAACCCGGAAGTGGGAGGCGGAAACCGGAAGTGAGGGGGAGAGGAGCGGGGGAGGCGGGAAAAGGCGCCCGAGGGGGTGAAACGGTGTCAAAAAGTGTTTCGGGAGGGCGGGGGAGGGGATTTGTTGGAACCCGGAAGTGGGAGGCGGAAACCCGGAAGTGGGAGGCGGAAACCGGAAGTGAGGGGGAGAGGAGCGGGGGAGGCGGGAAAAGGCGCCCGAGGGGGTGAAACGGTGTAAAAAAGTGTGTGGGGAGGGCGGGGGAGGGGATTGGGTGGAACCCGGAAGTGGGAGGCGGAAACCCGGAAGTGGGAGGCCGAAACCGGAAGTGAGGGGGAGAGGAGCGGGGGAGGCGGAAAAGGCGTCCGAGGGGGGGAAACGGTGTAAAAAAGTGTTTGGGGAGGGCGGGGGAGGGGATTTGTTGGAACCCGGAAGTGGGAGGCGGAAACCCGGAAGTGGGAGGCGGAAACCGGAAGTGAGGGGGAGAGGAGCGGGGGAGGCGGGAAAAGGCGTGCGAGGGGGTGAAACGGTGTAAAAAAGTGTTTGGGGAGGGCGGGGAGGGGATTTGTTGGAACCCGGAAGTGGGAGGCGGAAACCCGGAAGTGGGAGGCGGAAACCGGAAGTGAGGGGGAGAGGAGCGGGGGAGGCGGGAAAAGGCGTCCGAGGGGGTGAAACGGTGTCAAAAAGTGCTTGGGGAGGGCGGGGGAGGGGATTTGTTGGAACTCGGAAGTGGGAGGCGGAAACCCGGAAGTGGGAGGCGGAAACCGGAAGTGAGGGGGAGAGGAGCGGGGGAGGCGGGAAAAGGCGTCCGAGGGGGGTGAAACGGTTTCAAAAAGTGTTTGGGGAGGGCGGGGGAGGGGATTGGGTGGAACCCGGAAGTGGGAGGCGGAAACCCGGAAGTGGGAGGCCGAAACCGGAAGTGAGGGGGAGAGGAGCGGGGGAGGCGGGAAAAGGCGTCCGAGGGGGTGAAACGGTGTCAAAAAGTGTTTGGGGAGGGCGGGGGAGGGGATTGGGTGGAACCCGGAAGTGGGAGGCGGAAACCCGGAAGTGGGAGGCCGAAACCGGAAGTGAGGGGGAGAGGAGCGGGGGAGGCGGGAAAAGGCGTCCGAGGGGGTGAAACGGTGTAAAAAAGTGTTTGGGGAGGGCGGGGGAGGGGATTTGTTGGAACCCGGAAGTGGGAGGCGGAAACCCGGAAGTGGGAGGCGGAAACCGGAAGTGAGGGGGAGAGGAGCGGGGGAGGCGGGAAAAGGCGCCCGAGGGGGGTGAAACGGTGTAAAAAAGTGCTTGGGGAGGGCGGGGGAGGGGATTTGTTGGAACCCGGAAGTGGGAGGCGGAAACCCGGAAGTGGGAGGCGGAAACCGGAAGTGAGGGGGAGAGGAGCGGGGGAGGCGGGAAAAGGCGTCCGAGGGGGTGAAACGGTGTAAAAAAGTGCTTGGGGAGGGCGGGGGAGGGGATTGGGTGGAACCCGGAAGTGGGAGGCGGAAACCCGGAAGTGGGAGGCGGAAACCGGAAGTGAGGGGGAGAGGAGCGGGGGAGGCGGGAAAAGGCGCCCGAGGGGGTGAAACGGTTTCAAAAAGTGTGTGGGGAGGGCGGGGGAGGGGATTTGTTGGAACCCGGAAGTGGGAGGCGGAAACCCGGAAGTGGGAGGCGGAAACCGGAAGTGAGGGGGAGAGGAGCGGGGGAGGCGGGAAAAGGCGCCCGAGGGGGGGAAACGGTGTAAAAAAGTGCTTGGGGAGGGCGGGGGAGGGGATTGGGTGGAACCCGGAAGTGGGAGGCGGAAACCCGGAAGTGGGAGGCCGAAACCGGAAGTGAGGGGGAGAGGAGCGGGGGAGGCGGGAAAAGGCGTCCGAGGGGGTGAAACGGTGTAAAAAAGTGTTTGGGGAGGGCGGGGGAGGGGATTTGTTGGAACCCGGAAGTGGGAGGCGGAAACCCGGAAGTGGGAGGCGGAAACCGGAAGTGAGGGGGAGAGGAGCGGGGGAGGCGGGAAAAGGCGTCCGAGGGGGGGAAACGGTGTCAAAAAGTGTTTGGGGAGGGCGGGGGAGGGGATTTGTTGGAACCCGGAAGTGGGAGGCGGAAACCCGGAAGTGGGAGGCGGAAACCGGAAGTGAGGGGGAGAGGAGCGGGGGAGGCGGGAAAAGGCGTCCGAGGGGGTGAAACGGTGTCAAAAAGTGCTTGGGGAGGGCGGGGGAGGGGATTGGGTGGAACCCGGAAGTGGGAGGAGGAAACCCGGAAGTGGGAGGCCGAAACCGGAAGTGAGGGGGAGAGGAGCGGGGGAGGCGGGAAAAGGCGCCCGAGGGGGTGAAACGGTTTCAAAAAGTGTGTGGGGAGGGCGGGGGAGGGGATTGGGTGGAACCCGGAAGTGGGAGGCGGAAACCCGGAAGTGGGAGGCGGAAACCGGAAGTGAGGGGGAGAGGAGCGGGGGAGGCGGGAAAAGGCGTCCGAGGGGGGGAAACGGTGTCAAAAAGTGTTTGGGGAGGGCGGGGGAGGGGATTTGTTGGAACCCGGAAGTGGGAGGCGGAAACCCGGAAGTGGGAGGCGGAAACCGGAAGTGAGGGGGAGAGGAGCGGGGGAGGCGGGAAAAGGCGCCCGAGGGGGGGAAACGGTGTAAAAAAGTGTTTGGGGAGGGCGGGGGAGGGGATTTGTTGGAACCCGGAAGTGGGAGGCGGAAACCCGGAAGTGGGAGGCGGAAACCGGAAGTGAGGGGGAGAGGAGCGGGGGAGGCGGGAAAAGGCGTCCGAGGGGGTGAAACGGTGTCAAAAAGTGTTTGGGGAGGGCGGGGGAGGGGATTTGTTGGAACCCGGAAGTGGGAGGCGGAAACCCGGAAGTGGGAGGCCGAAACCGGAAGTGAGGGGGAGAGGAGCGGGGGAGGCGGGAAAAGGCGTCCGAGGG
Organism: Struthio camelus; assembly: GCF_040807025.1. Taxonomy (NCBI): domain Eukaryota; kingdom Metazoa; phylum Chordata; class Aves; order Struthioniformes; family Struthionidae; genus Struthio; species Struthio camelus. Next base: position 47,743,233 of record NC_090947.1, on the reverse strand, counting down.
GGGTGAAACGGTTTCAAAAAGTGTTTGGGGAGGGCGGGGGAGGGGATTTGTTGGAACCCGGAAGTGGGAGGCGGAAACCCGGAAGTGGGAGGCGGAAACCGGAAGTGAGGGGGAGAGGAGCGGGGGAGGCGGGAAAAGGCGCCCGAGGGGGTGAAACGGTGTCAAAAAGTGTTTGGGGAGGGCGGGGGAGGGGATTTGTTGGAACCCGGAAGTGGGAGGCGGAAACCCGGAAGTGGGAGGCCGAAACCGGAAGTGAGGGGGAGAGGAGCGGGGGAGGCGGGAAAAGGCGCCCGAGGGGGGTGAAACGGTGTAAAAAAGTGCTTGGGGAGGGCGGGGGAGGGGATTTGTTGGAACCCGGAAGTGGGAGGCGGAAACCCGGAAGTGGGAGGCCGAAACCGGAAGTGAGGGGGAGAGGAGCGGGGGAGGCGGGAAAAGGCGCCCGAGGGGGGTGAAACGGTGTAAAAAAGTGTTTGGGGAGGGCGGGGGAGGAGATTTGTTGGAACCCGGAAGTGGGAGGCGGAAACCCGGAAGTGGGAGGCGGAAACCGGAAGTGAGGGGGAGAGGAGCGGGGGAGGCGGGAAAAGGCGCCCGAGGGGGTGAAACGGTGTCAAAAAGTGTTTGGGGAGGGCGGGGGAGGGGATTGGGTGGAACCCGGAAGTGGGAGGCGTAAACCCGGAAGTGGGAGGCCGAAACCGGAAGTGAGGGGGAGAGGAGCGGGGGAGGCGGGAAAAGGCGTCCGAGGGGGTGAAACGGTGTCAAAAAGTGTTTGGGGAGGGCGGGGGAGGGGATTGGGTGGAACCCGGAAGTGGGAGGCGGAAACCCGGAAGTGGGAGGCCGAAACCGGAAGTGAGGGGGAGAGGAGCGGGGGAGGCGGGAAAAGGCGCCCGAGGGGGTGAAACGGTGTCAAAAAGTGTTTGGGGAGGGCGGGGGAGGGGATTGGGTGGAACCCGGAAGTGGGAGGCGGAAACCCGGAAGTGGGAGGCGGAAACCGGAAGTGAGGGGGAGAGGAGCGGGGGAGGCGGGAAAAGGCGTCCGAGGGGGTGAAACGGTGTAAAAAAGTGTTTGGGAAGGGCGGGGGAGGGGATTGGGTGGAACCCGGAAGTGGGAGGCGGAAACCCGGAAGTGGGAGGCGGAAACCAGAAGTGAGGGGGAGAGGAGCGGGGGAGGCGGGAAAAGGCGTCCGAGGGGGTGAAACGGTGTCAAAAAGTGTTTGGGGAGGGCGGGGGAGGGGATTGGGTGGAACCCGGAAGTGGGAGGCGGAAACCCGGAAGTGGGAGGCGGAAACCGGAAGTGAGGGGGAGAGGAGCGGGGGAGGCGGGAAAAGGCGTCCGAGGGGGTGAAACGGTGTCAAAAAGTGTTTGGGGAGGGCGGGGGAGGGGATTTGTTGGAACCCGGAAGTGGAAGGCGGAAACCCGGAAGTGGGAGGCCGAAACCGGAAGTGAGGGGGAGAGGAGCGGGGGAGGCGGGAAAAGGCGTCCGAGGGGGGGAAACGGTGTCAAAAAGTGTTTGGGGAGGGCGGGGGAGGGGATTGGGTGGAACCCGGAAGTGGGAGGCGGAAACCCGGAAGTGGGAGGCGGAAACCGGAAGTGAGGGGGAGAGGAGCGGGGGAGGCGGGAAAAGGCGTCCGAGGGGGTGAAACGGTGTCAAAAAGTGTTTGGGGAGGGCGGGGGAGGGGATTGGTTGGAACCCGGAAGTGGGAGGCGGAAACCCGGAAGTGGGAGGCGGAAACCGGAAGTGAGGGGGAGAGGAGCGGGGGAGGCGGGAAAAGGCGTCCGAGGAGGGGAAACGGTGTCAAAAAGTGTTTGGGGAGGGCGGGGGAGGGGATTGGGTGGAACCCGGAAGTGGGAGGCGGAAACCCGGAAGTGGGAGGCCGAAACCGGAAGTGAGGGGGAGAGGAGCGGGGGAGGCGGGAAAAGGCGTCCGAGGGGGTGAAACGGTGTAAAAAAGTGTGTGGGAAGGGCGGGGGAGGGGATTGGGTGGAACCCGGAAGTGGGAGGCGGAAACCCGGAAGTGGGAGGCGGAAACCGGAAGTGAGGGGGAGAGGAGCGGGGGAGGCGGGAAAAGGCGTCCGAGGGGGTGAAACGGTGTCAAAAAGTGTTTGGGGAGGGCGGGGGAGGGGATTTGTTGGAACCCGGAAGTGGGAGGCGGAAACGCGGAAGTGGGAGGCCGAAACCGGAAGTGAGGGGGAGAGGAGCGGGGGAGGCGGGAAAAGGCGTCCGAGGGGGTGAAACGGTGTAAAAAAGTGTTTGGGGAGGGCGGGGGAGGGGATTTGTTGGAACCCGGAAGTGGGAGGCGGAAACCCGGAAGTGGGAGGCCGAAACCGGAAGTGAGGGGGAGAGGAGCGGGGGAGGCGGGAAAAGGCGTCCGAGGGGGGGAAACGGTGTAAAAAAGTGTTTGGGGAGGGCGGGGGAGGGGATTGGTTGGAACCCGGAAGTGGGAGGCGGAAACCCGGAAGTGGGAGGCGGAAACCGGAAGTGAGGGGGAGAGGAGCGGGGGAGGCGGGAAAAGGCGTCCGAGGGGGGTGAAACGGTTTCAAAAAGTGTGTGGGGAGGGCGGGGGAGGGGATTGGGTGGAACCCGGAAGTGGGAGGCGGAAACCCGGAAGTGGGAGGCCGAAACCGGAAGTGAGGGGGAGAGGAGCGGGGGAGGCGGGAAAAGGCGTCCGAGGGGGTGAAACGGTTTCAAAAAGTGTGTGGGGAGGGCGGGGGAGGGGATTGGGTGGAACCCGGAAGTGGGAGGCGGAAACCCGGAAGTGGGAGGCCGAAACCGGAAGTGAGGGGGAGAGGAGCGGGGGAGGCGGGAAAAGGCGTCCGAGGGGGTGAAACGGTGTCAAAAAGTGTTTGGGGAGGGCGGGGGAGGGGATTGGGTGGAACCCGGAAGTGGGAGGCGGAAACCCGGAAGTGGGAGGCGGAAACCGGAAGTGAGGGGGAGAGGAGCGGGGGAGGCGGGAAAAGGCGTCCGAGGGGGGGAAACGGTGTCAAAAAGTGTTTGGGGAGGGCGGGGGAGGGGATTGGGTGGAACCCGGAAGTGGGAGGCGGAAACCCGGAAGTGGGAGGCCGAAACCGGAAGTGAGGGGGAGAGGAGCGGGGGAGGCGGGAAAAGGCGTCCGAGGGGGTGAAACGGTGTAAAAAAGTGTTTGGGGAGGGCGGGGGAGGAGATTGGTTGGAACCCGGAAGTGGGAGGCGGAAACCCGGAAGTGGGAGGCGGAAACCGGAAGTGAGGGGGAGAGGAGCGGGGGAGGCGGGAAAAGGCGTCCGAGGGGGGGAAACGGTGTCAAAAAGTGTGTGGGGAGGGCGGGGGAGGGGATTTGTTGGAACCCGGAAGTGGGAGGCGGAAACCCGGAAGTGGGAGGCGGAAACCGGAAGTGAGGGGGAGAGGAGCGGGGGAGGCGGGAAAAGGCGTCCGAGGGGGGGAAACGGTGTAAAAAAGTGTTTGGGGAGGGCGGGGGAGGGGATTTGTTGGAACCCGGAAGTGGGAGGCGGAAACCCGGAAGTGGGAGGCGGAAACCGGAAGTGAGGGGGAGAGGAGCGGGGGAGGCGGGAAAAGGCGTCCGAGGGGGTGAAACGGTGTCAAAAAGTGCTTGGGGAGGGCGGGGGAGGGGATTGGGTGGAACCCGGAAGTGGGAGGCGGAAACCCGGAAGTGGGAGGCGGAAACCGGAAGTGAGGGGGAGAGGAGCGGGGGAGGCGGGAAAAGGCGTCCGAGGGGGTGAAACGGTTTCAAAAAGTGTGTGGGGAGGGCGGGGGAGGGGATTGGGTGGAACCCGGAAGTGGGAGGCGGAAACCCGGAAGTGGGAGGCCGAAACCGGAAGTGAGGGGGAGAGGAGCAGGGGAGGCGGGAAAAGGCGTCCGAGGGGGGGAAACGGTGTCAAAAAGTGTTTGGGGAGGGCGGGGGAGGGGATTTGTTGGAACCCGGAAGTGGGAGGCGGAAACCCGGAAGTGGGATGCCGAAACCGGAAGTGAGGGGGAGAGGAGCGGGGGAGGCGGGAAAAGGCGTCCGAGGGGGGGAAACGGTGTAAAAAAGTGTTTGGGGAGGGCGGGAGAGGGGATTGGGTGGAACCCGGAAGTGGGAGGCGGAAACCCGGAAGTGGGAGGCGGAAACCGGAAGTGAGGGGGAGAGGAGCGGGGGAGGCGGGAAAAGGCGTCCGAGGGGGGGAAACGGTGTCAAAAAGTGTTTGGGGAGGGCGGGGGAGGGGATTGGGTGGAACCCGGAAGTGGGAGGCGGAAACCCGGAAGTGGGAGGCGGAAACCAGAAGTGAGGGGGAGAGGAGCGGGGGAGGCGGGAAAAGGCGTCCGAGGGGGTGAAACGGTGTCAAAAAGTGTTTGGGGAGGGCGGGGGAGGGGATTGGGTGGAACCCGGAAGTGGGAGGCGGAAACCCGGAAGTGGGAGGCGGAAACCGGAAGTGAGGGGGAGAGGAGCGGGGGAGGCGGGAAAAGGCGTCCGAGGGGGTGAAACGGTGTCAAAAAGTGTTTGGGGAGGGCGGGGGAGGGGATTTGTTGGAACCCGGAAGTGGAAGGCGGAAACCCGGAAGTGGGAGGCCGAAACCGGAAGTGAGGGGGAGAGGAGCGGGGGAGGCGGGAAAAGGCGTCCGAGGGGGGGAAACGGTGTCAAAAAGTGTTTGGGGAGGGCGGGGGAGGGGATTGGGTGGAACCCGGAAGTGGGAGGCGGAAACCCGGAAGTGGGAGGCGGAAACCGGAAGTGAGGGGGAGAGGAGCGGGGGAGGCGGGAAAAGGCGTCCGAGGGGGTGAAACGGTGTCAAAAAGTGTTTGGGGAGGGCGGGGGAGGGGATTGGTTGGAACCCGGAAGTGGGAGGCGGAAACCCGGAAGTGGGAGGCGGAAACCGGAAGTGAGGGGGAGAGGAGCGGGGGAGGCGGGAAAAGGCGTCCGAGGGGGTGAAAGGGTGTCAAAAAGTGTTTGGGGAGGGCGGGGGAGGGGATTGGGTGGAACCCGGAAGTGGGAGGCGGAAACCCGGAAGTGGGAGGCCGAAACCGGAAGTGAGGGGGAGAGGAGCGGGGGAGGCGGGAAAAGGCGTCCGAGGGGGTGAAACGGTGTAAAAAAGTGTGTGGGGAGGGCGGGGGAGGGGATTGGGTGGAACCCGGAAGTGGGAGGCGGAAACCCGGAAGTGGGAGGCGGAAACCGGAAGTGAGGGGGAGAGGAGCGGGGGAGGCGGGAAAAGGCGTCCGAGGGGGTGAAACGGTGTCAAAAAGTGTGTGGGGAGGGCGGGGGAGGGGATTTGTTGGAACCCGGAAGTGGGAGGCGGAAACCCGGAAGTGGGAGGCCGAAACCGGAAGTGAGGGGGAGAGGAGCGGGGGAGGCGGGAAAAGGCGTCCGAGGGGGTGAAACGGTGTAAAAAAGTGTTTGGGGAGGGCGGGGGAGGGGATTTGTTGGAACCCGGAAGTGGGAGGCGGAAACCCGGAAGTGGGAGGCGGAAACCGGAAGTGAGGGGGAGAGGAGCGGGGGAGGCGGGAAAAGGCGTCCGAGGGGGTGAAACGGTGTAAAAAAGTGTTTGGGGAGGGCGGGGGAGGGGATTGGTTGGAACCCGGAAGTGGGAGGCGGAAACCCGGAAGTGGGAGGCGGAAACCGGAAGTGAGGGGGAGAGGAGCGGGGGAGGCGGGAAAAGGCGTCCGAGGGGGGTGAAACGGTTTCAAAAAGTGTGTGGGGAGGGCGGGGGAGGGGATTGGGTGGAACCCGGAAGTGGGAGGCGGAAACCCGGAAGTGGGAGTCGGAAACCGGAAGTGAGGGGGAGAGGAGCGGGGGAGGCGGGAAAAGGCGTCCGAGGGGGTGAAACGGTTTCAAAAAGTGTGTGGGGAGGGCGGGGGAGGGGATTGGGTGGAACCCGGAAGTGGGAGGCGGAAACCCGGAAGTGGGAGGCGGAAACCGGAAGTGAGGGGGAGAGGAGCGGGGGAGGCGGGAAAAGGCGTCCGAGGGGGTGAAACGGTGTCAAAAAGTGTTTGGGGAGGGCGGGGGAGGGGATTGGGTGGAACCCGGAAGTGGGAGGCGGAAACCCGGAAGTGGGAGGCGGAAACCGGAAGTGAGGGGGAGAGGAGCGGGGGAGGCGGGAAAAGGCGTCCGAGGGGGTGAAACGGTGTCAAAAAGTGTTTGGGGAGGGCGGGGGAGGGGATTGGGTGGAACCCGGAAGTGGGAGGCGGAAACCCGGAAGTGGGAGGCCGAAACCGGAAGTGAGGGGGAGAGGAGCGGGGGAGGCGGGAAAAGGCGTCCGAGGGGGTGAAACGGTGTAAAAAAGTGTTTGGGGAGGGCGGGGGAGGAGATTGGTTGGAACCCGGAAGTGGGAGGCGGAAACCCGGAAGTGGGAGGCGGAAACCGGAAGTGAGGGGGAGAGGAGCGGGGGAGGCGGGAAAAGGCGTCCGAGGGGGGGAAACGGTGTCAAAAAGTGTGTGGGGAGGGCGGGGGAGGGGATTTGTTGGAACCCGGAAGTGGGAGGCGGAAACCCGGAAGTGGGAGGCCGAAACCGGAAGTGAGGGGGAGAGGAGCGGGGGAGGCGGGAAAAGGCGTCCGAGGGGGGGAAACGGTGTAAAAAAGTGTTTGGGGAGGGCGGGGGAGGGGATTGGGTGGAACCCGGAAGTGGGAGGCGGAAACCCGGAAGTGGGAGGCGGAAACCGGAAGTGAGGGGGAGAGGAGCGGGGGAGGCGGGAAAAGGCGTGCGAGGGGGAGAAACGGTGTCAAAAAGTGTTTGGGGAGGGCGGGGAGGGGATTTGTTGGAACCCGGAAGTGGGAGGCGGAAACCCGGAAGTGGGAGGCGGAAACCGGAAGTGAGGGGGAGAGGAGCGGGGGAGGCGGGAAAAGGCGTCCGAGGGGGTGAAACGGTTTCAAAAAGTGTGTGGGGAGGGCGGGGGAGGGGATTGGGTGGAACCCGGAAGTGGGAGGCGGAAACCCGGAAGTGGGAGGCCGAAACCGGAAGTGAGGGGGAGAGGAGCAGGGGAGGCGGGAAAAGGCGTCCGAGGGGGGGAAACGGTGTCAAAAAGTGTTTGGGGAGGGCGGGGGAGGGGATTTGTTGGAACCCGGAAGTGGGAGGCGGAAACCCGGAAGTGGGATGCCGAAACCGGAAGTGAGGGGGAGAGGAGCGGGGGAGGCGGGAAAAGGCGTCCGAGGGGGGGAAACGGTGTAAAAAAGTGTTTGGGGAGGGCGGGAGAGGGGATTGGGTGGAACCCGGAAGTGGGAGGCGGAAACCCGGAAGTGGGAGGCGGAAACCGGAAGTGAGGGGGAGAGGAGCGGGGGAGGCGGGAAAAGGCGCCCGAGGGGGTGAAACGGTGTCAAAAAGTGTTTGGGGAGGGCGGGGGAGGGGATTGGGTGGAACCCGGAAGTGGGAGGCGGAAACCCGGAAGTGGGAGGCGGAAACCGGAAGTGAGGGGGAGAGGAGCGGGGGAGGCGGGAAAAGGCGTCCGAGGGGGTGAAACGGTTTCAAAAAGTGTGTGGGGAGGGCGGGGGAGGGGATTGGGTGGAACCCGGAAGTGGGAGGCGGAAACCCGGAAGTGGGAGGCGGAAACCGGAAGTGAGGGGGAGAGGAGCGGGGGAGGCGGGAAAAGGCGCGCGAGGGGGTGAAACGGTTTCAAAAAGTGTTTGGGGAGGGCGGGGGAGGGGATTTGTTGGAACCCGGAAGTGGGAGTCGTAAACCCGGAAGTGGGAGGCGGAAACCGGAAGTGAGGGGGAGAGGAGCGGGGGAGGCGGGAAAAGGCGTGCGAGGGGGTGAAACGGCGTAAAAAAGTGTTTGGGGAGGGCGGGGAGGGGATTTGTTGGAACCCGGAAGTGGGAGGCGGAAACCCGGAAGTGGGAGGCGGAAACCGGAAGTGAGGGGGAGAGGAGCGGGGGAGGCGGGAAAAGGCGCCCGAGGGGGTGAAACGGCGTAAAAAAGTGTTTGGGGAGGGCGGGGAGGGGATTTGTTGGAACTCGGAAGTGGGAGTCGTAAACCCGGAAGTGGGAGGCGGAAACCGGAAGTGAGGGGGAGAGGAGCGGGGGAGGCGGGAAAAGGCGTCCGAGGGGGTGAAAGGGTGTAAAAAAGTGTTTGGGGAGGGCGGGGAGGGGATTTGTTGGAACCCGGAAGTGGGAGGCGGAAACCCGGAAGTGGGAGGCGGAAACCGGAAGTGAGGGGGAGAGGAGCGAGGGAGGCGGGAAAAGGCGTGCGAGGGGGTGAAAGGGTGTAAAAAAGTGTTTGGGGAGGGCGGGGAGGGGATTTGTTGGAACCCGGAAGTGGGAGTCGGAAACCCGGAAGTGGGAGGCGGAAACCGGAAGTGAGGGGGAGAGGAGCGGGGGAGGCGGGAAAAGGCGCGCGAGGGGGTGAAAGGGTGTAAAAAAGTGTTTGGGGAGGGCGGGGGAGGGGATTGGGTGGAACCCGGAAGTGGGAGGCGGAAACCCGGAAGTGGGAGGCGGAAACCGGAAGTGAGGGGGAGAGGAGCGGGGGAGGCGGGAAAAGGCGCCCGAGGGGGTGAAAGGGTGTAAAAAAGTGTTTGGGGAGGGCGGGGAGGGGATTTGTTGGAACCCGGAAGTGGGAGGCGGAAACCCGGAAGTGGGAGGCGGAAACCGGAAGTGAGGGGGAGAGGAGCGGGGGAGGCGGGAAAAGGCGTCCGAGGGGGTGAAACGGTGTCAAAAAGTGTTTGGGGAGGGCGGGGAGGGGATTTGTTGGAACCCGGAAGTGGGAGGCGGAAACCCGGAAGTGGGAGGCGGAAACCGGAAGTGAGGGGGAGAGGAGCGGGGGAGGCGGGAAAAGGCGCCCGAGGGGGGGAAACGGTGTCAAAAAGTGTTTGGGGAGGGCAGTGAGGGGATTGGGTGGAACCCGGAAGTGGGAGGCGGAAACCCGGAAGTGGGAGGCGGAAACCGGAAGTGAGGGGGAGAGGAGCGGGGGAGGCGGGAAAAGGCGCGCGAGGGGGTGAAAGGGTGTAAAAAAGTGTTTGGGGAGGGCGGGGAGGGGATTTGTTGGAACCCGGAAGTGGGAGGCGGAAACCCGGAAGTGGGAGGCGGAAACCGGAAGTGAGGGGGAGAGGAGCGGGGGAGGCGGGAAAAGGCGCGCGAGGGGGTGAAAGGGTGTAAAAAAGTGTTTGGGGAGGGCGGGGAGGGGATTTGTTGGAACCCGGAAGTGGGAGGCGGAAACCCGGAAGTGGGAGGCGGAAACCGGAAGTGAGGGGGAGAGGAGCGGGGGAGGCGGGAAAAGGCGTCCGAGGGGGTGAAAGGGTGTAAAAAAGTGTTTGGGGAGGGCAGTGAGGGGATTGGGTGGAACCCGGAAGTGGGAGGCGGAAACCCGGAAGTGGGAGGCGGAAACCGGAAGTGAGGGGGAGAGGAGCGGGGGAGGCGGGAAAAGGCGCGCGAGGGGGTGAAAGGGTGTAAAAAAGTGTGTGGGGAGGGCGGGGAGGGGATTTGTTGGAACCCGGAAGTGGGAGGCGGAAACCCGGAAGTGGGAGGCCGAAACCGGAAGTGAGGGGGAGAGGAGCGGGGGAGGCGGGAAAAGGCGCCCGAGGGGGTGAAAGGGTGTAAAAAAGTGTTTGGGGAGGGCGGGGGAGGGGATTTGTTGGAACCCGGAAGTGGGAGGCGGAAACCCGGAAGTGGGAGGCGGAAACCGGAAGTGAGGGGGAGAGGAGCGGGGGAGGCGGGAAAAGGCGCGCGAGGGGGTGAAAGGGTGTAAAAAAGTGTGTGGGGAGGGCGGGGAGGGGATTTGTTGGAACCCGGAAGTGGGAGGCGGAAACCCGGAAGTGGGAGGCCGAAACCGGAAGTGAGGGGGAGAGGAGCGGGGGAGGCGGGAAAAGGCGCCCGAGGGGGTGAAACGGTGTCAAAAAGTGTGTGGGGAGGGCGGGGGAGGGGATTGGGTGGAACCCGGAAGTGGGAGGCGGAAACCCGGAAGTGGGAGGCGGAAACCGGAAGTGAGGGGGAGAGGAGCGGGGGAGGCGGGAAAAGGCGCCCGAGGGGGTGAAACGGTTTCAAAAAGTGTTTGGGGAGGGCGGGGGAGGGGATTGGGTGGAACCCGGAAGTGGGAGGCGGAAACCCGGAAGTGGGAGGCGGAAACCGGAAGTGAGGGGGAGAGGAGCGGGGGAGGCGGGAAAAGGCGTCCGAGGGGGTGAAACGGTTTCAAAAAGTGTGTGGGGAGGGCGGGGGAGGGGATTTGTTGGAACCCGGAAGTGGGAGGCGGAAACCCGGAAGTGGGAGGCCGAAACCGGAAGTGAGGGGGAGAGGAGCAGGGGAGGCGGGAAAAGGCGTCCGAGGGGGGGAAACGGTGTCAAAAAGTGTTTGGGGAGGGCGGGGGAGGGGATTTGTTGGAACCCGGAAGTGGGAGGCGGAAACCCGGAAGTGGGAGGCCGAAACCGGAAGTGAGGGGGAGAGGAGCGGGGGAGGCGGGAAAAGGCGTCCGAGGGGGTGAAACGGTGTAAAAAAGTGTTTGGGGAGGGCGGGGGAGGGGATTGGGTGGAACCCGGAAGTGGGAGGCGGAAACCCGGAAGTGGGAGGCCGAAACCGGAAGTGAGGGGGAGAGGAGCGGGGGAGGCGGGAAAAGGCGTCCGAGGGGGGGAAACGGTGTCAAAAAGTGTTTGGGGAGGGCGGGGGAGGGGATTGGGTGGAACCCGGAAGTGGGAGGCGGAAACCCGGAAGTGGGAGGCGGAAACCGGAAGTGAGGGGGAGAGGAGCGGGGGAGGCGGGAAAAGGCGTCCGAGGGGGTGAAACGGTTTCAAAAAGTGTGTGGGGAGGGCGGGGGAGGGGATTGGGTGGAACCCGGAAGTGGGAGTCGGAAACCCGGAAGTGGGAGGCCGAAACCGGAAGTGAGGGGGAGAGGAGCGGGGGAGGCGGGAAAAGGCGTCCGAGGGGGTGAAACGGTGTCAAAAAGTGTTTGGGGAGGGCGGGGGAGGGGATTGGGTGGAACCCGGAAGTGGGAGTCGGAAACCCGGAAGTGGGAGGCGGAAACCGGAAGTGAGGGGGAGAGGAGCGGGGGAGGCGGGAAAAGGCGCGCGAGGGGGTGAAAGGGTGTAAAAAAGTGTTTGGGGAGGGCGGGGAGGGGATTTGTTGGAACCCGGAAGTGGGAGTCGGAAACCCGGAAGTGGGAGGCGGAAACCGGAAGTGAGGGGGAGAGGAGCGGGGGAGGCGGGAAAAGGCGTCCGAGGGGGTGAAACGGTTTCAAAAAGTGTTTGGGGAGGGCGGGGGAGGGGATTTGTTGGAACCCGGAAGTGGGAGTCGTAAACCCGGAAGTGGGAGGCGGAAACCGGAAGTGAGGGGGAGAGGAGCGGGGGAGGCGGGAAAAGGCGTCCGAGGGGGTGAAAGGGTGTAAAAAAGTGTTTGGGGAGGGCGGGGGAGGGGATTTGTTGGAACCCGGAAGTGGGAGGCGGAAACCCGGAAGTGGCAGGCGGAAACCGGAAGTGAGGGGGAGAGGAGCGGGGGAGGCGGGAAAAGGCGTGCGAGGGGGTGAAACGGTGTAAAAAAGTGTTTGGGGAGGGCGGGGAGGGGATTTGTTGGAACCCGGAAGTGGGAGTCGGAAACCCGGAAGTGGGAGGCGGAAACCCGGAAGTGGGAGGCGGAAACCGGAAGTGAGGGGGAGAGGAGCGGGGGAGGCGGGAAAAGGCGCCCGAGGGGGTGAAACGGCGTAAAAAAGTGTTTGGGGAGGGCGGGGAGGGGATTTGTTGGAACTCGGAAGTGGGAGTCGTAAACCCGGAAGTGGGAGGCGGAAACCGGAAGTGAGGGGGAGAGGAGCGGGGGAGGCGGGAAAAGGCGTCCGAGGGGGTGAAACGGTGTAAAAAAGTGTTTGGGGAGGGCGGGGAGGGGATTGGGTGGAACCCGGAAGTGGGAGTCGGAAACCCGGAAGTGGGAGGCGGAAACCGGAAGTGAGGGGGAGAGGAGCGAGGGAGGCGGGAAAAGGCGTGCGAGGGGGTGAAACGGTGTAAAAAAGTGTTTGGGGAGGGCGGGGAGGGGATTTGTTGGAACCCGGAAGTGGGAGTCGGAAACCCGGAAGTGGGAGGCGGAAACCGGAAGTGAGGGGGAGAGGAGCGGGGGAGGCGGGAAAAGGCGCGCGAGGGGGTGAAAGGGTGTAAAAAAGTGTTTGGGGAGGGCGGGGAGGGGATTTGTTGGAACCCGGAAGTGGGAGGCGGAAACCCGGAAGTGGGAGGCCGAAACCGGAAGTGAGGGGGAGAGGAGCGGGGGAGGCGGGAAAAGGCGTCCGAGGGGGTGAAAGGGTGTAAAAAAGTGTTTGGGGAGGGCGGGGAGGGGATTTGTTGGAACCCGGAAGTGGGAGGCGGAAACCCGGAAGTGGGAGGCGGAAACCGGAAGTGAGGGGGAGAGGAGCGGGGGAGGCGGGAAAAGGCGTGCGAGGGGGTGAAACGGTGTAAAAAAGTGTTTGGGGAGGGCGGGGAGGGGATTTGTTGGAACCCGGAAGTGGGAGGCGGAAACCCGGAAGTGGGAGGCGGAAACCGGAAGTGAGGGGGAGAGGAGCGGGGGAGACGGGAAAAGGCGTCCGAGGGGGGGAAACGGTGTCAAAAAGTGTTTGGGGAGGGCAGTGAGGGGATTGGGTGGAACCCGGAAGTGGGAGGCGGAAACCCGGAAGTGGGAGGCGGAAACCGGAAGTGAGGGGGAGAGGAGCGGGGGAGGCGGGAAAAGGCGCGCGAGGGGGTGAAAGGGTGTAAAAAAGTGTTTGGGGAGGGCGGGGAGGGGATTTGTTGGAACCCGGAAGTGGGAGGCGGAAACCCGGAAGTGGGAGGCGGAAACCGGAAGTGAGGGGGAGAGGAGCAAGGGAGGCGGGAAAAGGCGTGCGAGGGGGTGAAACGGTGTCAAAAAGTGTTTGGGGAGGGCGGGGAGGGGATTTGTTGGAACCCGGAAGTGGGAGGCGGAAACCCGGAAGTGGGAGGCGGAAACCGGAAGTGAGGGGGAGAGGAGCGGGGGAGGCGGGAAAAGGCGTCCGAGGGGGTGAAACGGTGTAAAAAAGTGTTTGGGGAGGGCGGGGAGGGGATTTGTTGGAACCCGGAAGTGGGAGGCGGAAACCCGGAAGTGGGAGGCCGAAACCGGAAGTGAGGGGGAGAGGAGCGGGGGAGGCGGGAAAAGGCGTCCGAGGGGGTGAAACGGTGTAAAAAAGTGTTTGGGGAGGGCGGGGGAGGGGATTTGTTGGAACCCGGAAGTGGGAGGCGGAAACCCGGAAGTGGGAGGCGGAAACCGGAAGTGAGGGGGAGAGGAGCGGGGGAGGCGGGAAAAGGCGCCCGAGGGGGGGAAACGGTGTAAAAAAGTGTTTGGGGAGGGCGGGGGAGGGGATTTGTTGGAACCCGGAAGTGGGAGGCGGAAACCCGGAAGTGGGAGGCGGAAACCGGAAGTGAGGGGGAGAGGAGCGGGGGAGGCGGGAAAAGGCGTCCGAGGGGGTGAAACGGTGTAAAAAAGTGCTTGGGGAGGGCGGGGGAGGGGATTGGGTGGAACCCGGAAGTGGGAGGCGGAAACCCGGAAGTGGGAGGCGGAAACCGGAAGTGAGGGGGAGAGGAGCGGGGGAGGCGGGAAAAGGCGTCCGAGGGGGTGAAACGGTGTAAAAAAGTGCTTGGGGAGGGCGGGGGAGGGGATTTGTTGGAACCCGGAAGTGGGAGGCGGAAACCCGGAAGTGGGAGGCCGAAACCGGAAGTGAGGGGGAGAGGAGCGGGGGAGGCGGAAAAGGCGTCCGAGGGGGTGAAACGGTGTCAAAAAGTGTTTGGGGAGGGCGGGGGAGGGGATTTGTTGGAACCCGGAAGTGGGAGGCGGAAACCCGGAAGTGGGAGGCCGAAACCGGAAGTGAGGGGGAGAGGAGCGGGGGAGGCGGGAAAAGGCGTCCGAGGGGGTGAAACGGTGTAAAAAAGTGTTTGGGGAGGGCGGGGGAGGGGATTTGTTGGAACCCGGAAGTGGGAGGCGGAAACCCGGAAGTGGGAGGCGGAAACCGGAAGTGAGGGGGAGAGGAGCGGGGGAGGCGGGAAAAGGCGCCCGAGGGGGTGAAACGGTTTCAAAAAGTGTGTGGGGAGGGCGGGGGAGGGGATTTGTTGGAACCCGGAAGTGGGAGGCGGAAACCCGGAAGTGGGAGGCCGAAACCGGAAGTGAGGGGGAGAGGAGCGGGGGAGGCGGGAAAAGGCGTCCGAGGGGGGTGAAACGGTTTCAAAAAGTGTTTGGGGAGGGCGGGGGAGGGGATTTGTTGGAACCCGGAAGTGGGAGGCGGAAACCCGGAAGTGGGAGGCGGAAACCGGAAGTGAGGGGGAGAGGAGCGGGGGAGGCGGGAAAAGGCGTGCGAGGGGGTGAAACGGTGTAAAAAAGTGTTTGGGGAGGGCGGGGGAGGGGATTTGTTGGAACCCGGAAGTGGGAGGCGGAAACCCGGAAGTGGGAGGCCGAAACCGGAAGTGAGGGGGAGAGGAGCGGGGGAGGCGGGAAAAGGCGTCCGAGGGGGTGAAACGGTGTCAAAAAGTGCTTGGGGAGGGCGGGGGAGGGGATTTGTTGGAACTCGGAAGTGGGAGGCGGAAACCCGGAAGTGGGAGGCCGAAACCGGAAGTGAGGGGGAGAGGAGCGGGGGAGGCGGGAAAAGGCGTCCGAGGGGGGTGAAACGGTTTCAAAAAGTGTTTGGGGAGGGCGGGGGAGGGGATTGGGTGGAACCCGGAAGTGGGAGGCGGAAACCCGGAAGTGGGAGGCCGAAACCGGAAGTGAGGGGGAGAGGAGCGGGGGAGGCGGGAAAAGGCGTCCGAGGGGGTGAAAGGGTGTAAAAAAGTGTTTGGGGAGGGCGGGGGAGGGGATTTGTTGGAACCCGGAAGTGGGAGGCGGAAACCCGGAAGTGGGAGGCGGAAACCGGAAGTGAGGGGGAGAGGAGCGGGGGAGGCGGGAAAAGGCGTCCGAGGGGATGAAACGGTGTAAAAAAGTGCTTGGGGAGGGCGGGGGAGGGGATTTGTTGGAACCCGGAAGTGGGAGGCGGAAACCCGGAAGTGGGAGGCGGAAACCGGAAGTGAGGGGGAGAGGAGCGGGGGAGGCGGGAAAAGGCGCCCGAGGGGGTGAAACGGTTTCAAAAAGTGTGTGGGGAGGGCGGGGGAGGGGATTGGGTGGAACCCGGAAGTGGGAGGCGGAAACCCGGAAGTGGGAGGCCGAAACCGGAAGTGAGGGGGAGAGGAGCGGGGGAGGCGGGAAAAGGCGTCCGAGGGGGGGAAACGGTGTAAAAAAGTGTTTGGGGAGGGCGGGGGAGGGGATTTGTTGGAACCCGGAAGTGGGAGGCGGAAACCCGGAAGTGGGAGGCGGAAACCGGAAGTGAGGGGGAGAGGAGCGGGGGAGGCGGGAAAAGGCGTGCGAGGGGGTGAAACGGTGTAAAAAAGTGTTTGGGGAGGGCGGGGGAGGGGATTTGTTGGAACCCGGAAGTGGGAGGCGGAAACCCGGAAGTGGGAGGCGGAAACCGGAAGTGAGGGGGAGAGGAGCGGGGGAGGCGGGAAAAGGCGTCCGAGGGGGTGAAACGGTGTAAAAAAGTGTTTGGGGAGGGCGGGGGAGGGGATTGGGTGGAACCCGGAAGTGGGAGGCGGAAACCCGGAAGTGGGAGGCGGAAACCGGAAGTGAGGGGGAGAGGAGCGGGGGAGGCGGGAAAAGGCGTCCGAGGGGGTGAAACGGTTTCAAAAAATGTGTGGGGAGGGCGGGGGAGGGGATTGGGTGGAACCCGGAAGTGGGAGGCGGAAACCCGGAAGTGGGAGGCGGAAACCGGAAGTGAGGGGGAGAGGAGCGGGGGAGGCGGGAAAAGGCGTCCGAGGGGGTGAAACGGTGTCAAAAAGTGTTTGGGGAGGGCGGGGGAGGGGATTTGTTGGAACCCGGAAGTGGGAGGCGGAAACCCGGAAGTGGGAGTCGGAAACCGGAAGTGAGGGGGAGAGGAGCGGGGGAGGCGGGAAAAGGCGTCCGAGGGGGTGAAACGGTTTCAAAAAGTGTGTGGGGAGGGCGGGGGAGGGGATTGGGTGGAACCCGGAAGTGGGAGGCGGAAACCCGGAAGTGGGAGGCCGAAACCGGAAGTGAGGGGGAGAGGAGCAGGGGAGGCGGGAAAAGGCGTCCGAGGGGGTGAAACGGTGTCAAAAAGTGTTTGGGGAGGGCGGGGGAGGGGATTTGTTGGAACCCGGAAGTGGGAGGCGGAAACCCGGAAGTGGGATGCCGAAACCGGAAGTGAGGGGGAGAGGAGCGGGGGAGGCGGGAAAAGGCGTCCGAGGGGGTGAAACGGTGTAAAAAAGTGTTTGGGGAGGGCGGGGGAGGGGATTGGTTGGAACCCGGAAGTGGGAGGCGGAAACCCGGAAGTGGGAGGCGGAAACCGGAAGTGAGGGGGAGAGGAGCGGGGGAGGCGGGAAAAGGCGTCCGAGGGGGGGAAACGGTGTCAAAAAGTGTTTGGGGAGGGCGGGGGAGGGGATTGGGTGGAACCCGGAAGTGGGAGGCGGAAACCCGGAAGTGGGAGGCGGAAACCGGAAGTGAGGGGGAGAGGAGCGGGGGAGGCGGGAAAAGGCGTCCGAGGGGGTGAAACGGTGTCAAAAAGTGTTTCGGGAGGGCGGGGGAGGGGATTGGGTGGAACCCGGAAGTGGGAGGCGGAAACCCGGAAGTGGGAGTCGGAAACCGGAAGTGAGGGGGAGAGGAGCGGGGGAGGCGGGAAAAGGCGTCCGAGGGGGTGAAACGGTGTCAAAAAGTGTTTCGGGAGGGCGGGGGAGGGGATTGGGTGGAACCCGGAAGTGGGAGGCGGAAACCCGGAAGTGGGAGTCGGAAACCGGAAGTGAGGGGGAGAGGAGCGGGGGAGGCGGGAAAAGGCGTCCGAGGGGGTGAAACGGTTTCAAAAAGTGTGTGGGGAGGGCGGGGGAGGGGATTGGTTGGAACCCGGAAGTGGGAGGCGGAAACCCGGAAGTGGGAGGCCGAAACCGGAAGTGAGGGGGAGAGGAGCAGGGGAGGCGGGAAAAGGCGTCCGAGGGGGTGAAACGGTGTCAAAAAGTGTTTGGGGAGGGCGGGGGAGGGGATTTGTTGGAACCCGGAAGTGGGAGGCGGAAACCCGGAAGTGGGATGCCGAAACCGGAAGTGAGGGGGAGAGGAGCGGGGGAGGCGGGAAAAGGCGTCCGAGGGGGTGAAACGGTGTCAAAAAGTGTTTCGGGAGGGCGGGGGAGGGGATTGGGTGGAACCCGGAAGTGGGAGGCGGAAACCCGGAAGTGGGAGTCGGAAACCGGAAGTGAGGGGGAGAGGAGCGGGGGAGGCGGGAAAAGGCGTCCGAGGGGGTGAAACGGTGTCAAAAAGTGTTTGGGGAGGGCGGGGGAGGGGATTGGGTGGAACCCGGAAGTGGGAGGCGGAAACCCGGAAGTGGGAGGCGGAAACCGGAAGTGAGGGGGAGAGGAGCGGGGGAGGCGGGAAAAGGCGTCCGAGGGGGTGAAACGGTTTCAAAAAGTGTGTGGGGAGGGCGGGGGAGGGGATTGGGTGGAACCCGGAAGTGGGAGGCGGAAACCCGGAAGTGGGAGGCCGAAACCGGAAGTGAGGGGGAGAGGAGCGGGGGAGGCGGGAAAAGGCGTCCGAGGGGGTGAAACGGTGTCAAAAAGTGTTTGGGGAGGGCGGGGGAGGGGATTTGTTGGAACCCGGAAGTGGGAGGCGGAAACCCGGAAGTGGGAGGCGGAAACCGGAAGTGAGGGGGAGAGGAGCGGGGGAGGCGGGAAAAGGCGCGCGAGGGGGTGAAAGGGTGTAAAAAAGTGTTTGGGGAGGGCGGGGAGGGGATTTGTTGGAACCCGGAAGTGGGAGGCGGAAACCCGGAAGTGGGAGGCGGAAACCGGAAGTGAGGGGGAGAGGAGCGGGGGAGGCGGGAAAAGGCGTCCGAGGGGGTGAAACGGTGTAAAAAAGTGTTTGGGGAGGGCGGGGGAGGGGATTTGTTGGAACCCGGAAGTGGGAGTCGTAAACCCGGAAGTGGGAGGCGGAAACCGGAAGTGAGGGGGAGAGGAGCGGGGGAGGCGGGAAAAGGCGTCCGAGGGGGTGAAAGGGTGTAAAAAAGTGTTTGGGGAGGGCGGGGGAGGGGATTTGTTGGAACCCGGACGTGGGAGTCGTAAACCCGGAAGTGGCAGGCGGAAACCGGAAGTGAGGGGGAGAGGAGCGGGGGAGGCGGGAAAAGGCGTGCGAGGGGGAGAAACGGTGTAAAAAAGTGTTTGGGGAGGGCGGGGAGGGGATTTGTTGGAACCCGGAAGTGGGAGTCGGAAACCCGGAAGTGGGAGTCGGAAACCCGGAAGTGGGAGGCGGAAACCGGAAGTGAGGGGGAGAGGAGCGGGGGAGGCGGGAAAAGGCGCGCGAGGGGGTGAAACGGCGTAAAAAAGTGTTTGGGGAGGGCGGGGAGGGGATTTGTTGGAACCCGGAAGTGGGAGTCGTAAACCCGGAAGTGGGAGGCGGAAACCGGAAGTGAGGGGGAGAGGAGCGGGGGAGGCGGGAAAAGGCGTCCGAGGGGGTGAAACGGTGTAAAAAAGTGTTTGGGGAGGGCGGGGAGGGGATTTGTTGGAACCCGGAAGTGGGAGGCGGAAACCCGGAAGTGGGAGGCGGAAACCGGAAGTGAGGGGGAGAGGAGCGGGGGAGGCGGGAAAAGGCGTGCGAGGGGGTGAAAGGGTGTAAAAAAGTGTTTGGGGAGGGCAGTGAGGGGATTTGTTGGAACCCGGAAGTGGGAGTCGGAAACCCGGAAGTGGGAGGCGGAAACCGGAAGTGAGGGGGAGAGGAGCGGGGGAGGCGGGAAAAGGCGTCCGAGGGGGTGAAAGGGTGTAAAAAAGTGTTTGGGGAGGGCGGGGAGGGGATTTGTTGGAACCCGGAAGTGGGAGGCGGAAACCCGGAAGTGGGAGGCCGAAACCGGAAGTGAGGGGGAGAGGAGCGGGGGAGGCGGGAAAAGGCGCCCGAGGGGGTGAAAGGGTGTAAAAAAGTGTTTGGGGAGGGCGGGGAGGGGATTTGTTGGAACCCGGAAGTGGGAGTCGGAAACCCGGAAGTGGCAGGCGGAAACCGGAAGTGAGGGGGAGAGGAGCGGGGGAGGCGGGAAAAGGCGCCCGAGGGGGTGAAACGGTGTAAAAAAGTGTTTGGGGAGGGCGGGGAGGGGATTTGTTGGAACCCGGAAGTGGGAGGCGGAAACCCGGAAGTGGGAGGCGGAAACCGGAAGTGAGGGGGAGAGGAGCGGGGGAGGCGGGAAAAGGCGTCCGAGGGGGTGAAACGGTGTAAAAAAGTGTTTGGGGAGGGCAGTGAGGGGATTGGGTGGAACCCGGAAGTGGGAGGCGGAAACCCGGAAGTGGGAGGCGGAAACCGGAAGTGAGGGGGAGAGGAGCGGGGGAGGCGGGAAAAGGCGCGCGAGGGGGTGAAAGGGTGTAAAAAAGTGTTTGGGGAGGGCGGGGAGGGGATTTGTTGGAACCCGGAAGTGGGAGGCGGAAACCCGGAAGTGGGAGGCGGAAACCGGAAGTGAGGGGGAGAGGAGCGGGGGAGGCGGGAAAAGGCGCGCGAGGGGGTGAAAGGGTGTAAAAAAGTGTTTGGGGAGGGCGGGGAGGGGATTTGTTGGAACCCGGAAGTGGGAGGCGGAAACCCGGAAGTGGGAGGCGGAAACCGGAAGTGAGGGGGAGAGGAGCGGGGGAGGCGGGAAAAGGCGTGCGAGGGGGTGAAAGGGTGTAAAAAAGTGTTTGGGGAGTGCAGTGAGGGGATTTGTTGGAACCCGGAAGTGGGAGGCGGAAACCCGGAAGTGGGAGGCCGAAACCGGAAGTGAGGGGGAGAGGAGCGGGGGAGGCGGGAAAAGGCGTCCGAGGGGGGGAAACGGTGTCAAAAAGTGTTTGGGGAGGGCAGTGAGGGGATTGGGTGGAACCCGGAAGTGGGAGGCGGAAACCCGGAAGTGGGAGGCGGAAACCGGAAGTGAGGGGGAGAGGAGCGGGGGAGGCGGGAAAAGGCGTCCGAGGGGGTGAAACGGTGTAAAAAAGTGTTTGGGGAGGGCGGGGGAGGGGATTTGTTGGAACCCGGAAGTGGGAGGCGGAAACCCGGAAGTGGGAGGCGGAAACCGGAAGTGAGGGGGAGAGGAGCGGGGGAGGCGGGAAAAGGCGCGCGAGGGGGTGAAAGGGTGTAAAAAAGTGTGTGGGGAGGGCGGGGAGGGGATTTGTTGGAACCCGGAAGTGGGAGGCGGAAACCCGGAAGTGGGAGGCGGAAACCGGAAGTGAGGGGGAGAGGAGCGGGGGAGGCGGGAAAAGGCGTCCGAGGGGGTGAAACGGTGTCAAAAAGTGTTTGGGGAGGGCGGGGGAGGGGATTTGTTGGAACCCGGAAGTGGGAGGCGGAAACCCGGAAGTGGGAGGCGGAAACCGGAAGTGAGGGGGAGAGGAGCGGGGGAGGCGGGAAAAGGCGCCCGAGGGGGTGAAACGGTGTCAAAAAGTGTTTGGGGAGGGCGGGGGAGGGGATTTGTTGGAACCCGGAAGTGGGAGGCGGAAACCCGGAAGTGGGAGGCGGAAACCGGAAGTGAGGGGGAGAGGAGCGGGGGAGGCGGGAAAAGGCGCCCGAGGGGGTGAAAGGGTGTAAAAAAGTGTTTGGGGAGGGCGGGGGAGGGGATTTGTTGGAACCCGGAAGTGGGAGGCGGAAACCCGGAAGTGGGAGGCGGAAACCGGAAGTGAGGGGGAGAGGAGCGGGGGAGGCGGGAAAAGGCGTCCGAGGGGGGGAAACGGTGTAAAAAAGTGTTTGGGGAGGGCGGGGGAGGGGATTTGTTGGAACCCGGAAGTGGGAGGCGGAAACCCGGAAGTGGGAGGCGGAAACCGGAAGTGAGGGGGAGAGGAGCGGGGGAGGCGGGAAAAGGCGCCCGAGGGGGTGAAACGGTGTCAAAAAGTGTTTCGGGAGGGCGGGGGAGGGGATTTGTTGGAACCCGGAAGTGGGAGGCGGAAACCCGGAAGTGGGAGGCGGAAACCGGAAGTGAGGGGGAGAGGAGCGGGGGAGGCGGAAAAGGCGTCCGAGGGGGGGAAACGGTGTAAAAAAGTGTTTGGGGAGGGCGGGGGAGGGGATTTGTTGGAACCCGGAAGTGGGAGGCGGAAACCCGGAAGTGGGAGGCGGAAACCGGAAGTGAGGGGGAGAGGAGCGGGGGAGGCGGGAAAAGGCGTGCGAGGGGGTGAAACGGTGTAAAAAAGTGTTTGGGGAGGGCGGGGAGGGGATTTGTTGGAACCCGGAAGTGGGAGGCGGAAACCCGGAAGTGGGAGGCGGAAACCGGAAGTGAGGGGGAGAGGAGCGGGGGAGGCGGGAAAAGGCGTCCGAGGGGGTGAAACGGTGTCAAAAAGTGTGTGGGGAGGGCGGGGGAGGGGATTTGTTGGAACTCGGAAGTGGGAGGCGGAAACCCGGAAGTGGGAGGCGGAAACCGGAAGTGAGGGGGAGAGGAGCGGGGGAGGCGGGAAAAGGCGTCCGAGGGGGGTGAAACGGTTTCAAAAAGTGTTTGGGGAGGGCGGGGGAGGGGATTGGGTGGAACCCGGAAGTGGGAGGCGGAAACCCGGAAGTGGGAGGCGGAAACCGGAAGTGAGGGGGAGAGGAGCGGGGGAGGCGGGAAAAGGCGTCCGAGGGGGTGAAACGGTGTAAAAAAGTGTTTGGGGAGGGCGGGGGAGGGGATTTGTTGGAACCCGGAAGTGGGAGGCGGAAACCCGGAAGTGGGAGGCCGAAACCGGAAGTGAGGGGGAGAGGAGCGGGGGAGGCGGGAAAAGGCGCCCGAGGGGGGTGAAACGGTGTAAAAAAGTGCTTGGGGAGGGCGGGGGAGGGGATTTGTTGGAACCCGGAAGTGGGAGGCGGAAACCCGGAAGTGGGAGGCGGAAACCGGAAGTGAGGGGGAGAGGAGCGGGGGAGGCGGGAAAAGGCGTCCGAGGGGGTGAAACGGTTTCAAAAAGTGTTTGGGGAGGGCGGGGGAGGGGATTGGGTGGAACCCGGAAGTGGGAGGCGGAAACCCGGAAGTGGGAGGCGGAAACCGGAAGTGAGGGGGAGAGGAGCGGGGGAGGCGGGAAAAGGCGCCCGAGGGGGTGAAACGGTTTCAAAAAGTGTGTGGGGAGGGCGGGGGAGGGGATTGGGTGGAACCCGGAAGTGGGAGGCGGAAACCCGGAAGTGGGAGGCCGAAACCGGAAGTGAGGGGGAGAGGAGCGGGGGAGGCGGGAAAAGGCGTCCGAGGGGGGGAAACGGTGTAAAAAAGTGTTTGGGGAGGGCGGGGGAGGGGATTGGGTGGAACCCGGAAGTGGGAGGCGGAAACCCGGAAGTGGGAGGCGGAAACCGGAAGTGAGGGGGAGAGGAGCGGGGGAGGCGGGAAAAGGCGTCCGAGGGGGTGAAACGGTGTCAAAAAGTGTTTGGGGAGGGCGGGGGAGGGGATTGGGTGGAACCCGGAAGTGGGAGGCGGAAACCCGGAAGTGGGAGGCGGAAACCGGAAGTGAGGGGGAGAGGAGCGGGGGAGGCGGGAAAAGGCGTCCGAGGGGGGGAAACGGTGTAAAAAAGTGTTTGGGGAGGGCGGGGGAGGGGATTTGTTGGAACCCGGAAGTGGGAGGCGGAAACCCGGAAGTGGGAGGCGGAAACCGGAAGTGAGGGGGAGAGGAGCGGGGGAGGCGGGAAAAGGCGCCCGAGGGGGTGAAACGGTGTCAAAAAGTGTTTCGGGAGGGCGGGGGAGGGGATTTGTTGGAACCCGGAAGTGGGAGGCGGAAACCCGGAAGTGGGAGGCGGAAACCGGAAGTGAGGGGGAGAGGAGCGGGGGAGGCGGGAAAAGGCGCCCGAGGGGGTGAAACGGTGTAAAAAAGTGTGTGGGGAGGGCGGGGGAGGGGATTGGGTGGAACCCGGAAGTGGGAGGCGGAAACCCGGAAGTGGGAGGCCGAAACCGGAAGTGAGGGGGAGAGGAGCGGGGGAGGCGGAAAAGGCGTCCGAGGGGGGGAAACGGTGTAAAAAAGTGTTTGGGGAGGGCGGGGGAGGGGATTTGTTGGAACCCGGAAGTGGGAGGCGGAAACCCGGAAGTGGGAGGCGGAAACCGGAAGTGAGGGGGAGAGGAGCGGGGGAGGCGGGAAAAGGCGTGCGAGGGGGTGAAACGGTGTAAAAAAGTGTTTGGGGAGGGCGGGGAGGGGATTTGTTGGAACCCGGAAGTGGGAGGCGGAAACCCGGAAGTGGGAGGCGGAAACCGGAAGTGAGGGGGAGAGGAGCGGGGGAGGCGGGAAAAGGCGTCCGAGGGGGTGAAACGGTGTCAAAAAGTGCTTGGGGAGGGCGGGGGAGGGGATTTGTTGGAACTCGGAAGTGGGAGGCGGAAACCCGGAAGTGGGAGGCGGAAACCGGAAGTGAGGGGGAGAGGAGCGGGGGAGGCGGGAAAAGGCGTCCGAGGGGGGTGAAACGGTTTCAAAAAGTGTTTGGAGAGGGCGGGGGAGGGGATTGGGTGGAACCCGGAAGTGGGAGGCGGAAACCCGGAAGTGGGAGGCCGAAACCGGAAGTGAGGGGGAGAGGAGCGGGGGAGGCGGGAAAAGGCGTCCGAGGGGGTGAAACGGTGTCAAAAAGTGTTTGGGGAGGGCGGGGGAGGGGATTGGGTGGAACCCGGAAGTGGGAGGCGGAAACCCGGAAGTGGGAGGCCGAAACCGGAAGTGAGGGGGAGAGGAGCGGGGGAGGCGGGAAAAGGCGTCCGAGGGGGTGAAACGGTGTAAAAAAGTGTTTGGGGAGGGCGGGGGAGGGGATTTGTTGGAACCCGGAAGTGGGAGGCGGAAACCCGGAAGTGGGAGGCCGAAACCGGAAGTGAGGGGGAGAGGAGCGGGGGAGGCGGGAAAAGGCGCCCGAGGGGGGTGAAACGGTGTAAAAAAGTGCTTGGGGAGGGCGGGGGAGGGGATTTGTTGGAACCCGGAAGTGGGAGGCGGAAACCCGGAAGTGGGAGGCGGAAACCGGAAGTGAGGGGGAGAGGAGCGGGGGAGGCGGGAAAAGGCGTCCGAGGGGGTGAAACGGTGTAAAAAAGTGCTTGGGGAGGGCGGGGGAGGGGATTGGGTGGAACCCGGAAGTGGGAGGCGGAAACCCGGAAGTGGGAGGCGGAAACCGGAAGTGAGGGGGAGAGGAGCGGGGGAGGCGGGAAAAGGCGCCCGAGGGGGTGAAACGGTTTCAAAAAGTGTGTGGGGAGGGCGGGGGAGGGGATTTGTTGGAACCCGGAAGTGGGAGGCGGAAACCCGGAAGTGGGAGGCGGAAACCGGAAGTGAGGGGGAGAGGAGCGGGGGAGGCGGGAAAAGGCGCCCGAGGGGGGGAAACGGTGTAAAAAAGTGCTTGGGGAGGGCGGGGGAGGGGATTGGGTGGAACCCGGAAGTGGGAGGCGGAAACCCGGAAGTGGGAGGCCGAAACCGGAAGTGAGGGGGAGAGGAGCGGGGGAGGCGGGAAAAGGCGTCCGAGGGGGTGAAACGGTGTAAAAAAGTGTTTGGGGAGGGCGGGGGAGGGGATTTGTTGGAACCCGGAAGTGGGAGGCGGAAACCCGGAAGTGGGAGGCGGAAACCGGAAGTGAGGGGGAGAGGAGCGGGGGAGGCGGGAAAAGGCGTCCGAGGGGGGTGAAACGGTTTCAAAAAGTGTTTGGGGAGGGCGGGGGAGGGGATTTGTTGGAACCCGGAAGTGGGAGGCGGAAACCCGGAAGTGGGAGGCGGAAACCGGAAGTGAGGGGGAGAGGAGCGGGGGAGGCGGGAAAAGGCGTCCGAGGGGGTGAAACGGTGTCAAAAAGTGCTTGGGGAGGGCGGGGGAGGGGATTGGGTGGAACCCGGAAGTGGGAGGCGGAAACCCGGAAGTGGGAGGCCGAAACCGGAAGTGAGGGGGAGAGGAGCGGGGGAGGCGGGAAAAGGCGCCCGAGGGGGTGAAACGGTTTCAAAAAGTGTGTGGGGAGGGCGGGGGAGGGGATTGGGTGGAACCCGGAAGTGGGAGGCGGAAACCCGGAAGTGGGAGGCGGAAACCGGAAGTGAGGGGGAGAGGAGCGGGGGAGGCGGGAAAAGGCGTCCGAGGGGGGGAAACGGTGTCAAAAAGTGTTTGGGGAGGGCGGGGGAGGGGATTTGTTGGAACCCGGAAGTGGGAGGCGGAAACCCGGAAGTGGGAGGCGGAAACTGGAAGTGAGGGGGAGAGGAGCGGGGGAGGCGGGAAAAGGCGCCCGAGGGGGGGAAACGGTGTAAAAAAGTGTTTGGGGAGGGCGGGGGAGGGGATTTGTTGGAACCCGGAAGTGGGAGGCGGAAACCCGGAAGTGGGAGGCGGAAACCGGAAGTGAGGGGGAGAGGAGCGGGGGAGGCGGGAAAAGGCGTCCGAGGGGGTGAAACGGTGTAAAAAAGTGTTTGGGGAGGGCGGGGGAGGGGATTTGTTGGAACCCGGAAGTGGGAGGCGGAAACCCGGAAGTGGGAGGCCGAAACCGGAAGTGAGGGGGAGAGGAGCGGGGGAGGCGGGAAAAGGCGTCCGAGGGGGGTGAAACGGTTTCAAAAAGTGTTTGGGGAGGGCGGGGGAGGGGATTTGTTGGAACCCGGAAGTGGGAGGCGGAAACCCGGAAGTGGGAGGCGGAAACCGGAAGTGAGGGGGAGAGGAGCGGGGGAGGCGGGAAAAGGCGCCCGAGGGGGTGAAACGGTGTCAAAAAGTGTTTGGGGAGGGCGGGGGAGGGGATTTGTTGGAACCCGGAAGTGGGAGGCGGAAACCCGGAAGTGGGAGGCCGAAACCGGAAGTGAGGGGGAGAGGAGCGGGGGAGGCGGGAAAAGGCGCCCGAGGGGGGTGAAACGGTGTAAAAAAGTGCTTGGGGAGGGCGGGGGAGGGGATTTGTTGGAACCCGGAAGTGGGAGGCGGAAACCCGGAAGTGGGAGGCCGAAACCGGAAGTGAGGGGGAGAGGAGCGGGGGAGGCGGGAAAAGGCGCCCGAGGGGGGTGAAACGGTGTAAAAAAGTGTTTGGGGAGGGCGGGGGAGGGGATTTGTTGGAACCCGGAAGTGGGAGGCGGAAACCCGGAAGTGGGAGGCGGAAACCGGAAGTGAGGGGGAGAGGAGCGGGGGAGGCGGGAAAAGGCGTCCGAGGGGGTGAAACGGTGTCAAAAAGTGTTTGGGGAGGGCGGGGGAGGGGATTGGGTGGAACCCGGAAGTGGGAGGCGTAAACCCGGAAGTGGGAGGCCGAAACCGGAAGTGAGGGGGAGAGGAGCGGGGGAGGCGGGAAAAGGCGTCCGAGGGGGTGAAACGGTGTCAAAAAGTGTTTGGGGAGGGCGGGGGAGGGGATTGGGTGGAACCCGGAAGTGGGAGGCGGAAACCCGGAAGTGGGAGGCCGAAACCGGAAGTGAGGGGGAGAGGAGCGGGGGAGGCGGGAAAAGGCGCCCGAGGGGGTGAAACGGTGTCAAAAAGTGTTTGGGGAGGGCGGGGGAGGGGATTGGGTGGAACCCGGAAGTGGGAGGCGGAAACCCGGAAGTGGGAGGCGGAAACCGGAAGTGAGGGGGAGAGGAGCGGGGGAGGCGGGAAAAGGCGTCCGAGGGGGGGAAACGGTGTAAAAAAGTGTTTGGGGAGGGCGGGGGAGGGGATTGGGTGGAACCCGGAAGTGGGAGGCGGAAACCCGGAAGTGGGAGGCGGAAACCAGAAGTGAGGGGGAGAGGAGCGGGGGAGGCGGGAAAAGGCGTCCGAGGGGGTGAAACGGTGTCAAAAAGTGTTTGGGGAGGGCGGGGGAGGGGATTGGGTGGAACCCGGAAGTGGGAGGCGGAAACCCGGAAGTGGGAGGCGGAAACCGGAAGTGAGGGGGAGAGGAGCGGGGGAGGCGGGAAAAGGCGTCCGAGGGGGTGAAACGGTGTCAAAAAGTGTTTGGGGAGGGCGGGGGAGGGGATTTGTTGGAACCCGGAAGTGGAAGGCGGAAACCCGGAAGTGGGAGGCCGAAACCGGAAGTGAGGGGGAGAGGAGCGGGGGAGGCGGGAAAAGGCGTCCGAGGGGGGGAAACGGTGTCAAAAAGTGTTTGGGGAGGGCGGGGGAGGGGATTGGGTGGAACCCGGAAGTGGGAGGCGGAAACCCGGAAGTGGGAGGCGGAAACCGGAAGTGAGGGGGAGAGGAGCGGGGGAGGCGGGAAAAGGCGTCCGAGGGGGTGAAACGGTGTCAAAAAGTGTTTGGGGAGGGCGGGGGAGGGGATTGGTTGGAACCCGGAAGTGGGAGGCGGAAACCCGGAAGTGGGAGGCGGAAACCGGAAGTGAGGGGGAGAGGAGCGGGGGAGGCGGGAAAAGGCGTCCGAGGAGGGGAAACGGTGTCAAAAAGTGTTTGGGGAGGGCGGGGGAGGGGATTGGGTGGAACCCGGAAGTGGGAGGCGGAAACCCGGAAGTGGGAGGCCGAAACCGGAAGTGAGGGGGAGAGGAGCGGGGGAGGCGGGAAAAGGCGTCCGAGGGGGTGAAACGGTGTAAAAAAGTGTGTGGGAAGGGCGGGGGAGGGGATTGGGTGGAACCCGGAAGTGGGAGGCGGAAACCCGGAAGTGGGAGGCGGAAACCGGAAGTGAGGGGGAGAGGAGCGGGGGAGGCGGGAAAAGGCGTCCGAGGGGGTGAAACGGTGTCAAAAAGTGTGTGGGGAGGGCGGGGGAGGGGATTTGTTGGAACCCGGAAGTGGGAGGCGGAAACGCGGAAGTGGGAGGCCGAAACCGGAAGTGAGGGGGAGAGGAGCGGGGGAGGCGGGAAAAGGCGTCCGAGGGGGTGAAACGGTGTAAAAAAGTGTTTGGGGAGGGCGGGGGAGGGGATTTGTTGGAACCCGGAAGTGGGAGGCGGAAACCCGGAAGTGGGAGGCGGAAACCGGAAGTGAGGGGGAGAGGAGCGGGGGAGGCGGGAAAAGGCGTCCGAGGGGGTGAAACGGTGTAAAAAAGTGTTTGGGGAGGGCGGGGGAGGGGATTGGTTGGAACCCGGAAGTGGGAGGCGGAAACCCGGAAGTGGGAGGCGGAAACCGGAAGTGAGGGGGAGAGGAGCGGGGGAGGCGGGAAAAGGCGTCCGAGGGGGGTGAAACGGTTTCAAAAAGTGTGTGGGGAGGGCGGGGGAGGGGATTGGGTGGAACCCGGAAGTGGGAGGCGGAAACCCGGAAGTGGGAGGCCGAAACCGGAAGTGAGGGGGAGAGGAGCGGGGGAGGCGGGAAAAGGCGTCCGAGGGGGTGAAACGGTTTCAAAAAGTGTGTGGGGAGGGCGGGGGAGGGGATTGGGTGGAACCCGGAAGTGGGAGTCGGAAACCCGGAAGTGGGAGGCGGAAACCGGAAGTGAGGGGGAGAGGAGCGGGGGAGGCGGGAAAAGGCGTCCGAGGGGGTGAAACGGTGTCAAAAAGTGTTTGGGGAGGGCGGGGGAGGGGATTGGGTGGAACCCGGAAGTGGGAGGCGGAAACCCGGAAGTGGGAGGCGGAAACCGGAAGTGAGGGGGAGAGGAGCGGGGGAGGCGGGAAAAGGCGTCCGAGGGGGGGAAACGGTGTCAAAAAGTGTTTGGGGAGGGCGGGGGAGGGGATTGGGTGGAACCCGGAAGTGGGAGGCGGAAACCCGGAAGTGGGAGGCGGAAACCGGAAGTGAGGGGGAGAGGAGCGGGGGAGGCGGGAAAAGGCGTCCGAGGGGGTGAAAGGGTGTAAAAAAGTGTTTGGGGAGGGCGGGGGAGGAGATTGGTTGGAACCCGGAAGTGGGAGGCGGAAACCCGGAAGTGGGAGGCGGAAACCGGAAGTGAGGGGGAGAGGAGCGGGGGAGGCGGGAAAAGGCGTCCGAGGGGGGGAAACGGTGTCAAAAAGTGTGTGGGGAGGGCGGGGGAGGGGATTTGTTGGAACCCGGAAGTGGGAGGCGGAAACCCGGAAGTGGGAGGCGGAAACCGGAAGTGAGGGGGAGAGGAGCGGGGGAGGCGGGAAAAGGCGTCCGAGGGGGGGAAACGGTGTAAAAAAGTGTTTGGGGAGGGCGGGGGAGGGGATTTGTTGGAACCCGGAAGTGGGAGGCGGAAACCCGGAAGTGGGAGGCGGAAACCGGAAGTGAGGGGGAGAGGAGCGGGGGAGGCGGGAAAAGGCGTCCGAGGGGGTGAAACGGTGTCAAAAAGTGCTTGGGGAGGGCGGGGGAGGGGATTGGGTGGAACCCGGAAGTGGGAGGCGGAAACCCGGAAGTGGGAGGCGGAAACCGGAAGTGAGGGGGAGAGGAGCGGGGGAGGCGGGAAAAGGCGTCCGAGGGGGTGAAACGGTTTCAAAAAGTGTGTGGGGAGGGCGGGGGAGGGGATTGGGTGGAACCCGGAAGTGGGAGGCGGAAACCCGGAAGTGGGAGGCCGAAACCGGAAGTGAGGGGGAGAGGAGCAGGGGAGGCGGGAAAAGGCGTCCGAGGGGGGGAAACGGTGTCAAAAAGTGTTTGGGGAGGGCGGGGGAGGGGATTTGTTGGAACCCGGAAGTGGGAGGCGGAAACCCGGAAGTGGGATGCCGAAACCGGAAGTGAGGGGGAGAGGAGCGGGGGAGGCGGGAAAAGGCGTCCGAGGGGGGGAAACGGTGTAAAAAAGTGTTTGGGGAGGGCGGGAGAGGGGATTGGGTGGAACCCGGAAGTGGGAGGCGGAAACCCGGAAGTGGGAGGCGGAAACCGGAAGTGAGGGGGAGAGGAGCGGGGGAGGCGGGAAAAGGCGTCCGAGGGGGGGAAACGGTGTCAAAAAGTGTTTGGGGAGGGCGGGGGAGGGGATTGGGTGGAACCCGGAAGTGGGAGGCGGAAACCCGGAAGTGGGAGGCGGAAACCAGAAGTGAGGGGGAGAGGAGCGGGGGAGGCGGGAAAAGGCGTCCGAGGGGGTGAAACGGTGTCAAAAAGTGTTTGGGGAGGGCGGGGGAGGGGATTGGGTGGAACCCGGAAGTGGGAGGCGGAAACCCGGAAGTGGGAGGCGGAAACCGGAAGTGAGGGGGAGAGGAGCGGGGGAGGCGGGAAAAGGCGTCCGAGGGGGTGAAACGGTGTCAAAAAGTGTTTGGGGAGGGCGGGGGAGGGGATTTGTTGGAACCCGGAAGTGGAAGGCGGAAACCCGGAAGTGGGAGGCCGAAACCGGAAGTGAGGGGGAGAGGAGCGGGGGAGGCGGGAAAAGGCGTCCGAGGGGGGGAAACGGTGTCAAAAAGTGTTTGGGGAGGGCGGGGGAGGGGATTGGGTGGAACCCGGAAGTGGGAGGCGGAAACCCGGAAGTGGGAGGCGGAAACCGGAAGTGAGGGGGAGAGGAGCGGGGGAGGCGGGAAAAGGCGTCCGAGGGGGTGAAACGGTGTCAAAAAGTGTTTGGGGAGGGCGGGGGAGGGGATTGGTTGGAACCCGGAAGTGGGAGGCGGAAACCCGGAAGTGGGAGGCGTAAACCGGAAGTGAGGGGGAGAGGAGCGGGGGAGGCGGGAAAAGGCGTCCGAGGAGGGGAAACGGTGTCAAAAAGTGTTTGGGGAGGGCGGGGGAGGGGATTGGGTGGAACCCGGAAGTGGGAGGCGGAAACCCGGAAGTGGGAGGCCGAAACCGGAAGTGAGGGGGAGAGGAGCGGGGGAGGCGGGAAAAGGCGTCCGAGGGGGTGAAACGGTGTAAAAAAGTGTGTGGGGAGGGCGGGGGAGGGGATTGGGTGGAACCCGGAAGTGGGAGGCGGAAACCCGGAAGTGGGAGGCGGAAACCGGAAGTGAGGGGGAGAGGAGCGGGGGAGGCGGGAAAAGGCGTCCGAGGGGGTGAAACGGTGTCAAAAAGTGTGTGGGGAGGGCGGGGGAGGGGATTTGTTGGAACCCGGAAGTGGGAGGCGGAAACCCGGAAGTGGGAGGCCGAAACCGGAAGTGAGGGGGAGAGGAGCGGGGGAGGCGGGAAAAGGCGTCCGAGGGGGTGAAACGGTGTAAAAAAGTGTTTGGGGAGGGCGGGGGAGGGGATTTGTTGGAACCCGGAAGTGGGAGGCGGAAACCCGGAAGTGGGAGGCGGAAACCGGAAGTGAGGGGGAGAGGAGCGGGGGAGGCGGGAAAAGGCGTCCGAGGGGGTGAAACGGTGTAAAAAAGTGTTTGGGGAGGGCGGGGGAGGGGATTGGTTGGAACCCGGAAGTGGGAGGCGGAAACCCGGAAGTGGGAGGCGGAAACCGGAAGTGAGGGGGAGAGGAGCGGGGGAGGCGGGAAAAGGCGTCCGAGGGGGGTGAAACGGTTTCAAAAAGTGTGTGGGGAGGGCGGGGGAGGGGATTGGGTGGAACCCGGAAGTGGGAGGCGGAAACCCGGAAGTGGGAGGCCGAAACCGGAAGTGAGGGGGAGAGGAGCGGGGGAGGCGGGAAAAGGCGTCCGAGGGGGTGAAACGGTTTCAAAAAGTGTGTGGGGAGGGCGGGGGAGGGGATTGGGTGGAACCCGGAAGTGGGAGGCGGAAACCCGGAAGTGGGAGGCGGAAACCGGAAGTGAGGGGGAGAGGAGCGGGGGAGGCGGGAAAAGGCGTCCGAGGGGGTGAAACGGTGTCAAAAAGTGTTTGGGGAGGGCGGGGGAGGGGATTGGGTGGAACCCGGAAGTGGGAGGCGGAAACCCGGAAGTGGGAGGCGGAAACCGGAAGTGAGGGGGAGAGGAGCGGGGGAGGCGGGAAAAGGCGTCCGAGGGGGTGAAACGGTGTCAAAAAGTGTTTGGGGAGGGCGGGGGAGGGGATTGGGTGGAACCCGGAAGTGGGAGGCGGAAACCCGGAAGTGGGAGGCCGAAACCGGAAGTGAGGGGGAGAGGAGCGGGGGAGGCGGGAAAAGGCGTCCGAGGGGGTGAAACGGTGTAAAAAAGTGTTTGGGGAGGGCGGGGGAGGAGATTGGTTGGAACCCGGAAGTGGGAGGCGGAAACCCGGAAGTGGGAGGCGGAAACCGGAAGTGAGGGGGAGAGGAGCGGGGGAGGCGGGAAAAGGCGTCCGAGGGGGGGAAACGGTGTCAAAAAGTGTGTGGGGAGGGCGGGGGAGGGGATTTGTTGGAACCCGGAAGTGGGAGGCGGAAACCCGGAAGTGGGAGGCCGAAACCGGAAGTGAGGGGGAGAGGAGCGGGGGAGGCGGGAAAAGGCGTCCGAGGGGGGGAAACGGTGTAAAAAAGTGTTTGGGGAGGGCGGGGGAGGGGATTGGGTGGAACCCGGAAGTGGGAGGCGGAAACCCGGAAGTGGGAGGCGGAAACCGGAAGTGAGGGGGAGAGGAGCGGGGGAGGCGGGAAAAGGCGTGCGAGGGGGAGAAACGGTGTCAAAAAGTGTTTGGGGAGGGCGGGGAGGGGATTTGTTGGAACCCGGAAGTGGGAGGCGGAAACCCGGAAGTGGGAGGCGGAAACCGGAAGTGAGGGGGAGAGGAGCGGGGGAGGCGGGAAAAGGCGTCCGAGGGGGTGAAACGGTTTCAAAAAGTGTGTGGGGAGGGCGGGGGAGGGGATTGGGTGGAACCCGGAAGTGGGAGTCGTAAACCCGGAAGTGGGAGGCCGAAACCGGAAGTGAGGGGGAGAGGAGCAGGGGAGGCGGGAAAAGGCGTCCGAGGGGGGGAAACGGTGTCAAAAAGTGTTTGGGGAGGGCGGGGGAGGGGATTTGTTGGAACCCGGAAGTGGGAGGCGGAAACCCGGAAGTGGGATGCCGAAACCGGAAGTGAGGGGGAGAGGAGCGGGGGAGGCGGGAAAAGGCGTCCGAGGGGGGGAAACGGTGTAAAAAAGTGTTTGGGGAGGGCGGGAGAGGGGATTGGGTGGAACCCGGAAGTGGGAGGCGGAAACCCGGAAGTGGGAGGCGGAAACCGGAAGTGAGGGGGAGAGGAGCGGGGGAGGCGGGAAAAGGCGTCCGAGGGGGGGAAACGGTGTCAAAAAGTGCTTGGGGAGGGCGGGGGAGGGGATTGGGTGGAACCCGGAAGTGGGAGGCGGAAACCCGGAAGTGGGAGGCGGAAACCGGAAGTGAGGGGGAGAGGAGCGGGGGAGGCGGGAAAAGGCGTCCGAGGGGGTGAAACGGTTTCAAAAAGTGTGTGGGGAGGGCGGGGGAGGGGATTGGGTGGAACCCGGAAGTGGGAGGCGGAAACCCGGAAGTGGGAGGCGGAAACCGGAAGTGAGGGGGAGAGGAGCGGGGGAGGCGGGAAAAGGCGTCCGAGGGGGTGAAACGGTGTCAAAAAGTGTTTGGGGAGGGCGGGGGAGGGGATTGGGTGGAACCCGGAAGTGGGAGGCGGAAACCCGGAAGTGGGAGGCGGAAACCGGAAGTGAGGGGGAGAGGAGCGGGGGAGGCGGGAAAAGGCGCGCGAGGGGGTGAAACGGTTTCAAAAAGTGTTTGGGGAGGGCGGGGGAGGGGATTTGTTGGAACCCGGAAGTGGGAGTCGTAAACCCGGAAGTGGGAGGCGGAAACCGGAAGTGAGGGGGAGAGGAGCGGGGGAGGCGGGAAAAGGCGTGCGAGGGGGTGAAACGGCGTAAAAAAGTGTTTGGGGAGGGCGGGGAGGGGATTTGTTGGAACCCGGAAGTGGGAGTCGGAAACCCGGAAGTGGGAGGCGGAAACCGGAAGTGAGGGGGAGAGGAGCGGGGGAGGCGGGAAAAGGCGCCCGAGGGGGTGAAACGGCGTAAAAAAGTGTTTGGGGAGGGCGGGGAGGGGATTTGTTGGAACTCGGAAGTGGGAGTCGTAAACCCGGAAGTGGGAGGCGGAAACCGGAAGTGAGGGGGAGAGGAGCGGGGGAGGCGGGAAAAGGCGTCCGAGGGGGTGAAAGGGTGTAAAAAAGTGTTTGGGGAGGGCGGGGAGGGGATTTGTTGGAACCCGGAAGTGGGAGGCGGAAACCCGGAAGTGGGAGGCGGAAACCGGAAGTGAGGGGGAGAGGAGCGAGGGAGGCGGGAAAAGGCGTGCGAGGGGGTGAAAGGGTGTAAAAAAGTGTTTGGGGAGGGCGGGGAGGGGATTTGTTGGAACCCGGAAGTGGGAGTCGGAAACCCGGAAGTGGGAGGCGGAAACCGGAAGTGAGGGGGAGAGGAGCGGGGGAGGCGGGAAAAGGCGCGCGAGGGGGTGAAAGGGTGTAAAAAAGTGTTTGGGGAGGGCGGGGGAGGGGATTGGGTGGAACCCGGAAGTGGGAGGCGGAAACCCGGAAGTGGGAGGCGGAAACCGGAAGTGAGGGGGAGAGGAGCGGGGGAGGCGGGAAAAGGCGCCCGAGGGGGTGAAAGGGTGTAAAAAAGTGTTTGGGGAGGGCGGGGAGGGGATTTGTTGGAACCCGGAAGTGGGAGGCGGAAACCCGGAAGTGGGAGGCGGAAACCGGAAGTGAGGGGGAGAGGAGCGGGGGAGGCGGGAAAAGGCGTCCGAGGGGGTGAAACGGTGTCAAAAAGTGTTTGGGGAGGGCGGGGAGGGGATTTGTTGGAACCCGGAAGTGGGAGGCGGAAACCCGGAAGTGGGAGGCGGAAACCGGAAGTGAGGGGGAGAGGAGCGGGGGAGGCGGGAAAAGGCGCCCGAGGGGGGGAAACGGTGTCAAAAAGTGTTTGGGGAGGGCAGTGAGGGGATTGGGTGGAACCCGGAAGTGGGAGTCGTAAACCCGGAAGTGGGAGGCGGAAACCGGAAGTGAGGGGGAGAGGAGCGGGGGAGGCGGGAAAAGGCGCGCGAGGGGGTGAAAGGGTGTAAAAAAGTGTTTGGGGAGGGCGGGGAGGGGATTTGTTGGAACCCGGAAGTGGGAGGCGGAAACCCGGAAGTGGGAGGCGGAAACCGGAAGTGAGGGGGAGAGGAGCGGGGGAGGCGGGAAAAGGCGCGCGAGGGGGTGAAACGGCGTAAAAAAGTGTTTGGGGAGGGCGGGGAGGGGATTTGTTGGAACCCGGAAGTGGGAGTCGTAAACCCGGAAGTGGGAGGCGGAAACCGGAAGTGAGGGGGAGAGGAGCGGGGGAGGCGGGAAAAGGCGTCCGAGGGGGTGAAACGGTGTAAAAAAGTGTTTGGGGAGGGCGGGGAGGGGATTTGTTGGAACCCGGAAGTGGGAGGCGGAAACCCGGAAGTGGGAGGCGGAAACCGGAAGTGAGGGGGAGAGGAGCGGGGGAGGCGGGAAAAGGCGCGCGAGGGGGTGAAAGGGTGTAAAAAAGTGTGTGGGGAGGGCGGGGAGGGGATTTGTTGGAACCCGGAAGTGGGAGGCGGAAACCCGGAAGTGGGAGGCCGAAACCGGAAGTGAGGGGGAGAGGAGCGGGGGAGGCGGGAAAAGGCGCCCGAGGGGGTGAAAGGGTGTAAAAAAGTGTTTGGGGAGGGCGGGGGAGGGGATTTGTTGGAACCCGGAAGTGGGAGGCGGAAACCCGGAAGTGGGAGGCGGAAACCGGAAGTGAGGGGGAGAGGAGCGGGGGAGGCGGGAAAAGGCGCGCGAGGGGGTGAAAGGGTGTAAAAAAGTGTGTGGGGAGGGCGGGGAGGGGATTTGTTGGAACCCGGAAGTGGGAGGCGGAAACCCGGAAGTGGGAGGCCGAAACCGGAAGTGAGGGGGAGAGGAGCGGGGGAGGCGGGAAAAGGCGCCCGAGGGGGTGAAAGGGTGTAAAAAAGTGCTTGGGGAGGGCGGGGGAGGGGATTGGGTGGAACCCGGAAGTGGGAGGCGGAAACCCGGAAGTGGGAGGCGGAAACCGGAAGTGAGGGGGAGAGGAGCGGGGGAGGCGGGAAAAGGCGCCCGAGGGGGTGAAACGGTTTCAAAAAGTGTGTGGGGAGGGCGGGGGAGGGGATTGGGTGGAACCCGGAAGTGGGAGGCGGAAACCCGGAAGTGGGAGGCCGAAACCGGAAGTGAGGGGGAGAGGAGCGGGGGAGGCGGAAAAGGCGTCCGAGGGGGGGAAACGGTGTAAAAAAGTGTTTGGGGAGGGCGGGGAGGGGATTTGTTGGAACCCGGAAGTGGGAGGCGGAAACCCGGAAGTGGGAGGCGGAAACCGGAAGTGAGGGGGAGAGGAGCGGGGGAGGCGGGAAAAGGCGTCCGAGGGGGTGAAACGGTGTCAAAAAGTGCTTGGGGAGGGCGGGGGAGGGGATTTGTTGGAACCCGGAAGTGGGAGGCGGAAACCCGGAAGTGGGAGGCCGAAACCGGAAGTGAGGGGGAGAGGAGCGGGGGAGGCGGGAAAAGGCGTCCGAGGGGGGTGAAACGGTTTCAAAAAGTGTTTGGGGAGGGCGGGGGAGGGGATTTGTTGGAACCCGGAAGTGGGAGGCGGAAACCCGGAAGTGGGAGGCCGAAACCGGAAGTGAGGGGGAGAGGAGCGGGGGAGGCGGGAAAAGGCGTCCGAGGGGGTGAAACGGTGTAAAAAAGTGTTTGGGGAGGGCGGGGGAGGGGATTTGTTGGAACCCGGAAGTGGGAGGCGGAAACCCGGAAGTGGGAGGCCGAAACCGGAAGTGAGGGGGAGAGGAGCGGGGGAGGCGGGAAAAGGCGCCCGAGGGGGGTGAAATGGTGTAAAAAAGTGCTTGGGGAGGGCGGGGGAGGGGATTTGTTGGAACCCGGAAGTGGGAGGCGGAAACCCGGAAGTGGGAGGCCGAAACCGGAAGTGAGGGGGAGAGGAGCGGGGGAGGCGGGAAAAGGCGTCCGAGGGGGTGAAACGGTGTCAAAAAGTGTTTGGGGAGGGCGGGGGAGGGGATTGGGTGGAACCCGGAAGTGGGAGGCGGAAACCCGGAAGTGGGAGGCGGAAACCGGAAGTGAGGGGGAGAGGAGCGGGGGAGGCGGGAAAAGGCGTCCGAGGGGGTGAAACGGTGTCAAAAAGTGTTTGGGGAGGGCGGGGGAGGGGATTGGGTGGAACCCGGAAGTGGGAGGCGGAAACCCGGAAGTGGGAGGCGGAAACCGGAAGTGAGGGGGAGAGGAGCGGGGGAGGCGGGAAAAGGCGCGCGAGGGGGTGAAACGGTTTCAAAAAGTGTTTGGGGAGGGCGGGGGAGGGGATTTGTTGGAACCCGGAAGTGGGAGTCGTAAACCCGGAAGTGGGAGGCGGAAACCGGAAGTGAGGGGGAGAGGAGCGGGGGAGGCGGGAAAAGGCGTCCGAGGGGGTGAAACGGTGTAAAAAAGTGTTTGGGGAGGGCGGGGGAGGGGATTTGTTGGAACCCGGAAGTGGGAGACGGAAACCCGGAAGTGGGAGTCGGAAACCGGAAGTGAGGGGGAGAGGAGCGGGGGAGGCGGGAAAAGGCGTCCGAGGGGGTGAAACGGTGTCAAAAAGTGTTTGGGGAGGGCGGGGGAGGGGATTTGTTGGAACCCGGAAGTGGGAGGCGGAAACCCGGAAGTGGGAGGCGGAAACCGGAAGTGAGGGGGAGAGGAGCGGGGGAGGCGGGAAAAGGCGTCCGAGGGGGTGAAACGGTGTAAAAAAGTGCTTGGGGAGGGCGGGGGAGGGGATTTGTTGGAACCCGGAAGTGGGAGGCGGAAACCCGGAAGTGGGAGTCGGAAACCGGAAGTGAGGGGGAGAGGAGCGGGGGAGGCGGGAAAAGGCGCCCGAGGGGGTGAAACGGTTTCAAAAAGTGTGTGGGGAGGGCGGGGGAGGGGATTGGGTGGAACCCGGAAGTGGGAGGCGGAAACCCGGAAGTGGGAGGCCGAAACCGGAAGTGAGGGGGAGAGGAGCGGGGGAGGCGGGAAAAGGCGTCCGAGGGGGGGAAACGGTGTAAAAAAGTGTGTGGGGAGGGCGGGGGAGGGGATTTGTTGGAACCCGGAAGTGGGAGGCGGAAACCCGGAAGTGGGAGGCGGAAACCGGAAGTGAGGGGGAGAGGAGCGGGGGAGGCGGGAAAAGGCGTCCGAGGGGGTGAAACGGTGTCAAAAAGTGTTTGGGGAGGGCGGGGGAGGGGATTTGTTGGAACCCGGAAGTGGGAGGCGGAAACCCGGAAGTGGGAGGCGGAAACCGGAAGTGAGGGGGAGAGGAGCGGGGGAGGCGGGAAAAGGCGTCCGAGGGGGGGAAACGGTGTCAAAAAGTGTTTGGGGAGGGCGGGGGAGGGGATTGGGTGGAACCCGGAAGTGGGAGGCGGAAACCCGGAAGTGGGAGGCCGAAACCGGAAGTGAGGGGGAGAGGAGCGGGGGAGGCGGGAAAAGGCGTCCGAGGGGGTGAAACGGTTTCAAAAAATGTGTGGGGAGGGCGGGGGAGGGGATTGGGTGGAACCCGGAAGTGGGAGGCGGAAACCCGGAAGTGGGAGGCGGAAACCGGAAGTGAGGGGGAGAGGAGCGGGGGAGGCGGGAAAAGGCGTCCGAGGGGGTGAAACGGTGTAAAAAAGTGTTTGGGGAGGGCGGGGGAGGGGATTGGGTGGAACCCGGAAGTGGGAGGCGGAAACCCGGAAGTGGGAGTCGGAAACCGGAAGTGAGGGGGAGAGGAGCGGGGGAGGCGGGAAAAGGCGTCCGAGGGGGTGAAACGGTTTCAAAAAGTGTTTGGGGAGGGCGGGGGAGGGGATTGGGTCGAACCCGGAAGTGGGAGGCGGAAACCCGGAAGTGGGATGCCGAAACCGGAAGTGAGGGGGAGAGGAGCAGGGGAGGCGGGAAAAGGCGTCCGAGGGGGTGAAACGGTGTCAAAAAGTGTTTGGGGAGGGCGGGGGAGGGGATTTGTTGGAACCCGGAAGTGGGAGGCGGAAACCCGGAAGTGGGATGCCGAAACCGGAAGTGAGGGGGAGAGGAGCGGGGGAGGCGGGAAAAGGCGTCCGAGGGGGTGAAACGGTGTCAAAAAGTGTTTGGGGAGGGCGGGGGAGGGGATTGGGTGGAACCCGGAAGTGGGAGGCGGAAACCCGGAAGTGGGAGGCGGAAACCGGAAGTGAGGGGGAGAGGAGCGGGGGAGGCGGGAAAAGGCGCCCGAGGGGGGGAAACGGTGTCAAAAAGTGTTTGGGGAGGGCGGGGGAGGGGATTTGTTGGAACCCGGAAGTGGGAGGCGGAAACCCGGAAGTGGGAGGCGGAAACCGGAAGTGAGGGGGAGAGGAGCGGGGGAGGCGGGAAAAGGCGTCCGAGGGGGGTGAAACGGTGTCAAAAAGTGTGTGGGGAGGGCGGGGGAGGGGATTGGGTGGAACCCGGAAGTGGGAGGCGGAAACCCGGAAGTGGGAGGCCGAAACCGGAAGTGAGGGGGAGAGGAGCGGGGGAGGCGGGAAAAGGCGTGCGAGGGGGTGAAACGGTGTCAAAAAGTGTTTGGGGAGGGCGGGGGAGGGGATTTGTTGGAACCCGGAAGTGGGAGGCGGAAACCCGGAAGTGGGAGGCGGAAACCGGAAGTGAGGGGGAGAGGAGCGGGGGAGGCGGGAAAAGGCGCGCGAGGGGGTGAAAGGGTATAAAAAAGTGTTTGGGGAGAGCGGGGAGGGGATTTGTTGGAACCCGGAAGTGGGAGTCGTAAACCCGGAAGTGGGAGGCCGAAACCGGAAGTGAGGGGGAGAGGAGCGGGGGAGGCGGGAAAAGGCGTCCGAGGGGGTGAAACGGTGTAAAAAAGTGTTTGGGGAGGGCGGGGGAGGGGATTTGTTGGAACCCGGAAGTGGGAGTCGTAAACCCGGAAGTGGGAGGCGGAAACCGGAAGTGAGGGGGAGAGGAGCGGGGGAGGCGGGAAAAGGCGTCCGAGGGGGTGAAACGGTGTAAAAAAGTGTTTGGGGAGGGCGGGGGAGGGGATTTGTTGGAACCCGGAAGTGGGAGGCGGAAACCCGGAAGTGGCAGGCGGAAACCGGAAGTGAGGGGGAGAGGAGCGGGGGAGGCGGGAAAAGGCGTGCGAGGGGGTGAAACGGTGTAAAAAAGTGTTTGGGGAGGGCGGGGAGGGGATTTGTTGGAACCCGGAAGTGGGAGTCGGAAACCCGGAAGTGGGAGGCGGAAACCCGGAAGTGGGAGGCGGAAACCGGAAGTGAGGGGGAGAGGAGCGGGGGAGGCGGGAAAAGGCGCCCGAGGGGGTGAAACGGCGTAAAAAAGTGTTTGGGGAGGGCGGGGAGGGGATTTGTTGGAACCCGGAAGTGGGAGTCGTAAACCCGGAAGTGGGAGGCGGAAACCGGAAGTGAGGGGGAGAGGAGCGGGGGAGGCGGGAAAAGGCGTCCGAGGGGGGGAAACGGTGTAAAAAAGTGTTTGGGGAGGGCGGGGAGGGGATTTGTTGGAACCCGGAAGTGGGAGGCGGAAACCCGGAAGTGGGAGGCGGAAACCGGAAGTGAGGGGGAGAGGAGCGGGGGAGGCGGGAAAAGGAGTGCGAGGGGGTGAAAGGGTGTAAAAAAGTGTTTGGGGAGGGCGGGGGAGGGGATTTGTTGGAACCCGGAAGTGGGAGTCGGAAACCCGGAAGTGGGAGGCGGAAACCGGAAGTGAGGGGGAGAGGAGCGGGGGAGGCGGGAAAAGGCGCGCGAGGGGGTGAAAGGGTGTAAAAAAGTGTTTGGGGAGGGCGGGGAGGGGATTTGTTGGAACCCGGAAGTGGGAGGCGGAAACCCGGAAGTGGGAGGCGGAAACCGGAAGTGAGGGGGAGAGGAGCGGGGGAGGCGGGAAAAGGCGCCCGAGGGGGTGAAAGGGTGTCAAAAAGTGTTTGGGGAGGGCGGGGAGGGGATTTGTTGGAACCCGGAAGTGGGAGTCGGAAACCCGGAAGTGGGAGTCGGAAACCGGAAGTGAGGGGGAGAGGAGCGGGGGAGGCGGGAAAAGGCGTGCGAGGGGGTGAAACGGTGTAAAAAAGTGTTTGGGGAGGGCGGGGAGGGGATTTGTTGGAACCCGGAAGTGGGAGGCGGAAACCCGGAAGTGGGAGGCCGAAACCGGAAGTGAGGGGGAGAGGAGCAGGGGAGGCGGGAAAAGGCGTCCGAGGGGGGGAAACGGTGTCAAAAAGTGTTTGGGGAGGGCGGGGGAGGGGATTTGTTGGAACCCGGAAGTGGGAGGCGGAAACCCGGAAGTGGGATGCCGAAACCGGAAGTGAGGGGGAGAGGAGCGGGGGAGGCGGGAAAAGGCGTCCGAGGGGGTGAAACGGTGTCAAAAAGTGTTTGGGGAGGGCGGGGGAGGGGATTGGGTGGAACCCGGAAGTGGGAGTCGTAAACCCGGAAGTGGGAGGCGGAAACCGGAAGTGAGGGGGAGAGGAGCGGGGGAGGTGGGAAAAGGCGCGCGAGGGGGTGAAAGGGTGTAAAAAAGTGTTTGGGGAGGGCGGGGAGGGGATTTGTTGGAACCCGGAAGTGGGAGGCGGAAACCCGGAAGTGGGAGGCGGAAACCGGAAGTGAGGGGGAGAGGAGCGGGGGAGGCGGGAAAAGGCGTGCGAGGGGGTGAAACGGTGTAAAAAAGTGTTTGGGGAGGGCAGTGAGGGGATTTGTTGGAACCCGGAAGTGGGAGGCGGAAACCCGGAAGTGGGAGGCGGAAACCGGAAGTGAGGGGGAGAGGAGCGGGGGAGGCGGGAAAAGGCGCGCGAGGGGGTGAAAGGGTGTAAAAAAGTGTGTGGGGAGGGCGGGGAGGGGATTTGTTGGAACCCGGAAGTGGGAGGCGGAAACCCGGAAGTGGGAGGCGGAAACCGGAAGTGAGGGGGAGAGGAGCGGGGGAGGCGGGAAAAGGCGTCCGAGGGGGTGAAACGGTGTCAAAAAGTGTTTGGGGAGGGCGGGGGAGGGGATTTGTTGGAACCCGGAAGTGGGAGGCGGAAACCCGGAAGTGGGAGGCCGAAACCGGAAGTGAGGGGGAGAGGAGCGGGGGAGGCGGGAAAAGGCGTGCGAGGGGGTGAAAGGGTGTAAAAAAGTGTTTGGGGAGGGCGGGGAGGGGATTTGTTGGAACCCGGAAGTGGGAGGCGGAAACCCGGAAGTGGGAGGCGGAAACCGGAAGTGAGGGGGAGAGGAGCGGGGGAGGCGGGAAAAGGCGCGCGAGGGGGTGAAAGGGTGTAAAAAAGTGTTTGGGGAGGGCGGGGGAGGGGATTGGGTGGAACCCGGAAGTGGAAGGCGGAAACCCGGAAGTGGGAGGCGGAAACCGGAAGTGAGGGGGAGAGGAGCGGGGGAGGCGGGAAAAGGCGCCCGAGGGGGTGAAACGGTTTCAAAAAGTGTGTGGGGAGGGCGGGGGAGGGGATTGGGTGGAACCCGGAAGTGGGAGGCGGAAACCCGGAAGTGGGAGGCGGAAACCGGAAGTGAGGGGGAGAGGAGCGGGGGAGGCGGGAAAAGGCGCCCGAGGGGGTGAAACGGTTTCAAAAAGTGTGTGGGGAGGGCGGGGGAGGGGATTGGGTGGAACACGGAAGTGGGAGGCGGAAACCCGGAAGTGGGAGGCGGAAACCGGAAGTGAGGGGGAGAGGAGCGGGGGAGGCGGGAAAAGGCGTCCGAGGGGGTGAAACGGTGTCAAAAAGTGTTTGGGGAGGGCGGGGGAGGGGATTGGGTGGAACCCGGAAGTGGGAGGCGGAAACCCGGAAGTGGGAGGCGGAAACCGGAAGTGAGGGGGAGAGGAGCGGGGGAGGCGGGAAAAGGCGTCCGAGGGGGTGAAACGGTGTAAAAAAGTGTTTGGGGAGGGCGGGGGAGGGGATTTGTTGGAACCCGGAAGTGGGAGGCGGAAACCCGGAAGTGGGAGGCCGAAACCGGAAGTGAGGGGGAGAGGAGCGGGGGAGGCGGGAAAAGGCGCCCGAGGGGGGTGAAACGGTGTAAAAAAGTGCTTGGGGAGGGCGGGGGAGGGGATTTGTTGGAACCCGGAAGTGGGAGGCGGAAACCCGGAAGTGGGAGGCGGAAACCGGAAGTGAGGGGGAGAGGAGCGGGGGAGGCGGGAAAAGGCGTCCGAGGGGGTGAAACGGTGTAAAAAAGTGCTTGGGGAGGGCGGGGGAGGGGATTGGGTGGAACCCGGAAGTGGGAGGCGGAAACCCGGAAGTGGGAGGCGGAAACCGGAAGTGAGGGGGAGAGGAGCGGGGGAGGCGGGAAAAGGCGCCCGAGGGGGTGAAACGGTTTCAAAAAGTGTGTGGGGAGGGCGGGGGAGGGGATTGGGTGGAACCCGGAAGTGGGAGGCGGAAACCCGGAAGTGGGAGGCCAAAACCGGAAGTGAGGGGGAGAGGAGCGGGGGAGGCGGGAAAAGGCGTCCGAGGGGGTGAAACGGTGTCAAAAAGTGTTTGGGGAGGGCGGGGGAGGGGATTTGTTGGAACCCGGAAGTGGGAGGCGGAAACCCGGAAGTGGGAGGCGGAAACCGGAAGTGAGGGGGAGAGGAGCGGGGGAGGCGGGAAAAGGCGTCCGAGGGGGTGAAACGGTGTCAAAAAGTGCTTGGGGAGGGCGGGGGAGGGGATTGGGTGGAACCCGGAAGTGGGAGGCGGAAACCCGGAAGTGGGAGGCCGAAACCGGAAGTGAGGGGGAGAGGAGCGGGGGAGGCGGGAAAAGGCGCCCGAGGGGGTGAAACGGTGTCAAAAAGTGTGTGGGGAGGGCGGGGGAGGGGATTGGGTGGAACCCGGAAGTGGGAGGCGGAAACCCGGAAGTGGGAGGCGGAAACCGGAAGTGAGGGGGAGAGGAGCGGGGGAGGCGGGAAAAGGCGCCCGAGGGGGGGAAACGGTGTCAAAAAGTGTTTCGGGAGGGCGGGGGAGGGGATTGGGTGGAACCCGGAAGTGGGAGGCGGAAACCCGGAAGTGGGAGGCCGAAACCGGAAGTGAGGGGGAGAGGAGCGGGGGAGGCGGGAAAAGGCGTCCGAGGGGGTGAAACGGTGTAAAAAAGTGCTTGGGGAGGGCGGGGGAGGGGATTGGGTGGAACCCGGAAGTGGGAGGCGGAAACCCGGAAGTGGGAGGCGGAAACCGGAAGTGAGGGGGAGAGGAGCGGGGGAGGCGGGAAAAGGCGTCCGAGGGGGTGAAAGGGTGTAAAAAAGTGTTTGGGGAGGGCGGGGGAGGGGATTTGTTGGAACCCGGAAGTGGGAGGCGGAAACCCGGAAGTGGGAGGCGGAAACCGGAAGTGAGGGGGAGAGGAGCGGGGGAGGCGGGAAAAGGCGTCCGAGGGGGGGAAACGGTGTAAAAAAGTGTTTGGGGAGGGCGGGGGAGGGGATTGGGTGGAACCCGGAAGTGGGAGGCGGAAACCCGGAAGTGGGAGGCGGAAACCGGAAGTGAGGGGGAGAGGAGCGGGGGAGGCGGGAAAAGGCGTCCGAGGGGGTGAAACGGTGTAAAAAAGTGTTTGGGGAGGGCGGGGGAGGGGATTTGTTGGAACCCGGAAGTGGGAGGCGGAAACCCGGAAGTGGGAGGCGGAAACCGGAAGTGAGGGGGAGAGGAGCGGGGGAGGCGGGAAAAGGCGTCCGAGGGGGTGAAACGGTGTCAAAAAGTGCTTGGGGAGGGCGGGGGAGGGGATTTGTTGGAACCCGGAAGTGGGAGGCGGAAACCCGGAAGTGGGAGGCGGAAACCGGAAGTGAGGGGGAGAGGAGCGGGGGAGGCGGGAAAAGGCGTCCGAGGGGGGTGAAACGGTTTCAAAAAGTGTTTGGGGAGGGCGGGGGAGGGGATTTGTTGGAACCCGGAAGTGGGAGGCGGAAACCCGGAAGTGGGAGGCGGAAACCGGAAGTGAGGGGGAGAGGAGCGGGGGAGGCGGGAAAAGGCGTCCGAGGGGGTGAAACGGTGTCAAAAAGTGTTTGGGGAGGGCGGGGGAGGGGATTTGTTGGAACCCGGAAGTGGGAGGCGGAAACCCGGAAGTGGGAGGCCGAAACCGGAAGTGAGGGGGAGAGGAGCGGGGGAGGCGGGAAAA
This sequence comes from Struthio camelus, assembly GCF_040807025.1. Classification (NCBI taxonomy): domain Eukaryota; kingdom Metazoa; phylum Chordata; class Aves; order Struthioniformes; family Struthionidae; genus Struthio; species Struthio camelus. The sequence continues at coordinate 47,698,978 of NC_090947.1, read as the reverse complement.
GGCGCCCGAGGGGGGTGAAACGGTGTAAAAAAGTGCTTGGGGAGGGCGGGGGAGGGGATTTGTTGGAACCCGGAAGTGGGAGGCGGAAACCCGGAAGTGGGAGGCCGAAACCGGAAGTGAGGGGGAGAGGAGCGGGGGAGGCGGGAAAAGGCGCCCGAGGGGGGTGAAACGGTGTAAAAAAGTGTTTGGGGAGGGCGGGGGAGGGGATTTGTTGGAACCCGGAAGTGGGAGGCGGAAACCCGGAAGTGGGAGGCGGAAACCGGAAGTGAGGGGGAGAGGAGCGGGGGAGGCGGGAAAAGGCGTCCGAGGGGGTGAAACGGTGTCAAAAAGTGTTTGGGGAGGGCGGGGGAGGGGATTGGGTGGAACCCGGAAGTGGGAGGCGGAAACCCGGAAGTGGGAGGCCGAAACCGGAAGTGAGGGGGAGAGGAGCGGGGGAGGCGGGAAAAGGCGTCCGAGGGGGTGAAACGGTGTCAAAAAGTGTTTGGGGAGGGCGGGGGAGGGGATTTGTTGGAACCCGGAAGTGGGAGGCGGAAACCCGGAAGTGGGAGGCCGAAACCGGAAGTGAGGGGGAGAGGAGCGGGGGAGGCGGGAAAAGGCGTCCGAGGGGGGGAAACGGTGTAAAAAAGTGTTTGGGGAGGGCGGGGGAGGGGATTTGTTGGAACCCGGAAGTGGGAGGCGGAAACCCGGAAGTGGGAGGCCGAAACCGGAAGTGAGGGGGAGAGGAGCGGGGGAGGCGGGAAAAGGCGTCCGAGGGGGTGAAACGGTGTAAAAAAGTGTTTGGGGAGGGCGGGGGAGGGGATTGGGTGGAACCCGGAAGTGGGAGGCGGAAACCCGGAAGTGGGAGGCCGAAACCGGAAGTGAGGGGGAGAGGAGCGGGGGAGGCGGGAAAAGGCGTCCGAGGGGGTGAAACGGTGTCAAAAAGTGTTTGGGGAGGGCGGGGGAGGGGATTGGGTGGAACCCGGAAGTGGGAGGCGGAAACCCGGAAGTGGGAGGCCGAAACCGGAAGTGAGGGGGAGAGGAGCGGGGGAGGCGGGAAAAGGCGTCCGAGGGGGTGAAACGGTGTAAAAAAGTGTTTGGGGAGGGCGGGGGAGGGGATTGGGTGGAACCCGGAAGTGGGAGGCGGAAACCCGGAAGTGGGAGGCGGAAACCGGAAGTGAGGGGGAGAGGAGCGGGGGAGGCGGGAAAAGGCGTCCGAGGGGGTGAAACGGTGTCAAAAAGTGTTTGGGGAGGGCGGGGGAGGGGATTGGGTGGAACCCGGAAGTGGGAGGCGGAAACCCGGAAGTGGGAGGCCGAAACCGGAAGTGAGGGGGAGAGGAGCGGGGGAGGCGGGAAAAGGCGTCCGAGGGGGTGAAACGGTGTCAAAAAGTGCTTGGGGAGGGCGGGGGAGGGGATTGGGTGGAACCCGGAAGTGGGAGGCGGAAACCCGGAAGTGGGAGGCCGAAACCGGAAGTGAGGGGGAGAGGAGCGGGGGAGGCGGGAAAAGGCGTCCGAGGGGGTGAAACGGTGTAAAAAAGTGCTTGGGGAGGGCGGGGGAGGGGATTTGTTGGAACCCGGAAGTGGGAGGCGGAAACCGGAAGTGAGGGGGAGAGGAGCGGGGGAGGCGGGAAAAGGCGCCCGAGGGGGTGAAACGGTGTAAAAAAGTGCTTGGGGAGGGCGGGGGAGGGGATTTGTTGGAACCCGGAAGTGGGAGGCGGAAACCCGGAAGTGGGATGCCGAAACCGGAAGTGAGGGGGAGAGGAGCGGGGGAGGCGGGAAAAGGCGTCCGAGGGGGTGAAACGATGTAAAAAAGTGTTTGGGGAGGGCGGGGGAGGGGATTTGTTGGAACCCGGAAGTGGGAGGCGGAAACCCGGAAGTGGGAGGCCGAAACCGGAAGTGAGGGGGAGAGGAGCGGGGGAGGCGGGAAAAGGCGTCCGAGGGGGTGAAACGGTGTCAAAAAGCGTTTGGGGAGGGCGGGGGAGGGGATTGGGTGGAACCCGGAAGTGGGAGGCGGAAACCGGAAGTGAGGGGGAGAGGAGCGGGGGAGGCGGGAAAAGGCGCCCGAGGGGGTGAAAGGGTGTAAAAAAGTGTTTGGGGAGGGCGGGGGAGGGGATTGGTTGGAACCCGGAAGTGGGAGGCGGAAACCCGGAAGTGGGAGGCGGAAACCGGAAGTGAGGGGGAGAGGAGCGGGGGAGGCGGGAAAAGGCGTCCGAGGGGGTGAAACGGTGTAAAAAAGTGTTTGGGGAGGGCGGGGGAGGGGATTTGTTGGAACCCGGAAGTGGGAGGCGGAAACCGGAAGTGAGGGGGAGAGGAGCGGGGGAGGCGGGAAAAGGCGCCCGAGGGGGTGAAACGGTGTAAAAAAGTGTTTGGGGAGGGCGGGGGAGGGGATTGGGTGGAATCCGGAAGTGGGAGGCGGAAACCCGGAAGTGGGAGGCGGAAACCGGAAGTGAGGGGGAGAGGAGCGGGGGAGGCGGGAAAAGGCGTCCGAGGGGGTGAAACGGTGTCAAAAAGTGTTTGGGGAGGGCGGGGGAGGGGATTTGTTGGAACCCGGAAGTGGGAGGCGGAAACCCGGAAGTGGGAGGCGGAAACCGGAAGTGAGGGGGAGAGGAGCGGGGGAGGCGGGAAAAGGCGTCCGAGGGGGTGAAACGGTGTCAAAAAGTGTTTGGGGAGGGCGGGGGAGGGGATTGGGTGGAACCCGGAAGTGGGAGGCGGAAACCCGGAAGTGGGAGGCGGAAACCGGAAGTGAGGGGGAGAGGAGCGGGGGAGGCGGGAAAAGGCGTCCGAGGGGGTGAAACGGTGTCAAAAAGTGTTTGGGGAGGGCGGGGGAGGGGATTTGTTGGAACCCGGAAGTGGGAGGCGGAAACCCGGAAGTGGGAGGCGGAAACCGGAAGTGAGGGGGAGAGGAGCGGGGGAGGCGGGAAAAGGCGTCCGAGGGGGTGAAACGGTGTCAAAAAGTGTTTGGGGAGGGCGGGGGAGGGGATTGGTTGGAACCCGGAAGTGGGAGGTGGAAACCCGGAAGTGGGAGGCCGAAACCGGAAGTGAGGGGGAGAGGAGCGGGGGAGGCGGGAAAAGGCGCCCGAGGGGGGTGAAACGGTGTAAAAAAGTGCTTGGGGAGGGCGGGGGAGGGGATTTGTTGGAACCCGGAAGTGGGAGGCGGAAACCCGGAAGTGGGAGGCGGAAACCGGAAGTGAGGGGGAGAGGAGCGGGGGAGGCGGGAAAAGGCGTCCGAGGGGGTGAAACGGTGTAAAAAAGTGCTTGGGGAGGGCGGGGGAGGGGATTGGGTGGAACCCGGAAGTGGGAGTCGGAAACCCGGAAGTGGGAGGCCGAAACCGGAAGTGAGGGGGAGAGGAGCGGGGGAGGCGGGAAAAGGCGCCCGAGGGGGTGAAACGGTTTCAAAAAGTGTGTGGGGAGGGCGGGGGAGGGGATTGGGTGGAACCCGGAAGTTGGAGGCGGAAACCCGGAAGTGGGAGGCCGAAACCGGAAGTGAGGGGGAGAGGAGCGGGGGAGGCGGGAAAAGGCGCCCGAGGGGGTGAAACGGTGTCAAAAAGTGTTTGGGGAGGGCGGGGGAGGGGATTTGTTGGAACCCGGAAGTGGGAGGCGGAAACCCGGAAGTGGGAGGCCGAAACCGGAAGTGAGGGGGAGAGGAGCGGGGGAGGCGGGAAAAGGCGCCCGAGGGGGTGAAACGGTGTCAAAAAGTGTTTGGGGAGGGCGGGGGAGGGGATTGGGTGGAACCCGGAAGTGGGAGGCGGAAACCCGGAAGTGGGAGGCCGAAACCGGAAGTGAGGGGGAGAGGAGCGGGGGAGGCGGGAAAAGGCGCCCGAGGGGGTGAAAGGGTGTAAAAAAGTGTTTGGGGAGGGCGGGGGAGGGGATTGGGTGGAACCCGGAAGTGGGAGGCGGAAACCCGGAAGTGAGGGGGAGAGGAGCGGGGGAGGCGGGAAAAGGCGTCCGAGGGGGGGAAACGGTGTAAAAAAGTGTTTGGGGAGGGCGGGGGAGGGGATTTGTTGGAACCCGGAAGTGGGAGGCGGAAACCCGGAAGTGGGAGGCGGAAACCGGAAGTGAGGGGGAGAGGAGCGGGGGAGGCGGGAAAAGGCGTCCGAGGGGGTGAAACGGTGTCAAAAAGTGTGTGGGGAGGGCGGGGGAGGGGATTTGGTGGAACCCGGAAGTGGGAGGCGGAAACCCGGAAGTGGGAGGCGGAAACCGGAAGTGAGGGGGAGAGGAGCGGGGGAGGCGGGAAAAGGCGTCCGAGGGGGTGAAACGGTGTCAAAAAGTGCTTGGGGAGGGCGGGGGAGGGGATTGGGTGGAACCCGGAAGTGGGAGGCGGAAACCCGGAAGTGGGAGGCCGAAACCGGAAGTGAGGGGGAGAGGAGCGGGGGAGGCGGGAAAAGGCGCCCGAGGGGGTGAAACGGTGTCAAAAAGTGTTTGGGGAGGGCGGGGGAGGGGATTGGGTGGAACCCGGAAGTGGGAGGCGGAAACCCGGAAGTGGGAGGCCGAAACCGGAAGTGAGGGGGAGAGGAGCGGGGGAGGCGGGAAAAGGCGCCCGAGGGGGGGAAACGGTGTCAAAAAGTGTTTGGGGAGGGCGGGGGAGGGGATTTGTTGGAACCCGGAAGTGGGAGGCGGAAACCCGGAAGTGGGAGGCGGAAACCGGAAGTGAGGGGGAGAGGAGCGGGGGAGGCGGGAAAAGGCGCCCGAGGGGGTGAAACGGTGTCAAAAAGTGTTTGGGGAGGGCGGGGGAGGGGATTGGGTGGAACCCGGAAGTGGGAGGCGGAAACCCGGAAGTGGGAGGCCGAAACCGGAAGTGAGGGGGAGAGGAGCGGGGGAGGCGGGAAAAGGCGCCCGAGGGGGGGAAACGGTGTAAAAAAGTGTTTGGGGAGGGCGGGGGAGGGGATTGGGTGGAACCCGGAAGTGGGAGGCGGAAACCCGGAAGTGGGAGTCGGAAACCGGAAGTGAGGGGGAGAGGAGCGGGGGAGGCGGGAAAAGGCGTCCGAGGGGGTGAAACGGTGTCAAAAAGTGCTTGGGGAGGGCGGGGGAGGGGATTTGTTGGAACCCGGAAGTGGGAGGCGGAAACCCGGAAGTGGGAGGCGGAAACCGGAAGTGAGGGGGAGAGGAGCGGGGGAGGCGGGAAAAGGCGTGCGAGGGGGTGAAAGGGTGTAAAAAAGTGTTTGGGGAGGGCGGGGGAGGGGATTTGTTGGAACCCGGAAGTGGGAGGCGGAAACCCGGAAGTGGGAGGCGGAAACCGGAAGTGAGGGGGAGAGGAGCGGGGGAGGCGGGAAAAGGCGTCCGAGGGGGTGAAACGGTGTAAAAAAGTGTTTGGGGAGGGCGGGGGAGGGGATTTGTTGGAACCCGGAAGTGGGAGGCGGAAACCCGGAAGTGGGAGGCGGAAACCGGAAGTGAGGGGGAGAGGAGCGGGGGAGGCGGGAAAAGGCGTCCGAGGGGGTGAAACGGTGTCAAAAAGTGCTTGGGGAGGGCGGGGGAGGGGATTTGTTGGAACCCGGAAGTGGGAGGCGGAAACCCGGAAGTGGGAGGCCGAAACCGGAAGTGAGGGGGAGAGGAGCGGGGGAGGCGGGAAAAGGCGTCCGAGGGGGGTGAAACGGTTTCAAAAAGTGTTTGGGGAGGGCGGGGGAGGGGATTTGTTGGAACCCGGAAGTGGGAGGCGGAAACCCGGAAGTGGGAGGCGGAAACCGGAAGTGAGGGGGAGAGGAGCGGGGGAGGCGGGAAAAGGCGTCCGAGGGGGTGAAACGGTGTCAAAAAGTGTTTGGGGAGGGCGGGGGAGGGGATTTGTTGGAACCCGGAAGTGGGAGGCGGAAACCCGGAAGTGGGAGGCGGAAACCGGAAGTGAGGGGGAGAGGAGCGGGGGAGGCGGGAAAAGGTGCCCGAGGGGGGTGAAACGGTGTAAAAAAGTGCTTGGGGAGGGCGGGGGAGGGGATTTGTTGGAACCCGGAAGTGGGAGGCGGAAACCCGGAAGTGGGAGGCCGAAACCGGAAGTGAGGGGGAGAGGAGCGGGGGAGGCGGGAAAAGGCGCCCGAGGGGGGTGAAACGGTGTAAAAAAGTGTTTGGGGAGGGCGGGGGAGGGGATTTGTTGGAACCCGGAAGTGGGAGGCGGAAACCCGGAAGTGGGAGGCGGAAACCGGAAGTGAGGGGGAGAGGAGCGGGGGAGGCGGGAAAAGGCGCCCGAGGGGGTGAAACGGTGTCAAAAAGTGTTTGGGGAGGGCGGGGGAGGGGATTGGGTGGAACCCGGAAGTGGGAGGCGGAAACCCGGAAGTGGGAGGCGGAAACCGGAAGTGAGGGGGAGAGGAGCGGGGGAGGCGGGAAAAGGCGTCCGAGGGGGTGAAACGGTGTCAAAAAGTGCTTGGGGAGGGCGGGGGAGGGGATTTGTTGGAACCCGGAAGTGGGAGGCGGAAACCCGGAAGTGGGAGGCGGAAACCGGAAGTGAGGGGGAGAGGAGCGGGGGAGGCGGGAAAAGGCGTCCGAGGGGGGGAAACGGTGTAAAAAAGTGTTTGGGGAGGGCGGGGGAGGGGATTTGTTGGAACCCGGAAGTGGGAGGCGGAAACCCGGAAGTGGGAGGCCGAAACCGGAAGTGAGGGGGAGAGGAGCGGGGGAGGCGGGAAAAGGCGTCCGAGGGGGTGAAACGGTGTAAAAAAGTGTTTGGGGAGGGCGGGGGAGGGGATTGGGTGGAACCCGGAAGTGGGAGGCGGAAACCCGGAAGTGGGAGGCGGAAACCGGAAGTGAGGGGGAGAGGAGCGGGGGAGGCGGGAAAAGGCGTCCGAGGGGGTGAAACGGTGTCAAAAAGTGTGTGGGGAGGGCGGGGGAGAGGATTGGGTGGAACCCGGAAGTGGGAGGCGGAAACCCGGAAGTGGGAGGCGGAAACCGGAAGTGAGGGGGAGAGGAGCGGGGGAGGCGGGAAAAGGCGCCCGAGGGGGTGAAACGGTGTCAAAAAGTGTTTGGGGAGGGCGGGGGAGGGGATTGGGTGGAACCCGGAAGTGGGAGGCGGAAACCCGGAAGTGGGAGGCGGAAACCGGAAGTGAGGGGGAGAGGAGCGGGGGAGGCGGGAAAAGGCGTCCGAGGGGGTGAAACGGTGTCAAAAAGTGCTTGGGGAGGGCGGGGGAGGGGATTGGGTGGAACCCGGAAGTGGGAGGCGGAAACCCGGAAGTGGGAGGCCGAAACCGGAAGTGAGGGGGAGAGGAGCGGGGGAGGCGGGAAAAGGCGCCCGAGGGGGTGAAACGGTGTCAAAAAGTGCTTGGGGAGGGCGGGGGAGGGGATTTGTTGGAACCCGGAAGTGGGAGGCGGAAACCGGAAGTGAGGGGGAGAGGAGCGGGGGAGGCGGGAAAAGGCGTCCGAGGGGGTGAAACGGTGTAAAAAAGTGCTTGGGGAGGGCGGGGGAGGGGATTTGTTGGAACCCGGAAGTGGGAGGCGGAAACCCGGAAGTGGGAGGCCGAAACCGGAAGTGAGGGGGAGAGGAGCGGGGGAGGCGGGAAAAGGCGTCCGAGGGGGTGAAACAATGTAAAAAAGTGTTTGGGGAGGGCGGGGGAGGGGATTTGTTGGAACCCGGAAGTGGGAGGCGGAAACCCGGAAGTGGGATGCCGAAACCGGAAGTGAGGGGGAGAGGAGCGGGGGAGGCGGGAAAAGGCGTCCGAGGGGGTGAAACGGTGTCAAAAAGCGTTTGGGGAGGGCGGGGGAGGGGATTGGGTGGAACCCGGAAGTGGGAGGCGGAAACCGGAAGTGAGGGGGAGAGGAGCGGGGGAGGCGGGAAAAGGCGCCCGAGGGGGTGAAAGGGTGTAAAAAAGTGTTTGGGGAGGGCGGGGGAGGGGATTGGTTGGAACCCGGAAGTGGGAGGCGGAAACCCGGAAGTGGGAGGCGGAAACCGGAAGTGAGGGGGAGAGGAGCGGGGGAGGCGGGAAAAGGCGTCCGAGGGGGTGAAACGGTGTAAAAAAGTGTTTGGGGAGGGCGGGGGAGGGGATTTGTTGGAACCCGGAAGTGGGAGGCGGAAACCGGAAGTGAGGGGGAGAGGAGCGGGGGAGGCGGGAAAAGGCGCCCGAGGGGGTGAAACGGTGTAAAAAAGTGTTTGGGGAGGGCGGGGGAGGGGATTGGGTGGAATCCGGAAGTGGGAGGCGGAAACCCGGAAGTGGGAGGCGGAAACCGGAAGTGAGGGGGAGAGGAGCGGGGGAGGCGGGAAAAGGCGTCCGAGGGGGTGAAACGGTGTCAAAAAGTGTTTGGGGAGGGCGGGGGAGGGGATTGGGTGGAACCCGGAAGTGGGAGGCGGAAACCCGGAAGTGGGAGGCGGAAACCGGAAGTGAGGGGGAGAGGAGCGGGGGAGGCGGGAAAAGGCGTCCGAGGGGGTGAAACGGTGTCAAAAAGTGTTTGGGGAGGGCGGGGGAGGGGATTGGGTGGAACCCGGAAGTGGGAGGCGGAAACCCGGAAGTGGGAGGCGGAAACCGGAAGTGAGGGGGAGAGGAGCGGGGGAGGCGGGAAAAGGCGTCCGAGGGGGTGAAACGGTGTCAAAAAGTGTTTGGGGAGGGCGGGGGAGGGGATTTGTTGGAACCCGGAAGTGGGAGGCGGAAACCCGGAAGTGGGAGGCGGAAACCGGAAGTGAGGGGGAGAGGAGCGGGGGAGGCGGGAAAAGGCGTCCGAGGGGGTGAAACGGTGTCAAAAAGTGTTTGGGGAGGGCGGGGGAGGGGATTGGTTGGAACCCGGAAGTGGGAGGCGGAAACCCGGAAGTGGGAGGCCGAAACCGGAAGTGAGGGGGAGAGGAGCGGGGGAGGCGGGAAAAGGCGCCCGAGGGGGGTGAAACGGTGTCAAAAAGTGCTTGGGGAGGGCGGGGGAGGGGATTTGTTGGAACCCGGAAGTGGGAGGCGGAAACCCGGAAGTGGGAGGCGGAAACCGGAAGTGAGGGGGAGAGGAGCGGGGGAGGCGGGAAAAGGCGTCCGAGGGGGTGAAACGGTGTAAAAAAGTGCTTGGGGAGGGCGGGGGAGGGGATTGGGTGGAACCCGGAAGTGGGAGGCGGAAACCCGGAAGTGGGAGGCCGAAACCGGAAGTGAGGGGGAGAGGAGCGGGGGAGGCGGGAAAAGGCGCCCGAGGGGGTGAAACGGTTTCAAAAAGTGTGTGGGGAGGGCGGGGGAGGGGATTGGGTGGAACCAGGAAGTTGGAGGCGGAAACCCGGAAGTGGGAGGCGGAAACCGGAAGTGAGGGGGAGAGGAGCGGGGGAGGCGGGAAAAGGCGCCCGAGGGGGTGAAACGGTGTCAAAAAGTGTTTGGGGAGGGCGGGGGAGGGGATTTGTTGGAACCCGGAAGTGGGAGGCGGAAACCCGGAAGTGGGAGGCCGAAACCGGAAGTGAGGGGGAGAGGAGCGGGGGAGGCGGGAAAAGGCGCCCGAGGGGGTGAAACGGCGTAAAAAAGTGTTTGGGGAGGGCGGGGGAGGGGATTGGGTGGAACCCGGAAGTGGGAGGCGGAAACCCGGAAGTGGGAGGCCGAAACCGGAAGTGAGGGGGAGAGGAGCGGGGGAGGCGGGAAAAGGCGCCCGAGGGGGTGAAAGGGTGTAAAAAAGTGTTTGGGGAGGGCGGGGGAGGGGATTGGGTGGAACCCGGAAGTGGGAGGCGGAAACCCGGAAGTGAGGGGGAGAGGAGCGGGGGAGGCGGGAAAAGGCGTCCGAGGGGGGGAAACGGTGTAAAAAAGTGTTTGGGGAGGGCGGGGGAGGGGATTTGTTGGAACCCGGAAGTGGGAGGCGGAAACCCGGAAGTGGGAGGCGGAAACCGGAAGTGAGGGGGAGAGGAGCGGGGGAGGCGGGAAAAGGCGTCCGAGGGGGTGAAACGGTGTCAAAAAGTGTGTGGGGAGGGCGGGGGAGGGGATTTGGTGGAACCCGGAAGTGGGAGGCGGAAACCCGGAAGTGGGAGGCCGAAACCGGAAGTGAGGGGGAGAGGAGCGGGGGAGGCGGGAAAAGGCGTCCGAGGGGGTGAAACGGTGTAAAAAAGTGTGTGGGGAGGGCGGGGGAGGGGATTTGTTGGAACCCGGAAGTGGGAGGCGGAAACCCGGAAGTGGGAGGCCGAAACCGGAAGTGAGGGGGAGAGGAGCGGGGGAGGCGGGAAAAGGCGTCCGAGGGGGTGAAACGGTGTCAAAAAGTGTGTGGGGAGGGCGGGGGAGGGGATTGGGTGGAACCCGGAAGTGGGAGGCGGAAACCCGGAAGTGGGAGGCCGAAACCGGAAGTGAGGGGGAGAGGAGCGGGGGAGGCGGGAAAAGGCGTCCGAGGGGGGGAAACGGTGTCAAAAAGTGTTTGGGGAGGGCGGGGGAGGGGATTTGTTGGAACCCGGAAGTGGGAGGCGGAAACCCGGAAGTGGGAGGCGGAAACCGGAAGTGAGGGGGAGAGGAGCGGGGGAGGCGGGAAAAGGCGTCCGAGGGGGTGAAACGGTGTCAAAAAGTGTTTGGGGAGGGCGGGGGAGGGGATTGGGTGGAACCCGGAAGTGGGAGGCGGAAACCCGGAAGTGGGAGGCGGAAACCGGAAGTGAGGGGGAGAGGAGCGGGGGAGGCGGGAAAAGGCGCCCGAGGGGGTGAAACGGTGTAAAAAAGTGTTTGGGGAGGGCGGGGGAGGGGATTTGTTGGAACCCGGAAGTGGGAGGCGGAAACCCGGAAGTGGGAGTCGGAAACCGGAAGTGAGGGGGAGAGGAGCGGGGGAGGCGGGAAAAGGCGTCCGAGGGGGTGAAACGGTGTCAAAAAGTGCTTGGGGAGGGCGGGGGAGGGGATTTGTTGGAACCCGGAAGTGGGAGGCGGAAACCCGGAAGTGGGAGGCGGAAACCGGAAGTGAGGGGGAGAGGAGCGGGGGAGGCGGGAAAAGGCGTCCGAGGGGGTGAAACGGTGTAAAAAAGTGTTTGGGGAGGGCGGGGGAGGGTATTGGGTGGAACCCGGAAGTGGGAGGCGGAAACCCGGAAGTGGGAGGCGGAAACCGGAAGTGAGGGGGAGAGGAGCGGGGGAGGCGGGAAAAGGCGTCCGAGGGGGTGAAACGGTGTAAAAAAGTGTTTGGGGAGGGCGGGGGAGGGGATTGGGTGGAACCCGGAAGTGGGAGGCGGAAACCCGGAAGTGGGAGGCGGAAACCGGAAGTGAGGGGGAGAGGAGCGGGGGAGGCGGGAAAAGGCGTCCGAGGGGGTGAAACGGTGTCAAAAAGTGTTTGGGGAGGGCGGGGGAGGGGATTTGTTGGAACCCGGAAGTGGGAGGCGGAAACCCGGAAGTGGGAGGCGGAAACCAGAAGTGAGGGGGAGAGGAGCGGGGGAGGCGGGAAAAGGCGTCCGAGGGGGTGAAACGGTGTAAAAAAGTGTTTGGGGAGGGCGGGGGAGGGGATTGGGTGGAACCCGGAAGTGGGAGGCGGAAACCCGGAAGTGGGAGGCCGAAACCGGAAGTGAGGGGGAGAGGAGCGGGGGAGGCGGGAAAAGGCGTCCGAGGGGGTGAAACGGTGTCAAAAAGTGCTTGGGGAGGGCGGGGGAGGGGATTTGTTGGAACCCGGAAGTGGGAGGCGGAAACCGGAAGTGAGGGGGAGAGGAGCGGGGGAGGCGGGAAAAGGCGTCCGAGGGGGTGAAACGGTGTAAAAAAGTGCTTGGGGAGGGCGGGGGAGGGGATTTGTTGGAACCCGGAAGTGGGAGGCGGAAACCCGGAAGTGGGAGGCCGAAACCGGAAGTGAGGGGGAGAGGAGCGGGGGAGGCGGGAAAAGGCGTCCGAGGGGGTGAAACAATGTAAAAAAGTGTGTGGGGAGGGCGGGGGAGGGGATTGGGTGGAACCCGGAAGTGGGAGGCGGAAACCCGGAAGTGGGAGGCGGAAACCGGAAGTGAGGGGGAGAGGAGCGGGGGAGGCGGGAAAAGGCGTCCGAGGGGGTGAAACGGTGTCAAAAAGCGTTTGGGGAGGGCGGGGGAGGGGATTGGGTGGAACCCGGAAGTGGGAGGCGGAAACCGGAAGTGAGGGGGAGAGGAGCGGGGGAGGCGGGAAAAGGCGCCCGAGGGGGTGAAAGGGTGTAAAAAAGTGTTTGGGGAGGGCGGGGGAGGGGATTGGGTGGAACCCGGAAGTGGGAGGCGGAAACCCGGAAGTGGGAGGCGGAAACCGGAAGTGAGGGGGAGAGGAGCGGGGGAGGCGGGAAAAGGCGTCCGAGGGGGTGAAACGGTGTAAAAAAGTGTTTGGGGAGGGCGGGGGAGGGGATTTGTTGGAACCCGGAAGTGGGAGGCGGAAACCGGAAGTGAGGGGGAGAGGAGCGGGGGAGGCGGGAAAAGGCGCCCGAGGGGGTGAAAGGGTGTAAAAAAGTGTTTGGGGAGGGCGGGGAGGGGATTTGTTGGAACCCGGAAGTGGGAGTCGGAAACCCGGAAGTGGGAGGCGGAAACCGGAAGTGAGGGGGAGAGGAGCGGGGGAGGCGGGAAAAGGCGTCCGAGGGGGTGAAACGGTGTCAAAAAGTGTTTGGGGAGGGCGGGGGAGGGGATTGGGTGGAACCCGGAAGTGGGAGGCGGAAACCCGGAAGTGGGAGGCGGAAACCGGAAGTGAGGGGGAGAGGAGCGGGGGAGGCGGGAAAAGGCGTCCGAGGGGGTGAAACGGTGTCAAAAAGTGTTTGGGGAGGGCGGGGGAGGGGATTGGGTGGAACCCGGAAGTGGGAGGCGGAAACCCGGAAGTGGGAGGCGGAAACCGGAAGTGAGGGGGAGAGGAGCGGGGGAGGCGGGAAAAGGCGTCCGAGGGGGTGAAACGGTGTCAAAAAGTGTGTGGGGAGGGCGGGGGAGGGGATTGGGTGGAACCCGGAAGTGGGAGGCGGAAACCCGGAAGTGGGAGGCGGAAACCGGAAGTGAGGGGGAGAGGAGCGGGGGAGGCGGGAAAAGGCGTCCGAGGGGGTGAAACGGTTTCAAAAAGTGTGTGGGGAGGGCGGGGGAGGGGATTGGGTGGAACCCGGAAGTGGGAGGCGGAAACCCGGAAGTGGGAGGCGGAAACCGGAAGTGAGGGGGAGAGGAGCGGGGGAGGCGGGAAAAGGCGCCCGAGGGGGGGAAACGGTGTAAAAAAGTGTTTGGGGAGGGCGGGGGAGGGGATTTGTTGGAACCCGGAAGTGGGAGGCGGAAACCCGGAAGTGGGAGGCGGAAACCGGAAGTGAGGGGGAGAGGAGCGGGGGAGGCGGGAAAAGGCGCCCGAGGGGGTGAAACGGTGTAAAAAAGTGCTTGGGGAGGGCGGGGGAGGGGATTGGGTGGAACCCGGAAGTGGGAGGCGGAAACCCGGAAGTGGGAGGCGGAAACCGGAAGTGAGGGGGAGAGGAGCGGGGGAGGCGGGAAAAGGCGCCCGAGGGGGTGAAACGGTTTCAAAAAGTGTGTGGGGAGGGCGGGGGAGGGGATTGGGTGGAACCCGGAAGTGGGAGGCGGAAACCCGGAAGTGGGAGGCCGAAACCGGAAGTGAGGGGGAGAGGAGCGGGGGAGGCGGAAAAGGCGTCCGAGGGGGGGAAACGGTGTAAAAAAGTGTTTGGGGAGGGCGGGGGAGGGGATTTGTTGGAACCCGGAAGTGGGAGGCGGAAACCCGGAAGTGGGAGGCGGAAACCGGAAGTGAGGGGGAGAGGAGCGGGGGAGGCGGGAAAAGGCGTGCGAGGGGGTGAAACGGTGTCAAAAAGTGTTTGGGGAGGGCGGGGGAGGGGATTTGTTGGAACCCGGAAGTGGGAGGCGGAAACCCGGAAGTGGGAGGCGGAAACCGGAAGTGAGGGGGAGAGGAGCGGGGGAGGCGGGAAAAGGCGTCCGAGGGGGTGAAACGGTGTCAAAAAGTGTTTGGGGAGGGCGGGGGAGGGGATTTGTTGGAACCCGGAAGTGGGAGGCGGAAACCCGGAAGTGGGAGGCGGAAACCGGAAGTGAGGGGGAGAGGAGCGGGGGAGGCGGGAAAAGGCGTCCGAGGGGGGGAAACGGTGTAAAAAAGTGTTTGGGGAGGGCGGGGGAGGGGATTGGGTGGAACCCGGAAGTGGGAGGCGGAAACCCGGAAGTGGGAGTCGGAAACCGGAAGTGAGGGGGAGAGGAGCGGGGGAGGCGGGAAAAGGCGTCCGAGGGGGTGAAACGGTTTCAAAAAGTGTGTGGGGAGGGCGGGGGAGGGGATTGGGTGGAACCCGGAAGTGGGAGGCGGAAACCCGGAAGTGGGAGGCGGAAACCGGAAGTGAGGGGGAGAGGAGCGGGGGAGGCGGGAAAAGGCGTCCGAGGGGGTGAAACGGTGTCAAAAAGTGTTTGGGGAGGGCGGGGGAGGGGATTGGGTGGAACCCGGAAGTGGGAGGCGGAAACCCGGAAGTGGGAGGCGGAAACCGGAAGTGAGGGGGAGAGGAGCGGGGGAGGCGGGAAAAGGCGTCCGAGGGGGTGAAACGGTTTCAAAAAGTGTGTGGGGAGGGCGGGGGAGGGGATTGGGTGGAACCCGGAAGTGGGAGGCGGAAACCCGGAAGTGGGAGGCCGAAACCGGAAGTGAGGGGGAGAGGAGCGGGGGAGGCGGGAAAAGGCGTCCGAGGGGGTGAAACGGTGTAAAAAAGTGTTTGGGGAGGGCGGGGGAGGGGATTTGTTGGAACCCGGAAGTGGGAGGCGGAAACCCGGAAGTGGGAGGCGGAAACCGGAAGTGAGGGGGAGAGGAGCGGGGGAGGCGGGAAAAGGCGTCCGAGGGGGGGAAACGGTGTCAAAAAGTGTTTGGGGAGGGCGGGGGAGGGGATTGGGTGGAACCCGGAAGTGGGAGGCGGAAACCCGGAAGTGGGAGGCGGAAACCGGAAGTGAGGGGGAGAGGAGCGGGGGAGGCGGGAAAAGGCGTCCGAGGGGGGGAAACGGTGTAAAAAAGTGTTTGGGGAGGGCGGGGGAGGGGATTTGTTGGAACCCGGAAGTGGGAGGCGGAAACCCGGAAGTGAGAGGCGGAAACCGGAAGTGAGGGGGAGAGGAGCGGGGGAGGCGGGAAAAGGCGTCCGAGGGGGTGAAACGGTGTAAAAAAGTGTTTGGGGAGGGCGGGGAGGGGATTTGTTGGAACCCGGAAGTGGGAGGCGGAAACCCGGAAGTGAGAGGCGGAAACCGGAAGTGAGGGGGAGAGGAGCGGGGGAGGCGGGAAAAGGCGTCCGAGGGGGTGAAACGGTGTCAAAAAGTGTGTGGGGAGGGCGGGGGAGGGGATTTGTTGGAACCCGGAAGTGGGAGGCGGAAACCCGGAAGTGGGAGGCCGAAACCGGAAGTGAGGGGGAGAGGAGCGGGGGAGGCGGGAAAAGGCGTCCGAGGGGGTGAAACGGTGTAAAAAAGTGTTTGGGGAGGGCGGGGGAGGGGATTGGGTGGAACCCGGAAGTGGGAGGCGGAAACCCGGAAGTGGGAGGCGGAAACCGGAAGTGAGGGGGAGAGGAGCGGGGGAGGCGGGAAAAGGCGTCCGAGGGGGTGAAACGGTGTCAAAAAGTGTTTGGGGAGGGCGGGGGAGGGGATTTGTTGGAACCCGGAAGTGGGAGGCGGAAACCCGGAAGTGGGAGGCGGAAACCGGAAGTGAGGGGGAGAGGAGCGGGGGAGGCGGGAAAAGGCGTCCGAGGGGGTGAAAGGGTGTAAAAAAGTGTTTGGGGAGGGCGGGGGAGGGGATTTGTTGGAACCCGGAAGTGGGAGTCGTAAACCCGGAAGTGGGAGGCGGAAACCGGAAGTGAGGGGGAGAGGAGCGGGGGAGGCGGGAAAAGGCGTCCGAGGGGGTGAAAGGGTGTAAAAAAGTGTTTGGGGAGGGCGGGGGAGGGGATTTGTTGGAACCCGGAAGTGGGAGGCGGAAACCCGGAAGTGGGAGGCGGAAACCGGAAGTGAGGGGGAGAGGAGCGGGGGAGGCGGGAAAAGGCGTGCGAGGGGGTGAAACGGTGTAAAAAAGTGTTTGGGGAGGGCGGGGGAGGGGATTGGGTGGAACCCGGAAGTGGGAGGCGGAAACCCGGAAGTGGGAGGCGGAAACCGGAAGTGAGGGGGAGAGGAGCGGGGGAGGCGGGAAAAGGCGTCCGAGGGGGGGAAACGGTGTCAAAAAGTGTTTGGGGAGGGCGGGGGAGGGGATTGGGTGGAACCCGGAAGTGGGAGGCGGAAACCCGGAAGTGGGAGGCGGAAACCGGAAGTGAGGGGGAGAGGAGCGGGGGAGGCGGGAAAAGGCGTCCGAGGGGGTGAAACGGTGTCAAAAAGTGTTTGGGGAGGGCGGGGGAGGGGATTTGTTGGAACCCGGAAGTGGGAGGCGGAAACCCGGAAGTGGGAGGCGGAAACCGGAAGTGAGGGGGAGAGGAGCGGGGGAGGCGGGAAAAGGCGCGCGAGGGGGTGAAAGGGTGTAAAAAAGTGTTTGGGGAGGGCGGGGAGGGGATTTGTTGGAACCCGGAAGTGGGAGGCGGAAACCCGGAAGTGGGAGGCGGAAACCGGAAGTGAGGGGGAGAGGAGCGGGGGAGGCGGGAAAAGGCGCGCGAGGGGGTGAAACGGCGTAAAAAAGTGTTTGGGGAGGGCGGGGAGGGGATTTGTTGGAACCCGGAAGTGGGAGGCGGAAACCCGGAAGTGGGAGGCGGAAACCGGAAGTGAGGGGGAGAGGAGCGGGGGAGGCGGGAAAAGGCGTGCGAGGGGGAGAAACGGTGTCAAAAAGTGTTTGGGGAGGGCGGGGAGGGGATTTGTTGGAACCCGGAAGTGGGAGTCGGAAACCCGGAAGTGGGAGGCGGAAACCGGAAGTGAGGGGGAGAGGAGCGAGGGAGGCGGGAAAAGGCGTGCGAGGGGGTGAAAGGGTGTAAAAAAGTGTTTGGGGAGGGCGGGGAGGGGATTTGTTGGAACCCGGAAGTGGGAGTCGGAAACCCGGAAGTGGGAGGCGGAAACCGGAAGTGAGGGGGAGAGGAGCGGGGGAGGCGGGAAAAGGCGCGCGAGGGGGTGAAAGGGTGTAAAAAAGTGTTTGGGGAGGGCGGGGAGGGGATTTGTTGGAACCCGGAAGTGGGAGTCGGAAACCCGGAAGTGGGAGGCGGAAACCGGAAGTGAGGGGGAGAGGAGCGGGGGAGGCGGGAAAAGGCGTCCGAGGGGGTGAAAGGGTGTAAAAAAGTGTTTGGGGAGGGCGGGGAGGGGATTTGTTGGAACCCGGAAGTGGGAGGCGGAAACACGGAAGTGGGAGGCGGAAACCGGAAGTGAGGGGGAGAGGAGCGGGGGAGGCGGGAAAAGGCGTGCGAGGGGGTGAAAGGGTGTAAAAAAGTGTTTGGGGAGGGCGGGGAGGGGATTTGTTGGAACCCGGAAGTGGGAGGCGGAAACACGGAAGTGGGAGGCGGAAACCGGAAGTGAGGGGGAGAGGAGCGGGGGAGGCGGGAAAAGGCGTGCGAGGGGGTGAAACGGTGTAAAAAAGTGTTTGGGGAGGGCGGGGAGGGGATTTGTTGGAACCCGGAAGTGGGAGTCGGAAACCCGGAAGTGGGAGGCGGAAACCGGAAGTGAGGGGGAGAGGAGCGGGGGAGGCGGGAAAAGGCGTCCGAGGGGGGGAAACGGTGTCAAAAAGTGTTTGGGGAGGGCAGTGAGGGGATTGGGTGGAACCCGGAAGTGGGAGGCGGAAACCCGGAAGTGGGAGGCGGAAACCGGAAGTGAGGGGGAGAGGAGCGGGGGAGGCGGGAAAAGGCGTGCGAGGGGGTGAAACGGTGTAAAAAAGTGTTTGGGGAGGGCGGGGAGGGGATTTGTTGGAACCCGGAAGTGGGAGGCGGAAACCCGGAAGTGGGAGGCGGAAACCGGAAGTGAGGGGGAGAGGAGCGGGGGAGACGGGAAAAGGCGTCCGAGGGGGGGAAACGGTGTCAAAAAGTGTTTGGGGAGGGCAGTGAGGGGATTGGGTGGAACCCGGAAGTGGGAGGCGGAAACCCGGAAGTGGGAGGCGGAAACCGGAAGTGAGGGGGAGAGGAGCGGGGGAGGCGGGAAAAGGCGCGCGAGGGGGTGAAAGGGTGTAAAAAAGTGTTTGGGGAGGGCGGGGAGGGGATTTGTTGGAACCCGGAAGTGGGAGTCGGAAACCCGGAAGTGGGAGGCGGAAACCGGAAGTGAGGGGGAGAGGAGCAAGGGAGGCGGGAAAAGGCGTGCGAGGGGGTGAAACGGTGTCAAAAAGTGTTTGGGGAGGGCGGGGAGGGGATTTGTTGGAACCCGGAAGTGGGAGGCGGAAACCCGGAAGTGGGAGGCGGAAACCGGAAGTGAGGGGGAGAGGAGCGGGGGAGGCGGGAAAAGGCGTCCGAGGGGGTGAAAGGGTGTAAAAAAGTGTTTGGGGAGGGCGGGGAGGGGATTTGTTGGAACCCGGAAGTGGGAGGCGGAAACACGGAAGTGGGAGGCGGAAACCGGAAGTGAGGGGGAGAGGAGCGGGGGAGGCGGGAAAAGGCGTGCGAGGGGGTGAAACGGTGTAAAAAAGTGTTTGGGGAGGGCGGGGAGGGGATTTGTTGGAACCCGGAAGTGGGAGGCGGAAACCCGGAAGTGGGAGGCGGAAACCGGAAGTGAGGGGGAGAGGAGCGGGGGAGACGGGAAAAGGCGTCCGAGGGGGGGAAACGGTGTCAAAAAGTGTTTGGGGAGGGCAGTGAGGGGATTGGGTGGAACCCGGAAGTGGGAGGCGGAAACCCGGAAGTGGGAGGCGGAAACCGGAAGTGAGGGGGAGAGGAGCGGGGGAGGCGGGAAAAGGCGCGCGAGGGGGTGAAAGGGTGTAAAAAAGTGTTTGGGGAGGGCGGGGAGGGGATTTGTTGGAACCCGGAAGTGGGAGTCGGAAACCCGGAAGTGGGAGGCGGAAACCGGAAGTGAGGGGGAGAGGAGCAAGGGAGGCGGGAAAAGGCGTGCGAGGGGGTGAAACGGTGTCAAAAAGTGTTTGGGGAGGGCGGGGAGGGGATTTGTTGGAACCCGGAAGTGGGAGGCGGAAACCCGGAAGTGGGAGGCGGAAACCGGAAGTGAGGGGGAGAGGAGCGGGGGAGGCGGGAAAAGGCGCGCGAGGGGGTGAAAGGGTGTAAAAAAGTGTTTGGGGAGGGCGGGGAGGGGATTTGTTGGAACCCGGAAGTGGGAGGCGGAAACCCGGAAGTGGGAGGCGGAAACCGGAAGTGAGGGGGAGAGGAGCGGGGGAGGCGGGAAAAGGCGCCCGAGGGGGTGAAACGGTGTAAAAAAGTGTTTGGGGAGGGCGGGGAGGGGATTTGTTGGAACCCGGAAGTGGGAGGCGGAAACCCGGAAGTGGGAGGCCGAAACCGGAAGTGAGGGGGAGAGGAGCGGGGGAGGCGGGAAAAGGCGTCCGAGGGGGTGAAACGGTGTAAAAAAGTGTTTGGGGAGGGCGGGGGAGGGGATTTGTTGGAACCCGGAAGTGGGAGGCGGAAACCCGGAAGTGGGAGGCGGAAACCGGAAGTGAGGGGGAGAGGAGCGGGGGAGGCGGGAAAAGGCGCCCGAGGGGGGGAAACGGTGTAAAAAAGTGTTTGGGGAGGGCGGGGGAGGGGATTTGTTGGAACCCGGAAGTGGGAGGCGGAAACCCGGAAGTGGGAGGCGGAAACCGGAAGTGAGGGGGAGAGGAGCGGGGGAGGCGGGAAAAGGCGCCCGAGGGGGTGAAACGGTGTAAAAAAGTGCTTGGGGAGGGCGGGGGAGGGGATTGGGTGGAACCCGGAAGTGGGAGGCGGAAACCCGGAAGTGGGAGGCGGAAACCGGAAGTGAGGGGGAGAGGAGCGGGGGAGGCGGGAAAAGGCGCCCGAGGGGGTGAAACGGTTTCAAAAAGTGTGTGGGGAGGGCGGGGGAGGGGATTGGGTGGAACCCGGAAGTGGGAGGCGGAAACCCGGAAGTGGGAGGCGGAAACCGGAAGTGAGGGGGAGAGGAGCGGGGGAGGCGGGAAAAGGCGTTCGAGGGGGGGAAACGGTGTAAAAAAGTGTTTGGGGAGGGCGGGGGAGGGGATTTGTTGGAACCCGGAAGTGGGAGGCGGAAACCCGGAAGTGGGAGGCGGAAACCGGAAGTGAGGGGGAGAGGAGCGGGGGAGGCGGGAAAAGGCGTGCGAGGGGGTGAAACGGTGTAAAAAAGTGTTTGGGGAGGGCGGGGGAGGGGATTTGTTGGAACCCGGAAGTGGGAGGCGGAAACCCGGAAGTGGGAGGCCGAAACCGGAAGTGAGGGGGAGAGGAGCGGGGGAGGCGGGAAAAGGCGCCCGAGGGGGTGAAACGGTTTCAAAAAGTGTGTGGGGAGGGCGGGGGAGGGGATTTGTTGGAACCCGGAAGTGGGAGGCGGAAACCCGGAAGTGGGAGGCCGAAACCGGAAGTGAGGGGGAGAGGAGCGGGGGAGGCGGGAAAAGGCGTCCGAGGGGGGTGAAACGGTTTCAAAAAGTGTTTGGGGAGGGCGGGGGAGGGGATTTGTTGGAACCCGGAAGTGGGAGGCGGAAACCCGGAAGTGGGAGGCGGAAACCGGAAGTGAGGGGGAGAGGAGCGGGGGAGGCGGGAAAAGGCGTGCGAGGGGGTGAAACGGTGTAAAAAAGTGTTTGGGGAGGGCGGGGGAGGGGATTTGTTGGAACCCGGAAGTGGGAGGCGGAAACCCGGAAGTGGGAGGCGGAAACCGGAAGTGAGGGGGAGAGGAGCGGGGGAGGCGGGAAAAGGCGTCCGAGGGGGTGAAACGGTGTCAAAAAGTGCTTGGGGAGGGCGGGGGAGGGGATTTGTTGGAACTCGGAAGTGGGAGGCGGAAACCCGGAAGTGGGAGGCCGAAACCGGAAGTGAGGGGGAGAGGAGCGGGGGAGGCGGGAAAAGGCGTCCGAGGGGGGTGAAACGGTTTCAAAAAGTGTTTGGGGAGGGCGGGGGAGGGGATTGGGTGGAACCCGGAAGTGGGAGGCGGAAACCCGGAAGTGGGATGC
The DNA here is from genome assembly GCF_040807025.1 of Struthio camelus. Taxonomy (NCBI): domain Eukaryota; kingdom Metazoa; phylum Chordata; class Aves; order Struthioniformes; family Struthionidae; genus Struthio; species Struthio camelus. The sequence goes on along the minus strand of NC_090947.1, from coordinate 47,678,249 downwards.
CGAAACCGGAAGTGAGGGGGAGAGGAGCGGGGGAGGCGGAAAAGGCGTCCGAGGGGGTGAAACGGTGTCAAAAAGTGTTTGGGGAGGGCGGGGGAGGGGATTTGTTGGAACCCGGAAGTGGGAGGCGGAAACCCGGAAGTGGGAGGCGGAAACCGGAAGTGAGGGGGAGAGGAGCGGGGGAGGCGGGAAAAGGCGCGCGAGGGGGTGAAACGGTGTAAAAAAGTGCTTGGGGAGGGCGGGGGAGGGGATTGGGTGGAACCCGGAAGTGGGAGGCGGAAACCCGGAAGTGGGAGGCCGAAACCGGAAGTGAGGGGGAGAGGAGCGGGGGAGGCGGGAAAAGGCGCCCGAGGGGGTGAAACGGTTTCAAAAAGTGTGTGGGGAGGGCGGGGGAGGGGATTGGGTGGAACCCGGAAGTGGGAGGCGGAAACCCGGAAGTGGGAGGCCGAAACCGGAAGTGAGGGGGAGAGGAGCGGGGGAGGCGGGAAAAGGCGCCCGAGGGGGGGAAACGGTGTAAAAAAGTGTTTGGGGAGGGCGGGGGAGGGGATTTGTTGGAACCCGGAAGTGGGAGGCGGAAACCCGGAAGTGGGAGGCGGAAACCGGAAGTGAGGGGGAGAGGAGCGGGGGAGGCGGGAAAAGGCGTGCGAGGGGGTGAAACGGTGTAAAAAAGTGTTTGGGGAGGGCGGGGGAGGGGATTTGTTGGAACCCGGAAGTGGGAGGCGGAAACCCGGAAGTGGGAGGCGGAAACCGGAAGTGAGGGGGAGAGGAGCGGGGGAGGCGGGAAAAGGCGTCCGAGGGGGTGAAACGGTGTCAAAAAGTGTTTGGGGAGGGCGGGGGAGGGGATTGGGTGGAACCCGGAAGTGGGAGGCGGAAACCCGGAAGTGGGAGGCGGAAACCGGAAGTGAGGGGGAGAGGAGCGGGGGAGGCGGGAAAAGGCGTCCGAGGGGGTGAAACGGTTTCAAAAAATGTGTGGGGAGGGCGGGGGAGGGGATTGGGTGGAACCCGGAAGTGGGAGGCGGAAACCCGGAAGTGGGAGGCGGAAACCGGAAGTGAGGGGGAGAGGAGCGGGGGAGGCGGGAAAAGGCGTCCGAGGGGGTGAAACGGTGTAAAAAAGTGTTTGGGGAGGGCGGGGGAGGGGATTGGGTGGAACCCGGAAGTGGGAGGCGGAAACCCGGAAGTGGGAGTCGGAAACCGGAAGTGAGGGGGAGAGGAGCGGGGGAGGCGGGAAAAGGCGTCCGAGGGGGTGAAACGGTTTCAAAAAGTGTGTGGGGAGGGCGGGGGAGGGGATTGGGTGGAACCCGGAAGTGGGAGGCGGAAACCCGGAAGTGGGAGGCCGAAACCGGAAGTGAGGGGGAGAGGAGCAGGGGAGGCGGGAAAAGGCGTCCGAGGGGGTGAAACGGTGTCAAAAAGTGTTTGGGGAGGGCGGGGGAGGGGATTTGTTGGAACCCGGAAGTGGGAGGCGGAAACCCGGAAGTGGGATGCCGAAACCGGAAGTGAGGGGGAGAGGAGCGGGGGAGGCGGGAAAAGGCGTCCGAGGGGGTGAAACGGTGTAAAAAAGTGTTTGGGGAGGGCGGGGGAGGGGATTGGTTGGAACCCGGAAGTGGGAGGCGGAAACCCGGAAGTGGGAGGCCGAAACCGGAAGTGAGGGGGAGAGGAGCGGGGGAGGCGGGAAAAGGCGTCCGAGGGGGTGAAACGGTGTCAAAAAGTGTTTGGGGAGGGCGGGGGAGGGGATTTGTTGGAACCCGGAAGTGGGAGGCGGAAACCCGGAAGTGGGAGGCCGAAACCGGAAGTGAGGGGGAGAGGAGCGGGGGAGGCGGGAAAAGGCGTCCGAGGGGGGGAAACGGTGTCAAAAAGTGTTTGGGGAGGGCGGGGGAGGGGATTTGTTGGAACCCGGAAGTGGGAGGCGGAAACCCGGAAGTGGGAGGCGGAAACCCGGAAGTGAGGGGGAGAGGAGCGGGGGAGGCGGGAAAAGGCGTCCGAGGGGGTGAAACGGTGTAAAAAAGTGCTTGGGGAGGGCGGGGGAGGGGATTTGTTGGAACCCGGAAGTGGGAGTCGTAAACCCGGAAGTGGGAGGCGGAAACCGGAAGTGAGGGGGAGAGGAGCGGGGGAGGCGGGAAAAGGCGTCCGAGGGGGTGAAACGGTGTCAAAAAGTGTTTGGGGAGGGCGGGGGAGGGGATTTGTTGGAACCCGGAAGTGGGAGGCGGAAACCCGGAAGTGGGAGGCGGAAACCGGAAGTGAGGGGGAGAGGAGCGGGGGAGGCGGGAAAAGGCGTCCGAGGGGGGGAAACGGTGTCAAAAAGTGTTTGGGGAGGGCGGGGGAGGGGATTTGTTGGAACCCGGAAGTGGGAGGCGGAAACCCGGAAGTGGGAGGCCGAAACCGGAAGTGAGGGGGAGAGGAGCGGGGGAGGCGGGAAAAGGCGTCCGAGGGGGTGAAACGGTGTAAAAAAGTGTTTGGGGAGGGCGGGGGAGGGGATTGGGTGGAACCCGGAAGTGGGAGGCGGAAACCCGGAAGTGGGAGGCGGAAACCGGAAGTGAGGGGGAGAGGAGCGGGGGAGGCGGGAAAAGGCGTCCGAGGGGGTGAAACGGTGTCAAAAAGTGTTTGGGGAGGGCGGGGGAGGGGATTTGTTGGAACCCGGAAGTGGGAGGCGGAAACCCGGAAGTGGGAGGCGGAAACCGGAAGTGAGGGGGAGAGGAGCGGGGGAGGCGGGAAAAGGCGTCCGAGGGGGGGAAACGGTGTAAAAAAGTGTTTGGGGAGGGCGGGGGAGGGGATTGGGTGGAACCCGGAAGTGGGAGGCGGAAACCCGGAAGTGGGAGGCGGAAACCGGAAGTGAGGGGGAGAGGAGCGGGGGAGGCGGGAAAAGGCGTCCGAGGGGGTGAAACGGTGTCAAAAAGTGTTTGGGGAGGGCGGGGGAGGGGATTGGGTGGAACCCGGAAGTGGGAGGCGGAAACCCGGAAGTGGGAGTCGGAAACCGGAAGTGAGGGGGAGAGGAGCGGGGGAGGCGGGAAAAGGCGTCCGAGGGGGTGAAACGGTTTCAAAAAGTGTGTGGGGAGGGCGGGGGAGGGGATTGGGTGGAACCCGGAAGTGGGAGGCGGAAACCCGGAAGTGGGAGGCGGAAACCGGAAGTGAGGGGGAGAGGAGCGGGGGAGGCGGGAAAAGGCGTCCGAGGGGGTGAAACGGTGTCAAAAAGTGTTTGGGGAGGGCGGGGGAGGGGATTGGGTGGAACCCGGAAGTGGGAGGCGGAAACCCGGAAGTGGGAGGCCGAAACCGGAAGTGAGGGGGAGAGGAGCGGGGGAGGCGGGAAAAGGCGTCCGAGGGGGTGAAACGGTGTAAAAAAGTGTTTGGGGAGGGCGGGGGAGGGGATTGGGTGGAACCCGGAAGTGGGAGGCGGAAACCCGGAAGTGGGAGGCCGAAACCGGAAGTGAGGGGGAGAGGAGCGGGGGAGGCGGGAAAAGGCGTCCGAGGGGGTGAAACGGTGTCAAAAAGTGTTTGGGGAGGGCGGGGGAGGGGATTGGGTGGAACCCGGAAGTGGAAGGCGGAAACCCGGAAGTGGGAGGCGGAAACCGGAAGTGAGGGGGAGAGGAGCGGGGGAGGCGGGAAAAGGCGTCCGAGGGGGTGAAACGGTGTCCAAAAGTGTTTGGGGAGGGCGGGGGAGGGGATTGGGTGGAACCCGGAAGTGGGAGGCGGAAACCCGGAAGTGGGAGGCGGAAACCGGAAGTGAGGGGGAGAGGAGCGGGGGAGGCGGGAAAAGGCGTCCGAGGGGGTGAAACGGTGTAAAAAAGTGCTTGGGGAGGGCGGGGGAGGGGATTTGTTGGAACCCGGAAGTGGGAGGCGGAAACCCGGAAGTGGGAGGCCGAAACCGGAAGTGAGGGGGAGAGGAGCGGGGGAGGCGGGAAAAGGCGTGCGAGGGGGTGAAACGGTGTCAAAAAGTGTTTGGGGAGGGCGGGGGAGGGGATTTGTTGGAACCCGGAAGTGGGAGGCGGAAACCCGGAAGTGGGAGGCCGAAACCGGAAGTGAGGGGGAGAGGAGCGGGGGAGGCGGGAAAAGGCGTCCGAGGGGGTGAAACGGTGTAAAAAAGTGTTTGGGGAGGGCGGGGGAGGGGATTTGTTGGAACCCGGAAGTGGGAGGCGGAAACCCGGAAGTGGGAGGCCGAAACCGGAAGTGAGGGGGAGAGGAGCGGGGGAGGCGGGAAAAGGCGCCCGAGGGGGTGAAACGGTTTCAAAAAGTGTGTGGGGAGGGCGGGGGAGGGGATTTGTTGGAACCCGGAAGTGGGAGGCGGAAACCCGGAAGTGGGAGGCGGAAACCGGAAGTGAGGGGGAGAGGAGCGGGGGAGGCGGGAAAAGGCGTCCGAGGGGGTGAAACGGTGTAAAAAAGTGCTTGGGGAGGGCGGGGGAGGGGATTGGGTGGAACCCGGAAGTGGAAGGCGGAAACCCGGAAGTGGGAGGCGGAAACCGGAAGTGAGGGGGAGAGGAGCGGGGGAGGCGGGAAAAGGCGTCCGAGGGGGTGAAACGGTGTAAAAAAGTGCTTGGGGAGGGCGGGGGAGGGGATTGGGTGGAACCCGGAAGTGGGAGGCGGAAACCCGGAAGTGGGAGGCGGAAACCGGAAGTGAGGGGGAGAGGAGCGGGGGAGGCGGGAAAAGGCGTCCGAGGGGGTGAAAGGGTGTAAAAAAGTGTTTGGGGAGGGCAGTGAGGGGATTTGTTGGAACCCGGAAGTGGAAGGCGGAAACCCGGAAGTGGGAGGCGGAAACCGGAAGTGAGGGGGAGAGGAGCGGGGGAGGCGGGAAAAGGCGTCCGAGGGGGGGAAACGGTGTCAAAAAGTGTTTGGGGAGGGCGGGGGAGGGGATTGGGTGGAACCCGGAAGTGGGAGGCGGAAACCCGGAAGTGGGAGGCCGAAACCGGAAGTGAGGGGGAGAGGAGCGGGGGAGGCGGGAAAAGGCGTCCGAGGGGGTGAAACGGTGTCAAAAAGTGTTTGGGGAGGGCGGGGGAGGGGATTGGGTGGAACCCGGAAGTGGGAGGCGGAAACCCGGAAGTGGGAGGCCGAAACCGGAAGTGAGGGGGAGAGGAGCGGGGGAGGCGGGAAAAGGCGTCCGAGGGGGTGAAACGGTGTCAAAAAGTGTTTGGGGAGGGCGGGGGAGGGGATTGGGTGGAACCCGGAAGTGGGAGGCGGAAACCCGGAAGTGGGAGGCCGAAACCGGAAGTGAGGGGGAGAGGAGCGGGGGAGGCGGGAAAAGGCGCCCGAGGGGGGGAAACGGTGTAAAAAAGTGTTTGGGGAGGGAGGGGGAGGGGATTTGTTGGAACCCGGAAGTGGGAGGCGGAAACCCGGAAGTGGGAGGCGGAAACCGGAAGTGAGGGGGAGAGGAGCGGGGGAGGCGGGAAAAGGCGTCCGAGGGGGTGAAACGGTGTCAAAAAGTGTGTGGGGAGGGCGGGGGAGGGGATTGGGTGGAACCCGGAAGTGGGAGGCGGAAACCCGGAAGTGGGAGGCGGAAACCGGAAGTGAGGGGGAGAGGAGCGGGGGAGGCGGGAAAAGGCGTCCGAGGGGGTGAAACGGTGTCAAAAAGTGTTTGGGGAGGGCGGGGGAGGGGATTGGGTGGAACCCGGAAGTGGGAGGCGGAAACCCGGAAGTGGGAGGCGGAAACCGGAAGTGAGGGGGAGAGGAGCGGGGGAGGCGGGAAAAGGCGTGCGAGGGGGTGAAACGGTGTAAAAAAGTGTTTGGGGAGGGCGGGGGAGGGGATTTGTTGGAACCCGGAAGTGGGAGGCGGAAACCCGGAAGTGGGAGGCGGAAACCGGAAGTGAGGGGGAGAGGAGCGGGGGAGGCGGGAAAAGGCGTCCGAGGGGGTGAAACGGTGTCAAAAAGTGTGTGGGGAGGGCGGGGGAGGGGATTGGGTGGAACCCGGAAGTGGGAGGCGGAAACCCGGAAGTGGGAGGCGGAAACCGGAAGTGAGGGGGAGAGGAGCGGGGGAGGCGGGAAAAGGCGTCCGAGGGGGTGAAACGGTGTAAAAAAGTGTGTGGGGAGGGCGGGGGAGGGGATTGGGTGGAACCCGGAAGTGGGAGGCGGAAACCCGGAAGTGGGAGGCGGAAACCGGAAGTGAGGGGGAGAGGAGCGGGGGAGGCGGGAAAAGGCGTCCGAGGGGGGGAAGCGGTGTAAAAAAGTGTTTGGGGAGGGCGGGGGAGGGGATTGGGTGGAACCCGGAAGTGGGAGGCGGAAACCCGGAAGTGGGAGGCGGAAACCGGAAGTGAGGGGGAGAGGAGCGGGGGAGGCGGGAAAAGGCGCCCGAGGGGGTGAAACGGTTTCAAAAAGTGTTTGGGGAGGGCGGGGGAGGGGATTGGGTGGAACCCGGAAGTGGGAGGCGGAAACCCGGAAGTGGGAGGCCGAAACCGGAAGTGAGGGGGAGAGGAGCAGGGGAGGCGGGAAAAGGCGTCCGAGGGGGTGAAACGGTGTCAAAAAGTGTTTGGGGAGGGCGGGGGAGGGGATTGGGTGGAACCCGGAAGTGGGAGGCGGAAACCCGGAAGTGGGAGGCGGAAACCGGAAGTGAGGGGGAGAGGAGCGGGGGAGGCGGGAAAAGGCGTCCGAGGGGTGAAACGGTGTAAAAAAGTGTGTGGGGAGGGCGGGGGAGGGGATTTGTTGGAACCCGGAAGTGGGAGGCGGAAACCCGGAAGTGGGAGGCGGAAACCGGAAGTGAGGGGGAGAGGAGCGGGGGAGGCGGGAAAAGGCGTCCGAGGGGGGGAAACGGTGTAAAAAAGTGTTTGGGGAGGGAGGGGGAGGGGATTTGTTGGAACCCGGAAGTGGGAGGCGGAAACCCGGAAGTGGGAGGCCGAAACCGGAAGTGAGGGGGAGAGGAGCGGGGGAGGCGGGAAAAGGCGTCCGAGGGGGTGAAAGGGTGTCAAAAAGTGTTTGGGGAGGGCGGGGGAGGGGATTTGTTGGAACCCGGAAGTGGGAGGCGGAAACCCGGAAGTGGGAGGCGGAAACCGGAAGTGAGGGGGAGAGGAGCGGGGGAGGCGGGAAAAGGCGTCCGAGGGGGGGAAACGGTGTCAAAAAGTGTTTGGGGAGGGCGGGGGAGGGGATTGGTTGGAACCCGGAAGTGGGAGGCGGAAACCCGGAAGTGGGAGGCCGAAACCGGAAGTGAGGGGGAGAGGAGCGGGGGAGGCGGGAAAAGGCGTCCGAGGGGGGGAAACGGTGTCAAAAAGTGTTTGGGGAGGGCGGGGGAGGGGATTTGTTGGAACCCGGAAGTGGGAGGCGGAAACCCGGAAGTGGGAGGCGGAAACCGGAAGTGAGGGGGAGAGGAGCGGGGGAGGCGGGAAAAGGCGTCCGAGGGGGTGAAAGGGTGTAAAAAGTGCTTGGGGAGGGCGGGGGAGGGGATTTGTTGGAACCCGGAAGTGGGAGGCGGAAACCCGGAAGTGGGAGGCGGAAACCGGAAGTGAGGGGGAGAGGAGCGGGGGAGGCGGGAAAAGGCGTCCGAGGGGGTGAAACGGTGTCAAAAAGTGTTTGGGGAGGGCGGGGGAGGGGATTTGTTGGAACCCGGAAGTGGGAGGCGGAAACCCGGAAGTGGGAGGCGGAAACCGGAAGTGAGGGGGAGAGGAGCGGGGGAGGCGGGAAAAGGCGTCCGAGGGGGGGAAACGGTGTCAAAAAGTGTTTGGGGAGGGCGGGGGAGGGGATTGGGTGGAACCCGGAAGTGGGAGGCGGAAACCCGGAAGTGGGAGGCCGAAACCGGAAGTGAGGGGGAGAGGAGCGGGGGAGGCGGGAAAAGGCGTCCGAGGGGGTGAAACGGTGTAAAAAAGTGTTTGGGGAGGGCGGGGGAGGGGATTGGGTGGAACCCGGAAGTGGGAGGCGGAAACCCGGAAGTGGGAGGCGGAAACCGGAAGTGAGGGGGAGAGGAGCGGGGGAGGCGGGAAAAGGCGTCCGAGGGGGTGAAACGGTGTAAAAAAGTGTGTGGGGAGGGCGGGGGAGGGGATTGGGTGGAACCCGGAAGTGGGAGGCGGAAACCCGGAAGTGGGAGGCGGAAACCGGAAGTGAGGGGGAGAGGAGCGGGGGAGGCGGGAAAAGGCGTCCGAGGGGGGGAAGCGGTGTAAAAAAGTGTTTGGGGAGGGCGGGGGAGGGGATTGGGTGGAACCCGGAAGTGGGAGGCGGAAACCCGGAAGTGGGAGGCGGAAACCGGAAGTGAGGGGGAGAGGAGCGGGGGAGGCGGGAAAAGGCGCCCGAGGGGGTGAAACGGTTTCAAAAAGTGTGTGGGGAGGGCGGGGGAGGGGATTGGGTGGAACCCGGAAGTGGGAGGCGGAAACCCGGAAGTGGGAGGCCGAAACCGGAAGTGAGGGGGAGAGGAGCAGGGGAGGCGGGAAAAGGCGTCCGAGGGGGTGAAACGGTGTCAAAAAGTGTTTGGGGAGGGCGGGGGAGGGGATTGGGTGGAACCCGGAAGTGGGAGGCGGAAACCCGGAAGTGGGAGGCGGAAACCGGAAGTGAGGGGGAGAGGAGCGGGGGAGGCGGGAAAAGGCGTCCGAGGGGTGAAACGGTGTAAAAAAGTGTGTGGGGAGGGCGGGGGAGGGGATTTGTTGGAACCCGGAAGTGGGAGGCGGAAACCCGGAAGTGGGAGGCGGAAACCGGAAGTGAGGGGGAGAGGAGCGGGGGAGGCGGGAAAAGGCGTCCGAGGGGGGGAAACGGTGTAAAAAAGTGTTTGGGGAGGGAGGGGGAGGGGATTGGGTGGAACCCGGAAGTGGGAGGCGGAAACCCGGAAGTGGGAGGCCGAAACCGGAAGTGAGGGGGAGAGGAGCGGGGGAGGCGGGAAAAGGCGTCCGAGGGGGTGAAACGGTGTAAAAAAGTGCTTGGGGAGGGCGGGGGAGGGGATTTGTTGGAACCCGGAAGTGGGAGGCGGAAACCCGGAAGTGGGAGGCCGAAACCGGAAGTGAGGGGGAGAGGAGCGGGGGAGGCGGGAAAAGGCGTCCGAGGGGGTGAAACGGTGTCAAAAAGTGTTTGGGGAGGGCGGGGGAGGGGATTTGTTGGAACCCGGAAGTGGGAGGCGGAAACCCGGAAGTGGGAGGCCGAAACCGGAAGTGAGGGGGAGAGGAGCGGGGGAGGCGGGAAAAGGCGTCCGAGGGGGGGAAACGGTGTCAAAAAGTGTTTGGGGAGGGCGGGGGAGGGGATTTGTTGGAACCCGGAAGTGGGAGGCGGAAACCCGGAAGTGGGAGGCGGAAACCGGAAGTGAGGGGGAGAGGAGCGGGGGAGGCGGGAAAAGGCGTCCGAGGGGGTGAAAGGGTGTAAAAAGTGCTTGGGGAGGGCGGGGGAGGGGATTTGTTGGAACCCGGAAGTGGGAGGCGGAAACCCGGAAGTGGGAGGCGGAAACCGGAAGTGAGGGGGAGAGGAGCGGGGGAGGCGGGAAAAGGCGTCCGAGGGGGTGAAACGGTGTCAAAAAGTGTTTGGGGAGGGCGGGGGAGGGGATTTGTTGGAACCCGGAAGTGGGAGGCGGAAACCCGGAAGTGGGAGGCGGAAACCGGAAGTGAGGGGGAGAGGAGCGGGGGAGGCGGGAAAAGGCGTCCGAGGGGGGGAAACGGTGTCAAAAAGTGTTTGGGGAGGGCGGGGGAGGGGATTGGGTGGAACCCGGAAGTGGGAGGCGGAAACCCGGAAGTGGGAGGCCGAAACCGGAAGTGAGGGGGAGAGGAGCGGGGGAGGCGGGAAAAGGCGTCCGAGGGGGTGAAACGGTGTAAAAAAGTGTTTGGGGAGGGCGGGGGAGGGGATTGGGTGGAACCCGGAAGTGGGAGGCGGAAACCCGGAAGTGGGAGGCGGAAACCGGAAGTGAGGGGGAGAGGAGCGGGGGAGGCGGGAAAAGGCGTCCGAGGGGGTGAAACGGTGTCAAAAAGTGTTTGGGGAGGGCGGGGGAGGGGATTGGGTGGAACCCGGAAGTGGGAGGCGGAAACCCGGAAGTGGGAGGCCGAAACCGGAAGTGAGGGGGAGAGGAGCGGGGGAGGCGGGAAAAGGCGTCCGAGGGGGTGAAACGGTGTCAAAAAGTGTTTGGGGAGGGCGGGGGAGGGGATTGGGTGGAACCCGGAAGTGGGAGGCGGAAACCCGGAAGTGGGAGGCGTAAACCGGAAGTGAGGGGGAGAGGAGCGGGGGAGGCGGGAAAAGGCGTCCGAGGGGGTGAAACGGTGTAAAAAAGTGTTTGGGGAGGGCGGGGGAGGGGATTGGGTGGAACCCGGAAGTGGGAGGCGGAAACCCGGAAGTGGGAGTCGGAAACCGGAAGTGAGGGGGAGAGGAGCGGGGGAGGCGGGAAAAGGCGTCCGAGGGGGTGAAACGGTTTCAAAAAGTGTGTGGGGAGGGCGGGGGAGGGGATTGGGTGGAACCCGGAAGTGGGAGGCGGAAACCCGGAAGTGGGAGGCGGAAACCGGAAGTGAGGGGGAGAGGAGCGGGGGAGGCGGGAAAAGGCGTCCGAGGGGGTGAAACGGTGTAAAAAAGTGCTTGGGGAGGGCGGGGGAGGGGATTTGTTGGAACCCGGAAGTGGGAGGCGGAAACCCGGAAGTGGGAGGCGGAAACCGGAAGTGAGGGGGAGAGGAGCGGGGGAGGCGGGAAAAGGCGTGCGAGGGGGTGAAACGGTGTCAAAAAGTGTTTGGGGAGGGCGGGGGAGGGGATTTGTTGGAACCCGGAAGTGGGAGGCGGAAACCCGGAAGTGGGAGGCCGAAACCGGAAGTGAGGGGGAGAGGAGCGGAGGAGGCGGGAAAAGGCGTCCGAGGGGGTGAAAGGGTGTAAAAAAGTGTTTGGGGAGGGCGGGGGAGGGGATTTGTTGGAACCCGGAAGTGGGAGGCGGAAACCCGGAAGTGGGAGGCCGAAACCGGAAGTGAGGGGGAGAGGAGCGGGGGAGGCGGGAAAAGGCGCCCGAGGGGGTGAAACGGTTTCAAAAAGTGTGTGGGGAGGGCGGGGGAGGGGATTGGGTGGAACCCGGAAGTGGGAGGCGGAAACCCGGAAGTGGGAGGCCGAAACCGGAAGTGAGGGGGAGAGGAGCGGGGGAGGCGGGAAAAGGCGTCCGAGGGGGTGAAACGGTGTAAAAAAGTGCTTGGGGAGGGCGGGGGAGGGGATTGGGTGGAACCCGGAAGTGGAAGGCGGAAACCCGGAAGTGGGAGGCGGAAACCGGAAGTGAGGGGGAGAGGAGCGGGGGAGGCGGGAAAAGGCGTCCGAGGGGGTGAAAGGGTGTAAAAAAGTGTTTGGGGAGGGCAGTGAGGGGATTTGTTGGAACCCGGAAGTGGAAGGCGGAAACCCGGAAGTGGGAGGCGGAAACCGGAAGTGAGGGGGAGAGGAGCGGGGGAGGCGGGAAAAGGCGTCCGAGGGGGGGAAACGGTGTCAAAAAGTGTTTGGGGAGGGCGGGGGAGGGGATTGGGTGGAACCCGGAAGTGGGAGGCGGAAACCCGGAAGTGGGAGGCGGAAACCGGAAGTGAGGGGGAGAGGAGCGGGGGAGGCGGGAAAAGGCGTGCGAGGGGGTGAAACGGTGTCAAAAAGTGTTTGGGGAGGGCGGGGGAGGGGATTGGGTGGAACCCGGAAGTGGGAGGCGGAAACCCGGAAGTGGGAGGCCGAAACCGGAAGTGAGGGGGAGAGGAGCGGGGGAGGCGGGAAAAGGCGCCCGAGGGGGGGAAACGGTGTAAAAAAGTGTTTGGGGAGGGCGGGGGAGGGGATTTGTTGGAACCCGGAAGTGGGAGGCGGAAACCCGGAAGTGGGAGGCGGAAACCGGAAGTGAGGGGGAGAGGAGCGGGGGAGGCGGGAAAAGGCGTCCGAGGGGGTGAAACGGTGTCAAAAAGTGTGTGGGGAGGGCGGGGGAGGGGATTGGGTGGAACCCGGAAGTGGGAGGCGGAAACCCGGAAGTGGGAGGCGGAAACCGGAAGTGAGGGGGAGAGGAGCGGGGGAGGCGGGAAAAGGCGTCCGAGGGGGTGAAACGGTGTCAAAAAGTGTTTGGGGAGGGCGGGGGAGGGGATTGGGTGGAACCCGGAAGTGGGAGGCGGAAACCCGGAAGTGGGAGGCGGAAACCGGAAGTGAGGGGGAGAGGAGCGGGGGAGGCGGGAAAAGGCGTCCGAGGGGGTGAAACGGTGTCAAAAAGTGTTTGGGGAGGGCGGGGGAGGGGATTTGTTGGAACCCGGAAGTGGGAGTCGTAAACCCGGAAGTGGGAGGCGGAAACCGGAAGTGAGGGGGAGAGGAGCGGGGGAGGCGGGAAAAGGCGTCCGAGGGGGTGAAACGGTGTCAAAAAGTGTGTGGGGAGGGCGGGGGAGGGGATTGGGTGGAACCCGGAAGTGGGAGGCGGAAACCCGGAAGTGGGAGGCGGAAACCGGAAGTGAGGGGGAGAGGAGCGGGGGAGGCGGGAAAAGGCGTCCGAGGGGGTGAAACGGTTTCAAAAAGTGTGTGGGGAGGGCGGGGGAGGGGATTGGGTGGAACCCGGAAGTGGGAGGCGGAAACCCGGAAGTGGGAGGCCGAAACCGGAAGTGAGGGGGAGAGGAGCGGGGGAGGCGGGAAAAGGCGTCCGAGGGGGGGAAACGGTGTAAAAAAGTGTTTGGGGAGGGCGGGGGAGGGGATTTGTTGGAACCCGGAAGTGGGAGGCGGAAACCCGGAAGTGGGAGGCCGAAACCGGAAGTGAGGGGGAGAGGAGCGGGGGAGGCGGGAAAAGGCGTCCGAGGGGGTGAAACGGTTTCAAAAAGTGTTTGGGGAGGGCGGGGGAGGGGATTTGTTGGAACCCGGAAGTGGGAGGCGGAAACCCGGAAGTGGGAGGCGGAAACCGGAAGTGAGGGGGAGAGGAGCGGGGGAGGCGGGAAAAGGCGTCCGAGGGGGGGAAACGGTGTCAAAAAGTGCTTGGGGAGGGCGGGGGAGGGGATTGGGTGGAACCCGGAAGTGGGAGGCGGAAACCCGGAAGTGGGAGGCCGAAACCGGAAGTGAGGGGGAGAGGAGCGGGGGAGGCGGGAAAAGGCGTCCGAGGGGGTGAAACGGTGTAAAAAAGTGTTTGGGGAGGGCGGGGGAGGGGATTGGGTGGAACCCGGAAGTGGGAGGCGGAAACCCGGAAGTGGGAGGCGGAAACCGGAAGTGAGGGGGAGAGGAGCGGGGGAGGCGGGAAAAGGCGTCCGAGGGGGTGAAACGGTGTCAAAAAGTGTGTGGGGAGGGCGGGGGAGGGGATTTGTTGGAACCCGGAAGTGGGAGGCGGAAACCCGGAAGTGGGAGGCGGAAACCGGAAGTGAGGGGGAGAGGAGCGGGGGAGGCGGGAAAAGGCGTCCGAGGGGGTGAAACGGTGTAAAAAAGTGTTTGGGGAGGGCGGGGGAGGGGATTTGTTGGAACCCGGAAGTGGGAGGCGGAAACCCGGAAGTGGGAGGCGGAAACCGGAAGTGAGGGGGAGAGGAGCGGGGGAGGCGGGAAAAGGCGTGCGAGGGGGTGAAAGGGTGTAAAAAAGTGTTTGGGGAGGGCGGGGGAGGGGATTTGTTGGAACCCGGAAGTGGGAGGCGGAAACCCGGAAGTGGGAGGCGGAAACCGGAAGTGAGGGGGAGAGGAGCGGGGGAGGCGGGAAAAGGCGTCCGAGGGGGTGAAACGGTTTCAAAAAGTGTGTGGGGAGGGCGGGGGAGGGGATTGGGTGGAACCCGGAAGTGGGAGGCGGAAACCCGGAAGTGGGAGGCCGAAACCGGAAGTGAGGGGGAGAGGAGCAGGGGAGGCGGGAAAAGGCGTCCGAGGGGGGGAAACGGTGTCAAAAAGTGTTTGGGGAGGGCGGGGGAGGGGATTTGTTGGAACCCGGAAGTGGGAGGCGGAAACCCGGAAGTGGGAGGCGGAAACCGGAAGTGAGGGGGAGAGGAGCGGGGGAGGCGGGAAAAGGCGTCCGAGGGGGGGAAACGGTGTCAAAAAGTGCTTGGGGAGGGCGGGGGAGGGGATTGGGTGGAACCCGGAAGTGGGAGGCGGAAACCCGGAAGTGGGAGGCCGAAACCGGAAGTGAGGGGGAGAGGAGCGGGGGAGGCGGGAAAAGGCGTCCGAGGGGGTGAAACGGTGTAAAAAAGTGCTTGGGGAGGGCGGGGGAGGGGATTGGGTGGAACCCGGAAGTGGGAGGCGGAAACCCGGAAGTGGGAGGCGGAAACCGGAAGTGAGGGGGAGAGGAGCGGGGGAGGCGGGAAAAGGCGTCCGAGGGGGTGAAACGGTGTCAAAAAGTGTGTGGGGAGGGCAGTGAGGGGATTTGTTGGAACCCGGAAGTGGAAGGCGGAAACCCGGAAGTGGGAGGCGGAAACCGGAAGTGAGGGGGAGAGGAGCGGGGGAGGCGGGAAAAGGCGTCCGAGGGGGGGAAACGGTGTCAAAAAGTGTTTGGGGAGGGCGGGGGAGGGGATTTGTTGGAACCCGGAAGTGGGAGGCGGAAACCCGGAAGTGGGAGGCGGAAACCGGAAGTGAGGGGGAGAGGAGCGGGGGAGGCGGGAAAAGGCGTGCGAGGGGGTGAAACGGTGTCAAAAAGTGTTTGGGGAGGGCGGGGGAGGGGATTGGGTGGAACCCGGAAGTGGGAGGCGGAAACCCGGAAGTGGGAGGCCGAAACCGGAAGTGAGGGGGAGAGGAGCGGGGGAGGCGGGAAAAGGCGCCCGAGGGGGGGAAACGGTGTAAAAAAGTGTTTGGGGAGGGCGGGGGAGGGGATTTGTTGGAACCCGGAAGTGGGAGGCGGAAACCCGGAAGTGGGAGGCGGAAACCGGAAGTGAGGGGGAGAGGAGCGGGGGAGGCGGGAAAAGGCGTCCGAGGGGGTGAAACGGTGTAAAAAAGTGTTTGGGGAGGGCGGGAGAGGGGATTGGGTGGAACCCGGAAGTGGGAGGCGGAAACCCGGAAGTGGGAGGCGGAAACCGGAAGTGAGGGGGAGAGGAGCGGGGGAGGCGGGAAAAGGCGTCCGAGGGGGTGAAACGGTGTCAAAAAGTGTTTGGGGAGGGCGGGGGAGGGGATTGGGTGGAACCCGGAAGTGGGAGGCGGAAACCCGGAAGTGGGAGGCCGAAACCGGAAGTGAGGGGGAGAGGAGCGGGGGAGGCGGGAAAAGGCGCCCGAGGGGGGGAAACGGTGTAAAAAAGTGTTTGGGGAGGGCGGGGGAGGGGATTTGTTGGAACCCGGAAGTGGGAGGCGGAAACCCGGAAGTGGGAGGCGGAAACCGGAAGTGAGGGGGAGAGGAGCGGGGGAGGCGGGAAAAGGCGTCCGAGGGGGTGAAACGGTGTCAAAAAGTGTGTGGGGAGGGCGGGGGAGGGGATTGGGTGGAACCCGGAAGTGGGAGGCGGAAACCCGGAAGTGGGAGGCGGAAACCGGAAGTGAGGGGGAGAGGAGCGGGGGAGGCGGGAAAAGGCGTCCGAGGGGGTGAAACGGTGTCAAAAAGTGTTTGGGGAGGGCGGGGGAGGGGATTGGGTGGAACCCGGAAGTGGGAGGCGGAAACCCGGAAGTGGGAGGCGGAAACCGGAAGTGAGGGGGAGAGGAGCGGGGGAGGCGGGAAAAGGCGTCCGAGGGGGTGAAACGGTGTCAAAAAGTGTTTGGGGAGGGCGGGGGAGGGGATTTGTTGGAACCCGGAAGTGGGAGTCGTAAACCCGGAAGTGGGAGGCGGAAACCGGAAGTGAGGGGGAGAGGAGCGGGGGAGGCGGGAAAAGGCGTCCGAGGGGGTGAAACGGTGTCAAAAAGTGTGTGGGGAGGGCGGGGGAGGGGATTGGGTGGAACCCGGAAGTGGGAGGCGGAAACCCGGAAGTGGGAGGCGGAAACCGGAAGTGAGGGGGAGAGGAGCGGGGGAGGCGGGAAAAGGCGTCCGAGGGGGTGAAACGGTTTCAAAAAGTGTGTGGGGAGGGCGGGGGAGGGGATTGGGTGGAACCCGGAAGTGGGAGGCGGAAACCCGGAAGTGGGAGGCCGAAACCGGAAGTGAGGGGGAGAGGAGCGGGGGAGGCGGGAAAAGGCGTCCGAGGGGGGGAAACGGTGTAAAAAAGTGTTTGGGGAGGGCGGGGGAGGGGATTTGTTGGAACCCGGAAGTGGGAGGCGGAAACCCGGAAGTGGGAGGCCGAAACCGGAAGTGAGGGGGAGAGGAGCGGGGGAGGCGGGAAAAGGCGTCCGAGGGGGTGAAACGGTTTCAAAAAGTGTTTGGGGAGGGCGGGGGAGGGGATTTGTTGGAACCCGGAAGTGGGAGGCGGAAACCCGGAAGTGGGAGGCGGAAACCGGAAGTGAGGGGGAGAGGAGCGGGGGAGGCGGGAAAAGGCGTCCGAGGGGGGGAAACGGTGTCAAAAAGTGCTTGGGGAGGGCGGGGGAGGGGATTGGGTGGAACCCGGAAGTGGGAGGCGGAAACCCGGAAGTGGGAGGCCGAAACCGGAAGTGAGGGGGAGAGGAGCGGGGGAGGCGGGAAAAGGCGTCCGAGGGGGTGAAACGGTGTCAAAAAGTGTTTGGGGAGGGCGGGGGAGGGGATTGGGTGGAACCCGGAAGTGGGAGGCGGAAACCCGGAAGTGGGAGGCGGAAACCGGAAGTGAGGGGGAGAGGAGCGGGGGAGGCGGGAAAAGGCGTCCGAGGGGGTGAAACGGTGTAAAAAAGTGTGTGGGGAGGGCGGGGGAGGGGATTTGTTGGAACCCGGAAGTGGGAGGCGGAAACCCGGAAGTGGGAGGCGGAAACCGGAAGTGAGGGGGAGAGGAGCGGGGGAGGCGGGAAAAGGCGTCCGAGGGGGTGAAACGGTGTAAAAAAGTGTTTGGGGAGGGCGGGGGAGGGGATTTGTTGGAACCCGGAAGTGGGAGGCGGAAACCCGGAAGTGGGAGGCGGAAACCGGAAGTGAGGGGGAGAGGAGCGGGGGAGGCGGGAAAAGGCGTGCGAGGGGGTGAAAGGGTGTAAAAAAGTGTTTGGGGAGGGCGGGGGAGGGGATTTGTTGGAACCCGGAAGTGGGAGGCGGAAACCCGGAAGTGGGAGGCGGAAACCGGAAGTGAGGGGGAGAGGAGCGGGGGAGGCGGGAAAAGGCGTCCGAGGGGGTGAAACGGTTTCAAAAAGTGTGTGGGGAGGGCGGGGGAGGGGATTGGGTGGAACCCGGAAGTGGGAGGCGGAAACCCGGAAGTGGGAGGCCGAAACCGGAAGTGAGGGGGAGAGGAGCAGGGGAGGCGGGAAAAGGCGTCCGAGGGGGGGAAACGGTGTCAAAAAGTGTTTGGGGAGGGCGGGGGAGGGGATTTGTTGGAACCCGGAAGTGGGAGGCGGAAACCCGGAAGTGGGAGGCGGAAACCGGAAGTGAGGGGGAGAGGAGCGGGGGAGGCGGGAAAAGGCGTCCGAGGGGGGGAAACGGTGTCAAAAAGTGCTTGGGGAGGGCGGGGGAGGGGATTGGGTGGAACCCGGAAGTGGGAGGCGGAAACCCGGAAGTGGGAGGCCGAAACCGGAAGTGAGGGGGAGAGGAGCGGGGGAGGCGGGAAAAGGCGTCCGAGGGGGTGAAACGGTGTAAAAAAGTGTTTGGGGAGGGCGGGGGAGGGGATTGGGTGGAACCCGGAAGTGGGAGGCGGAAACCCGGAAGTGGGAGGCGGAAACCGGAAGTGAGGGGGAGAGGAGCGGGGGAGGCGGGAAAAGGCGTCCGAGGGGGTGAAACGGTGTCAAAAAGTGTGTGGGGAGGGCGGGGGAGGGGATTTGTTGGAACCCGGAAGTGGGAGGCGGAAACCCGGAAGTGGGAGGCCGAAACCGGAAGTGAGGGGGAGAGGAGCGGGGGAGGCGGGAAAAGGCGTCCGAGGGGGTGAAACGGTGTAAAAAAGTGTTTGGGGAGGGCGGGGGAGGGGATTGGGTGGAACCCGGAAGTGGGAGGCGGAAACCCGGAAGTGGGAGGCGGAAACCGGAAGTGAGGGGGAGAGGAGCGGGGGAGGCGGGAAAAGGCGTCCGAGGGGGTGAAACGGTGTAAAAAAGTGTTTGGGGAGGGCGGGGGAGGGGATTGGGTGGAACCCGGAAGTGGGAGGCGGAAACCCGGAAGTGGGAGGCGGAAACCGGAAGTGAGGGGGAGAGGAGCGGGGGAGGCGGGAAAAGGCGTCCGAGGGGGTGAAACGGTTTCAAAAAGTGTGTGGGGAGGGCGGGGGAGGGGATTGGGTGGAACCCGGAAGTGGGAGGCGGAAACCCGGAAGTGGGAGGCCGAAACCGGAAGTGAGGGGGAGAGGAGCAGGGGAGGCGGGAAAAGGCGTCCGAGGGGGGGAAACGGTGTCAAAAAGTGTTTGGGGAGGGCGGGGGAGGGGATTTGTTGGAACCCGGAAGTGGGAGGCGGAAACCCGGAAGTGGGATGCCGAAACCGGAAGTGAGGGGGAGAGGAGCGGGGGAGGCGGGAAAAGGCGTCCGAGGGGGTGAAACGGTGTAAAAAAGTGTTTGGGGAGGGCGGGGGAGGGGATTGGGTGGAACCCGGAAGTGGGAGGCGGAAACCCGGAAGTGGGAGGCCGAAACCGGAAGTGAGGGGGAGAGGAGCGGGGGAGGCGGGAAAAGGCGTCCGAGGGGGTGAAACGGTGTAAAAAAGTGCTTGGGGAGGGCGGGGGAGGGGATTGGGTGGAACCCGGAAGTGGAAGGCGGAAACCCGGAAGTGGGAGGCGGAAACCGGAAGTGAGGGGGAGAGGAGCGGGGGAGGCGGGAAAAGGCGTCCGAGGGGGTGAAACGGTGTAAAAAAGTGTGTGGGGAGGGCGGGGGAGGGGATTGGGTGGAACCCGGAAGTGGGAGGCGGAAACCCGGAAGTGGGAGGCGGAAACCGGAAGTGAGGGGGAGAGGAGCGGGGGAGGCGGGAAAAGGCGTCCGAGGGGGTGAAAGGGTGTAAAAAAGTGTTTGGGGAGGGCGGGGAGGGGATTTGTTGGAACCCGGAAGTGGAAGGCGGAAACCCGGAAGTGGGAGGCGGAAACCGGAAGTGAGGGGGAGAGGAGCGGGGGAGGCGGGAAAAGGCGTCCGAGGGGGGGAAACGGTGTCAAAAAGTGTTTGGGGAGGGCGGGGGAGGGGATTGGGTGGAACCCGGAAGTGGGAGGCGGAAACCCGGAAGTGGGATGCCGAAACCGGAAGTGAGGGGGAGAGGAGCGGGGGAGGCGGGAAAAGGCGTCCGAGGGGGTGAAACGGTGTCAAAAAGTGTTTGGGGAGGGCGGGGGAGGGGATTGGGTGGAACCCGGAAGTGGGAGGCGGAAACCCGGAAGTGGGAGGCCGAAACCGGAAGTGAGGGGGAGAGGAGCGGGGGAGGCGGGAAAAGGCGTCCGAGGGGGGGAAACGGTGTCAAAAAGTGTTTGGGGAGGGCGGGGGAGGGGATTGGGTGGAACCCGGAAGTGGGAGGCGGAAACCCGGAAGTGGGAGGCCGAAACCGGAAGTGAGGGGGAGAGGAGCGGGGGAGGCGGGAAAAGGCGCCCGAGGGGGGGAAACGGTGTAAAAAAGTGTTTGGGGAGGGCGGGGGAGGGGATTTGTTGGAACCCGGAAGTGGGAGGCGGAAACCCGGAAGTGGGAGGCGGAAACCGGAAGTGAGGGGGAGAGGAGCGGGGGAGGCGGGAAAAGGCGTCCGAGGGGGGGAAACGGTGTCAAAAAGTGTGTGGGGAGGGCGGGGGAGGGGATTGGGTGGAACCCGGAAGTGGGAGGCGGAAACCCGGAAGTGGGAGGCCGAAACCGGAAGTGAGGGGGAGAGGAGCGGGGGAGGCGGGAAAAGGCGTCCGAGGGGGTGAAACGGTGTCAAAAAGTGTTTGGGGAGGGCGGGGGAGGGGATTGGGTGGAACCCGGAAGTGGGAGGCGGAAACCCGGAAGTGGGAGGCCGAAACCGGAAGTGAGGGGGAGAGGAGCAGGGGAGGCGGGAAAAGGCGTCCGAGGGGGGGAAACGGTGTCAAAAAGTGTTTGGGGAGGGCGGGGGAGGGGATTTGTTGGAACCCGGAAGTGGGAGGCGGAAACCCGGAAGTGGGATGCCGAAACCGGAAGTGAGGGGGAGAGGAGCGGGGGAGGCGGGAAAAGGCGTCCGAGGGGGGGAAACGGTGTCAAAAAGTGTTTGGGGAGGGCGGGGGAGGGGATTGGGTGGAACCCGGAAGTGGGAGGCGGAAACCCGGAAGTGGGAGGCGGAAACCGGAAGTGAGGGGGAGAGGAGCGGGGGAGGCGGGAAAAGGCGTCCGAGGGGGTGAAACGGTTTCAAAAAGTGTTTGGGGAGGGCGGGGGAGGGGATTTGTTGGAACCCGGAAGTGGGAGGCGGAAACCCGGAAGTGGGAGGCGGAAACCGGAAGTGAGGGGGAGAGGAGCGGGGGAGGCGGGAAAAGGCGTCCGAGGGGGGGAAACGGTGTCAAAAAGTGTTTGGGGAGGGCGGGGGAGGGGATTGGGTGGAACCCGGAAGTGGGAGGCGGAAACCCGGAAGTGGGAGGCGGAAACCGGAAGTGAGGGGGAGAGGAGCGGGGGAGGCGGGAAAAGGCGTCCGAGGGGGTGAAACGGTGTAAAAAAGTGTTTGGGGAGGGCGGGGGAGGGGATTGGGTGGAACCCGGAAGTGGGAGGCGGAAACCCGGAAGTGGGAGGCCGAAACCGGAAGTGAGGGGGAGAGGAGCGGGGGAGGCGGGAAAAGGCGTCCGAGGGGGTGAAACGGTGTCAAAAAGTGTGTGGGGAGGGCGGGGGAGGGGATTTGTTGGAACCCGGAAGTGGGAGGCGGAAACCCGGAAGTGGGAGGCCGAAACCGGAAGTGAGGGGGAGAGGAGCGGGGGAGGCGGGAAAAGGCGTCCGAGGGGGTGAAACGGTGTCAAAAAGTGTTTGGGGAGGGCGGGGGAGGGGATTTGTTGGAACCCGGAAGTGGGAGGCGGAAACCCGGAAGTGGGAGGCGGAAACCGGAAGTGAGGGGGAGAGGAGCGGGGGAGGCGGGAAAAGGCGTCCGAGGGGGTGAAACGGTTTCAAAAAGTGTGTGGGGAGGGCGGGGGAGGGGATTGGGTGGAACCCGGAAGTGGGAGGCGGAAACCCGGAAGTGGGAGGCCGAAACCGGAAGTGAGGGGGAGAGGAGCAGGGGAGGCGGGAAAAGGCGTCCGAGGGGGTGAAACGGTGTCAAAAAGTGTTTGGGGAGGGCGGGGGAGGGGATTTGTTGGAACCCGGAAGTGGGAGGCGGAAACCCGGAAGTGGGATGCCGAAACCGGAAGTGAGGGGGAGAGGAGCGGGGGAGGCGGGAAAAGGCGTCCGAGGGGGTGAAACGGTGTAAAAAAGTGTTTGGGGAGGGCGGGGGAGGGGATTGGGTGGAACCCGGAAGTGGGAGGCGGAAACCCGGAAGTGGGAGGCGGAAACCGGAAGTGAGGGG
This sequence comes from Struthio camelus, assembly GCF_040807025.1. Classification (NCBI taxonomy): domain Eukaryota; kingdom Metazoa; phylum Chordata; class Aves; order Struthioniformes; family Struthionidae; genus Struthio; species Struthio camelus. Next base: position 47,657,074 of record NC_090947.1, on the reverse strand, counting down.
GAGAGGAGCGGGGGAGGCGGGAAAAGGCGTCCGAGGGGGGGAAACGGTGTCAAAAAGTGTTTGGGGAGGGCGGGGGAGGGGATTGGGTGGAACCCGGAAGTGGGAGGCGGAAACCCGGAAGTGGGAGGCGGAAACCGGAAGTGAGGGGGAGAGGAGCGGGGGAGGCGGGAAAAGGCGTCCGAGGGGGTGAAACGGTGTCAAAAAGTGTTTGGGGAGGGCGGGGGAGGGGATTTGTTGGAACCCGGAAGTGGGAGGCGGAAACCCGGAAGTGGGAGGCGGAAACCGGAAGTGAGGGGGAGAGGAGCGGGGGAGGCGGGAAAAGGCGCGCGAGGGGGTGAAAGGGTGTAAAAAAGTGTTTGGGGAGGGCGGGGAGGGGATTTGTTGGAACCCGGAAGTGGGAGGCGGAAACCCGGAAGTGGGAGGCCGAAACCGGAAGTGAGGGGGAGAGGAGCGGGGGAGGCGGGAAAAGGCGTCCGAGGGGGTGAAACGGTGTCAAAAAGTGTTTGGGGAGGGCGGGGGAGGGGATTTGTTGGAACCCGGAAGTGGGAGTCGTAAACCCGGAAGTGGGAGGCGGAAACCGGAAGTGAGGGGGAGAGGAGCGGGGGAGGCGGGAAAAGGCGTCCGAGGGGGTGAAAGGGTGTAAAAAAGTGTTTGGGGAGGGCGGGGGAGGGGATTTGTTGGAACCCGGAAGTGGGAGGCGGAAACCCGGAAGTGGCAGGCGGAAACCGGAAGTGAGGGGGAGAGGAGCGGGGGAGGCGGGAAAAGGCGTGCGAGGGGGTGAAACGGTGTAAAAAAGTGTTTGGGGAGGGCGGGGAGGGGATTTGTTGGAACCCGGAAGTGGGAGTCGGAAACCCGGAAGTGGGAGGCGGAAACCCGGAAGTGGGAGGCGGAAACCGGAAGTGAGGGGGAGAGGAGCGGGGGAGGCGGGAAAAGGCGCCCGAGGGGGTGAAACGGCGTAAAAAAGTGTTTGGGGAGGGCGGGGAGGGGATTTGTTGGAACTCGGAAGTGGGAGTCGTAAACCCGGAAGTGGGAGGCGGAAACCGGAAGTGAGGGGAGAGGAGCGGGGGAGGCGGGAAAAGGCGTGCGAGGGGGTGAAACGGTGTAAAAAAGTGTTTGGGGAGGGCGGGGAGGGGATTTGTTGGAACCCGGAAGTGGGAGTCGGAAACCCGGAAGTGGGAGGCGGAAACCGGAAGTGAGGGGGAGAGGAGCGAGGGAGGCGGGAAAAGGCGTGCGAGGGGGTGAAAGGGTGTAAAAAAGTGTTTGGGGAGGGCGGGGAGGGGATTTGTTGGAACCCGGAAGTGGGAGTCGGAAACCCGGAAGTGGGAGGCGGAAACCGGAAGTGAGGGGGAGAGGAGCGGGGGAGGCGGGAAAAGGCGCGCGAGGGGGTGAAAGGGTGTAAAAAAGTGTTTGGGGAGGGCGGGGGAGGGGATTTGTTGGAACCCGGAAGTGGGAGTCGGAAACCCGGAAGTGGGAGGCGGAAACCGGAAGTGAGGGGGAGAGGAGCGGGGGAGGCGGGAAAAGGCGTCCGAGGGGGTGAAAGGGTGTAAAAAAGTGTTTGGGGAGGGCGGGGAGGGGATTTGTTGGAACCCGGAAGTGGGAGGCGGAAACACGGAAGTGGGAGGCGGAAACCGGAAGTGAGGGGGAGAGGAGCGGGGGAGGCGGGAAAAGGCGTGCGAGGGGGTGAAACGGTGTAAAAAAGTGTTTGGGGAGGGCGGGGAGGGGATTTGTTGGAACCCGGAAGTGGGAGGCGGAAACCCGGAAGTGGGAGGCGGAAACCGGAAGTGAGGGGGAGAGGAGCGGGGGAGACGGGAAAAGGCGTCCGAGGGGGGGAAACGGTGTCAAAAAGTGTTTGGGGAGGGCAGTGAGGGGATTGGGTGGAACCCGGAAGTGGGAGGCGGAAACCCGGAAGTGGGAGGCGGAAACCGGAAGTGAGGGGGAGAGGAGCGGGGGAGGCGGGAAAAGGCGCGCGAGGGGGTGAAAGGGTGTAAAAAAGTGTTTGGGGAGGGCGGGGAGGGGATTTGTTGGAACCCGGAAGTGGGAGTCGGAAACCCGGAAGTGGGAGGCGGAAACCGGAAGTGAGGGGGAGAGGAGCGGGGGAGGCGGGAAAAGGCGTCCGAGGGGGTGAAACGGTGTCAAAAAGTGTTTGGGGAGGGCGGGGGAGGGGATTGGGTGGAACCCGGAAGTGGGAGGCGGAAACCCGGAAGTGGGAGGCGGAAACCGGAAGTGAGGGGGAGAGGAGCGGGGGAGGCGGGAAAAGGCGTCCGAGGGGGTGAAACGGTGTCAAAAAGTGTTTGGGGAGGGCGGGGGAGGGGATTTGTTGGAACCCGGAAGTGGGAGTCGTAAACCCGGAAGTGGGAGGCGGAAACCGGAAGTGAGGGGGAGAGGAGCGGGGGAGGCGGGAAAAGGCGTCCGAGGGGGTGAAACGGTGTCAAAAAGTGTGTGGGGAGGGCGGGGGAGGGGATTGGGTGGAACCCGGAAGTGGGAGGCGGAAACCCGGAAGTGGGAGGCGGAAACCGGAAGTGAGGGGGAGAGGAGCGGGGGAGGCGGGAAAAGGCGTCCGAGGGGGTGAAACGGTTTCAAAAAGTGTGTGGGGAGGGCGGGGGAGGGGATTGGGTGGAACCCGGAAGTGGGAGGCGGAAACCCGGAAGTGGGAGGCGGAAACCGGAAGTGAGGGGGAGAGGAGCGGGGGAGGCGGGAAAAGGCGCCCGAGGGGGGGAAACGGTGTAAAAAAGTGTTTGGGGAGGGCGGGGGAGGGGATTTGTTGGAACCCGGAAGTGGGAGGCGGAAACCCGGAAGTGGGAGGCGGAAACCGGAAGTGAGGGGGAGAGGAGCGGGGGAGGCGGGAAAAGGCGCCCGAGGGGGTGAAACGGTGTAAAAAAGTGCTTGGGGAGGGCGGGGGAGGGGATTGGGTGGAACCCGGAAGTGGGAGGCGGAAACCCGGAAGTGGGAGGCGGAAACCGGAAGTGAGGGGGAGAGGAGCGGGGGAGGCGGGAAAAGGCGCCCGAGGGGGTGAAACGGTTTCAAAAAGTGTGTGGGGAGGGCGGGGGAGGGGATTGGGTGGAACCCGGAAGTGGGAGGCGGAAACCCGGAAGTGGGAGGCCGAAACCGGAAGTGAGGGGGAGAGGAGCGGGGGAGGCGGAAAAGGCGTCCGAGGGGGGGAAACGGTGTAAAAAAGTGTTTGGGGAGGGCGGGGGAGGGGATTTGTTGGAACCCGGAAGTGGGAGGCGGAAACCCGGAAGTGGGAGGCGGAAACCGGAAGTGAGGGGGAGAGGAGCGGGGGAGGCGGGAAAAGGCGTGCGAGGGGGTGAAACGGTGTCAAAAAGTGTTTGGGGAGGGCGGGGGAGGGGATTTGTTGGAACCCGGAAGTGGGAGGCGGAAACCCGGAAGTGGGAGGCGGAAACCGGAAGTGAGGGGGAGAGGAGCGGGGGAGGCGGGAAAAGGCGTCCGAGGGGGTGAAACGGTGTCAAAAAGTGTTTGGGGAGGGCGGGGGAGGGGATTTGTTGGAACCCGGAAGTGGGAGGCGGAAACCCGGAAGTGGGAGGCGGAAACCGGAAGTGAGGGGGAGAGGAGCGGGGGAGGCGGGAAAAGGCGTCCGAGGGGGGGAAACGGTGTAAAAAAGTGTTTGGGGAGGGCGGGGGAGGGGATTGGGTGGAACCCGGAAGTGGGAGGCGGAAACCCGGAAGTGGGAGTCGGAAACCGGAAGTGAGGGGGAGAGGAGCGGGGGAGGCGGGAAAAGGCGTCCGAGGGGGTGAAACGGTTTCAAAAAGTGTGTGGGGAGGGCGGGGGAGGGGATTGGGTGGAACCCGGAAGTGGGAGGCGGAAACCCGGAAGTGGGAGGCGGAAACCGGAAGTGAGGGGGAGAGGAGCGGGGGAGGCGGGAAAAGGCGTCCGAGGGGGTGAAACGGTGTCAAAAAGTGTTTGGGGAGGGCGGGGGAGGGGATTGGGTGGAACCCGGAAGTGGGAGGCGGAAACCCGGAAGTGGGAGGCGGAAACCGGAAGTGAGGGGGAGAGGAGCGGGGGAGGCGGGAAAAGGCGTCCGAGGGGGTGAAACGGTTTCAAAAAGTGTGTGGGGAGGGCGGGGGAGGGGATTGGGTGGAACCCGGAAGTGGGAGGCGGAAACCCGGAAGTGGGAGGCCGAAACCGGAAGTGAGGGGGAGAGGAGCGGGGGAGGCGGGAAAAGGCGTCCGAGGGGGTGAAACGGTGTAAAAAAGTGTTTGGGGAGGGCGGGGGAGGGGATTTGTTGGAACCCGGAAGTGGGAGGCGGAAACCCGGAAGTGGGAGGCGGAAACCGGAAGTGAGGGGGAGAGGAGCGGGGGAGGCGGGAAAAGGCGTCCGAGGGGGGGAAACGGTGTCAAAAAGTGTTTGGGGAGGGCGGGGGAGGGGATTGGGTGGAACCCGGAAGTGGGAGGCGGAAACCCGGAAGTGGGAGGCGGAAACCGGAAGTGAGGGGGAGAGGAGCGGGGGAGGCGGGAAAAGGCGTCCGAGGGGGGGAAACGGTGTAAAAAAGTGTTTGGGGAGGGCGGGGGAGGGGATTTGTTGGAACCCGGAAGTGGGAGGCGGAAACCCGGAAGTGAGAGGCGGAAACCGGAAGTGAGGGGGAGAGGAGCGGGGGAGGCGGGAAAAGGCGTCCGAGGGGGTGAAACGGTGTAAAAAAGTGTTTGGGGAGGGCGGGGAGGGGATTTGTTGGAACCCGGAAGTGGGAGGCGGAAACCCGGAAGTGAGAGGCGGAAACCGGAAGTGAGGGGGAGAGGAGCGGGGGAGGCGGGAAAAGGCGTCCGAGGGGGTGAAACGGTGTCAAAAAGTGTGTGGGGAGGGCGGGGGAGGGGATTTGTTGGAACCCGGAAGTGGGAGGCGGAAACCCGGAAGTGGGAGGCCGAAACCGGAAGTGAGGGGGAGAGGAGCGGGGGAGGCGGGAAAAGGCGTCCGAGGGGGTGAAACGGTGTAAAAAAGTGTTTGGGGAGGGCGGGGGAGGGGATTGGGTGGAACCCGGAAGTGGGAGGCGGAAACCCGGAAGTGGGAGGCGGAAACCGGAAGTGAGGGGGAGAGGAGCGGGGGAGGCGGGAAAAGGCGTCCGAGGGGGTGAAACGGTGTCAAAAAGTGTTTGGGGAGGGCGGGGGAGGGGATTTGTTGGAACCCGGAAGTGGGAGGCGGAAACCCGGAAGTGGGAGGCGGAAACCGGAAGTGAGGGGGAGAGGAGCGGGGGAGGCGGGAAAAGGCGTCCGAGGGGGTGAAAGGGTGTAAAAAAGTGTTTGGGGAGGGCGGGGGAGGGGATTTGTTGGAACCCGGAAGTGGGAGTCGTAAACCCGGAAGTGGGAGGCGGAAACCGGAAGTGAGGGGGAGAGGAGCGGGGGAGGCGGGAAAAGGCGTCCGAGGGGGTGAAAGGGTGTAAAAAAGTGTTTGGGGAGGGCGGGGGAGGGGATTTGTTGGAACCCGGAAGTGGGAGGCGGAAACCCGGAAGTGGCAGGCGGAAACCGGAAGTGAGGGGGAGAGGAGCGGGGGAGGCGGGAAAAGGCGTGCGAGGGGGTGAAACGGTGTAAAAAAGTGTTTGGGGAGGGCGGGGGAGGGGATTGGGTGGAACCCGGAAGTGGGAGGCGGAAACCCGGAAGTGGGAGGCGGAAACCGGAAGTGAGGGGGAGAGGAGCGGGGGAGGCGGGAAAAGGCGTCCGAGGGGGGGAAACGGTGTCAAAAAGTGTTTGGGGAGGGCGGGGGAGGGGATTGGGTGGAACCCGGAAGTGGGAGGCGGAAACCCGGAAGTGGGAGGCGGAAACCGGAAGTGAGGGGGAGAGGAGCGGGGGAGGCGGGAAAAGGCGTCCGAGGGGGTGAAACGGTGTCAAAAAGTGTTTGGGGAGGGCGGGGGAGGGGATTTGTTGGAACCCGGAAGTGGGAGTCGTAAACCCGGAAGTGGGAGGCGGAAACCGGAAGTGAGGGGGAGAGGAGCGGGGGAGGCGGGAAAAGGCGTCCGAGGGGGTGAAAGGGTGTAAAAAAGTGTTTGGGGAGGGCGGGGGAGGGGATTTGTTGGAACCCGGAAGTGGGAGGCGGAAACCCGGAAGTGGCAGGCGGAAACCGGAAGTGAGGGGGAGAGGAGCGGGGGAGGCGGGAAAAGGCGTGCGAGGGGGTGAAACGGTGTAAAAAAGTGTTTGGGGAGGGCGGGGGAGGGGATTGGGTGGAACCCGGAAGTGGGAGGCGGAAACCCGGAAGTGGGAGGCGGAAACCGGAAGTGAGGGGGAGAGGAGCGGGGGAGGCGGGAAAAGGCGTCCGAGGGGGGGAAACGGTGTCAAAAAGTGTTTGGGGAGGGCGGGGGAGGGGATTGGGTGGAACCCGGAAGTGGGAGGCGGAAACCCGGAAGTGGGAGGCGGAAACCGGAAGTGAGGGGGAGAGGAGCGGGGGAGGCGGGAAAAGGCGTCCGAGGGGGTGAAACGGTGTCAAAAAGTGTTTGGGGAGGGCGGGGGAGGGGATTTGTTGGAACCCGGAAGTGGGAGGCGGAAACCCGGAAGTGGGAGGCGGAAACCGGAAGTGAGGGGGAGAGGAGCGGGGGAGGCGGGAAAAGGCGCGCGAGGGGGTGAAAGGGTGTAAAAAAGTGTTTGGGGAGGGCGGGGAGGGGATTTGTTGGAACCCGGAAGTGGGAGGCGGAAACCCGGAAGTGGGAGGCGGAAACCGGAAGTGAGGGGGAGAGGAGCGGGGGAGGCGGGAAAAGGCGCGCGAGGGGGTGAAACGGCGTAAAAAAGTGTTTGGGGAGGGCGGGGAGGGGATTTGTTGGAACCCGGAAGTGGGAGGCGGAAACCCGGAAGTGGGAGGCGGAAACCGGAAGTGAGGGGGAGAGGAGCGGGGGAGGCGGGAAAAGGCGTGCGAGGGGGAGAAACGGTGTCAAAAAGTGTTTGGGGAGGGCGGGGAGGGGATTTGTTGGAACCCGGAAGTGGGAGTCGGAAACCCGGAAGTGGGAGGCGGAAACCGGAAGTGAGGGGGAGAGGAGCGAGGGAGGCGGGAAAAGGCGTGCGAGGGGGTGAAAGGGTGTAAAAAAGTGTTTGGGGAGGGCGGGGAGGGGATTTGTTGGAACCCGGAAGTGGGAGTCGGAAACCCGGAAGTGGGAGGCGGAAACCGGAAGTGAGGGGGAGAGGAGCGGGGGAGGCGGGAAAAGGCGCGCGAGGGGGTGAAAGGGTGTAAAAAAGTGTTTGGGGAGGGCGGGGAGGGGATTTGTTGGAACCCGGAAGTGGGAGTCGGAAACCCGGAAGTGGGAGGCGGAAACCGGAAGTGAGGGGGAGAGGAGCGGGGGAGGCGGGAAAAGGCGTCCGAGGGGGTGAAAGGGTGTAAAAAAGTGTTTGGGGAGGGCGGGGAGGGGATTTGTTGGAACCCGGAAGTGGGAGGCGGAAACACGGAAGTGGGAGGCGGAAACCGGAAGTGAGGGGGAGAGGAGCGGGGGAGGCGGGAAAAGGCGTGCGAGGGGGTGAAAGGGTGTAAAAAAGTGTTTGGGGAGGGCGGGGAGGGGATTTGTTGGAACCCGGAAGTGGGAGGCGGAAACCCGGAAGTGGGAGGCGGAAACCGGAAGTGAGGGGGAGAGGAGCGGGGGAGGCGGGAAAAGGCGTGCGAGGGGGTGAAACGGTGTAAAAAAGTGTTTGGGGAGGGCGGGGAGGGGATTTGTTGGAACCCGGAAGTGGGAGTCGGAAACCCGGAAGTGGGAGGCGGAAACCGGAAGTGAGGGGGAGAGGAGCGGGGGAGGCGGGAAAAGGCGCCCGAGGGGGGGAAACGGTGTAAAAAAGTGTTTGGGGAGGGCGGGGGAGGGGATTTGTTGGAACCCGGAAGTGGGAGGCGGAAACCCGGAAGTGGGAGGCGGAAACCGGAAGTGAGGGGGAGAGGAGCGGGGGAGGCGGGAAAAGGCGCCCGAGGGGGTGAAACGGTGTAAAAAAGTGCTTGGGGAGGGCGGGGGAGGGGATTGGGTGGAACCCGGAAGTGGGAGGCGGAAACCCGGAAGTGGGAGGCGGAAACCGGAAGTGAGGGGGAGAGGAGCGGGGGAGGCGGGAAAAGGCGCCCGAGGGGGTGAAACGGTTTCAAAAAGTGTGTGGGGAGGGCGGGGGAGGGGATTGGGTGGAACCCGGAAGTGGGAGGCGGAAACCCGGAAGTGGGAGGCCGAAACCGGAAGTGAGGGGGAGAGGAGCGGGGGAGGCGGAAAAGGCGTCCGAGGGGGGGAAACGGTGTAAAAAAGTGTTTGGGGAGGGCGGGGGAGGGGATTTGTTGGAACCCGGAAGTGGGAGGCGGAAACCCGGAAGTGGGAGGCGGAAACCGGAAGTGAGGGGGAGAGGAGCGGGGGAGGCGGGAAAAGGCGTGCGAGGGGGTGAAACGGTGTCAAAAAGTGTTTGGGGAGGGCGGGGGAGGGGATTTGTTGGAACCCGGAAGTGGGAGGCGGAAACCCGGAAGTGGGAGGCGGAAACCGGAAGTGAGGGGGAGAGGAGCGGGGGAGGCGGGAAAAGGCGTCCGAGGGGGTGAAACGGTGTCAAAAAGTGTTTGGGGAGGGCGGGGGAGGGGATTTGTTGGAACCCGGAAGTGGGAGGCGGAAACCCGGAAGTGGGAGGCGGAAACCGGAAGTGAGGGGGAGAGGAGCGGGGGAGGCGGGAAAAGGCGTCCGAGGGGGGGAAACGGTGTAAAAAAGTGCTTGGGGAGGGCGGGGGAGGGGATTGGGTGGAACCCGGAAGTGGGAGGCGGAAACCCGGAAGTGGGAGGCCGAAACCGGAAGTGAGGGGGAGAGGAGCGGGGGAGGCGGGAAAAGGCGTCCGAGGGGGTGAAACGGTTTCAAAAAGTGTGTGGGGAGGGCGGGGGAGGGGATTGGGTGGAACCCGGAAGTGGGAGGCGGAAACCCGGAAGTGGGAGGCGGAAACCGGAAGTGAGGGGGAGAGGAGCGGGGGAGGCGGGAAAAGGCGTCCGAGGGGGTGAAACGGTGTCAAAAAGTGTTTGGGGAGGGCGGGGGAGGGGATTGGGTGGAACCCGGAAGTGGGAGGCGGAAACCCGGAAGTGGGAGGCGGAAACCGGAAGTGAGGGGGAGAGGAGCGGGGGAGGCGGGAAAAGGCGTCCGAGGGGGTGAAACGGTTTCAAAAAGTGTGTGGGGAGGGCGGGGGAGGGGATTGGGTGGAACCCGGAAGTGGGAGGCGGAAACCCGGAAGTGGGAGGCCGAAACCGGAAGTGAGGGGGAGAGGAGCGGGGGAGGCGGGAAAAGGCGTCCGAGGGGGTGAAACGGTGTAAAAAAGTGTTTGGGGAGGGCGGGGGAGGGGATTTGTTGGAACCCGGAAGTGGGAGGCGGAAACCCGGAAGTGGGAGGCGGAAACCGGAAGTGAGGGGGAGAGGAGCGGGGGAGGCGGGAAAAGGCGTCCGAGGGGGGGAAACGGTGTCAAAAAGTGTTTGGGGAGGGCGGGGGAGGGGATTGGGTGGAACCCGGAAGTGGGAGGCGGAAACCCGGAAGTGGGAGGCGGAAACCGGAAGTGAGGGGGAGAGGAGCGGGGGAGGCGGGAAAAGGCGTCCGAGGGGGGGAAACGGTGTAAAAAAGTGTTTGGGGAGGGCGGGGGAGGGGATTTGTTGGAACCCGGAAGTGGGAGGCGGAAACCCGGAAGTGAGAGGCGGAAACCGGAAGTGAGGGGGAGAGGAGCGGGGGAGGCGGGAAAAGGCGTCCGAGGGGGTGAAACGGTGTAAAAAAGTGTTTGGGGAGGGCGGGGAGGGGATTTGTTGGAACCCGGAAGTGGGAGGCGGAAACCCGGAAGTGAGAGGCGGAAACCGGAAGTGAGGGGGAGAGGAGCGGGGGAGGCGGGAAAAGGCGTCCGAGGGGGTGAAACGGTGTCAAAAAGTGTGTGGGGAGGGCGGGGGAGGGGATTTGTTGGAACCCGGAAGTGGGAGGCGGAAACCCGGAAGTGGGAGGCCGAAACCGGAAGTGAGGGGGAGAGGAGCGGGGGAGGCGGGAAAAGGCGTCCGAGGGGGTGAAACGGTGTAAAAAAGTGTTTGGGGAGGGCGGGGGAGGGGATTGGGTGGAACCCGGAAGTGGGAGGCGGAAACCCGGAAGTGGGAGGCGGAAACCGGAAGTGAGGGGGAGAGGAGCGGGGGAGGCGGGAAAAGGCGTCCGAGGGGGTGAAACGGTGTCAAAAAGTGTTTGGGGAGGGCGGGGGAGGGGATTTGTTGGAACCCGGAAGTGGGAGGCGGAAACCCGGAAGTGGGAGGCGGAAACCGGAAGTGAGGGGGAGAGGAGCGGGGGAGGCGGGAAAAGGCGTCCGAGGGGGTGAAAGGGTGTAAAAAAGTGTTTGGGGAGGGCGGGGGAGGGGATTTGTTGGAACCCGGAAGTGGGAGTCGTAAACCCGGAAGTGGGAGGCGGAAACCGGAAGTGAGGGGGAGAGGAGCGGGGGAGGCGGGAAAAGGCGTCCGAGGGGGTGAAAGGGTGTAAAAAAGTGTTTGGGGAGGGCGGGGGAGGGGATTTGTTGGAACCCGGAAGTGGGAGGCGGAAACCCGGAAGTGGCAGGCGGAAACCGGAAGTGAGGGGGAGAGGAGCGGGGGAGGCGGGAAAAGGCGTGCGAGGGGGTGAAACGGTGTAAAAAAGTGTTTGGGGAGGGCGGGGGAGGGGATTGGGTGGAACCCGGAAGTGGGAGGCGGAAACCCGGAAGTGGGAGGCGGAAACCGGAAGTGAGGGGGAGAGGAGCGGGGGAGGCGGGAAAAGGCGTCCGAGGGGGGGAAACGGTGTCAAAAAGTGTTTGGGGAGGGCGGGGGAGGGGATTGGGTGGAACCCGGAAGTGGGAGGCGGAAACCCGGAAGTGGGAGGCGGAAACCGGAAGTGAGGGGGAGAGGAGCGGGGGAGGCGGGAAAAGGCGTGCGAGGGGGTGAAACGGTGTCAAAAAGTGTTTGGGGAGGGCGGGGGAGGGGATTTGTTGGAACCCGGAAGTGGGAGGCGGAAACCCGGAAGTGGGAGGCGGAAACCGGAAGTGAGGGGGAGAGGAGCGGGGGAGGCGGGAAAAGGCGCGCGAGGGGGTGAAAGGGTGTAAAAAAGTGTTTGGGGAGGGCGGGGAGGGGATTTGTTGGAACCCGGAAGTGGGAGGCGGAAACCCGGAAGTGGGAGGCGGAAACCGGAAGTGAGGGGGAGAGGAGCGGGGGAGGCGGGAAAAGGCGCGCGAGGGGGTGAAACGGCGTAAAAAAGTGTTTGGGGAGGGCGGGGAGGGGATTTGTTGGAACCCGGAAGTGGGAGGCGGAAACCCGGAAGTGGGAGGCGGAAACCGGAAGTGAGGGGGAGAGGAGCGGGGGAGGCGGGAAAAGGCGTGCGAGGGGGAGAAACGGTGTCAAAAAGTGTTTGGGGAGGGCGGGGAGGGGATTTGTTGGAACCCGGAAGTGGGAGTCGGAAACCCGGAAGTGGGAGGCGGAAACCGGAAGTGAGGGGGAGAGGAGCGAGGGAGGCGGGAAAAGGCGTGCGAGGGGGTGAAAGGGTGTAAAAAAGTGTTTGGGGAGGGCGGGGAGGGGATTTGTTGGAACCCGGAAGTGGGAGTCGGAAACCCGGAAGTGGGAGGCGGAAACCGGAAGTGAGGGGGAGAGGAGCGGGGGAGGCGGGAAAAGGCGCGCGAGGGGGTGAAAGGGTGTAAAAAAGTGTTTGGGGAGGGCGGGGAGGGGATTTGTTGGAACCCGGAAGTGGGAGTCGGAAACCCGGAAGTGGGAGGCGGAAACCGGAAGTGAGGGGGAGAGGAGCGGGGGAGGCGGGAAAAGGCGTCCGAGGGGGTGAAAGGGTGTAAAAAAGTGTTTGGGGAGGGCGGGGAGGGGATTTGTTGGAACCCGGAAGTGGGAGGCGGAAACACGGAAGTGGGAGGCGGAAACCGGAAGTGAGGGGGAGAGGAGCGGGGGAGGCGGGAAAAGGCGTGCGAGGGGGTGAAAGGGTGTAAAAAAGTGTTTGGGGAGGGCGGGGAGGGGATTTGTTGGAACCCGGAAGTGGGAGGCGGAAACACGGAAGTGGGAGGCGGAAACCGGAAGTGAGGGGGAGAGGAGCGGGGGAGGCGGGAAAAGGCGTGCGAGGGGGTGAAACGGTGTAAAAAAGTGTTTGGGGAGGGCGGGGAGGGGATTTGTTGGAACCCGGAAGTGGGAGTCGGAAACCCGGAAGTGGGAGGCGGAAACCGGAAGTGAGGGGGAGAGGAGCGGGGGAGGCGGGAAAAGGCGTCCGAGGGGGGGAAACGGTGTCAAAAAGTGTTTGGGGAGGGCAGTGAGGGGATTGGGTGGAACCCGGAAGTGGGAGGCGGAAACCCGGAAGTGGGAGGCGGAAACCGGAAGTGAGGGGGAGAGGAGCGGGGGAGGCGGGAAAAGGCGTGCGAGGGGGTGAAACGGTGTAAAAAAGTGTTTGGGGAGGGCGGGGAGGGGATTTGTTGGAACCCGGAAGTGGGAGGCGGAAACCCGGAAGTGGGAGGCGGAAACCGGAAGTGAGGGGGAGAGGAGCGGGGGAGACGGGAAAAGGCGTCCGAGGGGGGGAAACGGTGTCAAAAAGTGTTTGGGGAGGGCAGTGAGGGGATTGGGTGGAACCCGGAAGTGGGAGGCGGAAACCCGGAAGTGGGAGGCGGAAACCGGAAGTGAGGGGGAGAGGAGCGGGGGAGGCGGGAAAAGGCGCGCGAGGGGGTGAAAGGGTGTAAAAAAGTGTTTGGGGAGGGCGGGGAGGGGATTTGTTGGAACCCGGAAGTGGGAGTCGGAAACCCGGAAGTGGGAGGCGGAAACCGGAAGTGAGGGGGAGAGGAGCAAGGGAGGCGGGAAAAGGCGTGCGAGGGGGTGAAACGGTGTCAAAAAGTGTTTGGGGAGGGCGGGGAGGGGATTTGTTGGAACCCGGAAGTGGGAGGCGGAAACCCGGAAGTGGGAGGCGGAAACCGGAAGTGAGGGGGAGAGGAGCGGGGGAGGCGGGAAAAGGCGTCCGAGGGGGTGAAAGGGTGTAAAAAAGTGTTTGGGGAGGGCGGGGAGGGGATTTGTTGGAACCCGGAAGTGGGAGGCGGAAACACGGAAGTGGGAGGCGGAAACCGGAAGTGAGGGGGAGAGGAGCGGGGGAGGCGGGAAAAGGCGTGCGAGGGGGTGAAACGGTGTAAAAAAGTGTTTGGGGAGGGCGGGGAGGGGATTTGTTGGAACCCGGAAGTGGGAGGCGGAAACCCGGAAGTGGGAGGCGGAAACCGGAAGTGAGGGGGAGAGGAGCGGGGGAGACGGGAAAAGGCGTCCGAGGGGGGGAAACGGTGTCAAAAAGTGTTTGGGGAGGGCAGTGAGGGGATTGGGTGGAACCCGGAAGTGGGAGGCGGAAACCCGGAAGTGGGAGGCGGAAACCGGAAGTGAGGGGGAGAGGAGCGGGGGAGGCGGGAAAAGGCGCGCGAGGGGGTGAAAGGGTGTAAAAAAGTGTTTGGGGAGGGCGGGGAGGGGATTTGTTGGAACCCGGAAGTGGGAGTCGGAAACCCGGAAGTGGGAGGCGGAAACCGGAAGTGAGGGGGAGAGGAGCAAGGGAGGCGGGAAAAGGCGTGCGAGGGGGTGAAACGGTGTCAAAAAGTGTTTGGGGAGGGCGGGGAGGGGATTTGTTGGAACCCGGAAGTGGGAGGCGGAAACCCGGAAGTGGGAGGCGGAAACCGGAAGTGAGGGGGAGAGGAGCGGGGGAGGCGGGAAAAGGCGCGCGAGGGGGTGAAAGGGTGTAAAAAAGTGTTTGGGGAGGGCGGGGAGGGGATTTGTTGGAACCCGGAAGTGGGAGGCGGAAACCCGGAAGTGGGAGGCGGAAACCGGAAGTGAGGGGGAGAGGAGCGGGGGAGGCGGGAAAAGGCGCCCGAGGGGGTGAAACGGTGTAAAAAAGTGTTTGGGGAGGGCGGGGAGGGGATTTGTTGGAACCCGGAAGTGGGAGGCGGAAACCCGGAAGTGGGAGGCCGAAACCGGAAGTGAGGGGGAGAGGAGCGGGGGAGGCGGGAAAAGGCGTCCGAGGGGGTGAAACGGTGTAAAAAAGTGTTTGGGGAGGGCGGGGGAGGGGATTTGTTGGAACCCGGAAGTGGGAGGCGGAAACCCGGAAGTGGGAGGCGGAAACCGGAAGTGAGGGGGAGAGGAGCGGGGGAGGCGGGAAAAGGCGCCCGAGGGGGGGAAACGGTGTAAAAAAGTGTTTGGGGAGGGCGGGGGAGGGGATTTGTTGGAACCCGGAAGTGGGAGGCGGAAACCCGGAAGTGGGAGGCGGAAACCGGAAGTGAGGGGGAGAGGAGCGGGGGAGGCGGGAAAAGGCGCCCGAGGGGGTGAAACGGTGTAAAAAAGTGCTTGGGGAGGGCGGGGGAGGGGATTGGGTGGAACCCGGAAGTGGGAGGCGGAAACCCGGAAGTGGGAGGCGGAAACCGGAAGTGAGGGGGAGAGGAGCGGGGGAGGCGGGAAAAGGCGCCCGAGGGGGTGAAACGGTTTCAAAAAGTGTGTGGGGAGGGCGGGGGAGGGGATTGGGTGGAACCCGGAAGTGGGAGGCGGAAACCCGGAAGTGGGAGGCGGAAACCGGAAGTGAGGGGGAGAGGAGCGGGGGAGGCGGGAAAAGGCGTTCGAGGGGGGGAAACGGTGTAAAAAAGTGTTTGGGGAGGGCGGGGGAGGGGATTTGTTGGAACCCGGAAGTGGGAGGCGGAAACCCGGAAGTGGGAGGCGGAAACCGGAAGTGAGGGGGAGAGGAGCGGGGGAGGCGGGAAAAGGCGTGCGAGGGGGTGAAACGGTGTAAAAAAGTGTTTGGGGAGGGCGGGGGAGGGGATTTGTTGGAACCCGGAAGTGGGAGGCGGAAACCCGGAAGTGGGAGGCCGAAACCGGAAGTGAGGGGGAGAGGAGCGGGGGAGGCGGGAAAAGGCGCCCGAGGGGGTGAAACGGTTTCAAAAAGTGTGTGGGGAGGGCGGGGGAGGGGATTTGTTGGAACCCGGAAGTGGGAGGCGGAAACCCGGAAGTGGGAGGCCGAAACCGGAAGTGAGGGGGAGAGGAGCGGGGGAGGCGGGAAAAGGCGTCCGAGGGGGGTGAAACGGTTTCAAAAAGTGTTTGGGGAGGGCGGGGGAGGGGATTTGTTGGAACCCGGAAGTGGGAGGCGGAAACCCGGAAGTGGGAGGCGGAAACCGGAAGTGAGGGGGAGAGGAGCGGGGGAGGCGGGAAAAGGCGTGCGAGGGGGTGAAACGGTGTAAAAAAGTGTTTGGGGAGGGCGGGGGAGGGGATTTGTTGGAACCCGGAAGTGGGAGGCGGAAACCCGGAAGTGGGAGGCGGAAACCGGAAGTGAGGGGGAGAGGAGCGGGGGAGGCGGGAAAAGGCGTCCGAGGGGGTGAAACGGTGTCAAAAAGTGCTTGGGGAGGGCGGGGGAGGGGATTTGTTGGAACTCGGAAGTGGGAGGCGGAAACCCGGAAGTGGGAGGCCGAAACCGGAAGTGAGGGGGAGAGGAGCGGGGGAGGCGGGAAAAGGCGTCCGAGGGGGGTGAAACGGTTTCAAAAAGTGTTTGGGGAGGGCGGGGGAGGGGATTGGGTGGAACCCGGAAGTGGGAGGCGGAAACCCGGAAGTGGGATGCCGAAACCGGAAGTGAGGGGGAGAGGAGCGGGGGAGGCGGAAAAGGCGTCCGAGGGGGTGAAACGGTGTCAAAAAGTGTTTGGGGAGGGCGGGGGAGGGGATTTGTTGGAACCCGGAAGTGGGAGGCGGAAACCCGGAAGTGGGAGGCGGAAACCGGAAGTGAGGGGGAGAGGAGCGGGGGAGGCGGGAAAAGGCGCGCGAGGGGGTGAAACGGTGTAAAAAAGTGCTTGGGGAGGGCGGGGGAGGGGATTGGGTGGAACCCGGAAGTGGGAGGCGGAAACCCGGAAGTGGGAGGCCGAAACCGGAAGTGAGGGGGAGAGGAGCGGGGGAGGCGGGAAAAGGCGCCCGAGGGGGTGAAACGGTTTCAAAAAGTGTGTGGGGAGGGCGGGGGAGGGGATTGGGTGGAACCCGGAAGTGGGAGGCGGAAACCCGGAAGTGGGAGGCCGAAACCGGAAGTGAGGGGGAGAGGAGCGGGGGAGGCGGGAAAAGGCGCCCGAGGGGGGGAAACGGTGTAAAAAAGTGTTTGGGGAGGGCGGGGGAGGGGATTTGTTGGAACCCGGAAGTGGGAGGCGGAAACCCGGAAGTGGGAGGCGGAAACCGGAAGTGAGGGGGAGAGGAGCGGGGGAGGCGGGAAAAGGCGTGCGAGGGGGTGAAACGGTGTAAAAAAGTGTTTGGGGAGGGCGGGGGAGGGGATTTGTTGGAACCCGGAAGTGGGAGGCGGAAACCCGGAAGTGGGAGGCGGAAACCGGAAGTGAGGGGGAGAGGAGCGGGGGAGGCGGGAAAAGGCGTCCGAGGGGGTGAAACGGTGTCAAAAAGTGTTTGGGGAGGGCGGGGGAGGGGATTGGGTGGAACCCGGAAGTGGGAGGCGGAAACCCGGAAGTGGGAGGCGGAAACCGGAAGTGAGGGGGAGAGGAGCGGGGGAGGCGGGAAAAGGCGTCCGAGGGGGTGAAACGGTTTCAAAAAATGTGTGGGGAGGGCGGGGGAGGGGATTGGGTGGAACCCGGAAGTGGGAG
The DNA here is from genome assembly GCF_040807025.1 of Struthio camelus. Taxonomy (NCBI): domain Eukaryota; kingdom Metazoa; phylum Chordata; class Aves; order Struthioniformes; family Struthionidae; genus Struthio; species Struthio camelus. Next base: position 47,640,560 of record NC_090947.1, on the reverse strand, counting down.
GCGGAAACCCGGAAGTGGGAGGCGGAAACCGGAAGTGAGGGGGAGAGGAGCGGGGGAGGCGGGAAAAGGCGTCCGAGGGGGTGAAACGGTGTAAAAAAGTGTTTGGGGAGGGCGGGGGAGGGGATTGGGTGGAACCCGGAAGTGGGAGGCGGAAACCCGGAAGTGGGAGTCGGAAACCGGAAGTGAGGGGGAGAGGAGCGGGGGAGGCGGGAAAAGGCGTCCGAGGGGGTGAAACGGTTTCAAAAAGTGTGTGGGGAGGGCGGGGGAGGGGATTGGGTGGAACCCGGAAGTGGGAGGCGGAAACCCGGAAGTGGGAGGCCGAAACCGGAAGTGAGGGGGAGAGGAGCAGGGGAGGCGGGAAAAGGCGTCCGAGGGGGTGAAACGGTGTCAAAAAGTGTTTGGGGAGGGCGGGGGAGGGGATTTGTTGGAACCCGGAAGTGGGAGGCGGAAACCCGGAAGTGGGATGCCGAAACCGGAAGTGAGGGGGAGAGGAGCGGGGGAGGCGGGAAAAGGCGTCCGAGGGGGTGAAACGGTGTAAAAAAGTGTTTGGGGAGGGCGGGGGAGGGGATTGGTTGGAACCCGGAAGTGGGAGGCGGAAACCCGGAAGTGGGAGGCGGAAACCGGAAGTGAGGGGGAGAGGAGCGGGGGAGGCGGGAAAAGGCGTCCGAGGGGGGGAAACGGTGTCAAAAAGTGTTTGGGGAGGGCGGGGGAGGGGATTGGGTGGAACCCGGAAGTGGGAGGCGGAAACCCGGAAGTGGGAGGCGGAAACCGGAAGTGAGGGGGAGAGGAGCGGGGGAGGCGGGAAAAGGCGTCCGAGGGGGTGAAACGGTTTCAAAAAATGTGTGGGGAGGGCGGGGGAGGGGATTGGGTGGAACCCGGAAGTGGGAGGCGGAAACCCGGAAGTGGGAGGCGGAAACCGGAAGTGAGGGGGAGAGGAGCGGGGGAGGCGGGAAAAGGCGTCCGAGGGGGGGAAACGGTGTAAAAAAGTGTTTGGGGAGGGCGGGGGAGGGGATTGGGTGGAACCCGGAAGTGGGAGGCGGAAACCCGGAAGTGGGAGTCGGAAACCGGAAGTGAGGGGGAGAGGAGCGGGGGAGGCGGGAAAAGGCGTCCGAGGGGGTGAAACGGTTTCAAAAAGTGTGTGGGGAGGGCGGGGGAGGGGATTGGGTGGAACCCGGAAGTGGGAGGCGGAAACCCGGAAGTGGGAGGCGGAAACCGGAAGTGAGGGGGAGAGGAGCAGGGGAGGCGGGAAAAGGCGTCCGAGGGGGTGAAACGGTGTCAAAAAGTGTTTGGGGAGGGCGGGGGAGGGGATTTGTTGGAACCCGGAAGTGGGAGGCGGAAACCCGGAAGTGGGATGCCGAAACCGGAAGTGAGGGGGAGAGGAGCGGGGGAGGCGGGAAAAGGCGTCCGAGGGGGTGAAACGGTGTCAAAAAGTGTTTGGGGAGGGCGGGGGAGGGGATTGGGTGGAACCCGGAAGTGGGAGGCGGAAACCCGGAAGTGGGAGGCGGAAACCGGAAGTGAGGGGGAGAGGAGCGGGGGAGGCGGGAAAAGGCGCCCGAGGGGGTGAAACGGTGTCAAAAAGTGTTTGGGGAGGGCGGGGGAGGGGATTGGGTGGAACCCGGAAGTGGGAGGCGGAAACCCGGAAGTGGGAGGCGGAAACCGGAAGTGAGGGGGAGAGGAGCGGGGGAGGCGGGAAAAGGCGTCCGAGGGGGTGAAACGGTTTCAAAAAGTGTGTGGGGAGGGCGGGGGAGGGGATTGGGTGGAACCCGGAAGTGGGAGGCGGAAACCCGGAAGTGGGAGGCCGAAACCGGAAGTGAGGGGGAGAGGAGCGGGGGAGGCGGGAAAAGGCGTCCGAGGGGGTGAAACGGTGTCAAAAAGTGTTTGGGGAGGGCGGGGGAGGGGATTTGTTGGAACCCGGAAGTGGGAGGCGGAAACCCGGAAGTGGGAGGCGGAAACCGGAAGTGAGGGGGAGAGGAGCGGGGGAGGCGGGAAAAGGCGCGCGAGGGGGTGAAAGGGTGTAAAAAAGTGTTTGGGGAGGGCGGGGAGGGGATTTGTTGGAACCCGGAAGTGGGAGGCGGAAACCCGGAAGTGGGAGGCGGAAACCGGAAGTGAGGGGGAGAGGAGCGGGGGAGGCGGGAAAAGGCGTCCGAGGGGGTGAAACGGTGTAAAAAAGTGTTTGGGGAGGGCGGGGGAGGGGATTTGTTGGAACCCGGAAGTGGGAGTCGTAAACCCGGAAGTGGGAGGCGGAAACCGGAAGTGAGGGGGAGAGGAGCGGGGGAGGCGGGAAAAGGCGTCCGAGGGGGTGAAAGGGTGTAAAAAAGTGTTTGGGGAGGGCGGGGGAGGGGATTTGTTGGAACCCGGAAGTGGGAGGCGGAAACCCGGAAGTGGCAGGCGGAAACCGGAAGTGAGGGGGAGAGGAGCGGGGGAGGCGGGAAAAGGCGTGCGAGGGGGAGAAACGGTGTAAAAAAGTGTTTGGGGAGGGCGGGGAGGGGATTTGTTGGAACCCGGAAGTGGGAGTCGGAAACCCGGAAGTGGGAGTCGGAAACCCGGAAGTGGGAGGCGGAAACCGGAAGTGAGGGGGAGAGGAGCGGGGGAGGCGGGAAAAGGCGCCCGAGGGGGTGAAACGGTGTCAAAAAGTGTTTGGGGAGGGCGGGGGAGGGGATTTGTTGGAACCCGGAAGTGGGAGTCGTAAACCCGGAAGTGGGAGGCGGAAACCGGAAGTGAGGGGGAGAGGAGCGGGGGAGGCGGGAAAAGGCGTCCGAGGGGGTGAAACGGTGTAAAAAAGTGTTTGGGGAGGGCGGGGGAGGGGATTTGTTGGAACCCGGAAGTGGGAGGCGGAAACCCGGAAGTGGGAGGCGGAAACCGGAAGTGAGGGGGAGAGGAGCGGGGGAGGCGGGAAAAGGCGTGCGAGGGGGTGAAAGGGTGTAAAAAAGTGTTTGGGGAGGGCAGTGAGGGGATTTGTTGGAACCCGGAAGTGGGAGTCGGAAACCCGGAAGTGGGAGGCGGAAACCGGAAGTGAGGGGGAGAGGAGCGGGGGAGGCGGGAAAAGGCGCCCGAGGGGGTGAAAGGGTGTAAAAAAGTGTTTGGGGAGGGCGGGGGAGGGGATTTGTTGGAACCCGGAAGTGGGAGTCGGAAACCCGGAAGTGGCAGGCGGAAACCGGAAGTGAGGGGGAGAGGAGCGGGGGAGGCGGGAAAAGGCGCCCGAGGGGGTGAAACGGTTTCAAAAAGTGTTTGGGGAGGGCGGGGAGGGGATTTGTTGGAACCCGGAAGTGGGAGGCGGAAACCCGGAAGTGGGAGGCGGAAACCGGAAGTGAGGGGGAGAGGAGCGGGGGAGGCGGGAAAAGGCGTCCGAGGGGGTGAAACGGTGTCAAAAAGTGTTTGGGGAGGGCAGTGAGGGGATTGGGTGGAACCCGGAAGTGGGAGGCGGAAACCCGGAAGTGGGAGGCGGAAACCGGAAGTGAGGGGGAGAGGAGCGGGGGAGGCGGGAAAAGGCGCGCGAGGGGGTGAAAGGTTGTAAAAAAGTGTTTGGGGAGGGCGGGGAGGGGATTTGTTGGAACCCGGAAGTGGGAGGCGGAAACCCGGAAGTGGGAGGCGGAAACCGGAAGTGAGGGGGAGAGGAGCGGGGGAGGCGGGAAAAGGCGCGCGAGGGGGTGAAAGGGTGTAAAAAAGTGTTTGGGGAGGGCGGGGAGGGGATTTGTTGGAACCCGGAAGTGGGAGGCGGAAACCCGGAAGTGGGAGGCGGAAACCGGAAGTGAGGGGGAGAGGAGCGGGGGAGGCGGGAAAAGGCGTGCGAGGGGGTGAAAGGGTGTAAAAAAGTGTTTGGGGAGGGCAGTGAGGGGATTTGTTGGAACCCGGAAGTGGGAGGCGGAAACCCGGAAGTGGGAGGCGGAAACCGGAAGTGAGGGGGAGAGGAGCGGGGGAGGCGGGAAAAGGCGTCCGAGGGGGTGAAACGGTGTCAAAAAGTGTTTGGGGAGGGCAGTGAGGGGATTGGGTGGAACCCGGAAGTGGGAGGCGGAAACCCGGAAGTGGGAGGCGGAAACCGGAAGTGAGGGGGAGAGGAGCGGGGGAGGCGGGAAAAGGCGTCCGAGGGGGTGAAACGGTGTCAAAAAGTGTTTGGGGAGGGCGGGGGAGGGGATTTGTTGGAACCCGGAAGTGGGAGGCGGAAACCCGGAAGTGGGAGGCGGAAACCGGAAGTGAGGGGGAGAGGAGCGGGGGAGGCGGGAAAAGGCGCGCGAGGGGGTGAAAGGGTGTAAAAAAGTGTGTGGGGAGGGCGGGGAGGGGATTTGTTGGAACCCGGAAGTGGGAGGCGGAAACCCGGAAGTGGGAGGCGGAAACCGGAAGTGAGGGGGAGAGGAGCGGGGGAGGCGGGAAAAGGCGTCCGAGGGGGTGAAACGGTGTCAAAAAGTGTTTGGGGAGGGCGGGGGAGGGGATTGGGTGGAACCCGGAAGTGGGAGGCGGAAACCCGGAAGTGGGAGGCGGAAACCGGAAGTGAGGGGGAGAGGAGCGGGGGAGGCGGGAAAAGGAGTCCGAGGGGGTGAAACGGTGTCAAAAAGTGTTTGGGGAGGGCGGGGGAGGGGATTTGTTGGAACCCGGAAGTGGGAGGCGGAAACCCGGAAGTGGGAGGCGGAAACCGGAAGTGAGGGGGAGAGGAGCGGGGGAGGCGGGAAAAGGCGCCCGAGGGGGTGAAAGGGTGTAAAAAAGTGTTTGGGGAGGGCGGGGGAGGGGATTTGTTGGAACCCGGAAGTGGGAGGCGGAAACCCGGAAGTGGGAGGCGGAAACCGGAAGTGAGGGGGAGAGGAGCGGGGGAGGCGGGAAAAGGCGTCCGAGGGGGTGAAACGGTGTAAAAAAGTGCTTGGGGAGGGCGGGGGAGGGGATTGGGTGGAACCCGGAAGTGGGAGGCGGAAACCCGGAAGTGGGAGGCGGAAACCGGAAGTGAGGGGGAGAGGAGCGGGGGAGGCGGGAAAAGGCGCCCGAGGGGGTGAAACGGTTTCAAAAAGTGTGTGGGGAGGGCGGGGGAGGGGATTGGGTGGAACCCGGAAGTGGGAGGCGGAAACCCGGAAGTGGGAGGCCGAAACCGGAAGTGAGGGGGAGAGGAGCGGGGGAGGCGGGAAAAGGCGTCCGAGGGGGGGAAACGGTGTCAAAAAGTGTTTGGGGAGGGCGGGGGAGGGGATTTGTTGGAACCCGGAAGTGGGAGGCGGAAACCCGGAAGTGGGATGCCGAAACCGGAAGTGAGGGGGAGAGGAGCGGGGGAGGCGGGAAAAGGCGTCCGAGGGGGTGAAACGGTGTCAAAAAGTGTTTGGGGAGGGCGGGGGAGGGGATTGGGTGGAACCCGGAAGTGGGAGGCGGAAACCCGGAAGTGGGAGGCGGAAACCGGAAGTGAGGGGGAGAGGAGCGGGGGAGGCGGGAAAAGGCGTCCGAGGGGGTGAAAGGGTGTAAAAAAGTGTTTGGGGAGAGCGGGGAGGGGATTTGTTGGAACCCGGAAGTGGGAGGCGGAAACCCGGAAGTGGGAGGCGGAAACCGGAAGTGAGGGGGAGAGGAGCGGGGGAGGCGGGAAAAGGCGTCCGAGGGGGGTGAAACGGTTTCAAAAAGTGTTTGGGGAGGGCGGGGGAGGGGATTGGGTGGAACCCGGAAGTGGGAGGCGGAAACCCGGAAGTGGGAGGCCGAAACCGGAAGTGAGGGGGAGAGGAGCGGGGGAGGCGGGAAAAGGCGTCCGAGGGGGTGAAACGGTGTCAAAAAGTGTTTGGGGAGGGCGGGGGAGGGGATTGGGTGGAACCCGGAAGTGGGAGGCGGAAACCCGGAAGTGGGAGGCGGAAACCGGAAGTGAGGGGGAGAGGAGCGGGGGAGGCGGGAAAAGGCGTCCGAGGGGGTGAAAGGGTGTAAAAAAGTGTTTGGGGAGGGCGGGGGAGGGGATTTGTTGGAACCCGGAAGTGGGAGGCGGAAACCCGGAAGTGGGAGGCCGAAACCGGAAGTGAGGGGGAGAGGAGCGGGGGAGGCGGGAAAAGGCGCCCGAGGGGGGTGAAACGGTGTAAAAAAGTGCTTGGGGAGGGCGGGGGAGGGGATTTGTTGGAACCCGGAAGTGGGAGGCGGAAACCCGGAAGTGGGAGGCGGAAACCGGAAGTGAGGGGGAGAGGAGCGGGGGAGGCGGGAAAAGGCGTCCGAGGGGGTGAAACGGTGTAAAAAAGTGTTTGGGGAGGGCGGGGGAGGGGATTGGGTGGAACCCGGAAGTGGGAGGCGGAAACCCGGAAGTGGGAGGCGGAAACCGGAAGTGAGGGGGAGAGGAGCGGGGGAGGCGGGAAAAGGCGTGCGAGGGGGAGAAACGGTGTAAAAAAGTGTGTGGGGAGGGCGGGGGAGGGGATTGGGTGGAACCCGGAAGTGGGAGGCGGAAACCCGGAAGTGGGAGGCGGAAACCGGAAGTGAGGGGGAGAGGAGCAGGGGAGGCGGGAAAAGGCGTCCGAGGGGGTGAAACGGTGTCAAAAAGTGTTTGGGGAGGGCGGGGGAGGGGATTTGTTGGAACCCGGAAGTGGGAGGCGGAAACCCGGAAGTGGGAGGCCGAAACCGGAAGTGAGGGGGAGAGGAGCGGGGGAGGCGGGAAAAGGCGTCCGAGGGGGTGAAACGGTGTAAAAAAGTGTTTGGGGAGGGCGGGGGAGGGGATTGGTTGGAACCCGGAAGTGGGAGGCGGAAACCCGGAAGTGGGAGGCGGAAACCGGAAGTGAGGGGGAGAGGAGCGGGGGAGGCGGGAAAAGGCGTCCGAGGGGGGGAAACGGTGTCAAAAAGTGTTTGGGGAGGGCGGGGGAGGGGATTGGGTGGAACCCGGAAGTGGGAGGCGGAAACCCGGAAGTGGGAGGCGGAAACCGGAAGTGAGGGGGAGAGGAGCGGGGGAGGCGGGAAAAGGCGTCCGAGGGGGTGAAACGGTTTCAAAAAATGTGTGGGGAGGGCGGGGGAGGGGATTGGGTGGAACCCGGAAGTGGGAGGCGGAAACCCGGAAGTGGGAGGCGGAAACCGGAAGTGAGGGGGAGAGGAGCGGGGGAGGCGGGAAAAGGCGTCCGAGGGGGTGAAACGGTGTAAAAAAGTGTTTGGGGAGGGCGGGGGAGGGGATTGGGTGGAACCCGGAAGTGGGAGGCGGAAACCCGGAAGTGGGAGTCGGAAACCGGAAGTGAGGGGGAGAGGAGCGGGGGAGGCGGGAAAAGGCGTCCGAGGGGGTGAAACGGTTTCAAAAAGTGTGTGGGGAGGGCGGGGGAGGGGATTGGGTGGAACCCGGAAGTGGGAGGCGGAAACCCGGAAGTGGGAGGCGGAAACCGGAAGTGAGGGGGAGAGGAGCAGGGGAGGCGGGAAAAGGCGTCCGAGGGGGTGAAACGGTGTCAAAAAGTGTTTGGGGAGGGCGGGGGAGGGGATTTGTTGGAACCCGGAAGTGGGAGGCGGAAACCCGGAAGTGGGATGCCGAAACCGGAAGTGAGGGGGAGAGGAGCGGGGGAGGCGGGAAAAGGCGTCCGAGGGGGTGAAACGGTGTAAAAAAGTGTTTGGGGAGGGCGGGGAGGGGATTGGGTGGAACCCGGAAGTGGGAGGCGGAAACCCGGAAGTGGGAGGCCGAAACCGGAAGTGAGGGGGAGAGGAGCGGGGGAGGCGGGAAAAGGCGTCCGAGGGGGTGAAACGGTGTCAAAAAGTGTTTGGGGAGGGCGGGGGAGGGGATTGGGTGGAACCCGGAAGTGGGAGGCGGAAACCCGGAAGTGGGAGGCGGAAACCGGAAGTGAGGGGGAGAGGAGCGGGGGAGGCGGGAAAAGGCGTCCGAGGGGGTGAAACGGTGTAAAAAAGTGCTTGGGGAGGGCGGGGGAGGGGATTGGGTGGAACCCGGAAGTGGGAGGCGGAAACCCGGAAGTGGGAGGCGGAAACCGGAAGTGAGGGGGAGAGGAGCGGGGGAGGCGGGAAAAGGCGTCCGAGGGGGTGAAACGGTGTCAAAAAGTGTTTGGGGAGGGCGGGGGAGGGGATTTGTTGGAACCCGGAAGTGGGAGGCGGAAACCCGGAAGTGGGAGGCGGAAACCGGAAGTGAGGGGGAGAGGAGCGGGGGAGGCGGGAAAAGGCGCGCGAGGGGGTGAAAGGTTGTAAAAAAGTGTTTGGGGAGGGCGGGGAGGGGATTTGTTGGAACCCGGAAGTGGGAGGCGGAAACCCGGAAGTGGGAGGCGGAAACCGGAAGTGAGGGGGAGAGGAGCGGGGGAGGCGGGAAAAGGCGCGCGAGGGGGTGAAAGGGTGTAAAAAAGTGTTTGGGGAGGGCGGGGAGGGGATTTGTTGGAACCCGGAAGTGGGAGGCGGAAACCCGGAAGTGGGAGGCGGAAACCGGAAGTGAGGGGGAGAGGAGCGGGGGAGGCGGGAAAAGGCGTGCGAGGGGGTGAAAGGGTGTAAAAAAGTGTTTGGGGAGGGCAGTGAGGGGATTTGTTGGAACCCGGAAGTGGGAGGCGGAAACCCGGAAGTGGGAGGCGGAAACCGGAAGTGAGGGGGAGAGGAGCGGGGGAGGCGGGAAAAGGCGTCCGAGGGGGTGAAACGGTGTCAAAAAGTGTTTGGGGAGGGCAGTGAGGGGATTGGGTGGAACCCGGAAGTGGGAGGCGGAAACCCGGAAGTGGGAGGCGGAAACCGGAAGTGAGGGGGAGAGGAGCGGGGGAGGCGGGAAAAGGCGTCCGAGGGGGTGAAACGGTGTCAAAAAGTGTTTGGGGAGGGCGGGGGAGGGGATTTGTTGGAACCCGGAAGTGGGAGGCGGAAACCCGGAAGTGGGAGGCGGAAACCGGAAGTGAGGGGGAGAGGAGCGGGGGAGGCGGGAAAAGGCGCGCGAGGGGGTGAAAGGGTGTAAAAAAGTGTGTGGGGAGGGCGGGGAGGGGATTTGTTGGAACCCGGAAGTGGGAGGCGGAAACCCGGAAGTGGGAGGCGGAAACCGGAAGTGAGGGGGAGAGGAGCGGGGGAGGCGGGAAAAGGCGTCCGAGGGGGTGAAACGGTGTAAAAAAGTGTTTGGGGAGGGCGGGGGAGGGGATTGGGTGGAACCCGGAAGTGGGAGGCGGAAACCCGGAAGTGGGAGTCGGAAACCGGAAGTGAGGGGGAGAGGAGCGGGGGAGGCGGGAAAAGGCGTCCGAGGGGGTGAAACGGTGTCAAAAAGTGTTTGGGGAGGGCGGGGGAGGGGATTTGTTGGAACCCGGAAGTGGGAGGCGGAAACCCGGAAGTGGGAGGCGGAAACCGGAAGTGAGGGGGAGAGGAGCGGGGGAGGCGGGAAAAGGCGTCCGAGGGGGTGAAACGGTGTCAAAAAGTGTTTGGGGAGGGCGGGGGAGGGGATTTGTTGGAACCCGGAAGTGGGAGGCGGAAACCCGGAAGTGGGAGGCGGAAACCGGAAGTGAGGGGGAGAGGAGCGGGGGAGGCGGGAAAAGGCGTCCGAGGGGGTGAAACGGTGTAAAAAAGTGCTTGGGGAGGGCGGGGGAGGGGATTGGGTGGAACCCGGAAGTGGGAGGCGGAAACCCGGAAGTGGGAGGCGGAAACCGGAAGTGAGGGGGAGAGGAGCGGGGGAGGCGGGAAAAGGCGCCCGAGGGGGTGAAACGGTTTCAAAAAGTGTGTGGGGAGGGCGGGGGAGGGGATTGGGTGGAACCCGGAAGTGGGAGGCGGAAACCCGGAAGTGGGAGGCCGAAACCGGAAGTGAGGGGGAGAGGAGCGGGGGAGGCGGGAAAAGGCGTCCGAGGGGGGGAAACGGTGTCAAAAAGTGTTTGGGGAGGGCGGGGGAGGGGATTGGGTGGAACCCGGAAGTGGGAGGCGGAAACCCGGAAGTGGGATGCCGAAACCGGAAGTGAGGGGGAGAGGAGCGGGGGAGGCGGGAAAAGGCGTCCGAGGGGGTGAAACGGTGTCAAAAAGTGTTTGGGGAGGGCGGGGGAGGGGATTGGGTGGAACCCGGAAGTGGGAGGCGGAAACCCGGAAGTGGGAGGCGGAAACCGGAAGTGAGGGGGAGAGGAGCGGGGGAGGCGGGAAAAGGCGTCCGAGGGGGTGAAAGGGTGTAAAAAAGTGTTTGGGGAGAGCGGGGAGGGGATTTGTTGGAACCCGGAAGTGGGAGGCGGAAACCCGGAAGTGGGAGGCGGAAACCGGAAGTGAGGGGGAGAGGAGCGGGGGAGGCGGGAAAAGGCGTCCGAGGGGGGTGAAACGGTTTCAAAAAGTGTTTGGGGAGGGCGGGGGAGGGGATTGGGTGGAACCCGGAAGTGGGAGGCGGAAACCCGGAAGTGGGAGGCCGAAACCGGAAGTGAGGGGGAGAGGAGCGGGGGAGGCGGGAAAAGGCGTCCGAGGGGGTGAAACGGTGTCAAAAAGTGTTTGGGGAGGGCGGGGGAGGGGATTGGGTGGAACCCGGAAGTGGGAGGCGGAAACCCGGAAGTGGGAGGCGGAAACCGGAAGTGAGGGGGAGAGGAGCGGGGGAGGCGGGAAAAGGCGTCCGAGGGGGTGAAAGGGTGTAAAAAAGTGTTTGGGGAGGGCGGGGGAGGGGATTTGTTGGAACCCGGAAGTGGGAGTCGGAAACCCGGAAGTGGGAGGCGGAAACCGGAAGTGAGGGGGAGAGGAGCGGGGGAGGCGGGAAAAGGCGCCCGAGGGGGTGAAAGGGTGTAAAAAAGTGTTTGGGGAGGGCGGGGGAGGGGATTTGTTGGAACCCGGAAGTGGGAGTCGGAAACCCGGAAGTGGCAGGCGGAAACCGGAAGTGAGGGGGAGAGGAGCGGGGGAGGCGGGAAAAGGCGCCCGAGGGGGTGAAACGGTTTCAAAAAGTGTTTGGGGAGGGCGGGGAGGGGATTTGTTGGAACCCGGAAGTGGGAGGCGGAAACCCGGAAGTGGGAGGCGGAAACCGGAAGTGAGGGGGAGAGGAGCGGGGGAGGCGGGAAAAGGCGTCCGAGGGGGTGAAACGGTGTCAAAAAGTGTTTGGGGAGGGCAGTGAGGGGATTGGGTGGAACCCGGAAGTGGGAGGCGGAAACCCGGAAGTGGGAGGCGGAAACCGGAAGTGAGGGGGAGAGGAGCGGGGGAGGCGGGAAAAGGCGCGCGAGGGGGTGAAAGGTTGTAAAAAAGTGTTTGGGGAGGGCGGGGAGGGGATTTGTTGGAACCCGGAAGTGGGAGGCGGAAACCCGGAAGTGGGAGGCGGAAACCGGAAGTGAGGGGGAGAGGAGCGGGGGAGGCGGGAAAAGGCGCGCGAGGGGGTGAAAGGGTGTAAAAAAGTGTTTGGGGAGGGCGGGGAGGGGATTTGTTGGAACCCGGAAGTGGGAGGCGGAAACCCGGAAGTGGGAGGCGGAAACCGGAAGTGAGGGGGAGAGGAGCGGGGGAGGCGGGAAAAGGCGTGCGAGGGGGTGAAAGGGTGTAAAAAAGTGTTTGGGGAGGGCAGTGAGGGGATTTGTTGGAACCCGGAAGTGGGAGTCGGAAACCCGGAAGTGGGAGGCGGAAACCGGAAGTGAGGGGGAGAGGAGCGGGGGAGGCGGGAAAAGGCGTCCGAGGGGGTGAAACGGTGTCAAAAAGTGTTTGGGGAGGGCAGTGAGGGGATTGGGTGGAACCCGGAAGTGGGAGGCGGAAACCCGGAAGTGGGAGGCGGAAACCGGAAGTGAGGGGGAGAGGAGCAGGGGAGGCGGGAAAAGGCGTCCGAGGGGGTGAAACGGTGTCAAAAAGTGTTTGGGGAGGGCGGGGGAGGGGATTTGTTGGAACCCGGAAGTGGGAGGCGGAAACCCGGAAGTGGGAGGCGGAAACCGGAAGTGAGGGGGAGAGGAGCGGGGGAGGCGGGAAAAGGCGCGCGAGGGGGTGAAAGGGTGTAAAAAAGTGTGTGGGGAGGGCGGGGAGGGGATTTGTTGGAACCCGGAAGTGGGAGGCGGAAACCCGGAAGTGGGAGGCGGAAACCGGAAGTGAGGGGGAGAGGAGCGGGGGAGGCGGGAAAAGGCGTCCGAGGGGGTGAAACGGTGTCAAAAAGTGTTTGGGGAGGGCGGGGGAGGGGATTGGGTGGAACCCGGAAGTGGGAGGCGGAAACCCGGAAGTGGGAGGCGGAAACCGGAAGTGAGGGGGAGAGGAGCGGGGGAGGCGGGAAAAGGAGTCCGAGGGGGTGAAACGGTGTCAAAAAGTGTTTGGGGAGGGCGGGGGAGGGGATTTGTTGGAACCCGGAAGTGGGAGGCGGAAACCCGGAAGTGGGAGGCGGAAACCGGAAGTGAGGGGGAGAGGAGCGGGGGAGGCGGGAAAAGGCGCCCGAGGGGGTGAAAGGGTGTAAAAAAGTGTTTGGGGAGGGCGGGGGAGGGGATTTGTTGGAACCCGGAAGTGGGAGGCGGAAACCCGGAAGTGGGAGGCGGAAACCGGAAGTGAGGGGGAGAGGAGCGGGGGAGGCGGGAAAAGGCGTCCGAGGGGGTGAAACGGTGTAAAAAAGTGCTTGGGGAGGGCGGGGGAGGGGATTGGGTGGAACCCGGAAGTGGGAGGCGGAAACCCGGAAGTGGGAGGCGGAAACCGGAAGTGAGGGGGAGAGGAGCGGGGGAGGCGGGAAAAGGCGCCCGAGGGGGTGAAACGGTTTCAAAAAGTGTGTGGGGAGGGCGGGGGAGGGGATTGGGTGGAACCCGGAAGTGGGAGGCGGAAACCCGGAAGTGGGAGGCCGAAACCGGAAGTGAGGGGGAGAGGAGCGGGGGAGGCGGGAAAAGGCGTCCGAGGGGGGGAAACGGTGTCAAAAAGTGTTTGGGGAGGGCGGGGGAGGGGATTTGTTGGAACCCGGAAGTGGGAGGCGGAAACCCGGAAGTGGGATGCCGAAACCGGAAGTGAGGGGGAGAGGAGCGGGGGAGGCGGGAAAAGGCGTCCGAGGGGGTGAAACGGTGTCAAAAAGTGTTTGGGGAGGGCGGGGGAGGGGATTGGGTGGAACCCGGAAGTGGGAGGCGGAAACCCGGAAGTGGGAGGCGGAAACCGGAAGTGAGGGGGAGAGGAGCGGGGGAGGCGGGAAAAGGCGTCCGAGGGGGTGAAAGGGTGTAAAAAAGTGTTTGGGGAGAGCGGGGAGGGGATTTGTTGGAACCCGGAAGTGGGAGGCGGAAACCCGGAAGTGGGAGGCGGAAACCGGAAGTGAGGGGGAGAGGAGCGGGGGAGGCGGGAAAAGGCGTCCGAGGGGGGTGAAACGGTTTCAAAAAGTGTTTGGGGAGGGCGGGGGAGGGGATTGGGTGGAACCCGGAAGTGGGAGGCGGAAACCCGGAAGTGGGAGGCCGAAACCGGAAGTGAGGGGGAGAGGAGCGGGGGAGGCGGGAAAAGGCGTCCGAGGGGGTGAAACGGTGTCAAAAAGTGTTTGGGGAGGGCGGGGGAGGGGATTGGGTGGAACCCGGAAGTGGGAGGCGGAAACCCGGAAGTGGGAGGCGGAAACCGGAAGTGAGGGGGAGAGGAGCGGGGGAGGCGGGAAAAGGCGTCCGAGGGGGTGAAAGGGTGTAAAAAAGTGTTTGGGGAGGGCGGGGGAGGGGATTTGTTGGAACCCGGAAGTGGGAGGCGGAAACCCGGAAGTGGGAGGCCGAAACCGGAAGTGAGGGGGAGAGGAGCGGGGGAGGCGGGAAAAGGCGCCCGAGGGGGGTGAAAGGGTGTAAAAAAGTGCTTGGGGAGGGCGGGGGAGGGGATTTGTTGGAACCCGGAAGTGGGAGGCGGAAACCCGGAAGTGGGAGGCGGAAACCGGAAGTGAGGGGGAGAGGAGCGGGGGAGGCGGGAAAAGGCGTCCGAGGGGGTGAAACGGTGTAAAAAAGTGTTTGGGGAGGGCGGGGGAGGGGATTGGGTGGAACCCGGAAGTGGGAGGCGGAAACCCGGAAGTGGGAGGCGGAAACCGGAAGTGAGGGGGAGAGGAGCGGGGGAGGCGGGAAAAGGCGTCCGAGGGGGAGAAACGGTGTAAAAAAGTGTGTGGGGAGGGCGGGGGAGGGGATTGGGTGGAACCCGGAAGTGGGAGGCGGAAACCCGGAAGTGGGAGGCGGAAACCGGAAGTGAGGGGGAGAGGAGCAGGGGAGGCGGGAAAAGGCGTCCGAGGGGGTGAAACGGTGTCAAAAAGTGTTTGGGGAGGGCGGGGGAGGGGATTTGTTGGAACCCGGAAGTGGGAGGCGGAAACCCGGAAGTGGGAGGCCGAAACCGGAAGTGAGGGGGAGAGGAGCGGGGGAGGCGGGAAAAGGCGTCCGAGGGGGTGAAACGGTGTAAAAAAGTGTTTGGGGAGGGCGGGGGAGGGGATTGGTTGGAACCCGGAAGTGGGAGGCGGAAACCCGGAAGTGGGAGGCGGAAACCGGAAGTGAGGGGGAGAGGAGCGGGGGAGGCGGGAAAAGGCGTCCGAGGGGGGGAAACGGTGTCAAAAAGTGTTTGGGGAGGGCGGGGGAGGGGATTGGGTGGAACCCGGAAGTGGGAGGCGGAAACCCGGAAGTGGGAGGCGGAAACCGGAAGTGAGGGGGAGAGGAGCGGGGGAGGCGGGAAAAGGCGTCCGAGGGGGTGAAACGGTTTCAAAAAATGTGTGGGGAGGGCGGGGGAGGGGATTGGGTGGAACCCGGAAGTGGGAGGCGGAAACCCGGAAGTGGGAGGCGGAAACCGGAAGTGAGGGGGAGAGGAGCGGGGGAGGCGGGAAAAGGCGTCCGAGGGGGTGAAACGGTGTAAAAAAGTGTTTGGGGAGGGCGGGGGAGGGGATTGGGTGGAACCCGGAAGTGGGAGGCGGAAACCCGGAAGTGGGAGTCGGAAACCGGAAGTGAGGGGGAGAGGAGCGGGGGAGGCGGGAAAAGGCGTCCGAGGGGGTGAAACGGTTTCAAAAAGTGTGTGGGGAGGGCGGGGGAGGGGATTGGGTGGAACCCGGAAGTGGGAGGCGGAAACCCGGAAGTGGGAGGCGGAAACCGGAAGTGAGGGGGAGAGGAGCAGGGGAGGCGGGAAAAGGCGTCCGAGGGGGTGAAACGGTGTCAAAAAGTGTTTGGGGAGGGCGGGGGAGGGGATTTGTTGGAACCCGGAAGTGGGAGGCGGAAACCCGGAAGTGGGATGCCGAAACCGGAAGTGAGGGGGAGAGGAGCGGGGGAGGCGGGAAAAGGCGTCCGAGGGGGTGAAACGGTGTAAAAAAGTGTTTGGGGAGGGCGGGGAGGGGATTGGGTGGAACCCGGAAGTGGGAGGCGGAAACCCGGAAGTGGGAGGCGGAAACCGGAAGTGAGGGGGAGAGGAGCGGGGGAGGCGGGAAAAGGCGTCCGAGGGGGTGAAACGGTGTCAAAAAGTGTTTGGGGAGGGCGGGGGAGGGGATTGGGTGGAACCCGGAAGTGGGAGGCGGAAACCCGGAAGTGGGAGGCGGAAACCGGAAGTGAGGGGGAGAGGAGCGGGGGAGGCGGGAAAAGGCGTCCGAGGGGGTGAAACGGTGTAAAAAAGTGCTTGGGGAGGGCGGGGGAGGGGATTGGGTGGAACCCGGAAGTGGGAGGCGGAAACCCGGAAGTGGGAGGCGGAAACCGGAAGTGAGGGGGAGAGGAGCGGGGGAGGCGGGAAAAGGCGTCCGAGGGGGTGAAACGGTGTCAAAAAGTGTTTGGGGAGGGCGGGGGAGGGGATTTGTTGGAACCCGGAAGTGGGAGGCGGAAACCCGGAAGTGGGAGGCGGAAACCGGAAGTGAGGGGGAGAGGAGCGGGGGAGGCGGGAAAAGGCGCGCGAGGGGGTGAAAGGTTGTAAAAAAGTGTTTGGGGAGGGCGGGGAGGGGATTTGTTGGAACCCGGAAGTGGGAGGCGGAAACCCGGAAGTGGGAGGCGGAAACCGGAAGTGAGGGGGAGAGGAGCGGGGGAGGCGGGAAAAGGCGCGCGAGGGGGTGAAAGGGTGTAAAAAAGTGTTTGGGGAGGGCGGGGAGGGGATTTGTTGGAACCCGGAAGTGGGAGGCGGAAACCCGGAAGTGGGAGGCGGAAACCGGAAGTGAGGGGGAGAGGAGCGGGGGAGGCGGGAAAAGGCGTGCGAGGGGGTGAAAGGGTGTAAAAAAGTGTTTGGGGAGGGCAGTGAGGGGATTTGTTGGAACCCGGAAGTGGGAGGCGGAAACCCGGAAGTGGGAGGCGGAAACCGGAAGTGAGGGGGAGAGGAGCGGGGGAGGCGGGAAAAGGCGTCCGAGGGGGTGAAACGGTGTCAAAAAGTGTTTGGGGAGGGCAGTGAGGGGATTGGGTGGAACCCGGAAGTGGGAGGCGGAAACCCGGAAGTGGGAGGCGGAAACCGGAAGTGAGGGGGAGAGGAGCGGGGGAGGCGGGAAAAGGCGTCCGAGGGGGTGAAACGGTGTCAAAAAGTGTTTGGGGAGGGCGGGGGAGGGGATTTGTTGGAACCCGGAAGTGGGAGGCGGAAACCCGGAAGTGGGAGGCGGAAACCGGAAGTGAGGGGGAGAGGAGCGGGGGAGGCGGGAAAAGGCGCGCGAGGGGGTGAAAGGGTGTAAAAAAGTGTGTGGGGAGGGCGGGGAGGGGATTTGTTGGAACCCGGAAGTGGGAGGCGGAAACCCGGAAGTGGGAGGCGGAAACCGGAAGTGAGGGGGAGAGGAGCGGGGGAGGCGGGAAAAGGCGTCCGAGGGGGTGAAACGGTGTCAAAAAGTGTTTGGGGAGGGCGGGGGAGGGGATTGGGTGGAACCCGGAAGTGGGAGGCGGAAACCCGGAAGTGGGAGGCGGAAACCGGAAGTGAGGGGGAGAGGAGCGGGGGAGGCGGGAAAAGGAGTCCGAGGGGGTGAAACGGTGTCAAAAAGTGTTTGGGGAGGGCGGGGGAGGGGATTTGTTGGAACCCGGAAGTGGGAGGCGGAAACCCGGAAGTGGGAGGCGGAAACCGGAAGTGAGGGGGAGAGGAGCGGGGGAGGCGGGAAAAGGCGCCCGAGGGGGTGAAACGGTGTCAAAAAGTGTTTGGGGAGGGCGGGGGAGGGGATTTGTTGGAACCCGGAAGTGGGAGGCGGAAACCCGGAAGTGGGAGGCGGAAACCGGAAGTGAGGGGGAGAGGAGCGGGGGAGGCGGGAAAAGGCGTCCGAGGGGGTGAAACGGTGTAAAAAAGTGCTTGGGGAGGGCGGGGGAGGGGATTGGGTGGAACCCGGAAGTGGGAGGCGGAAACCCGGAAGTGGGAGGCGGAAACCGGAAGTGAGGGGGAGAGGAGCGGGGGAGGCGGGAAAAGGCGCCCGAGGGGGTGAAACGGTTTCAAAAAGTGTGTGGGGAGGGCGGGGGAGGGGATTGGGTGGAACCCGGAAGTGGGAGGCGGAAACCCGGAAGTGGGAGGCCGAAACCGGAAGTGAGGGGGAGAGGAGCGGGGGAGGCGGGAAAAGGCGTCCGAGGGGGGGAAACGGTGTCAAAAAGTGTTTGGGGAGGGCGGGGGAGGGGATTGGGTGGAACCCGGAAGTGGGAGGCGGAAACCCGGAAGTGGGATGCCGAAACCGGAAGTGAGGGGGAGAGGAGCGGGGGAGGCGGGAAAAGGCGTCCGAGGGGGTGAAACGGTGTCAAAAAGTGTTTGGGGAGGGCGGGGGAGGGGATTGGGTGGAACCCGGAAGTGGGAGGCGGAAACCCGGAAGTGGGAGGCGGAAACCGGAAGTGAGGGGGAGAGGAGCGGGGGAGGCGGGAAAAGGCGTCCGAGGGGGTGAAAGGGTGTAAAAAAGTGTTTGGGGAGAGCGGGGAGGGGATTTGTTGGAACCCGGAAGTGGGAGGCGGAAACCCGGAAGTGGGAGGCGGAAACCGGAAGTGAGGGGGAGAGGAGCGGGGGAGGCGGGAAAAGGCGTCCGAGGGGGGTGAAACGGTGTAAAAAAGTGTTTGGGGAGGGCGGGGGAGGGGATTGGGTGGAACCCGGAAGTGGGAGGCGGAAACCCGGAAGTGGGAGGCGGAAACCGGAAGTGAGGGGGAGAGGAGCGGGGGAGGCGGGAAAAGGCGTCCGAGGGGGTGAAACGGTGTCAAAAAGTGTTTGGGGAGGGCGGGGGAGGGGATTGGGTGGAACCCGGAAGTGGGAGGCGGAAACCCGGAAGTGGGAGGCGGAAACCGGAAGTGAGGGGGAGAGGAGCGGGGGAGGCGGGAAAAGGCGTCCGAGGGGGTGAAAGGGTGTAAAAAAGTGTTTGGGGAGGGCGGGGGAGGGGATTTGTTGGAACCCGGAAGTGGGAGGCGGAAACCCGGAAGTGGGAGGCCGAAACCGGAAGTGAGGGGGAGAGGAGCGGGGGAGGCGGGAAAAGGCGCCCGAGGGGGGTGAAACGGTGTAAAAAAGTGCTTGGGGAGGGCGGGGGAGGGGATTTGTTGGAACCCGGAAGTGGGAGGCGGAAACCCGGAAGTGGGAGGCGGAAACCGGAAGTGAGGGGGAGAGGAGCGGGGGAGGCGGGAAAAGGCGTCCGAGGGGGTGAAACGGTGTAAAAAAGTGTTTGGGGAGGGCGGGGGAGGGGATTGGGTGGAACCCGGAAGTGGGAGGCGGAAACCCGGAAGTGGGAGGCGGAAACCGGAAGTGAGGGGGAGAGGAGCGGGGGAGGCGGGAAAAGGCGTCCGAGGGGGTGAAACGGTGTAAAAAAGTGTGTGGGGAGGGCGGGGGAGGGGATTGGGTGGAACCCGGAAGTGGGAGGCGGAAACCCGGAAGTGGGATGCCGAAACCGGAAGTGAGGGGGAGAGGAGCGGGGGAGGCGGGAAAAGGCGTCCGAGGGGGTGAAACGGTGTCAAAAAGTGTTTGGGGAGGGCGGGGGAGGGGATTTGTTGGAACCCGGAAGTGGGAGGCGGAAACCCGGAAGTGGGAGGCCGAAACCGGAAGTGAGGGGGAGAGGAGCGGGGGAGGCGGGAAAAGGCGTCCGAGGGGGTGAAACGGTGTAAAAAAGTGTTTGGGGAGGGCGGGGGAGGGGATTGGTTGGAACCCGGAAGTGGGAGGCGGAAACCCGGAAGTGGGAGGCGGAAACCGGAAGTGAGGGGGAGAGGAGCGGGGGAGGCGGGAAAAGGCGTCCGAGGGGGGGAAACGGTGTCAAAAAGTGTTTGGGGAGGGCGGGGGAGGGGATTGGGTGGAACCCGGAAGTGGGAGGCGGAAACCCGGAAGTGGGAGGCGGAAACCGGAAGTGAGGGGGAGAGGAGCGGGGGAGGCGGGAAAAGGCGTCCGAGGGGGTGAAACGGTTTCAAAAAATGTGTGGGGAGGGCGGGGGAGGGGATTGGGTGGAACCCGGAAGTGGGAGGCGGAAACCCGGAAGTGGGAGGCGGAAACCGGAAGTGAGGGGGAGAGGAGCGGGGGAGGCGGGAAAAGGCGTCCGAGGGGGTGAAACGGTGTAAAAAAGTGTTTGGGGAGGGCGGGGGAGGGGATTGGGTGGAACCCGGAAGTGGGAGGCGGAAACCCGGAAGTGGGAGTCGGAAACCGGAAGTGAGGGGGAGAGGAGCGGGGGAGGCGGGAAAAGGCGTCCGAGGGGGTGAAACGGTTTCAAAAAGTGTGTGGGGAGGGCGGGGGAGGGGATTGGGTGGAACCCGGAAGTGGGAGGCGGAAACCCGGAAGTGGGAGGCGGAAACCGGAAGTGAGGGGGAGAGGAGCAGGGGAGGCGGGAAAAGGCGTCCGAGGGGGTGAAACGGTGTCAAAAAGTGTTTGGGGAGGGCGGGGGAGGGGATTTGTTGGAACCCGGAAGTGGGAGGCGGAAACCCGGAAGTGGGAGGCCGAAACCGGAAGTGAGGGGGAGAGGAGCGGGGGAGGCGGGAAAAGGCGTCCGAGGGGGTGAAACGGTGTAAAAAAGTGTTTGGGGAGGGCGGGGGAGGGGATTGGTTGGAACCCGGAAGTGGGAGGCGGAAACCCGGAAGTGGGAGGCGGAAACCGGAAGTGAGGGGGAGAGGAGCGGGGGAGGCGGGAAAAGGCGTGCGAGGGGGTGAAAGGGTGTAAAAAAGTGTTTGGGGAGGGCGGGGGAGGGGATTTGTTGGAACCCGGAAGTGGGAGGCGGAAACCCGGAAGTGGGAGGCGGAAACCGGAAGTGAGGGGGAGAGGGGCGGGGGAGGCGGGAAAAGGCGTCCGAGGGGGTGAAACGGTTTCAAAAAGTGTGTGGGGAGGGCGGGGGAGGGGATTGGGTGGAACCCGGAAGTGGGAGGCGGAAACCCGGAAGTGGGAGGCGGAAACCGGAAGTGAGGGGGAGAGGAGCGGGGGAGGCGGGAAAAGGCGTCCGAGGGGGTGAAACGGTGTAAAAAAGTGTTTGGGGAGGGCGGGGGAGGGGATTGGGTGGAACCCGGAAGTGGGAGGCGGAAACCCGGAAGTGGGAGTCGGAAACCGGAAGTGAGGGGGAGAGGAGCGGGGGAGGCGGGAAAAGGCGTCCGAGGGGGTGAAACGGTTTCAAAAAGTGTGTGGGGAGGGCGGGGGAGGGGATTGGGTGGAACCCGGAAGTGGGAGGCGGAAACCCGGAAGTGGGAGGCGGAAACCGGAAGTGAGGGGGAGAGGAGCAGGGGAGGCGGGAAAAGGCGTCCGAGGGGGTGAAACGGTGTCAAAAAGTGTTTGGGGAGGGCGGGGGAGGGGATTTGTTGGAACCCGGAAGTGGGAGGCGGAAACCCGGAAGTGGGATGCCGAAACCGGAAGTGAGGGGGAGAGGAGCGGGGGAGGCGGGAAAAGGCGTCCGAGGGGGTGAAACGGTGTAAAAAAGTGTTTGGGGAGGGCGGGGAGGGGATTGGGTGGAACCCGGAAGTGGGAGGCGGAAACCCGGAAGTGGGAGGCGGAAACCGGAAGTGAGGGGGAGAGGAGCGGGGGAGGCGGGAAAAGGCGTCCGAGGGGGTGAAACGGTGTCAAAAAGTGTTTGGGGAGGGCGGGGGAGGGGATTGGGTGGAACCCGGAAGTGGGAGGCGGAAACCCGGAAGTGGGAGGCGGAAACCGGAAGTGAGGGGGAGAGGAGCGGGGGAGGCGGGAAAAGGCGTCCGAGGGGGTGAAACGGTTTCAAAAAGTGTGTGGGGAGGGCGGGGGAGGGGATTGGGTGGAACCCGGAAGTGGGAGGCGTAAACCCGGAAGTGGGAGGCGGAAACCGGAAGTGAGGGGGAGAGGAGCGGGGGAGGCGGGAAAAGGCGTCCGAGGGGGTGAAACGGTGTCAAAAAGTGTTTGGGGAGGGCGGGGGAGGGGATTTGTTGGAACCCGGAAGTGGGAGGCGGAAACCCGGAAGTGGGAGGCGGAAACCGGAAGTGAGGGGGAGAGGAGCGGGGGAGGCGGGAAAAGGCGCGCGAGGGGGTGAAAGGGTGTAAAAAAGTGTTTGGGGAGGGCGGGGAGGGGATTTGTTGGAACCCGGAAGTGGGAGGCGGAAACCCGGAAGTGGGAGGCGGAAACCGGAAGTGAGGGGGAGAGGAGCGGGGGAGGCGGGAAAAGGCGTCCGAGGGGGTGAAACGGTGTAAAAAAGTGTTTGGGGAGGGCGGGGGAGGGGATTTGTTGGAACCCGGAAGTGGGAGTCGTAAACCCGGAAGTGGGAGGCGGAAACCGGAAGTGAGGGGGAGAGGAGCGGGGGAGGCGGGAAAAGGCGTCCGAGGGGGTGAAAGGGTGTAAAAAAGTGTTTGGGGAGGGCGGGGGAGGGGATTTGTTGGAACCCGGAAGTGGGAGGCGGAAACCCGGAAGTGGGAGGCCGAAACCGGAAGTGAGGGGGAGAGGAGCGGGGGAGGCGGGAAAAGGCGTGCGAGGGGGAGAAACGGTGTAAAAAAGTGTTTGGGGAGGGCGGGGAGGGGATTTGTTGGAACCCGGAAGTGGGAGTCGGAAACCCGGAAGTGGGAGTCGGAAACCCGGAAGTGGGAGGCGGAAACCGGAAGTGAGGGGGAGAGGAGCGGGGGAGGCGGGAAAAGGCGCCCGAGGGGGTGAAACGGCGTAAAAAAGTGTTTGGGGAGGGCGGGGAGGGGATTTGTTGGAACCCGGAAGTGGGAGTCGTAAACCCGGAAGTGGGAGGCGGAAACCGGAAGTGAGGGGGAGAGGAGCGGGGGAGGTGGGAAAAGGCGTCCGAGGGGGTGAAACGGTGTAAAAAAGTGTTTGGGGAGGGCGGGGAGGGGATTTGTTGGAACCCGGAAGTGGGAGGCGGAAACCCGGAAGTGGGAGGCGGAAACCGGAAGTGAGGGGGAGAGGAGCGGGGGAGGCGGGAAAAGGCGTGCGAGGGGGTGAAAGGGTGTAAAAAAGTGTTTGGGGAGGGCAGTGAGGGGATTTGTTGGAACCCGGAAGTGGGAGTCGGAAACCCGGAAGTGGGAGGCGGAAACCGGAAGTGAGGGGGAGAGGAGCGGGGGAGGCGGGAAAAGGCGCGCGAGGGGGTGAAAGGGTGTAAAAAAGTGTTTGGGGAGGGCGGGGAGGGGATTTGTTGGAACCCGGAAGTGGGAGGCGGAAACCCGGAAGTGGGAGGCCGAAACCGGAAGTGAGGGGGAGAGGAGCGGGGGAGGCGGGAAAAGGCGCCCGAGGGGGTGAAAGGGTGTAAAAAAGTGTTTGGGGAGGGCGGGGGAGGGGATTTGTTGGAACCCGGAAGTGGGAGTCGGAAACCCGGAAGTGGCAGGCGGAAACCGGAAGTGAGGGGGAGAGGAGCGGGGGAGGCGGGAAAAGGCGCCCGAGGGGGTGAAACGGTGTAAAAAAGTGTTTGGGGAGGGCGGGGAGGGGATTTGTTGGAACCCGGAAGTGGGAGGCGGAAACCCGGAAGTGGGAGGCGGAAACCGGAAGTGAGGGGGAGAGGAGCGGGGGAGGCGGGAAAAGGCGTCCGAGGGGGTGAAACGGTGTCAAAAAGTGTTTGGGGAGGGCAGTGAGGGGATTGGGTGGAACCCGGAAGTGGGAGGCGGAAACCCGGAAGTGGGAGGCGGAAACCGGAAGTGAGGGGGAGAGGAGCGGGGGAGGCGGGAAAAGGCGCGCGAGGGGGTGAAAGGTTGTAAAAAAGTGTTTGGGGAGGGCGGGGAGGGGATTTGTTGGAACCCGGAAGTGGGAGGCGGAAACCCGGAAGTGGGAGGCGGAAACCGGAAGTGAGGGGGAGAGGAGCGGGGGAGGCGGGAAAAGGCGCGCGAGGGGGTGAAAGGGTGTAAAAAAGTGTTTGGGGAGGGCGGGGAGGGGATTTGTTGGAACCCGGAAGTGGGAGGCGGAAACCCGGAAGTGGGAGGCGGAAACCGGAAGTGAGGGGGAGAGGAGCGGGGGAGGCGGGAAAAGGCGTGCGAGGGGGTGAAAGGGTGTAAAAAAGTGTTTGGGGAGGGCAGTGAGGGGATTTGTTGGAACCCGGAAGTGGGAGGCGGAAACCCGGAAGTGGGAGGCGGAAACCGGAAGTGAGGGGGAGAGGAGCGGGGGAGGCGGGAAAAGGCGTCCGAGGGGGTGAAACGGTGTCAAAAAGTGTTTGGGGAGGGCAGTGAGGGGATTGGGTGGAACCCGGAAGTGGGAGGCGGAAACCCGGAAGTGGGAGGCGGAAACCGGAAGTGAGGGGGAGAGGAGCGGGGGAGGCGGGAAAAGGCGTCCGAGGGGGTGAAACGGTGTCAAAAAGTGTTTGGGGAGGGCGGGGGAGGGGATTTGTTGGAACCCGGAAGTGGGAGGCGGAAACCCGGAAGTGGGAGGCGGAAACCGGAAGTGAGGGGGAGAGGAGCGGGGGAGGCGGGAAAAGGCGCGCGAGGGGGTGAAACGGTGTAAAAAAGTGTTTGGGGAGGGCGGGGGAGGGGATTGGGTGGAACCCGGAAGTGGGAGGCGGAAACCCGGAAGTGGGAGGCGGAAACCGGAAGTGAGGGGGAGAGGAGCGGGGGAGGCGGGAAAAGGCGTCCGAGGGGGTGAAACGGTGTCAAAAAGTGTTTGGGGAGGGCGGGGGAGGGGATTGGGTGGAACCCGGAAGTGGGAGGCGGAAACCCGGAAGTGGGAGGCGGAAACCGGAAGTGAGGGGGAGAGGAGCGGGGGAGGCGGGAAAAGGCGTCCGAGGGGGTGAAACGGTGTCAAAAAGTGTTTGGGGAGGGCGGGGGAGGGGATTTGTTGGAACCCGGAAGTGGGAGGCGGAAACCCGGAAGTGGGAGGCGGAAACCGGAAGTGAGGGGGAGAGGAGCGGGGGAGGCGGGAAAAGGCGCGCGAGGGGGTGAAAGGGTGTAAAAAAGTGTTTGGGGAGGGCGGGGAGGGGATTTGTTGGAACCCGGAAGTGGGAGGCGGAAACCCGGAAGTGGGAGGCGGAAACCGGAAGTGAGGGGGAGAGGAGCGGGGGAGGCGGGAAAAGGCGCGCGAGGGGGTGAAACGGCGTAAAAAAGTGTTTGGGGAGGGCGGGGAGGGGATTTGTTGGAACCCGGAAGTGGGAGGCGGAAACCCGGAAGTGGGAGGCGGAAACCGGAAGTGAGGGGGAGAGGAGCGGGGGAGGCGGGAAAAGGCGTGCGAGGGGGAGAAACGGTGTCAAAAAGTGTTTGGGGAGGGCGGGGAGGGGATTTGTTGGAACCCGGAAGTGGGAGTCGGAAACCCGGAAGTGGGAGGCGGAAACCGGAAGTGAGGGGGAGAGGAGCGAGGGAGGCGGGAAAAGGCGTGCGAGGGGGTGAAAGGGTGTAAAAAAGTGTTTGGGGAGGGCGGGGAGGGGATTTGTTGGAACCCGGAAGTGGGAGTCGGAAACCCGGAAGTGGGAGGCGGAAACCGGAAGTGAGGGGGAGAGGAGCGGGGGAGGCGGGAAAAGGCGCGCGAGGGGGTGAAAGGGTGTAAAAAAGTGTTTGGGGAGGGCGGGGAGGGGATTTGTTGGAACCCGGAAGTGGGAGTCGGAAACCCGGAAGTGGGAGGCGGAAACCGGAAGTGAGGGGGAGAGGAGCGGGGGAGGCGGGAAAAGGCGTCCGAGGGGGTGAAAGGGTGTAAAAAAGTGTTTGGGGAGGGCGGGGAGGGGATTTGTTGGAACCCGGAAGTGGGAGGCGGAAACACGGAAGTGGGAGGCGGAAACCGGAAGTGAGGGGGAGAGGAGCGGGGGAGGCGGGAAAAGGCGTGCGAGGGGGTGAAAGGGTGTAAAAAAGTGTTTGGGGAGGGCGGGGAGGGGATTTGTTGGAACCCGGAAGTGGGAGGCGGAAACACGGAAGTGGGAGGCGGAAACCGGAAGTGAGGGGGAGAGGAGCGGGGGAGGCGGGAAAAGGCGTGCGAGGGGGTGAAACGGTGTAAAAAAGTGTTTGGGGAGGGCGGGGAGGGGATTTGTTGGAACCCGGAAGTGGGAGTCGGAAACCCGGAAGTGGGAGGCGGAAACCGGAAGTGAGGGGGAGAGGAGCGGGGGAGGCGGGAAAAGGCGTCCGAGGGGGGGAAACGGTGTCAAAAAGTGTTTGGGGAGGGCAGTGAGGGGATTGGGTGGAACCCGGAAGTGGGAGGCGGAAACCCGGAAGTGGGAGGCGGAAACCGGAAGTGAGGGGGAGAGGAGCGGGGGAGGCGGGAAAAGGCGTGCGAGGGGGTGAAAGGGTGTAAAAAAGTGTTTGGGGAGGGCGGGGAGGGGATTTGTTGGAACCCGGAAGTGGGAGGCGGAAACCCGGAAGTGGGAGGCGGAAACCGGAAGTGAGGGGGAGAGGAGCGGGGGAGACGGGAAAAGGCGTCCGAGGGGGGGAAACGGTGTCAAAAAGTGTTTGGGGAGGGCAGTGAGGGGATTGGGTGGAACCCGGAAGTGGGAGGCGGAAACCCGGAAGTGGGAGGCGGAAACCGGAAGTGAGGGGGAGAGGAGCGGGGGAGGCGGGAAAAGGCGCGCGAGGGGGTGAAAGGGTGTAAAAAAGTGTTTGGGGAGGGCGGGGAGGGGATTTGTTGGAACCCGGAAGTGGGAGTCGGAAACCCGGAAGTGGGAGGCGGAAACCGGAAGTGAGGGGGAGAGGAGCGGGGGAGGCGGGAAAAGGCGTGCGAGGGGGTGAAACGGTGTCAAAAAGTGTTTGGGGAGGGCGGGGAGGGGATTTGTTGGAACCCGGAAGTGGGAGGCGGAAACCCGGAAGTGGGAGGCGGAAACCGGAAGTGAGGGGGAGAGGAGCGGGGGAGGCGGGAAAAGGCGCGCGAGGGGGTGAAAGGGTGTAAAAAAGTGTTTGGGGAGGGCGGGGAGGGGATTTGTTGGAACCCGGAAGTGGGAGGCGGAAACACGGAAGTGGGAGGCGGAAACCGGAAGTGAGGGGGAGAGGAGCGGGGGAGGCGGGAAAAGGCGTGCGAGGGGGTGAAACGGTGTAAAAAAGTGTTTGGGGAGGGCAGGGAGGGGATTTGTTGGAACCCGGAAGTGGGAGGCGGAAACCCGGAAGTGGGAGGCGGAAACCGGAAGTGAGGGGGAGAGGAGCGGGGGAGACGGGAAAAGGCGTCCGAGGGGGGGAAACGGTGTCAAAAAGTGTTTGGGGAGGGCAGTGAGGGGATTGGGTGGAACCCGGAAGTGGGAGGCGGAAACCCGGAAGTGGGAGGCGGAAACCGGAAGTGAGGGGGAGAGGAGCGGGGGAGGCGGGAAAAGGCGCGCGAGGGGGTGAAAGGGTGTAAAAAAGTGTTTGGGGAGGGCGGGGAGGGGATTTGTTGGAACCCGGAAGTGGGAGTCGGAAACCCGGAAGTGGGAGGCGGAAACCGGAAGTGAGGGGGAGAGGAGCAAGGGAGGCGGGAAAAGGCGTGCGAGGGGGTGAAACGGTGTCAAAAAGTGTTTGGGGAGGGCGGGGAGGGGATTTGTTGGAACCCGGAAGTGGGAGGCGGAAACCCGGAAGTGGGAGGCGGAAACCGGAAGTGAGGGGGAGAGGAGCGGGGGAGGCGGGAAAAGGCGCGCGAGGGGGTGAAAGGGTGTAAAAAAGTGTTTGGGGAGGGCGGGGAGGGGATTTGTTGGAACCCGGAAGTGGGAGGCGGAAACCCGGAAGTGGGAGGCGGAAACCGGAAGTGAGGGGGAGAGGAGCGGGGGAGGCGGGAAAAGGCGTCCGAGGGGGTGAAACGGTGTAAAAAAGTGTTTGGGGAGGGCGGGGGAGGGGATTTGTTGGAACCCGGAAGTGGGAGGCGGAAACCCGGAAGTGGGAGGCGGAAACCGGAAGTGAGGGGGAGAGGAGCGGGGGAGGCGGGAAAAGGCGCCCGAGGGGGGGAAACGGTGTAAAAAAGTGTTTGGGGAGGGCGGGGGAGGGGATTTGTTGGAACCCGGAAGTGGGAGGCGGAAACCCGGAAGTGGGAGGCGGAAACCGGAAGTGAGGGGGAGAGGAGCGGGGGAGGCGGGAAAAGGCGCCCGAGGGGGTGAAACGGTGTAAAAAAGTGCTTGGGGAGGGCGGGGGAGGGGATTGGGTGGAACCCGGAAGTGGGAGGCGGAAACCCGGAAGTGGGAGGCGGAAACCGGAAGTGAGGGGGAGAGGAGCGGGGGAGGCGGGAAAAGGCGCCCGAGGGGGTGAAACGGTTTCAAAAAGTGTGTGGGGAGGGCGGGGGAGGGGATTGGGTGGAACCCGGAAGTGGGAGGCGGAAACCCGGAAGTGGGAGGCGGAAACCGGAAGTGAGGGGGAGAGGAGCGGGGGAGGCGGGAAAAGGCGTTCGAGGGGGGGAAACGGTGTAAAAAAGTGTTTGGGGAGGGCGGGGGAGGGGATTTGTTGGAACCCGGAAGTGGGAGGCGGAAACCCGGAAGTGGGAGGCGGAAACCGGAAGTGAGGGGGAGAGGAGCGGGGGAGGCGGGAAAAGGCGTGCGAGGGGGTGAAACGGTGTAAAAAAGTGTTTGGGGAGGGCGGGGGAGGGGATTTGTTGGAACCCGGAAGTGGGAGGCGGAAACCCGGAAGTGGGAGGCCGAAACCGGAAGTGAGGGGGAGAGGAGCGGGGGAGGCGGGAAAAGGCGCCCGAGGGGGTGAAACGGTTTCAAAAAGTGTGTGGGGAGGGCGGGGGAGGGGATTTGTTGGAACCCGGAAGTGGGAGGCGGAAACCCGGAAGTGGGAGGCCGAAACCGGAAGTGAGGGGGAGAGGAGCGGGGGAGGCGGGAAAAGGCGTCCGAGGGGGGTGAAACGGTTTCAAAAAGTGTTTGGGGAGGGCGGGGGAGGGGATTTGTTGGAACCCGGAAGTGGGAGGCGGAAACCCGGAAGTGGGAGGCGGAAACCGGAAGTGAGGGGGAGAGGAGCGGGGGAGGCGGGAAAAGGCGTCCGAGGGGGTGAAACGGTGTAAAAAAGTGTTTGGGGAGGGCGGGGGAGGGGATTTGTTGGAACCCGGAAGTGGGAGGCGGAAACCCGGAAGTGGGAGGCGGAAACCGGAAGTGAGGGGGAGAGGAGCGGGGGAGGCGGGAAAAGGCGCCCGAGGGGGTGAAACGGTGTCAAAAAGTGCTTGGGGAGGGCGGGGGAGGGGATTTGTTGGAACTCGGAAGTGGGAGGCGGAAACCCGGAAGTGGGAGGCCGAAACCGGAAGTGAGGGGGAGAGGAGCGGGGGAGGCGGGAAAAGGCGTCCGAGGGGGGTGAAACGGTTTCAAAAAGTGTTTGGGGAGGGCGGGGGAGGGGATTGGGTGGAACCCGGAAGTGGGAGGCGGAAACCCGGAAGTGGGAGGCCGAAACCGGAAGTGAGGGGGAGAGGAGCGGGGGAGGCGGAAAAGGCGTCCGAGGGGGTGAAACGGTGTCAAAAAGTGTTTGGGGAGGGCGGGGGAGGGGATTTGTTGGAACCCGGAAGTGGGAGGCGGAAACCCGGAAGTGGGAGGCGGAAACCGGAAGTGAGGGGGAGAGGAGCGGGGGAGGCGGGAAAAGGCGCGCGAGGGGGTGAAACGGTGTAAAAAAGTGCTTGGGGAGGGCGGGGGAGGGGATTGGGTGGAACCCGGAAGTGGGAGGCGGAAACCCGGAAGTGGGAGGCGGAAACCGGAAGTGAGGGGGAGAGGAGCGGGGGAGGCGGGAAAAGGCGCGCGAGGGGGTGAAAGGGTGTAAAAAAGTGTTTGGGGAGGGCGGGGAGGGGATTTGTTGGAACCCGGAAGTGGGAGGCGGAAACCCGGAAGTGGGAGGCGGAAACCGGAAGTGAGGGGGAGAGGAGCGGGGGAGGCGGGAAAAGGCGTCCGAGGGGGTGAAACGGTGTAAAAAAGTGTTTGGGGAGGGCGGGGGAGGGGATTTGTTGGAACCCGGAAGTGGGAGGCGGAAACCCGGAAGTGGGAGGCGGAAACCGGAAGTGAGGGGGAGAGGAGCGGGGGAGGCGGGAAAAGGCGCCCGAGGGGGGGAAACGGTGTAAAAAAGTGTTTGGGGAGGGCGGGGGAGGGGATTTGTTGGAACCCGGAAGTGGGAGGCGGAAACCCGGAAGTGGGAGGCGGAAACCGGAAGTGAGGGGGAGAGGAGCGGGGGAGGCGGGAAAAGGCGCCCGAGGGGGTGAAACGGTGTAAAAAAGTGCTTGGGGAGGGCGGGGGAGGGGATTGGGTGGAACCCGGAAGTGGGAGGCGGAAACCCGGAAGTGGGAGGCGGAAACCGGAAGTGAGGGGGAGAGGAGCGGGGGAGGCGGGAAAAGGCGCCCGAGGGGGTGAAACGGTTTCAAAAAGTGTGTGGGGAGGGCGGGGGAGGGGATTGGGTGGAACCCGGAAGTGGGAGGCGGAAACCCGGAAGTGGGAGGCGGAAACCGGAAGTGAGGGGGAGAGGAGCGGGGGAGGCGGGAAAAGGCGTTCGAGGGGGGGAAACGGTGTAAAAAAGTGTTTGGGGAGGGCGGGGGAGGGGATTTGTTGGAACCCGGAAGTGGGAGGCGGAAACCCGGAAGTGGGAGGCGGAAACCGGAAGTGAGGGGGAGAGGAGCGGGGGAGGCGGGAAAAGGCGTGCGAGGGGGTGAAACGGTGTAAAAAAGTGTTTGGGGAGGGCGGGGGAGGGGATTTGTTGGAACCCGGAAGTGGGAGGCGGAAACCCGGAAGTGGGAGGCCGAAACCGGAAGTGAGGGGGAGAGGAGCGGGGGAGGCGGGAAAAGGCGCCCGAGGGGGTGAAACGGTTTCAAAAAGTGTGTGGGGAGGGCGGGGGAGGGGATTTGTTGGAACCCGGAAGTGGGAGGCGGAAACCCGGAAGTGGGAGGCCGAAACCGGAAGTGAGGGGGAGAGGAGCGGGGGAGGCGGGAAAAGGCGTCCGAGGGGGGTGAAACGGTTTCAAAAAGTGTTTGGGGAGGGCGGGGGAGGGGATTTGTTGGAACCCGGAAGTGGGAGGCGGAAACCCGGAAGTGGGAGGCGGAAACCGGAAGTGAGGGGGAGAGGAGCGGGGGAGGCGGGAAAAGGCGTCCGAGGGGGTGAAACGGTGTAAAAAAGTGTTTGGGGAGGGCGGGGGAGGGGATTTGTTGGAACCCGGAAGTGGGAGGCGGAAACCCGGAAGTGGGAGGCGGAAACCGGAAGTGAGGGGGAGAGGAGCGGGGGAGGCGGGAAAAGGCGTCCGAGGGGGTGAAACGGTGTCAAAAAGTGCTTGGGGAGGGCGGGGGAGGGGATTTGTTGGAACTCGGAAGTGGGAGGCGGAAACCCGGAAGTGGGAGGCCGAAACCGGAAGTGAGGGGGAGAGGAGCGGGGGAGGCGGGAAAAGGCGTCCGAGGGGGGTGAAACGGTTTCAAAAAGTGTTTGGGGAGGGCGGGGGAGGGGATTGGGTGGAACCCGGAAGTGGGAGGCGGAAACCCGGAAGTGGGAGGCCGAAACCGGAAGTGAGGGGGAGAGGAGCGGGGGAGGCGGAAAAGGCGTCCGAGGGGGTGAAACGGTGTCAAAAAGTGTTTGGGGAGGGCGGGGGAGGGGATTTGTTGGAACCCGGAAGTGGGAGGCGGAAACCCGGAAGTGGGAGGCGGAAACCGGAAGTGAGGGGGAGAGGAGCGGGGGAGGCGGGAAAAGGCGCGCGAGGGGGTGAAACGGTGTAAAAAAGTGCTTGGGGAGGGCGGGGGAGGGGATTGGGTGGAACCCGGAAGTGGGAGGCGGAAACCCGGAAGTGGGAGGCGGAAACCGGAAGTGAGGGGGAGAGGAGCGGGGGAGGCGGGAAAAGGCGCCCGAGGGGGTGAAACGGTTTCAAAAAGTGTGTGGGGAGGGCGGGGGAGGGGATTGGGTGGAACCCGGAAGTGGGAGGCGGAAACCCGGAAGTGGGAGGCCGAAACCGGAAGTGAGGGGGAGAGGAGCGGGGGAGGCGGGAAAAGGCGCCCGAGGGGGTGAAACGGTGTAAAAAAGTGTTTGGGGAGGGCGGGGGAGGGGATTTGTTGGAACCCGGAAGTGGGAGGCGGAAACCCGGAAGTGGGAGGCGGAAACCGGAAGTGAGGGGGAGAGGAGCGGGGGAGGCGGGAAAAGGCGTGCGAGGGGGTGAAACGGTGTAAAAAAGTGTTTGGGGAGGGCGGGGGAGGGGATTTGTTGGAACCCGGAAGTGGGAGGCGGAAACCCGGAAGTGGGAGGCGGAAACCGGAAGTGAGGGGGAGAGGAGCGGGGGAGGCGGGAAAAGGCGTCCGAGGGGGTGAAACGGTGTCAAAAAGTGTTTGGGGAGGGCGGGGGAGGGGATTGGGTGGAACCCGGAAGTGGGAGGCGGAAACCCGGAAGTGGGAGGCGGAAACCGGAAGTGAGGGGGAGAGGAGCGGGGGAGGCGGGAAAAGGCGTCCGAGGGGGTGAAACGGTTTCAAAAAATGTTTGGGGAGGGCGGGGGAGGGGATTGGGTGGAACCCGGAAGTGGGAGGCGGAAACCCGGAAGTGGGAGTCGGAAACCGGAAGTGAGGGGGAGAGGAGCGGGGGAGGCGGGAAAAGGCGTCCGAGGGGGTGAAACGGTTTCAAAAAGTGTGTGGGGAGGGCGGGGGAGGGGATTGGGTGGAACCCGGAAGTGGGAGGCGGAAACCCGGAAGTGGGAGGCCGAAACCGGAAGTGAGGGGGAGAGGAGCAGGGGAGGCGGGAAAAGGCGTCCGAGGGGGTGAAACGGTGTCAAAAAGTGTTTGGGGAGGGCGGGGGAGGGGATTTGTTGGAACCCGGAAGTGGGAGGCGGAAACCCGGAAGTGGGATGCCGAAACCGGAAGTGAGGGGGAGAGGAGCGGGGGAGGCGGGAAAAGGCGTGCGAGGGGGTGAAACGGTGTAAAAAAGTGTTTGGGGAGGGCGGGGGAGGGGATTGGTTGGAACCCGGAAGTGGGAGGCGGAAACCCGGAAGTGGGAGGCGGAAACCGGAAGTGAGGGGGAGAGGAGCGGGGGAGGCGGGAAAAGGCGTCCGAGGGGGGGAAACGGTGTCAAAAAGTGTTTGGGGAGGGCGGGGGAGGGGATTGGGTGGAACCCGGAAGTGGGAGGCGGAAACCCGGAAGTGGGAGGCGGAAACCGGAAGTGAGGGGGAGAGGAGCGGGGGAGGCGGGAAAAGGCGTCCGAGGGGGTGAAACGGTTTCAAAAAATGTGTGGGGAGGGCGGGGGAGGGGATTGGGTGGAACCCGGAAGTGGGAGGCGGAAACCCGGAAGTGGGAGGCGGAAACCGGAAGTGAGGGGGAGAGGAGCGGGGGAGGCGGGAAAAGGCGTCCGAGGGGGGGAAACGGTGTAAAAAAGTGTTTGGGGAGGGCGGGGGAGGGGATTGGGTGGAACCCGGAAGTGGGAGGCGGAAACCCGGAAGTGGGAGTCGGAAACCGGAAGTGAGGGGGAGAGGAGCGGGGGAGGCGGGAAAAGGCGTCCGAGGGGGTGAAACGGTTTCAAAAAGTGTGTGGGGAGGGCGGGGGAGGGGATTGGGTGGAACCCGGAAGTGGGAGGCGGAAACCCGGAAGTGGGAGGCGGAAACCGGAAGTGAGGGGGAGAGGAGCAGGGGAGGCGGGAAAAGGCGTCCGAGGGGGTGAAACGGTGTCAAAAAGTGTTTGGGGAGGGCGGGGGAGGGGATTTGTTGGAACCCGGAAGTGGGAGGCGGAAACCCGGAAGTGGGATGCCGAAACCGGAAGTGAGGGGGAGAGGAGCGGGGGAGGCGGGAAAAGGCGTCCGAGGGGGTGAAACGGTGTCAAAAAGTGTTTGGGGAGGGCGGGGGAGGGGATTGGGTGGAACCCGGAAGTGGGAGGCGGAAACCCGGAAGTGGGAGGCGGAAACCGGAAGTGAGGGGGAGAGGAGCGGGGGAGGCGGGAAAAGGCGCCCGAGGGGGTGAAACGGTGTCAAAAAGTGTTTGGGGAGGGCGGGGGAGGGGATTGGGTGGAACCCGGAAGTGGGAGGCGGAAACCCGGAAGTGGGAGGCGGAAACCGGAAGTGAGGGGGAGAGGAGCGGGGGAGGCGGGAAAAGGCGTCCGAGGGGGTGAAACGGTTTCAAAAAGTGTGTGGGGAGGGCGGGGGAGGGGATTGGGTGGAACCCGGAAGTGGGAGGCGGAAACCCGGAAGTGGGAGGCCGAAACCGGAAGTGAGGGGGAGAGGAGCGGGGGAGGCGGGAAAAGGCGTCCGAGGGGGTGAAACGGTGTCAAAAAGTGTTTGGGGAGGGCGGGGGAGGGGATTTGTTGGAACCCGGAAGTGGGAGGCGGAAACCCGGAAGTGGGAGGCGGAAACCGGAAGTGAGGGGGAGAGGAGCGGGGGAGGCGGGAAAAGGCGCGCGAGGGGGTGAAAGGGTGTAAAAAAGTGTTTGGGGAGGGCGGGGAGGGGATTTGTTGGAACCCGGAAGTGGGAGGCGGAAACCCGGAAGTGGGAGGCGGAAACCGGAAGTGAGGGGGAGAGGAGCGGGGGAGGCGGGAAAAGGCGTCCGAGGGGGTGAAACGGTGTAAAAAAGTGTTTGGGGAGGGCGGGGGAGGGGATTTGTTGGAACCCGGAAGTGGGAGTCGTAAACCCGGAAGTGGGAGGCGGAAACCGGAAGTGAGGGGGAGAGGAGCGGGGGAGGCGGGAAAAGGCGTCCGAGGGGGTGAAAGGGTGTAAAAAAGTGTTTGGGGAGGGCGGGGGAGGGGATTTGTTGGAACCCGGAAGTGGGAGGCGGAAACCCGGAAGTGGCAGGCGGAAACCGGAAGTGAGGGGGAGAGGAGCGGGGGAGGCGGGAAAAGGCGTGCGAGGGGGAGAAACGGTGTCAAAAAGTGTTTGGGGAGGGCGGGGAGGGGATTTGTTGGAACCCGGAAGTGGGAGTCGGAAACCCGGAAGTGGGAGTCGGAAACCCGGAAGTGGGAGGCGGAAACCGGAAGTGAGGGGGAGAGGAGCGGGGGAGGCGGGAAAAGGCGCCCGAGGGGGTGAAACGGTGTCAAAAAGTGTTTGGGGAGGGCGGGGGAGGGGATTTGTTGGAACCCGGAAGTGGGAGTCGTAAACCCGGAAGTGGGAGGCGGAAACCGGAAGTGAGGGGGAGAGGAGCGGGGGAGGCGGGAAAAGGCGTCCGAGGGGGTGAAACGGTGTAAAAAAGTGTTTGGGGAGGGCGGGGAGGGGATTTGTTGGAACCCGGAAGTGGGAGGCGGAAACCCGGAAGTGGCAGGCGGAAACCGGAAGTGAGGGGGAGAGGAGCGGGGGAGGCGGGAAAAGGCGTGCGAGGGGGTGAAAGGGTGTAAAAAAGTGTTTGGGGAGGGCAGTGAGGGGATTTGTTGGAACCCGGAAGTGGGAGTCGGAAACCCGGAAGTGGGAGGCGGAAACCGGAAGTGAGGGGGAGAGGAGCGGGGGAGGCGGGAAAAGGCGCCCGAGGGGGTGAAAGGGTGTAAAAAAGTGTTTGGGGAGGGCGGGGGAGGGGATTTGTTGGAACCCGGAAGTGGGAGTCGGAAACCCGGAAGTGGCAGGCGGAAACCGGAAGTGAGGGGGAGAGGAGCGGGGGAGGCGGGAAAAGGCGCCCGAGGGGGTGAAACGGTTTCAAAAAGTGTTTGGGGAGGGCGGGGAGGGGATTTGTTGGAACCCGGAAGTGGGAGGCGGAAACCCGGAAGTGGGAGGCGGAAACCGGAAGTGAGGGGGAGAGGAGCGGGGGAGGCGGGAAAAGGCGTCCGAGGGGGTGAAACGGTGTCAAAAAGTGTTTGGGGAGGGCAGTGAGGGGATTGGTTGGAACCCGGAAGTGGGAGGCGGAAACCCGGAAGTGGGAGGCGGAAACCGGAAGTGAGGGGGAGAGGAGCGGGGGAGGCGGGAAAAGGCGCGCGAGGGGGTGAAAGGTTGTAAAAAAGTGTTTGGGGAGGGCGGGGAGGGGATTTGTTGGAACCCGGAAGTGGGAGGCGGAAACCCGGAAGTGGGAGGCGGAAACCGGAAGTGAGGGGGAGAGGAGCGGGGGAGGCGGGAAAAGGCGCGCGAGGGGGTGAAAGGGTGTCAAAAAGTGTTTGGGGAGGGCGGGGAGGGGATTTGTTGGAACCCGGAAGTGGGAGGCGGAAACCCGGAAGTGGGAGGCGGAAACCGGAAGTGAGGGGGAGAGGAGCGGGGGAGGCGGGAAAAGGCGTGCGAGGGGGTGAAAGGGTGTAAAAAAGTGTTTGGGGAGGGCAGTGAGGGGATTTGTTGGAACCCGGAAGTGGGAGGCGGAAACCCGGAAGTGGGAGGCGGAAACCGGAAGTGAGGGGGAGAGGAGCGGGGGAGGCGGGAAAAGGCGTCCGAGGGGGTGAAACGGTGTCAAAAAGTGTTTGGGGAGGGCAGTGAGGGGATTGGGTGGAACCCGGAAGTGGGAGGCGGAAACCCGGAAGTGGGAGGCGGAAACCGGAAGTGAGGGGGAGAGGAGCGGGGGAGGCGGGAAAAGGCGTCCGAGGGGGTGAAACGGTGTCAAAAAGTGTTTGGGGAGGGCGGGGGAGGGGATTTGTTGGAACCCGGAAGTGGGAGGCGGAAACCCGGAAGTGGGAGGCGGAAACCGGAAGTGAGGGGGAGAGGAGCGGGGGAGGCGGGAAAAGGCGCGCGAGGGGGTGAAAGGGTGTAAAAAAGTGTTTGGGGAGGGCGGGGAGGGGATTTGTTGGAACCCGGAAGTGGGAGGCGGAAACCCGGAAGTGGGAGGCGGAAACCGGAAGTGAGGGGGAGAGGAGCGGGGGAGGCGGGAAAAGGCGTCCGAGGGGGTGAAAGGGTGTAAAAAAGTGTTTGGGGAGGGCGGGGGAGGGGATTGGGTGGAACCCGGAAGTGGGAGGCGGAAACCCGGAAGTGGGAGGCGGAAACCGGAAGTGAGGGGGAGAGGAGCGGGGGAGGCGGGAAAAGGAGTCCGAGGGGGTGAAACGGTGTCAAAAAGTGTTTGGGGAGGGCGGGGGAGGGGATTTGTTGGAACCCGGAAGTGGGAGGCGGAAACCCGGAAGTGGGAGGCGGAAACCGGAAGTGAGGGGGAGAGGAGCGGGGGAGGCGGGAAAAGGCGCCCGAGGGGGTGAAAGGGTGTAAAAAAGTGTTTGGGGAGGGCGGGGGAGGGGATTTGTTGGAACCCGGAAGTGGGAGGCGGAAACCCGGAAGTGGGAGGCGGAAACCGGAAGTGAGGGGGAGAGGAGCGGGGGAGGCGGGAAAAGGCGTCCGAGGGGGTGAAACGGTGTAAAAAAGTGCTTGGGGAGGGCGGGGGAGGGGATTGGGTGGAACCCGGAAGTGGGAGGCGGAAACCCGGAAGTGGGAGGCGGAAACCGGAAGTGAGGGGGAGAGGAGCGGGGGAGGCGGGAAAAGGCGCCCGAGGGGGTGAAACGGTTTCAAAAAGTGTGTGGGGAGGGCGGGGGAGGGGATTGGGTGGAACCCGGAAGTGGGAGGCGGAAACCCGGAAGTGGGAGGCCGAAACCGGAAGTGAGGGGGAGAGGAGCGGGGGAGGCGGGAAAAGGCGTCCGAGGGGGGGAAACGGTGTCAAAAAGTGTTTGGGGAGGGCGGGGGAGGGGATTTGTTGGAACCCGGAAGTGGGAGGCGGAAACCCGGAAGTGGGATGCCGAAACCGGAAGTGAGGGGGAGAGGAGCGGGGGAGGCGGGAAAAGGCGTCCGAGGGGGTGAAACGGTGTCAAAAAGTGTTTGGGGAGGGCGGGGGAGGGGATTGGGTGGAACCCGGAAGTGGGAGGCGGAAACCCGGAAGTGGGAGGCGGAAACCGGAAGTGAGGGGGAGAGGAGCGGGGGAGGCGGGAAAAGGCGTCCGAGGGGGTGAAAGGGTGTAAAAAAGTGTTTGGGGAGAGCGGGGAGGGGATTTGTTGGAACCCGGAAGTGGGAGGCGGAAACCCGGAAGTGGGAGGCGGAAACCGGAAGTGAGGGGGAGAGGAGCGGGGGAGGCGGGAAAAGGCGTCCGAGGGGGGTGAAACGGTTTCAAAAAGTGTTTGGGGAGGGCGGGGGAGGGGATTGGGTGGAACCCGGAAGTGGGAGGCGGAAACCCGGAAGTGGGAGGCCGAAACCGGAAGTGAGGGGGAGAGGAGCGGGGGAGGCGGGAAAAGGCGTCCGAGGGGGTGAAACGGTGTCAAAAAGTGTTTGGGGAGGGCGGGGGAGGGGATTGGGTGGAACCCGGAAGTGGGAGGCGGAAACCCGGAAGTGGGAGGCGGAAACCGGAAGTGAGGGGGAGAGGAGCGGGGGAGGCGGGAAAAGGCGTCCGAGGGGGTGAAAGGGTGTAAAAAAGTGTTTGGGGAGGGCGGGGGAGGGGATTTGTTGGAACCCGGAAGTGGGAGGCGGAAACCCGGAAGTGGGAGGCCGAAACCGGAAGTGAGGGGGAGAGGAGCGGGGGAGGCGGGAAAAGGCGCCCGAGGGGGGTGAAACGGTGTAAAAAAGTGCTTGGGGAGGGCGGGGGAGGGGATTTGTTGGAACCCGGAAGTGGGAGGCGGAAACCCGGAAGTGGGAGGCGGAAACCGGAAGTGAGGGGGAGAGGAGCGGGGGAGGCGGGAAAAGGCGTCCGAGGGGGTGAAACGGTGTAAAAAAGTGTTTGGGGAGGGCGGGGGAGGGGATTGGGTGGAACCCGGAAGTGGGAGGCGGAAACCCGGAAGTGGGAGGCGGAAACCGGAAGTGAGGGGGAGAGGAGCGGGGGAGGCGGGAAAAGGCGTGCGAGGGGGAGAAACGGTGTAAAAAAGTGTGTGGGGAGGGCGGGGGAGGGGATTGGGTGGAACCCGGAAGTGGGAGGCGGAAACCCGGAAGTGGGAGGCCGAAACCGGAAGTGAGGGGGAGAGGAGCAGGGGAGGCGGGAAAAGGCGTCCGAGGGGGTGAAACGGTGTCAAAAAGTGTTTGGGGAGGGCGGGGGAGGGGATTTGTTGGAACCCGGAAGTGGGAGGCGGAAACCCGGAAGTGGGAGGCCGAAACCGGAAGTGAGGGGGAGAGGAGCGGGGGAGGCGGGAAAAGGCGTCCGAGGGGGTGAAACGGTGTAAAAAAGTGTTTGGGGAGGGCGGGGGAGGGGATTGGTTGGAACCCGGAAGTGGGAGGCGGAAACCCGGAAGTGGGAGGCGGAAACCGGAAGTGAGGGGGAGAGGAGCGGGGGAGGCGGGAAAAGGCGTCCGAGGGGGGGAAACGGTGTCAAAAAGTGTTTGGGGAGGGCGGGGAGGGGATTTGTTGGAACCCGGAAGTGGGAGGCGGAAACCCGGAAGTGGGAGGCGGAAACCGGAAGTGAGGGGGAGAGGAGCGGGGGAGGCGGGAAAAGGCGCCCGAGGGGGTGAAACGGTTTCAAAAAATGTGTGGGGAGGGCGGGGGAGGGGATTGGGTGGAACCCGGAAGTGGGAGGCGGAAACCCGGAAGTGGGAGGCGGAAACCGGAAGTGAGGGGGAGAGGAGCGGGGGAGGCGGGAAAAGGCGTCCGAGGGGGTGAAACGGTGTAAAAAAGTGTTTGGGGAGGGCGGGGGAGGGGATTGGGTGGAACCCGGAAGTGGGAGGCGGAAACCCGGAAGTGGGAGTCGGAAACCGGAAGTGAGGGGGAGAGGAGCGGGGGAGGCGGGAAAAGGCGTCCGAGGGGGTGAAACGGTTTCAAAAAGTGTGTGGGGAGGGCGGGGGAGGGGATTGGGTGGAACCCGGAAGTGGGAGGCGGAAACCCGGAAGTGGGAGGCGGAAACCGGAAGTGAGGGGGAGAGGAGCAGGGGAGGCGGGAAAAGGCGTCCGAGGGGGTGAAACGGTGTCAAAAAGTGTTTGGGGAGGGCGGGGGAGGGGATTTGTTGGAACCCGGAAGTGGGAGGCGGAAACCCGGAAGTGGGATGCCGAAACCGGAAGTGAGGGGGAGAGGAGCGGGGGAGGCGGGAAAAGGCGTCCGAGGGGGTGAAACGGTGTAAAAAAGTGTTTGGGGAGGGCGGGGAGGGGATTGGGTGGAACCCGGAAGTGGGAGGCGGAAACCCGGAAGTGGGAGGCGGAAACCGGAAGTGAGGGGGAGAGGAGCGGGGGAGGCGGGAAAAGGCGTCCGAGGGGGTGAAACGGTGTCAAAAAGTGTTTGGGGAGGGCGGGGGAGGGGATTGGGTGGAACCCGGAAGTGGGAGGCGGAAACCCGGAAGTGGGAGGCGGAAACCGGAAGTGAGGGGGAGAGGAGCGGGGGAGGCGGGAAAAGGCGTCCGAGGGGGTGAAACGGTGTAAAAAAGTGCTTGGGGAGGGCGGGGGAGGGGATTGGGTGGAACCCGGAAGTGGGAGGCGGAAACCCGGAAGTGGGAGGCGGAAACCGGAAGTGAGGGGGAGAGGAGCGGGGGAGGCGGGAAAAGGCGTCCGAGGGGGTGAAACGGTGTCAAAAAGTGTTTGGGGAGGGCGGGGGAGGGGATTTGTTGGAACCCGGAAGTGGGAGGCGGAAACCCGGAAGTGGGAGGCGGAAACCGGAAGTGAGGGGGAGAGGAGCGGGGGAGGCGGGAAAAGGCGCCCGAGGGGGTGAAAGGTTGTAAAAAAGTGTTTGGGGAGGGCGGGGAGGGGATTTGTTGGAACCCGGAAGTGGGAGGCGGAAACCCGGAAGTGGGAGGCGGAAACCGGAAGTGAGGGGGAGAGGAGCGGGGGAGGCGGGAAAAGGCGCGCGAGGGGGTGAAAGGGTGTAAAAAAGTGTTTGGGGAGGGCGGGGAGGGGATTTGTTGGAACCCGGAAGTGGGAGGCGGAAACCCGGAAGTGGGAGGCGGAAACCGGAAGTGAGGGGGAGAGGAGCGGGGGAGGCGGGAAAAGGCGTCCGAGGGGGTGAAACGGTGTCAAAAAGTGTTTGGGGAGGGCAGTGAGGGGATTGGGTGGAACCCGGAAGTGGGAGGCGGAAACCCGGAAGTGGGAGGCGGAAACCGGAAGTGAGGGGGAGAGGAGCGGGGGAGGCGGGAAAAGGCGTCCGAGGGGGTGAAACGGTGTCAAAAAGTGTTTGGGGAGGGCGGGGGAGGGGATTTGTTGGAACCCGGAAGTGGGAGGCGGAAACCCGGAAGTGGGAGGCGGAAACCGGAAGTGAGGGGGAGAGGAGCGGGGGAGGCGGGAAAAGGCGCGCGAGGGGGTGAAAGGGTGTAAAAAAGTGTGTGGGGAGGGCGGGGAGGGGATTTGTTGGAACCCGGAAGTGGGAGGCGGAAACCCGGAAGTGGGAGGCGGAAACCGGAAGTGAGGGGGAGAGGAGCGGGGGAGGCGGGAAAAGGCGTCCGAGGGGGTGAAACGGTGTCAAAAAGTGTTTGGGGAGGGCGGGGGAGGGGATTGGGTGGAACCCGGAAGTGGGAGGCGGAAACCCGGAAGTGGGAGGCGGAAACCGGAAGTGAGGGGGAGAGGAGCGGGGGAGGCGGGAAAAGGAGTCCGAGGGGGTGAAACGGTGTCAAAAAGTGTTTGGGGAGGGCGGGGGAGGGGATTTGTTGGAACCCGGAAGTGGGAGGCGGAAACCCGGAAGTGGGAGGCGGAAACCGGAAGTGAGGGGGAGAGGAGCGGGGGAGGCGGGAAAAGGCGCCCGAGGGGGTGAAAGGGTGTAAAAAAGTGTTTGGGGAGGGCGGGGGAGGGGATTTGTTGGAACCCGGAAGTGGGAGGCGGAAACCCGGAAGTGGGAGGCGGAAACCGGAAGTGAGGGGGAGAGGAGCGGGGGAGGCGGGAAAAGGCGTCCGAGGGGGTGAAACGGTGTAAAAAAGTGCTTGGGGAGGGCGGGGGAGGGGATTGGGTGGAACCCGGAAGTGGGAGGCGGAAACCCGGAAGTGGGAGGCGGAAACCGGAAGTGAGGGGGAGAGGAGCGGGGGAGGCGGGAAAAGGCGCCCGAGGGGGTGAAACGGTTTCAAAAAGTGTGTGGGGAGGGCGGGGGAGGGGATTGGGTGGAAACCGGAAGTGGGAGGCGGAAACCCGGAAGTGGGAGGCCGAAACCGGAAGTGAGGGGGAGAGGAGCGGGGGAGGCGGGAAAAGGCGTCCGAGGGGGGGAAACGGTGTCAAAAAGTGTTTGGGGAGGGCGGGGGAGGGGATTGGGTGGAACCCGGAAGTGGGAGGCGGAAACCCGGAAGTGGGATGCCGAAACCGGAAGTGAGGGGGAGAGGAGCGGGGGAGGCGGGAAAAGGCGTCCGAGGGGGTGAAACGGTGTCAAAAAGTGTTTGGGGAGGGCGGGGGAGGGGATTGGGTGGAACCCGGAAGTGGGAGGCGGAAACCCGGAAGTGGGAGGCGGAAACCGGAAGTGAGGGGGAGAGGAGCGGGGGAGGCGGGAAAAGGCGTCCGAGGGGGTGAAAGGGTGTAAAAAAGTGTTTGGGGAGAGCGGGGAGGGGATTTGTTGGAACCCGGAAGTGGGAGGCGGAAACCCGGAAGTGGGAGGCGGAAACCGGAAGTGAGGGGGAGAGGAGCGGGGGAGGCGGGAAAAGGCGTCCGAGGGGGGTGAAACGGTTTCAAAAAGTGTTTGGGGAGGGCGGGGGAGGGGATTGGGTGGAACCCGGAAGTGGGAGGCGGAAACCCGGAAGTGGGAGGCCGAAACCGGAAGTGAGGGGGAGAGGAGCGGGGGAGGCGGGAAAAGGCGCCCGAGGGGGTGAAACGGTGTAAAAAAGTGTTTGGGGAGGGCGGGGGAGGGGATTGGGTGGAACCCGGAAGTGGGAGGCGGAAACCCGGAAGTGGGAGGCGGAAACCGGAAGTGAGGGGGAGAGGAGCGGGGGAGGCGGGAAAAGGCGTCCGAGGGGGTGAAAGGGTGTAAAAAAGTGTTTGGGGAGGGCGGGGGAGGGGATTTGTTGGAACCCGGAAGTGGGAGGCGGAAACCCGGAAGTGGGAGGCCGAAACCGGAAGTGAGGGGGAGAGGAGCGGGGGAGGCGGGAAAAGGCGCCCGAGGGGGGTGAAACGGTGTAAAAAAGTGCTTGGGGAGGGCGGGGGAGGGGATTTGTTGGAACCCGGAAGTGGGAGGCGGAAACCCGGAAGTGGGAGGCGGAAACCGGAAGTGAGGGGGAGAGGAGCGGGGGAGGCGGGAAAAGGCGTCCGAGGGGGTGAAACGGTGTAAAAAAGTGTTTGGGGAGGGCGGGGGAGGGGATTGGGTGGAACCCGGAAGTGGGAGGCGGAAACCCGGAAGTGGGAGGCGGAAACCGGAAGTGAGGGGGAGAGGAGCGGGGGAGGCGGGAAAAGGCGTCCGAGGGGGTGAAACGGTGTAAAAAAGTGTGTGGGGAGGGCGGGGGAGGGGATTGGGTGGAACCCGGAAGTGGGAGGCGGAAACCCGGAAGTGGGAGGCCGAAACCGGAAGTGAGGGGGAGAGGAGCAGGGGAGGCGGGAAAAGGCGTCCGAGGGGGTGAAACGGTGTCAAAAAGTGTTTGGGGAGGGCGGGGGAGGGGATTTGTTGGAACCCGGAAGTGGGAGGCGGAAACCCGGAAGTGGGAGGCCGAAACCGGAAGTGAGGGGGAGAGGAGCGGGGGAGGCGGGAAAAGGCGTCCGAGGGGGTGAAACGGTGTAAAAAAGTGTTTGGGGAGGGCGGGGGAGGGGATTGGTTGGAACCCGGAAGTGGGAGGCGGAAACCCGGAAGTGGGAGGCGGAAACCGGAAGTGAGGGGGAGAGGAGCGGGGGAGGCGGGAAAAGGCGTCCGAGGGGGGGAAACGGTGTCAAAAAGTGTTTGGGGAGGGCGGGGGAGGGGATTGGGTGGAACCCGGAAGTGGGAGGCGGAAACCCGGAAGTGGGAGGCGGAAACCGGAAGTGAGGGGGAGAGGAGCGGGGGAGGCGGGAAAAGGCGTCCGAGGGGGTGAAACGGTTTCAAAAAATGTGTGGGGAGGGCGGGGGAGGGGATTGGGTGGAACCCGGAAGTGGGAGGCGGAAACCCGGAAGTGGGAGGCGGAAACCGGAAGTGAGGGGGAGAGGAGCGGGGGAGGCGGGAAAAGGCGTCCGAGGGGGTGAAACGGTGTAAAAAAGTGTTTGGGGAGGGCGGGGGAGGGGATTGGGTGGAACCCGGAAGTGGGAGGCGGAAACCCGGAAGTGGGAGTCGGAAACCGGAAGTGAGGGGGAGAGGAGCGGGGGAGGCGGGAAAAGGCGTCCGAGGGGGTGAAACGGTTTCAAAAAGTGTGTGGGGAGGGCGGGGGAGGGGATTGGGTGGAACCCGGAAGTGGGAGGCGGAAACCCGGAAGTGGGAGGCGGAAACCGGAAGTGAGGGGGAGAGGAGCAGGGGAGGCGGGAAAAGGCGTCCGAGGGGGTGAAACGGTGTCAAAAAGTGTTTGGGGAGGGCGGGGGAGGGGATTTGTTGGAACCCGGAAGTGGGAGGCGGAAACCCGGAAGTGGGATGCCGAAACCGGAAGTGAGGGGGAGAGGAGCGGGGGAGGCGGGAAAAGGCGTCCGAGGGGGTGAAACGGTGTAAAAAAGTGTTTGGGGAGGGCGGGGAGGGGATTGGGTGGAACCCGGAAGTGGGAGGCGGAAACCCGGAAGTGGGAGGCGGAAACCGGAAGTGAGGGGGAGAGGAGCGGGGGAGGCGGGAAAAGGCGTCCGAGGGGGTGAAACGGTGTCAAAAAGTGTTTGGGGAGGGCGGGGGAGGGGATTGGGTGGAACCCGGAAGTGGGAGGCGGAAACCCGGAAGTGGGAGGCGGAAACCGGAAGTGAGGGGGAGAGGAGCGGGGGAGGCGGGAAAAGGCGTCCGAGGGGGTGAAACGGTTTCAAAAAGTGTGTGGGGAGGGCGGGGGAGGGGATTGGGTGGAACCCGGAAGTGGGAGGCGTAAACCCGGAAGTGGGAGGCGGAAACCGGAAGTGAGGGGGAGAGGAGCGGGGGAGGCGGGAAAAGGCGTCCGAGGGGGTGAAACGGTGTCAAAAAGTGTTTGGGGAGGGCGGGGGAGGGGATTTGTTGGAACCCGGAAGTGGGAGGCGGAAACCCGGAAGTGGGAGGCGGAAACCGGAAGTGAGGGGGAGAGGAGCGGGGGAGGCGGGAAAAGGCGCGCGAGGGGGTGAAAGGGTGTAAAAAAGTGTTTGGGGAGGGCGGGGAGGGGATTTGTTGGAACCCGGAAGTGGGAGGCGGAAACCCGGAAGTGGGAGGCGGAAACCGGAAGTGAGGGGGAGAGGAGCGGGGGAGGCGGGAAAAGGCGTCCGAGGGGGTGAAACGGTGTAAAAAAGTGTTTGGGGAGGGCGGGGGAGGGGATTTGTTGGAACCCGGAAGTGGGAGTCGTAAACCCGGAAGTGGGAGTCGTAAACCGGAAGTGAGGGGGAGAGGAGCGGGGGAGGCGGGAAAAGGCGTCCGAGGGGGTGAAAGGGTGTAAAAAAGTGTTTGGGGAGGGCGGGGGAGGGGATTTGTTGGAACCCGGAAGTGGGAGGCGGAAACCCGGAAGTGGGAGGCCGAAACCGGAAGTGAGGGGGAGAGGAGCGGGGG
Source organism: Struthio camelus (assembly GCF_040807025.1). Lineage (NCBI taxonomy): Eukaryota > Metazoa > Chordata > Aves > Struthioniformes > Struthionidae > Struthio > Struthio camelus. The sequence goes on along the minus strand of NC_090947.1, from coordinate 47,596,411 downwards.
AGGCGGGAAAAGGCGTGCGAGGGGGAGAAACGGTGTAAAAAAGTGTTTGGGGAGGGCGGGGAGGGGATTTGTTGGAACCCGGAAGTGGGAGTCGGAAACCCGGAAGTGGGAGTCGGAAACCCGGAAGTGGGAGGCGGAAACCGGAAGTGAGGGGGAGAGGAGCGGGGGAGGCGGGAAAAGGCGCCCGAGGGGGTGAAACGGCGTAAAAAAGTGTTTGGGGAGGGCGGGGAGGGGATTTGTTGGAACCCGGAAGTGGGAGTCGTAAACCCGGAAGTGGGAGGCGGAAACCGGAAGTGAGGGGGAGAGGAGCGGGGGAGGTGGGAAAAGGCGTCCGAGGGGGTGAAACGGTGTAAAAAAGTGTTTGGGGAGGGCGGGGAGGGGATTTGTTGGAACCCGGAAGTGGGAGGCGGAAACCCGGAAGTGGGAGGCGGAAACCGGAAGTGAGGGGGAGAGGAGCGGGGGAGGCGGGAAAAGGCGTGCGAGGGGGTGAAAGGGTGTAAAAAAGTGTTTGGGGAGGGCAGTGAGGGGATTTGTTGGAACCCGGAAGTGGGAGGCGGAAACCCGGAAGTGGGAGGCGGAAACCGGAAGTGAGGGGGAGAGGAGCGGGGGAGGCGGGAAAAGGCGCGCGAGGGGGTGAAAGGGTGTAAAAAAGTGTTTGGGGAGGGCGGGGAGGGGATTTGTTGGAACCCGGAAGTGGGAGGCGGAAACCCGGAAGTGGGAGGCCGAAACCGGAAGTGAGGGGGAGAGGAGCGGGGGAGGCGGGAAAAGGCGCCCGAGGGGGTGAAAGGGTGTAAAAAAGTGTTTGGGGAGGGCGGGGGAGGGGATTTGTTGGAACCCGGAAGTGGGAGTCGGAAACCCGGAAGTGGCAGGCGGAAACCGGAAGTGAGGGGGAGAGGAGCGGGGGAGGCGGGAAAAGGCGCCCGAGGGGGTGAAACGGTGTAAAAAAGTGTTTGGGGAGGGCGGGGAGGGGATTTGTTGGAACCCGGAAGTGGGAGGCGGAAACCCGGAAGTGGGAGGCGGAAACCGGAAGTGAGGGGGAGAGGAGCGGGGGAGGCGGGAAAAGGCGTCCGAGGGGGTGAAACGGTGTCAAAAAGTGTTTGGGGAGGGCAGTGAGGGGATTGGGTGGAACCCGGAAGTGGGAGGCGGAAACCCGGAAGTGGGAGGCGGAAACCGGAAGTGAGGGGGAGAGGAGCGGGGGAGGCGGGAAAAGGCGCGCGAGGGGGTGAAAGGGTGTAAAAAAGTGTTTGGGGAGGGCGGGGAGGGGATTTGTTGGAACCCGGAAGTGGGAGGCGGAAACCCGGAAGTGGGAGGCGGAAACCGGAAGTGAGGGGGAGAGGAGCGGGGGAGGCGGGAAAAGGCGTGCGAGGGGGTGAAAGGGTGTAAAAAAGTGTTTGGGGAGGGCAGTGAGGGGATTTGTTGGAACCCGGAAGTGGGAGGCGGAAACCCGGAAGTGGGAGGCGGAAACCGGAAGTGAGGGGGAGAGGAGCGGGGGAGGCGGGAAAAGGCGTCCGAGGGGGTGAAACGGTGTCAAAAAGTGTTTGGGGAGGGCAGTGAGGGGATTGGGTGGAACCCGGAAGTGGGAGGCGGAAACCCGGAAGTGGGAGGCGGAAACCGGAAGTGAGGGGGAGAGGAGCGGGGGAGGCGGGAAAAGGCGTCCGAGGGGGTGAAACGGTGTCAAAAAGTGTTTGGGGAGGGCGGGGGAGGGGATTTGTTGGAACCCGGAAGTGGGAGGCGGAAACCCGGAAGTGGGAGGCGGAAACCGGAAGTGAGGGGGAGAGGAGCGGGGGAGGCGGGAAAAGGCGCGCGAGGGGGTGAAAGGGTGTAAAAAAGTGTGTGGGGAGGGCGGGGAGGGGATTTGTTGGAACCCGGAAGTGGGAGGCGGAAACCCGGAAGTGGGAGGCGGAAACCGGAAGTGAGGGGGAGAGGAGCGGGGGAGGCGGGAAAAGGCGTCCGAGGGGGTGAAACGGTGTCAAAAAGTGTTTGGGGAGGGCGGGGGAGGGGATTGGGTGGAACCCGGAAGTGGGAGGCGGAAACCCGGAAGTGGGAGGCGGAAACCGGAAGTGAGGGGGAGAGGAGCGGGGGAGGCGGGAAAAGGCGTCCGAGGGGGTGAAACGGTGTCAAAAAGTGTTTGGGGAGGGCGGGGGAGGGGATTTGTTGGAACCCGGAAGTGGGAGTCGGAAACCCGGAAGTGGGAGGCGGAAACCGGAAGTGAGGGGGAGAGGAGCGGGGGAGGCGGGAAAAGGCGCCCGAGGGGGTGAAAGGGTGTAAAAAAGTGTTTGGGGAGGGCGGGGGAGGGGATTTGTTGGAACCCGGAAGTGGGAGTCGGAAACCCGGAAGTGGGAGGCGGAAACCGGAAGTGAGGGGGAGAGGAGCGGGGGAGGCGGGAAAAGGCGTCCGAGGGGGTGAAACGGTGTAAAAAAGTGTTTGGGGAGGGCGGGGGAGGGGATTGGTTGGAACCCGGAAGTGGGAGGCGGAAACCCGGAAGTGGGAGGCGGAAACCGGAAGTGAGGGGGAGAGGAGCGGGGGAGGCGGGAAAAGGCGCCCGAGGGGGTGAAACGGTTTCAAAAAGTGTGTGGGGAGGGCGGGGGAGGGGATTGGGTGGAACCCGGAAGTGGGAGGCGGAAACCCGGAAGTGGGAGGCCGAAACCGGAAGTGAGGGGGAGAGGAGCAGGGGAGGCGGGAAAAGGCGCCCGAGGGGGTGAAACGGTGTCAAAAAGTGTTTGGGGAGGGCGGGGGAGGGGATTTGTTGGAACCCGGAAGTGGGAGGCGGAAACCCGGAAGTGGGATGCCGAAACCGGAAGTGAGGGGGAGAGGAGCGGGGGAGGCGGGAAAAGGCGTCCGAGGGGGTGAAACGGTGTCAAAAAGTGTTTGGGGAGGGCGGGGGAGGGGATTGGGTGGAACCCGGAAGTGGGAGGCGGAAACCCGGAAGTGGGAGGCGGAAACCGGAAGTGAGGGGGAGAGGAGCGGGGGAGGCGGGAAAAGGCGCCCGAGGGGGTGAAACGGTGTCAAAAAGTGTTTGGGGAGGGCGGGGGAGGGGATTGGGTGGAACCCGGAAGTGGGAGGCGGAAACCCGGAAGTGGGAGGCGGAAACCGGAAGTGAGGGGGAGAGGAGCGGGGGAGGCGGGAAAAGGCGTCCGAGGGGGTGAAACGGTTTCAAAAAGTGTGTGGGGAGGGCGGGGGAGGGGATTGGGTGGAACCCGGAAGTGGGAGGCGGAAACCCGGAAGTGGGAGGCGGAAACCGGAAGTGAGGGGGAGAGGAGCAGGGGAGGCGGGAAAAGGCGTCCGAGGGGGTGAAACGGTGTAAAAAAGTGTTTGGGGAGGGCGGGGGAGGGGATTTGTTGGAACCCGGAAGTGGGAGGCGGAAACCCGGAAGTGGGAGGCGGAAACCGGAAGTGAGGGGGAGAGGAGCGGGGGAGGCGGGAAAAGGCGTCCGAGGGGGTGAAACGGTGTCAAAAAGTGTTTGGGGAGGGCGGGGGAGGGGATTGGGTGGAACCCGGAAGTGGGAGGCGGAAACCCGGAAGTGGGAGGCGGAAACCGGAAGTGAGGGGGAGAGGAGCGGGGGAGGCGGGAAAAGGCGCCCGAGGGGGTGAAACGGTGTCAAAAAGTGTTTGGGGAGGGCGGGGGAGGGGATTGGGTGGAACCCGGAAGTGGGAGGCGGAAACCCGGAAGTGGGAGGCGGAAACCGGAAGTGAGGGGGAGAGGAGCGGGGGAGGCGGGAAAAGGCGTCCGAGGGGGTGAAACGGTTTCAAAAAGTGTGTGGGGAGGGCGGGGGAGGGGATTGGGTGGAACCCGGAAGTGGGAGGCGGAAACCCGGAAGTGGGAGGCGGAAACCGGAAGTGAGGGGGAGAGGAGCGGGGGAGGCGGGAAAAGGCGTCCGAGGGGGTGAAACGGTGTCAAAAAGTGTTTGGGGAGGGCGGGGGAGGGGATTTGTTGGAACCCGGAAGTGGGAGGCGGAAACCCGGAAGTGGGAGGCGGAAACCGGAAGTGAGGGGGAGAGGAGCGGGGGAGGCGGGAAAAGGCGCGCGAGGGGGTGAAAGGGTGTAAAAAAGTGTTTGGGGAGGGCGGGGAGGGGATTTGTTGGAACCCGGAAGTGGGAGGCGGAAACCCGGAAGTGGGAGGCGGAAACCGGAAGTGAGGGGGAGAGGAGCGGGGGAGGCGGGAAAAGGCGTCCGAGGGGGTGAAACGGTGTAAAAAAGTGTTTGGGGAGGGCGGGGGAGGGGATTTGTTGGAACCCGGAAGTGGGAGTCGTAAACCCGGAAGTGGGAGGCGGAAACCGGAAGTGAGGGGGAGAGGAGCGGGGGAGGCGGGAAAAGGCGTCCGAGGGGGTGAAAGGGTGTAAAAAAGTGTTTGGGGAGGGCGGGGGAGGGGATTTGTTGGAACCCGGAAGTGGGAGGCGGAAACCCGGAAGTGGCAGGCGGAAACCGGAAGTGAGGGGGAGAGGAGCGGGGGAGGCGGGAAAAGGCGTGCGAGGGGGAGAAACGGTGTAAAAAAGTGTTTGGGGAGGGCGGGGAGGGGATTTGTTGGAACCCGGAAGTGGGAGTCGGAAACCCGGAAGTGGGAGTCGGAAACCCGGAAGTGGGAGGCGGAAACCGGAAGTGAGGGGGAGAGGAGCGGGGGAGGCGGGAAAAGGCGCCCGAGGGGGTGAAACGGCGTAAAAAAGTGTTTGGGGAGGGCGGGGAGGGGATTTGTTGGAACCCGGAAGTGGGAGTCGTAAACCCGGAAGTGGGAGGCGGAAACCGGAAGTGAGGGGGAGAGGAGCGGGGGAGGCGGGAAAAGGCGTCCGAGGGGGTGAAACGGTGTAAAAAAGTGTTTGGGGAGGGCGGGGAGGGGATTTGTTGGAACCCGGAAGTGGGAGGCGGAAACCCGGAAGTGGGAGGCGGAAACCGGAAGTGAGGGGGAGAGGAGCGGGGGAGGCGGGAAAAGGCGTGCGAGGGGGTGAAAGGGTGTAAAAAAGTGTTTGGGGAGGGCAGTGAGGGGATTTGTTGGAACCCGGAAGTGGGAGTCGGAAACCCGGAAGTGGGAGGCGGAAACCGGAAGTGAGGGGGAGAGGAGCGGGGGAGGCGGGAAAAGGCGCCCGAGGGGGTGAAAGGGTGTAAAAAAGTGTTTGGGGAGGGCGGGGGAGGGGATTTGTTGGAACCCGGAAGTGGGAGTCGGAAACCCGGAAGTGGCAGGCGGAAACCGGAAGTGAGGGGGAGAGGAGCGGGGGAGGCGGGAAAAGGCGTCCGAGGGGGTGAAACGGTTTCAAAAAGTGTGTGGGGAGGGCGGGGGAGGGGATTGGGTGGAACCCGGAAGTGGGAGGCGGAAACCCGGAAGTGGGAGGCGGAAACCGGAAGTGAGGGGGAGAGGAGCGGGGGAGGCGGGAAAAGGCGTCCGAGGGGGTGAAACGGTGTCAAAAAGTGTTTGGGGAGGGCGGGGGAGGGGATTTGTTGGAACCCGGAAGTGGGAGGCGGAAACCCGGAAGTGGGAGGCGGAAACCGGAAGTGAGGGGGAGAGGAGCGGGGGAGGCGGGAAAAGGCGCGCGAGGGGGTGAAAGGGTGTAAAAAAGTGTTTGGGGAGGGCGGGGAGGGGATTTGTTGGAACCCGGAAGTGGGAGGCGGAAACCCGGAAGTGGGAGGCGGAAACCGGAAGTGAGGGGGAGAGGAGCGGGGGAGGCGGGAAAAGGCGTCCGAGGGGGTGAAAGGGTGTAAAAAAGTGTTTGGGGAGGGCGGGGGAGGGGCTTTGTTGGAACCCGGAAGTGGGAGGCGGAAACCCGGAAGTGGCAGGCGGAAACCGGAAGTGAGGGGGAGAGGAGCGGGGGAGGCGGGAAAAGGCGTGCGAGGGGGAGAAACGGTGTAAAAAAGTGTTTGGGGAGGGCGGGGAGGGGATTTGTTGGAACCCGGAAGTGGGAGTCGGAAACCCGGAAGTGGGAGTCGGAAACCCGGAAGTGGGAGGCGGAAACCGGAAGTGAGGGGGAGAGGAGCGGGGGAGGCGGGAAAAGGCGCCCGAGGGGGTGAAACGGCGTAAAAAAGTGTTTGGGGAGGGCGGGGAGGGGATTTGTTGGAACCCGGAAGTGGGAGTCGTAAACCCGGAAGTGGGAGGCGGAAACCGGAAGTGAGGGGGAGAGGAGCGGGGGAGGTGGGAAAAGGCGTCCGAGGGGGTGAAACGGTGTAAAAAAGTGTTTGGGGAGGGCGGGGAGGGGATTTGTTGGAACCCGGAAGTGGGAGGCGGAAACCCGGAAGTGGGAGGCGGAAACCGGAAGTGAGGGGGAGAGGAGCGGGGGAGGCGGGAAAAGGCGTGCGAGGGGGTGAAAGGGTGTAAAAAAGTGTTTGGGGAGGGCAGTGAGGGGATTTGTTGGAACCCGGAAGTGGGAGTCGGAAACCCGGAAGTGGGAGGCGGAAACCGGAAGTGAGGGGGAGAGGAGCGGGGGAGGCGGGAAAAGGCGCGCGAGGGGGTGAAAGGGTGTAAAAAAGTGTTTGGGGAGGGCGGGGAGGGGATTTGTTGGAACCCGGAAGTGGGAGGCGGAAACCCGGAAGTGGGAGGCCGAAACCGGAAGTGAGGGGGAGAGGAGCGGGGGAGGCGGGAAAAGGCGTCCGAGGGGGTGAAACGGTTTCAAAAAGTGTTTGGGGAGGGCGGGGGAGGGGATTTGTTGGAACCCGGAAGTGGGAGGCGGAAACCCGGAAGTGGCAGGCGGAAACCGGAAGTGAGGGGGAGAGGAGCGGGGGAGGCGGGAAAAGGCGCCCGAGGGGGTGAAACGGTGTAAAAAAGTGTTTGGGGAGGGCGGGGAGGGGATTTGTTGGAACCCGGAAGTGGGAGGCGGAAACCCGGAAGTGGGAGGCGGAAACCGGAAGTGAGGGGGAGAGGAGCGGGGGAGGCGGGAAAAGGCGTCCGAGGGGGTGAAACGGTGTCAAAAAGTGTTTGGGGAGGGCAGTGAGGGGATTGGGTGGAACCCGGAAGTGGGAGGCGGAAACCCGGAAGTGGGAGGCGGAAACCGGAAGTGAGGGGGAGAGGAGCGGGGGAGGCGGGAAAAGGCGCGCGAGGGGGTGAAAGGTTGTAAAAAAGTGTTTGGGGAGGGCGGGGAGGGGATTTGTTGGAACCCGGAAGTGGGAGGCGGAAACCCGGAAGTGGGAGGCGGAAACCGGAAGTGAGGGGGAGAGGAGCGGGGGAGGCGGGAAAAGGCGCGCGAGGGGGTGAAAGGGTGTAAAAAAGTGTTTGGGGAGGGCGGGGGAGGGGATTTGTTGGAACCCGGAAGTGGGAGGCGGAAACCCGGAAGTGGGATGCCGAAACCGGAAGTGAGGGGGAGAGGAGCGGGGGAGGCGGGAAAAGGCGTCCGAGGGGGTGAAACGGTGTCAAAAAGTGTTTGGGGAGGGCGGGGGAGGGGATTTGTTGGAACCCGGAAGTGGGAGGCGGAAACCCGGAAGTGGGAGGCGGAAACCGGAAGTGAGGGGGAGAGGAGCGGGGGAGGCGGGAAAAGGCGCCCGAGGGGGTGAAACGGTGTAAAAAAGTGTTTGGGGAGGGCGGGGGAGGGGATTGGGTGGAACCCGGAAGTGGGAGGCGGAAACCCGGAAGTGGGAGGCGGAAACCGGAAGTGAGGGGGAGAGGAGCGGGGGAGGCGGGAAAAGGCGTCCGAGGGGGTGAAACGGTTTCAAAAAGTGTGTGGGGAGGGCGGGGGAGGGGATTGGGTGGAACCCGGAAGTGGGAGGCGGAAACCCGGAAGTGGGAGGCGGAAACCGGAAGTGAGGGGGAGAGGAGCAGGGGAGGCGGGAAAAGGCGTCCGAGGGGGTGAAACGGTGTCAAAAAGTGTTTGGGGAGGGCGGGGGAGGGGATTTGTTGGAACCCGGAAGTGGGAGGCGGAAACCCGGAAGTGGGATGCCGAAACCGGAAGTGAGGGGGAGAGGAGCGGGGGAGGCGGGAAAAGGCGTCCGAGGGGGTGAAACGGTGTCAAAAAGTGTTTGGGGAGGGCGGGGGAGGGGATTGGGTGGAACCCGGAAGTGGGAGGCGGAAACCCGGAAGTGGGAGGCGGAAACCGGAAGTGAGGGGGAGAGGAGCGGGGGAGGCGGGAAAAGGCGCCCGAGGGGGTGAAACGGTGTCAAAAAGTGTTTGGGGAGGGCGGGGGAGGGGATTGGGTGGAACCCGGAAGTGGGAGGCGGAAACCCGGAAGTGGGAGGCGGAAACCGGAAGTGAGGGGGAGAGGAGCGGGGGAGGCGGGAAAAGGCGTCCGAGGGGGTGAAACGGTTTCAAAAAGTGTGTGGGGAGGGCGGGGGAGGGGATTGGGTGGAACCCGGAAGTGGGAGGCGGAAACCCGGAAGTGGGAGGCGGAAACCGGAAGTGAGGGGGAGAGGAGCGGGGGAGGCGGGAAAAGGCGTCCGAGGGGGTGAAACGGTGTCAAAAAGTGTTTGGGGAGGGCGGGGGAGGGGATTTGTTGGAACCCGGAAGTGGGAGGCGGAAACCCGGAAGTGGGAGGCGGAAACCGGAAGTGAGGGGGAGAGGAGCGGGGGAGGCGGGAAAAGGCGCGCGAGGGGGTGAAAGGGTGTAAAAAAGTGTTTGGGGAGGGCGGGGAGGGGATTTGTTGGAACCCGGAAGTGGGAGGCGGAAACCCGGAAGTGGGAGGCGGAAACCGGAAGTGAGGGGGAGAGGAGCGGGGGAGGCGGGAAAAGGCGTCCGAGGGGGTGAAACGGTGTAAAAAAGTGTTTGGGGAGGGCGGGGGAGGGGATTGGGTGGAACCCGGAAGTGGGAGTCGTAAACCCGGAAGTGGGAGGCGGAAACCGGAAGTGAGGGGGAGAGGAGCGGGGGAGGCGGGAAAAGGCGTCCGAGGGGGTGAAAGGGTGTAAAAAAGTGTTTGGGGAGGGCGGGGGAGGGGATTTGTTGGAACCCGGAAGTGGGAGGCGGAAACCCGGAAGTGGGAGGCGGAAACCGGAAGTGAGGGGGAGAGGAGCGGGGGAGGCGGGAAAAGGCGTCCGAGGGGGGGAAACGGTGTCAAAAAGTGTTTGGGGAGGGCGGGGGAGGGGATTGGGTGGAACCCGGAAGTGGGAGGCGGAAACCCGGAAGTGGGAGGCGGAAACCGGAAGTGAGGGGGAGAGGAGCGGGGGAGGCGGGAAAAGGCGTCCGAGGGGGTGAAACGGTTTCAAAAAATGTGTGGGGAGGGCGGGGGAGGGGATTGGGTGGAACCCGGAAGTGGGAGGCGGAAACCCGGAAGTGGGAGGCGGAAACCGGAAGTGAGGGGGAGAGGAGCGGGGGAGGCGGGAAAAGGCGTCCGAGGGGGTGAAAGGGTGTAAAAAAGTGTTTGGGGAGGGCGGGGAGGGGATTTGTTGGAACCCGGAAGTGGGAGGCGGAAACCCGGAAGTGGGAGGCCGAAACCGGAAGTGAGGGGGAGAGGAGCGGGGGAGGCGGGAAAAGGCGTCCGAGGGGGTGAAAGGGTGTAAAAAAGTGTTTGGGGAGGGCGGGGGAGGGGATTTGTTGGAACCCGGAAGTGGGAGGCGGAAACCCGGAAGTGGCAGGCGGAAACCGGAAGTGAGGGGGAGAGGAGCGGGGGAGGCGGGAAAAGGCGCCCGAGGGGGTGAAACGGTGTAAAAAAGTGTTTGGGGAGGGCGGGGAGGGGATTTGTTGGAACCCGGAAGTGGGAGGCGGAAACCCGGAAGTGGGAGGCGGAAACCGGAAGTGAGGGGGAGAGGAGCGGGGGAGGCGGGAAAAGGCGTCCGAGGGGGTGAAACGGTGTCAAAAAGTGTTTGGGGAGGGCAGTGAGGGGATTGGGTGGAACCCGGAAGTGGGAGGCGGAAACCCGGAAGTGGGAGGCGGAAACCGGAAGTGAGGGGGAGAGGAGCGGGGGAGGCGGGAAAAGGCGCGCGAGGGGGTGAAAGGTTGTAAAAAAGTGTTTGGGGAGGGCGGGGAGGGGATTTGTTGGAACCCGGAAGTGGGAGGCGGAAACCCGGAAGTGGGAGGCGGAAACCGGAAGTGAGGGGGAGAGGAGCGGGGGAGGCGGGAAAAGGCGCGCGAGGGGGTGAAAGGGTGTCAAAAAGTGTTTGGGGAGGGCGGGGGAGGGGATTTGTTGGAACCCGGAAGTGGGAGGCGGAAACCCGGAAGTGGGATGCCGAAACCGGAAGTGAGGGGGAGAGGAGCGGGGGAGGCGGGAAAAGGCGTCCGAGGGGGTGAAACGGTGTAAAAAAGTGTTTGGGGAGGGCGGGGGAGGGGATTTGTTGGAACCCGGAAGTGGGAGGCGGAAACCCGGAAGTGGGAGGCGGAAACCGGAAGTGAGGGGGAGAGGAGCGGGGGAGGCGGGAAAAGGCGCCCGAGGGGGGGAAACGGTGTAAAAAAGTGTTTGGGGAGGGCGGGGGAGGGGATTTGTTGGAACCCGGAAGTGGGAGGCGGAAACCCGGAAGTGGGAGGCGGAAACCGGAAGTGAGGGGGAGAGGAGCGGGGGAGGCGGGAAAAGGCGCCCGAGGGGGTGAAACGGTGTAAAAAAGTGCTTGGGGAGGGCGGGGGAGGGGATTGGGTGGAACCCGGAAGTGGGAGGCGGAAACCCGGAAGTGGGAGGCGGAAACCGGAAGTGAGGGGGAGAGGAGCGGGGGAGGCGGGAAAAGGCGCCCGAGGGGGTGAAACGGTTTCAAAAAGTGTGTGGGGAGGGCGGGGGAGGGGATTGGGTGGAACCCGGAAGTGGGAGGCGGAAACCCGGAAGTGGGAGGCGGAAACCGGAAGTGAGGGGGAGAGGAGCGGGGGAGGCGGGAAAAGGCGTTCGAGGGGGGGAAACGGTGTAAAAAAGTGTTTGGGGAGGGCGGGGGAGGGGATTTGTTGGAACCCGGAAGTGGGAGGCGGAAACCCGGAAGTGGGAGGCGGAAACCGGAAGTGAGGGGGAGAGGAGCGGGGGAGGCGGGAAAAGGCGTGCGAGGGGGTGAAACGGTGTAAAAAAGTGTTTGGGGAGGGCGGGGGAGGGGATTTGTTGGAACCCGGAAGTGGGAGGCGGAAACCCGGAAGTGGGAGGCCGAAACCGGAAGTGAGGGGGAGAGGAGCGGGGGAGGCGGGAAAAGGCGCCCGAGGGGGTGAAACGGTTTCAAAAAGTGTGTGGGGAGGGCGGGGGAGGGGATTTGTTGGAACCCGGAAGTGGGAGGCGGAAACCCGGAAGTGGGAGGCCGAAACCGGAAGTGAGGGGGAGAGGAGCGGGGGAGGCGGGAAAAGGCGTCCGAGGGGGGTGAAACGGTTTCAAAAAGTGTTTGGGGAGGGCGGGGGAGGGGATTTGTTGGAACCCGGAAGTGGGAGGCGGAAACCCGGAAGTGGGAGGCGGAAACCGGAAGTGAGGGGGAGAGGAGCGGGGGAGGCGGGAAAAGGCGTGCGAGGGGGTGAAACGGTGTAAAAAAGTGTTTGGGGAGGGCGGGGGAGGGGATTTGTTGGAACCCGGAAGTGGGAGGCGGAAACCCGGAAGTGGGAGGCGGAAACCGGAAGTGAGGGGGAGAGGAGCGGGGGAGGCGGGAAAAGGCGTCCGAGGGGGTGAAACGGTGTCAAAAAGTGCTTGGGGAGGGCGGGGGAGGGGATTTGTTGGAACTCGGAAGTGGGAGGCGGAAACCCGGAAGTGGGAGGCCGAAACCGGAAGTGAGGGGGAGAGGAGCGGGGGAGGCGGGAAAAGGCGTCCGAGGGGGGTGAAACGGTTTCAAAAAGTGTTTGGGGAGGGCGGGGGAGGGGATTGGGTGGAACCCGGAAGTGGGAGGCGGAAACCCGGAAGTGGGATGCCGAAACCGGAAGTGAGGGGGAGAGGAGCGGGGGAGGCGGAAAAGGCGTCCGAGGGGGTGAAACGGTGTCAAAAAGTGTTTGGGGAGGGCGGGGGAGGGGATTTGTTGGAACCCGGAAGTGGGAGGCGGAAACCCGGAAGTGGGAGGCGGAAACCGGAAGTGAGGGGGAGAGGAGCGGGGGAGGCGGGAAAAGGCGCGCGAGGGGGTGAAACGGTGTAAAAAAGTGCTTGGGGAGGGCGGGGGAGGGGATTGGGTGGAACCCGGAAGTGGGAGGCGGAAACCCGGAAGTGGGAGGCCGAAACCGGAAGTGAGGGGGAGAGGAGCGGGGGAGGCGGGAAAAGGCGCCCGAGGGGGTGAAACGGTTTCAAAAAGTGTGTGGGGAGGGCGGGGGAGGGGATTGGGTGGAACCCGGAAGTGGGAGGCGGAAACCCGGAAGTGGGAGGCCGAAACCGGAAGTGAGGGGGAGAGGAGCGGGGGAGGCGGGAAAAGGCGCCCGAGGGGGGGAAACGGTGTAAAAAAGTGTTTGGGGAGGGCGGGGGAGGGGATTTGTTGGAACCCGGAAGTGGGAGGCGGAAACCCGGAAGTGGGAGGCGGAAACCGGAAGTGAGGGGGAGAGGAGCGGGGGAGGCGGGAAAAGGCGTGCGAGGGGGTGAAACGGTGTAAAAAAGTGTTTGGGGAGGGCGGGGGAGGGGATTTGTTGGAACCCGGAAGTGGGAGGCGGAAACCCGGAAGTGGGAGGCGGAAACCGGAAGTGAGGGGGAGAGGAGCGGGGGAGGCGGGAAAAGGCGTCCGAGGGGGTGAAACGGTGTCAAAAAGTGTTTGGGGAGGGCGGGGGAGGGGATTGGGTGGAACCCGGAAGTGGGAGGCGGAAACCCGGAAGTGGGAGGCGGAAACCGGAAGTGAGGGGGAGAGGAGCGGGGGAGGCGGGAAAAGGCGTCCGAGGGGGTGAAACGGTTTCAAAAAATGTGTGGGGAGGGCGGGGGAGGGGATTGGGTGGAACCCGGAAGTGGGAGGCGGAAACCCGGAAGTGGGAGGCGGAAACCGGAAGTGAGGGGGAGAGGAGCGGGGGAGGCGGGAAAAGGCGTCCGAGGGGGTGAAACGGTGTAAAAAAGTGTTTGGGGAGGGCGGGGGAGGGGATTGGGTGGAACCCGGAAGTGGGAGGCGGAAACCCGGAAGTGGGAGGCCGAAACCGGAAGTGAGGGGGAGAGGAGCGGGGGAGGCGGGAAAAGGCGCCCGAGGGGGGGAAACGGTGTAAAAAAGTGTTTGGGGAGGGCGGGGGAGGGGATTTGTTGGAACCCGGAAGTGGGAGGCGGAAACCCGGAAGTGGGAGGCGGAAACCGGAAGTGAGGGGGAGAGGAGCGGGGGAGGCGGGAAAAGGCGTGCGAGGGGGTGAAACGGTGTAAAAAAGTGTTTGGGGAGGGCGGGGGAGGGGATTTGTTGGAACCCGGAAGTGGGAGGCGGAAACCCGGAAGTGGGAGGCGGAAACCGGAAGTGAGGGGGAGAGGAGCGGGGGAGGCGGGAAAAGGCGTCCGAGGGGGTGAAACGGTGTCAAAAAGTGTTTGGGGAGGGCGGGGGAGGGGATTGGGTGGAACCCGGAAGTGGGAGGCGGAAACCCGGAAGTGGGAGGCGGAAACCGGAAGTGAGGGGGAGAGGAGCGGGGGAGGCGGGAAAAGGCGTCCGAGGGGGTGAAACGGTTTCAAAAAATGTGTGGGGAGGGCGGGGGAGGGGATTGGGTGGAACCCGGAAGTGGGAGGCGGAAACCCGGAAGTGGGAGGCGGAAACCGGAAGTGAGGGGGAGAGGAGCGGGGGAGGCGGGAAAAGGCGTCCGAGGGGGTGAAACGGTGTAAAAAAGTGTTTGGGGAGGGCGGGGGAGGGGATTGGGTGGAACCCGGAAGTGGGAGGCGGAAACCCGGAAGTGGGAGTCGGAAACCGGAAGTGAGGGGGAGAGGAGCGGGGGAGGCGGGAAAAGGCGTCCGAGGGGGTGAAACGGTTTCAAAAAGTGTGTGGGGAGGGCGGGGGAGGGGATTGGGTGGAACCCGGAAGTGGGAGGCGGAAACCCGGAAGTGGGAGGCCGAAACCGGAAGTGAGGGGGAGAGGAGCGGGGGAGGCGGAAAAGGCGTCCGAGGGGGGGAAACGGTGTAAAAAAGTGTTTGGGGAGGGCGGGGAGGGGATTTGTTGGAACCCGGAAGTGGGAGGCGGAAACCCGGAAGTGGGAGGCGGAAACCGGAAGTGAGGGGGAGAGGAGCGGGGGAGGCGGGAAAAGGCGTCCGAGGGGGTGAAACGGTGTCAAAAAGTGCTTGGGGAGGGCGGGGGAGGGGATTTGTTGGAACCCGGAAGTGGGAGGCGGAAACCCGGAAGTGGGAGGCCGAAACCGGAAGTGAGGGGGAGAGGAGCGGGGGAGGCGGGAAAAGGCGTCCGAGGGGGGTGAAACGGTTTCAAAAAGTGTTTGGGGAGGGCGGGGGAGGGGATTTGTTGGAACCCGGAAGTGGGAGGCGGAAACCCGGAAGTGGGAGGCCGAAACCGGAAGTGAGGGGGAGAGGAGCGGGGGAGGCGGGAAAAGGCGTCCGAGGGGGTGAAACGGTGTAAAAAAGTGTTTGGGGAGGGCGGGGGAGGGGATTTGTTGGAACCCGGAAGTGGGAGGCGGAAACCCGGAAGTGGGAGGCCGAAACCGGAAGTGAGGGGGAGAGGAGCGGGGGAGGCGGGAAAAGGCGCCCGAGGGGGGTGAAATGGTGTAAAAAAGTGCTTGGGGAGGGCGGGGGAGGGGATTTGTTGGAACCCGGAAGTGGGAGGCGGAAACCCGGAAGTGGGAGGCCGAAACCGGAAGTGAGGGGGAGAGGAGCGGGGGAGGCGGGAAAAGGCGTCCGAGGGGGTGAAACGGTGTCAAAAAGTGTTTGGGGAGGGCGGGGGAGGGGATTGGGTGGAACCCGGAAGTGGGAGGCGGAAACCCGGAAGTGGGAGGCGGAAACCGGAAGTGAGGGGGAGAGGAGCGGGGGAGGCGGGAAAAGGCGTCCGAGGGGGTGAAACGGTGTCAAAAAGTGTTTGGGGAGGGCGGGGGAGGGGATTGGGTGGAACCCGGAAGTGGGAGGCGGAAACCCGGAAGTGGGAGGCGGAAACCGGAAGTGAGGGGGAGAGGAGCGGGGGAGGCGGGAAAAGGCGCGCGAGGGGGTGAAACGGTTTCAAAAAGTGTTTGGGGAGGGCGGGGGAGGGGATTTGTTGGAACCCGGAAGTGGGAGTCGTAAACCCGGAAGTGGGAGGCGGAAACCGGAAGTGAGGGGGAGAGGAGCGGGGGAGGCGGGAAAAGGCGTCCGAGGGGGTGAAACGGTGTAAAAAAGTGTTTGGGGAGGGCGGGGGAGGGGATTTGTTGGAACCCGGAAGTGGGAGACGGAAACCCGGAAGTGGGAGTCGGAAACCGGAAGTGAGGGGGAGAGGAGCGGGGGAGGCGGGAAAAGGCGTCCGAGGGGGTGAAACGGTGTCAAAAAGTGTTTGGGGAGGGCGGGGGAGGGGATTTGTTGGAACCCGGAAGTGGGAGGCGGAAACCCGGAAGTGGGAGGCGGAAACCGGAAGTGAGGGGGAGAGGAGCGGGGGAGGCGGGAAAAGGCGTCCGAGGGGGTGAAACGGTGTAAAAAAGTGCTTGGGGAGGGCGGGGGAGGGGATTGGGTGGAACCCGGAAGTGGGAGGCGGAAACCCGGAAGTGGGAGTCGGAAACCGGAAGTGAGGGGGAGAGGAGCGGGGGAGGCGGGAAAAGGCGCCCGAGGGGGTGAAACGGTTTCAAAAAGTGTGTGGGGAGGGCGGGGGAGGGGATTGGGTGGAACCCGGAAGTGGGAGGCGGAAACCCGGAAGTGGGAGGCCGAAACCGGAAGTGAGGGGGAGAGGAGCGGGGGAGGCGGGAAAAGGCGTCCGAGGGGGGGAAACGGTGTAAAAAAGTGTGTGGGGAGGGCGGGGGAGGGGATTTGTTGGAACCCGGAAGTGGGAGGCGGAAACCCGGAAGTGGGAGGCCGAAACCGGAAGTGAGGGGGAGAGGAGCGGGGGAGGCGGGAAAAGGCGTCCGAGGGGGTGAAACGGTGTCAAAAAGTGTTTGGGGAGGGCGGGGGAGGGGATTTGTTGGAACCCGGAAGTGGGAGGCGGAAACCCGGAAGTGGGAGGCGGAAACCGGAAGTGAGGGGGAGAGGAGCGGGGGAGGCGGGAAAAGGCGTCCGAGGGGGGGAAACGGTGTCAAAAAGTGTTTGGGGAGGGCGGGGGAGGGGATTGGGTGGAACCCGGAAGTGGGAGGCGGAAACCCGGAAGTGGGAGGCCGAAACCGGAAGTGAGGGGGAGAGGAGCGGGGGAGGCGGGAAAAGGCGTCCGAGGGGGTGAAACGGTTTCAAAAAATGTGTGGGGAGGGCGGGGGAGGGGATTGGGTGGAACCCGGAAGTGGGAGGCGGAAACCCGGAAGTGGGAGGCGGAAACCGGAAGTGAGGGGGAGAGGAGCGGGGGAGGCGGGAAAAGGCGTCCGAGGGGGTGAAACGGTGTAAAAAAGTGTTTGGGGAGGGCGGGGGAGGGGATTGGGTGGAACCCGGAAGTGGGAGGCGGAAACCCGGAAGTGGGAGTCGGAAACCGGAAGTGAGGGGGAGAGGAGCGGGGGAGGCGGGAAAAGGCGTCCGAGGGGGTGAAACGGTTTCAAAAAGTGTTTGGGGAGGGCGGGGGAGGGGATTGGGTCGAACCCGGAAGTGGGAGGCGGAAACCCGGAAGTGGGATGCCGAAACCGGAAGTGAGGGGGAGAGGAGCAGGGGAGGCGGGAAAAGGCGTCCGAGGGGGTGAAACGGTGTCAAAAAGTGTTTGGGGAGGGCGGGGGAGGGGATTTGTTGGAACCCGGAAGTGGGAGGCGGAAACCCGGAAGTGGGATGCCGAAACCGGAAGTGAGGGGGAGAGGAGCGGGGGAGGCGGGAAAAGGCGTCCGAGGGGGTGAAACGGTGTCAAAAAGTGTTTGGGGAGGGCGGGGGAGGGGATTGGGTGGAACCCGGAAGTGGGAGGCGGAAACCCGGAAGTGGGAGGCGGAAACCGGAAGTGAGGGGGAGAGGAGCGGGGGAGGCGGGAAAAGGCGCCCGAGGGGGGGAAACGGTGTCAAAAAGTGTTTGGGGAGGGCGGGGGAGGGGATTTGTTGGAACCCGGAAGTGGGAGGCGGAAACCCGGAAGTGGGAGGCGGAAACCGGAAGTGAGGGGGAGAGGAGCGGGGGAGGCGGGAAAAGGCGTCCGAGGGGGGTGAAACGGTGTCAAAAAGTGTGTGGGGAGGGCGGGGGAGGGGATTGGGTGGAACCCGGAAGTGGGAGGCGGAAACCCGGAAGTGGGAGGCCGAAACCGGAAGTGAGGGGGAGAGGAGCGGGGGAGGCGGGAAAAGGCGTGCGAGGGGGTGAAACGGTGTCAAAAAGTGTTTGGGGAGGGCGGGGGAGGGGATTTGTTGGAACCCGGAAGTGGGAGGCGGAAACCCGGAAGTGGGAGGCGGAAACCGGAAGTGAGGGGGAGAGGAGCGGGGGAGGCGGGAAAAGGCGCGCGAGGGGGTGAAAGGGTATAAAAAAGTGTTTGGGGAGAGCGGGGAGGGGATTTGTTGGAACCCGGAAGTGGGAGTCGTAAACCCGGAAGTGGGAGGCCGAAACCGGAAGTGAGGGGGAGAGGAGCGGGGGAGGCGGGAAAAGGCGTCCGAGGGGGTGAAACGGTGTAAAAAAGTGTTTGGGGAGGGCGGGGGAGGGGATTTGTTGGAACCCGGAAGTGGGAGTCGTAAACCCGGAAGTGGGAGGCGGAAACCGGAAGTGAGGGGGAGAGGAGCGGGGGAGGCGGGAAAAGGCGTCCGAGGGGGTGAAACGGTGTAAAAAAGTGTTTGGGGAGGGCGGGGGAGGGGATTTGTTGGAACCCGGAAGTGGGAGGCGGAAACCCGGAAGTGGCAGGCGGAAACCGGAAGTGAGGGGGAGAGGAGCGGGGGAGGCGGGAAAAGGCGTGCGAGGGGGTGAAACGGTGTAAAAAAGTGTTTGGGGAGGGCGGGGAGGGGATTTGTTGGAACCCGGAAGTGGGAGTCGGAAACCCGGAAGTGGGAGGCGGAAACCCGGAAGTGGGAGGCGGAAACCGGAAGTGAGGGGGAGAGGAGCGGGGGAGGCGGGAAAAGGCGCCCGAGGGGGTGAAACGGCGTAAAAAAGTGTTTGGGGAGGGCGGGGAGGGGATTTGTTGGAACCCGGAAGTGGGAGTCGTAAACCCGGAAGTGGGAGGCGGAAACCGGAAGTGAGGGGGAGAGGAGCGGGGGAGGCGGGAAAAGGCGTCCGAGGGGGGGAAACGGTGTAAAAAAGTGTTTGGGGAGGGCGGGGAGGGGATTTGTTGGAACCCGGAAGTGGGAGGCGGAAACCCGGAAGTGGGAGGCGGAAACCGGAAGTGAGGGGGAGAGGAGCGGGGGAGGCGGGAAAAGGAGTGCGAGGGGGTGAAAGGGTGTAAAAAAGTGTTTGGGGAGGGCGGGGGAGGGGATTTGTTGGAACCCGGAAGTGGGAGTCGGAAACCCGGAAGTGGGAGGCGGAAACCGGAAGTGAGGGGGAGAGGAGCGGGGGAGGCGGGAAAAGGCGCGCGAGGGGGTGAAAGGGTGTAAAAAAGTGTTTGGGGAGGGCGGGGAGGGGATTTGTTGGAACCCGGAAGTGGGAGGCGGAAACCCGGAAGTGGGAGGCGGAAACCGGAAGTGAGGGGGAGAGGAGCGGGGGAGGCGGGAAAAGGCGCCCGAGGGGGTGAAAGGGTGTCAAAAAGTGTTTGGGGAGGGCGGGGAGGGGATTTGTTGGAACCCGGAAGTGGGAGTCGGAAACCCGGAAGTGGGAGTCGGAAACCGGAAGTGAGGGGGAGAGGAGCGGGGGAGGCGGGAAAAGGCGTGCGAGGGGGTGAAACGGTGTAAAAAAGTGTTTGGGGAGGGCGGGGAGGGGATTTGTTGGAACCCGGAAGTGGGAGGCGGAAACCCGGAAGTGGGAGGCCGAAACCGGAAGTGAGGGGGAGAGGAGCAGGGGAGGCGGGAAAAGGCGTCCGAGGGGGGGAAACGGTGTCAAAAAGTGTTTGGGGAGGGCGGGGGAGGGGATTTGTTGGAACCCGGAAGTGGGAGGCGGAAACCCGGAAGTGGGATGCCGAAACCGGAAGTGAGGGGGAGAGGAGCGGGGGAGGCGGGAAAAGGCGTCCGAGGGGGTGAAACGGTGTCAAAAAGTGTTTGGGGAGGGCGGGGGAGGGGATTGGGTGGAACCCGGAAGTGGGAGTCGTAAACCCGGAAGTGGGAGGCGGAAACCGGAAGTGAGGGGGAGAGGAGCGGGGGAGGTGGGAAAAGGCGCGCGAGGGGGTGAAAGGGTGTAAAAAAGTGTTTGGGGAGGGCGGGGAGGGGATTTGTTGGAACCCGGAAGTGGGAGGCGGAAACCCGGAAGTGGGAGGCGGAAACCGGAAGTGAGGGGGAGAGGAGCGGGGGAGGCGGGAAAAGGCGTGCGAGGGGGTGAAACGGTGTAAAAAAGTGTTTGGGGAGGGCAGTGAGGGGATTTGTTGGAACCCGGAAGTGGGAGGCGGAAACCCGGAAGTGGGAGGCGGAAACCGGAAGTGAGGGGGAGAGGAGCGGGGGAGGCGGGAAAAGGCGCGCGAGGGGGTGAAAGGGTGTAAAAAAGTGTGTGGGGAGGGCGGGGAGGGGATTTGTTGGAACCCGGAAGTGGGAGGCGGAAACCCGGAAGTGGGAGGCGGAAACCGGAAGTGAGGGGGAGAGGAGCGGGGGAGGCGGGAAAAGGCGTCCGAGGGGGTGAAACGGTGTCAAAAAGTGTTTGGGGAGGGCGGGGGAGGGGATTTGTTGGAACCCGGAAGTGGGAGGCGGAAACCCGGAAGTGGGAGGCCGAAACCGGAAGTGAGGGGGAGAGGAGCGGGGGAGGCGGGAAAAGGCGTGCGAGGGGGTGAAAGGGTGTAAAAAAGTGTTTGGGGAGGGCGGGGAGGGGATTTGTTGGAACCCGGAAGTGGGAGGCGGAAACCCGGAAGTGGGAGGCGGAAACCGGAAGTGAGGGGGAGAGGAGCGGGGGAGGCGGGAAAAGGCGCGCGAGGGGGTGAAAGGGTGTAAAAAAGTGTTTGGGGAGGGCGGGGGAGGGGATTGGGTGGAACCCGGAAGTGGGAGGCGGAAACCCGGAAGTGGGAGGCGGAAACCGGAAGTGAGGGGGAGAGGAGCGGGGGAGGCGGGAAAAGGCGCCCGAGGGGGTGAAACGGTTTCAAAAAGTGTGTGGGGAGGGCGGGGGAGGGGATTGGGTGGAACCCGGAAGTGGGAGGCGGAAACCCGGAAGTGGGAGGCGGAAACCGGAAGTGAGGGGGAGAGGAGCGGGGGAGGCGGGAAAAGGCGCCCGAGGGGGTGAAACGGTTTCAAAAAGTGTGTGGGGAGGGCGGGGGAGGGGATTGGGTGGAACACGGAAGTGGGAGGCGGAAACCCGGAAGTGGGAGGCGGAAACCGGAAGTGAGGGGGAGAGGAGCGGGGGAGGCGGGAAAAGGCGTCCGAGGGGGTGAAACGGTGTCAAAAAGTGTTTGGGGAGGGCGGGGGAGGGGATTGGGTGGAACCCGGAAGTGGGAGGCGGAAACCCGGAAGTGGGAGGCGGAAACCGGAAGTGAGGGGGAGAGGAGCGGGGGAGGCGGGAAAAGGCGCCCGAGGGGGGTGAAACGGTGTAAAAAAGTGCTTGGGGAGGGCGGGGGAGGGGATTTGTTGGAACCCGGAAGTGGGAGGCGGAAACCCGGAAGTGGGAGGCGGAAACCGGAAGTGAGGGGGAGAGGAGCGGGGGAGGCGGGAAAAGGCGTCCGAGGGGGTGAAACGGTGTAAAAAAGTGCTTGGGGAGGGCGGGGGAGGGGATTGGGTGGAACCCGGAAGTGGGAGGCGGAAACCCGGAAGTGGGAGGCGGAAACCGGAAGTGAGGGGGAGAGGAGCGGGGGAGGCGGGAAAAGGCGCCCGAGGGGGTGAAACGGTTTCAAAAAGTGTGTGGGGAGGGCGGGGGAGGGGATTGGGTGGAACCCGGAAGTGGGAGGCGGAAACCCGGAAGTGGGAGGCCAAAACCGGAAGTGAGGGGGAGAGGAGCGGGGGAGGCGGGAAAAGGCGTCCGAGGGGGTGAAACGGTGTCAAAAAGTGTTTGGGGAGGGCGGGGGAGGGGATTTGTTGGAACCCGGAAGTGGGAGGCGGAAACCCGGAAGTGGGAGGCGGAAACCGGAAGTGAGGGGGAGAGGAGCGGGGGAGGCGGGAAAAGGCGTCCGAGGGGGTGAAACGGTGTCAAAAAGTGCTTGGGGAGGGCGGGGGAGGGGATTGGGTGGAACCCGGAAGTGGGAGGCGGAAACCCGGAAGTGGGAGGCCGAAACCGGAAGTGAGGGGGAGAGGAGCGGGGGAGGCGGGAAAAGGCGCCCGAGGGGGTGAAACGGTGTCAAAAAGTGTGTGGGGAGGGCGGGGGAGGGGATTGGGTGGAACCCGGAAGTGGGAGGCGGAAACCCGGAAGTGGGAGGCGGAAACCGGAAGTGAGGGGGAGAGGAGCGGGGGAGGCGGGAAAAGGCGCCCGAGGGGGGGAAACGGTGTCAAAAAGTGTTTCGGGAGGGCGGGGGAGGGGATTGGGTGGAACCCGGAAGTGGGAGGCGGAAACCCGGAAGTGGGAGGCCGAAACCGGAAGTGAGGGGGAGAGGAGCGGGGGAGGCGGGAAAAGGCGTCCGAGGGGGTGAAACGGTGTAAAAAAGTGCTTGGGGAGGGCGGGGGAGGGGATTGGGTGGAACCCGGAAGTGGGAGGCGGAAACCCGGAAGTGGGAGGCGGAAACCGGAAGTGAGGGGGAGAGGAGCGGGGGAGGCGGGAAAAGGCGTCCGAGGGGGTGAAAGGGTGTAAAAAAGTGTTTGGGGAGGGCGGGGGAGGGGATTTGTTGGAACCCGGAAGTGGGAGGCGGAAACCCGGAAGTGGGAGGCGGAAACCGGAAGTGAGGGGGAGAGGAGCGGGGGAGGCGGGAAAAGGCGTCCGAGGGGGGGAAACGGTGTAAAAAAGTGTTTGGGGAGGGCGGGGGAGGGGATTGGGTGGAACCCGGAAGTGGGAGGCGGAAACCCGGAAGTGGGAGGCGGAAACCGGAAGTGAGGGGGAGAGGAGCGGGGGAGGCGGGAAAAGGCGTCCGAGGGGGTGAAACGGTGTAAAAAAGTGTTTGGGGAGGGCGGGGGAGGGGATTTGTTGGAACCCGGAAGTGGGAGGCGGAAACCCGGAAGTGGGAGGCGGAAACCGGAAGTGAGGGGGAGAGGAGCGGGGGAGGCGGGAAAAGGCGTCCGAGGGGGTGAAACGGTGTCAAAAAGTGCTTGGGGAGGGCGGGGGAGGGGATTTGTTGGAACCCGGAAGTGGGAGGCGGAAACCCGGAAGTGGGAGGCGGAAACCGGAAGTGAGGGGGAGAGGAGCGGGGGAGGCGGGAAAAGGCGTCCGAGGGGGGTGAAACGGTTTCAAAAAGTGTTTGGGGAGGGCGGGGGAGGGGATTTGTTGGAACCCGGAAGTGGGAGGCGGAAACCCGGAAGTGGGAGGCGGAAACCGGAAGTGAGGGGGAGAGGAGCGGGGGAGGCGGGAAAAGGCGTCCGAGGGGGTGAAACGGTGTCAAAAAGTGTTTGGGGAGGGCGGGGGAGGGGATTTGTTGGAACCCGGAAGTGGGAGGCGGAAACCCGGAAGTGGGAGGCCGAAACCGGAAGTGAGGGGGAGAGGAGCGGGGGAGGCGGGAAAAGGCGCCCGAGGGGGGTGAAACGGTGTAAAAAAGTGCTTGGGGAGGGCGGGGGAGGGGATTTGTTGGAACCCGGAAGTGGGAGGCGGAAACCCGGAAGTGGGAGGCCGAAACCGGAAGTGAGGGGGAGAGGAGCGGGGGAGGCGGGAAAAGGCGCCCGAGGGGGGTGAAACGGTGTAAAAAAGTGTTTGGGGAGGGCGGGGGAGGGGATTTGTTGGAACCCGGAAGTGGGAGGCGGAAACCCGGAAGTGGGAGGCGGAAACCGGAAGTGAGGGGGAGAGGAGCGGGGGAGGCGGGAAAAGGCGTCCGAGGGGGTGAAACGGTGTCAAAAAGTGTTTGGGGAGGGCGGGGGAGGGGATTGGGTGGAACCCGGAAGTGGGAGGCGGAAACCCGGAAGTGGGAGGCCGAAACCGGAAGTGAGGGGGAGAGGAGCGGGGGAGGCGGGAAAAGGCGTCCGAGGGGGTGAAACGGTGTCAAAAAGTGTTTGGGGAGGGCGGGGGAGGGGATTTGTTGGAACCCGGAAGTGGGAGGCGGAAACCCGGAAGTGGGAGGCCGAAACCGGAAGTGAGGGGGAGAGGAGCGGGGGAGGCGGGAAAAGGCGTCCGAGGGGGGGAAACGGTGTAAAAAAGTGTTTGGGGAGGGCGGGGGAGGGGATTTGTTGGAACCCGGAAGTGGGAGGCGGAAACCCGGAAGTGGGAGGCCGAAACCGGAAGTGAGGGGGAGAGGAGCGGGGGAGGCGGGAAAAGGCGTCCGAGGGGGTGAAACGGTGTAAAAAAGTGTTTGGGGAGGGCGGGGGAGGGGATTGGGTGGAACCCGGAAGTGGGAGGCGGAAACCCGGAAGTGGGAGGCCGAAACCGGAAGTGAGGGGGAGAGGAGCGGGGGAGGCGGGAAAAGGCGTCCGAGGGGGTGAAACGGTGTCAAAAAGTGTTTGGGGAGGGCGGGGGAGGGGATTGGGTGGAACCCGGAAGTGGGAGGCGGAAACCCGGAAGTGGGAGGCCGAAACCGGAAGTGAGGGGGAGAGGAGCGGGGGAGGCGGGAAAAGGCGTCCGAGGGGGTGAAACGGTGTAAAAAAGTGTTTGGGGAGGGCGGGGGAGGGGATTGGGTGGAACCCGGAAGTGGGAGGCGGAAACCCGGAAGTGGGAGGCGGAAACCGGAAGTGAGGGGGAGAGGAGCGGGGGAGGCGGGAAAAGGCGTCCGAGGGGGTGAAACGGTGTCAAAAAGTGTTTGGGGAGGGCGGGGGAGGGGATTGGGTGGAACCCGGAAGTGGGAGGCGGAAACCCGGAAGTGGGAGGCCGAAACCGGAAGTGAGGGGGAGAGGAGCGGGGGAGGCGGGAAAAGGCGTCCGAGGGGGTGAAACGGTGTCAAAAAGTGCTTGGGGAGGGCGGGGGAGGGGATTGGGTGGAACCCGGAAGTGGGAGGCGGAAACCCGGAAGTGGGAGGCCGAAACCGGAAGTGAGGGGGAGAGGAGCGGGGGAGGCGGGAAAAGGCGTCCGAGGGGGTGAAACGGTGTAAAAAAGTGCTTGGGGAGGGCGGGGGAGGGGATTTGTTGGAACCCGGAAGTGGGAGGCGGAAACCGGAAGTGAGGGGGAGAGGAGCGGGGGAGGCGGGAAAAGGCGCCCGAGGGGGTGAAACGGTGTAAAAAAGTGCTTGGGGAGGGCGGGGGAGGGGATTTGTTGGAACCCGGAAGTGGGAGGCGGAAACCCGGAAGTGGGATGCCGAAACCGGAAGTGAGGGGGAGAGGAGCGGGGGAGGCGGGAAAAGGCGTCCGAGGGGGTGAAACGATGTAAAAAAGTGTTTGGGGAGGGCGGGGGAGGGGATTTGTTGGAACCCGGAAGTGGGAGGCGGAAACCCGGAAGTGGGAGGCCGAAACCGGAAGTGAGGGGGAGAGGAGCGGGGGAGGCGGGAAAAGGCGTCCGAGGGGGTGAAACGGTGTCAAAAAGCGTTTGGGGAGGGCGGGGGAGGGGATTGGGTGGAACCCGGAAGTGGGAGGCGGAAACCGGAAGTGAGGGGGAGAGGAGCGGGGGAGGCGGGAAAAGGCGCCCGAGGGGGTGAAAGGGTGTAAAAAAGTGTTTGGGGAGGGCGGGGGAGGGGATTGGTTGGAACCCGGAAGTGGGAGGCGGAAACCCGGAAGTGGGAGGCGGAAACCGGAAGTGAGGGGGAGAGGAGCGGGGGAGGCGGGAAAAGGCGTCCGAGGGGGTGAAACGGTGTAAAAAAGTGTTTGGGGAGGGCGGGGGAGGGGATTTGTTGGAACCCGGAAGTGGGAGGCGGAAACCGGAAGTGAGGGGGAGAGGAGCGGGGGAGGCGGGAAAAGGCGCCCGAGGGGGTGAAACGGTGTAAAAAAGTGTTTGGGGAGGGCGGGGGAGGGGATTGGGTGGAATCCGGAAGTGGGAGGCGGAAACCCGGAAGTGGGAGGCGGAAACCGGAAGTGAGGGGGAGAGGAGCGGGGGAGGCGGGAAAAGGCGTCCGAGGGGGTGAAACGGTGTCAAAAAGTGTTTGGGGAGGGCGGGGGAGGGGATTTGTTGGAACCCGGAAGTGGGAGGCGGAAACCCGGAAGTGGGAGGCGGAAACCGGAAGTGAGGGGGAGAGGAGCGGGGGAGGCGGGAAAAGGCGTCCGAGGGGGTGAAACGGTGTCAAAAAGTGTTTGGGGAGGGCGGGGGAGGGGATTGGGTGGAACCCGGAAGTGGGAGGCGGAAACCCGGAAGTGGGAGGCGGAAACCGGAAGTGAGGGGGAGAGGAGCGGGGGAGGCGGGAAAAGGCGTCCGAGGGGGTGAAACGGTGTCAAAAAGTGTTTGGGGAGGGCGGGGGAGGGGATTTGTTGGAACCCGGAAGTGGGAGGCGGAAACCCGGAAGTGGGAGGCGGAAACCGGAAGTGAGGGGGAGAGGAGCGGGGGAGGCGGGAAAAGGCGTCCGAGGGGGTGAAACGGTGTCAAAAAGTGTTTGGGGAGGGCGGGGGAGGGGATTGGTTGGAACCCGGAAGTGGGAGGTGGAAACCCGGAAGTGGGAGGCCGAAACCGGAAGTGAGGGGGAGAGGAGCGGGGGAGGCGGGAAAAGGCGCCCGAGGGGGGTGAAACGGTGTAAAAAAGTGCTTGGGGAGGGCGGGGGAGGGGATTTGTTGGAACCCGGAAGTGGGAGGCGGAAACCCGGAAGTGGGAGGCGGAAACCGGAAGTGAGGGGGAGAGGAGCGGGGGAGGCGGGAAAAGGCGTCCGAGGGGGTGAAACGGTGTAAAAAAGTGCTTGGGGAGGGCGGGGGAGGGGATTGGGTGGAACCCGGAAGTGGGAGTCGGAAACCCGGAAGTGGGAGGCCGAAACCGGAAGTGAGGGGGAGAGGAGCGGGGGAGGCGGGAAAAGGCGCCCGAGGGGGTGAAACGGTTTCAAAAAGTGTGTGGGGAGGGCGGGGGAGGGGATTGGGTGGAACCCGGAAGTTGGAGGCGGAAACCCGGAAGTGGGAGGCCGAAACCGGAAGTGAGGGGGAGAGGAGCGGGGGAGGCGGGAAAAGGCGCCCGAGGGGGTGAAACGGTGTCAAAAAGTGTTTGGGGAGGGCGGGGGAGGGGATTTGTTGGAACCCGGAAGTGGGAGGCGGAAACCCGGAAGTGGGAGGCCGAAACCGGAAGTGAGGGGGAGAGGAGCGGGGGAGGCGGGAAAAGGCGCCCGAGGGGGTGAAACGGTGTCAAAAAGTGTTTGGGGAGGGCGGGGGAGGGGATTGGGTGGAACCCGGAAGTGGGAGGCGGAAACCCGGAAGTGGGAGGCCGAAACCGGAAGTGAGGGGGAGAGGAGCGGGGGAGGCGGGAAAAGGCGCCCGAGGGGGTGAAAGGGTGTAAAAAAGTGTTTGGGGAGGGCGGGGGAGGGGATTGGGTGGAACCCGGAAGTGGGAGGCGGAAACCCGGAAGTGAGGGGGAGAGGAGCGGGGGAGGCGGGAAAAGGCGTCCGAGGGGGGGAAACGGTGTAAAAAAGTGTTTGGGGAGGGCGGGGGAGGGGATTTGTTGGAACCCGGAAGTGGGAGGCGGAAACCCGGAAGTGGGAGGCGGAAACCGGAAGTGAGGGGGAGAGGAGCGGGGGAGGCGGGAAAAGGCGTCCGAGGGGGTGAAACGGTGTCAAAAAGTGTGTGGGGAGGGCGGGGGAGGGGATTTGGTGGAACCCGGAAGTGGGAGGCGGAAACCCGGAAGTGGGAGGCGGAAACCGGAAGTGAGGGGGAGAGGAGCGGGGGAGGCGGGAAAAGGCGTCCGAGGGGGTGAAACGGTGTCAAAAAGTGCTTGGGGAGGGCGGGGGAGGGGATTGGGTGGAACCCGGAAGTGGGAGGCGGAAACCCGGAAGTGGGAGGCCGAAACCGGAAGTGAGGGGGAGAGGAGCGGGGGAGGCGGGAAAAGGCGCCCGAGGGGGTGAAACGGTGTCAAAAAGTGTTTGGGGAGGGCGGGGGAGGGGATTGGGTGGAACCCGGAAGTGGGAGGCGGAAACCCGGAAGTGGGAGGCCGAAACCGGAAGTGAGGGGGAGAGGAGCGGGGGAGGCGGGAAAAGGCGCCCGAGGGGGGGAAACGGTGTCAAAAAGTGTTTGGGGAGGGCGGGGGAGGGGATTTGTTGGAACCCGGAAGTGGGAGGCGGAAACCCGGAAGTGGGAGGCGGAAACCGGAAGTGAGGGGGAGAGGAGCGGGGGAGGCGGGAAAAGGCGCCCGAGGGGGTGAAACGGTGTCAAAAAGTGTTTGGGGAGGGCGGGGGAGGGGATTGGGTGGAACCCGGAAGTGGGAGGCGGAAACCCGGAAGTGGGAGGCCGAAACCGGAAGTGAGGGGGAGAGGAGCGGGGGAGGCGGGAAAAGGCGCCCGAGGGGGGGAAACGGTGTAAAAAAGTGTTTGGGGAGGGCGGGGGAGGGGATTGGGTGGAACCCGGAAGTGGGAGGCGGAAACCCGGAAGTGGGAGTCGGAAACCGGAAGTGAGGGGGAGAGGAGCGGGGGAGGCGGGAAAAGGCGTCCGAGGGGGTGAAACGGTGTCAAAAAGTGCTTGGGGAGGGCGGGGGAGGGGATTTGTTGGAACCCGGAAGTGGGAGGCGGAAACCCGGAAGTGGGAGGCGGAAACCGGAAGTGAGGGGGAGAGGAGCGGGGGAGGCGGGAAAAGGCGTGCGAGGGGGTGAAAGGGTGTAAAAAAGTGTTTGGGGAGGGCGGGGGAGGGGATTTGTTGGAACCCGGAAGTGGGAGGCGGAAACCCGGAAGTGGGAGGCGGAAACCGGAAGTGAGGGGGAGAGGAGCGGGGGAGGCGGGAAAAGGCGTCCGAGGGGGTGAAACGGTGTAAAAAAGTGTTTGGGGAGGGCGGGGGAGGGGATTTGTTGGAACCCGGAAGTGGGAGGCGGAAACCCGGAAGTGGGAGGCGGAAACCGGAAGTGAGGGGGAGAGGAGCGGGGGAGGCGGGAAAAGGCGTCCGAGGGGGTGAAACGGTGTCAAAAAGTGCTTGGGGAGGGCGGGGGAGGGGATTTGTTGGAACCCGGAAGTGGGAGGCGGAAACCCGGAAGTGGGAGGCCGAAACCGGAAGTGAGGGGGAGAGGAGCGGGGGAGGCGGGAAAAGGCGTCCGAGGGGGGTGAAACGGTTTCAAAAAGTGTTTGGGGAGGGCGGGGGAGGGGATTTGTTGGAACCCGGAAGTGGGAGGCGGAAACCCGGAAGTGGGAGGCGGAAACCGGAAGTGAGGGGGAGAGGAGCGGGGGAGGCGGGAAAAGGCGTCCGAGGGGGTGAAACGGTGTCAAAAAGTGTTTGGGGAGGGCGGGGGAGGGGATTTGTTGGAACCCGGAAGTGGGAGGCGGAAACCCGGAAGTGGGAGGCGGAAACCGGAAGTGAGGGGGAGAGGAGCGGGGGAGGCGGGAAAAGGTGCCCGAGGGGGGTGAAACGGTGTAAAAAAGTGCTTGGGGAGGGCGGGGGAGGGGATTTGTTGGAACCCGGAAGTGGGAGGCGGAAACCCGGAAGTGGGAGGCCGAAACCGGAAGTGAGGGGGAGAGGAGCGGGGGAGGCGGGAAAAGGCGCCCGAGGGGGGTGAAACGGTGTAAAAAAGTGTTTGGGGAGGGCGGGGGAGGGGATTTGTTGGAACCCGGAAGTGGGAGGCGGAAACCCGGAAGTGGGAGGCGGAAACCGGAAGTGAGGGGGAGAGGAGCGGGGGAGGCGGGAAAAGGCGCCCGAGGGGGTGAAACGGTGTCAAAAAGTGTTTGGGGAGGGCGGGGGAGGGGATTGGGTGGAACCCGGAAGTGGGAGGCGGAAACCCGGAAGTGGGAGGCGGAAACCGGAAGTGAGGGGGAGAGGAGCGGGGGAGGCGGGAAAAGGCGTCCGAGGGGGTGAAACGGTGTCAAAAAGTGCTTGGGGAGGGCGGGGGAGGGGATTTGTTGGAACCCGGAAGTGGGAGGCGGAAACCCGGAAGTGGGAGGCGGAAACCGGAAGTGAGGGGGAGAGGAGCGGGGGAGGCGGGAAAAGGCGTCCGAGGGGGGGAAACGGTGTAAAAAAGTGTTTGGGGAGGGCGGGGGAGGGGATTTGTTGGAACCCGGAAGTGGGAGGCGGAAACCCGGAAGTGGGAGGCCGAAACCGGAAGTGAGGGGGAGAGGAGCGGGGGAGGCGGGAAAAGGCGTCCGAGGGGGTGAAACGGTGTAAAAAAGTGTTTGGGGAGGGCGGGGGAGGGGATTGGGTGGAACCCGGAAGTGGGAGGCGGAAACCCGGAAGTGGGAGGCGGAAACCGGAAGTGAGGGGGAGAGGAGCGGGGGAGGCGGGAAAAGGCGTCCGAGGGGGTGAAACGGTGTCAAAAAGTGTGTGGGGAGGGCGGGGGAGAGGATTGGGTGGAACCCGGAAGTGGGAGGCGGAAACCCGGAAGTGGGAGGCGGAAACCGGAAGTGAGGGGGAGAGGAGCGGGGGAGGCGGGAAAAGGCGCCCGAGGGGGTGAAACGGTGTCAAAAAGTGTTTGGGGAGGGCGGGGGAGGGGATTGGGTGGAACCCGGAAGTGGGAGGCGGAAACCCGGAAGTGGGAGGCGGAAACCGGAAGTGAGGGGGAGAGGAGCGGGGGAGGCGGGAAAAGGCGTCCGAGGGGGTGAAACGGTGTCAAAAAGTGCTTGGGGAGGGCGGGGGAGGGGATTGGGTGGAACCCGGAAGTGGGAGGCGGAAACCCGGAAGTGGGAGGCCGAAACCGGAAGTGAGGGGGAGAGGAGCGGGGGAGGCGGGAAAAGGCGCCCGAGGGGGTGAAACGGTGTCAAAAAGTGCTTGGGGAGGGCGGGGGAGGGGATTTGTTGGAACCCGGAAGTGGGAGGCGGAAACCGGAAGTGAGGGGGAGAGGAGCGGGGGAGGCGGGAAAAGGCGTCCGAGGGGGTGAAACGGTGTAAAAAAGTGCTTGGGGAGGGCGGGGGAGGGGATTTGTTGGAACCCGGAAGTGGGAGGCGGAAACCCGGAAGTGGGAGGCCGAAACCGGAAGTGAGGGGGAGAGGAGCGGGGGAGGCGGGAAAAGGCGTCCGAGGGGGTGAAACAATGTAAAAAAGTGTTTGGGGAGGGCGGGGGAGGGGATTTGTTGGAACCCGGAAGTGGGAGGCGGAAACCCGGAAGTGGGATGCCGAAACCGGAAGTGAGGGGGAGAGGAGCGGGGGAGGCGGGAAAAGGCGTCCGAGGGGGTGAAACGGTGTCAAAAAGCGTTTGGGGAGGGCGGGGGAGGGGATTGGGTGGAACCCGGAAGTGGGAGGCGGAAACCGGAAGTGAGGGGGAGAGGAGCGGGGGAGGCGGGAAAAGGCGCCCGAGGGGGTGAAAGGGTGTAAAAAAGTGTTTGGGGAGGGCGGGGGAGGGGATTGGTTGGAACCCGGAAGTGGGAGGCGGAAACCCGGAAGTGGGAGGCGGAAACCGGAAGTGAGGGGGAGAGGAGCGGGGGAGGCGGGAAAAGGCGTCCGAGGGGGTGAAACGGTGTAAAAAAGTGTTTGGGGAGGGCGGGGGAGGGGATTTGTTGGAACCCGGAAGTGGGAGGCGGAAACCGGAAGTGAGGGGGAGAGGAGCGGGGGAGGCGGGAAAAGGCGCCCGAGGGGGTGAAACGGTGTAAAAAAGTGTTTGGGGAGGGCGGGGGAGGGGATTGGGTGGAATCCGGAAGTGGGAGGCGGAAACCCGGAAGTGGGAGGCGGAAACCGGAAGTGAGGGGGAGAGGAGCGGGGGAGGCGGGAAAAGGCGTCCGAGGGGGTGAAACGGTGTCAAAAAGTGTTTGGGGAGGGCGGGGGAGGGGATTGGGTGGAACCCGGAAGTGGGAGGCGGAAACCCGGAAGTGGGAGGCGGAAACCGGAAGTGAGGGGGAGAGGAGCGGGGGAGGCGGGAAAAGGCGTCCGAGGGGGTGAAACGGTGTCAAAAAGTGTTTGGGGAGGGCGGGGGAGGGGATTGGGTGGAACCCGGAAGTGGGAGGCGGAAACCCGGAAGTGGGAGGCGGAAACCGGAAGTGAGGGGGAGAGGAGCGGGGGAGGCGGGAAAAGGCGTCCGAGGGGGTGAAACGGTGTCAAAAAGTGTTTGGGGAGGGCGGGGGAGGGGATTTGTTGGAACCCGGAAGTGGGAGGCGGAAACCCGGAAGTGGGAGGCGGAAACCGGAAGTGAGGGGGAGAGGAGCGGGGGAGGCGGGAAAAGGCGTCCGAGGGGGTGAAACGGTGTCAAAAAGTGTTTGGGGAGGGCGGGGGAGGGGATTGGTTGGAACCCGGAAGTGGGAGGCGGAAACCCGGAAGTGGGAGGCCGAAACCGGAAGTGAGGGGGAGAGGAGCGGGGGAGGCGGGAAAAGGCGCCCGAGGGGGGTGAAACGGTGTCAAAAAGTGCTTGGGGAGGGCGGGGGAGGGGATTTGTTGGAACCCGGAAGTGGGAGGCGGAAACCCGGAAGTGGGAGGCGGAAACCGGAAGTGAGGGGGAGAGGAGCGGGGGAGGCGGGAAAAGGCGTCCGAGGGGGTGAAACGGTGTAAAAAAGTGCTTGGGGAGGGCGGGGGAGGGGATTGGGTGGAACCCGGAAGTGGGAGGCGGAAACCCGGAAGTGGGAGGCCGAAACCGGAAGTGAGGGGGAGAGGAGCGGGGGAGGCGGGAAAAGGCGCCCGAGGGGGTGAAACGGTTTCAAAAAGTGTGTGGGGAGGGCGGGGGAGGGGATTGGGTGGAACCCGGAAGTTGGAGGCGGAAACCCGGAAGTGGGAGGCGGAAACCGGAAGTGAGGGGGAGAGGAGCGGGGGAGGCGGGAAAAGGCGCCCGAGGGGGTGAAACGGTGTCAAAAAGTGTTTGGGGAGGGCGGGGGAGGGGATTTGTTGGAACCCGGAAGTGGGAGGCGGAAACCCGGAAGTGGGAGGCCGAAACCGGAAGTGAGGGGGAGAGGAGCGGGGGAGGCGGGAAAAGGCGCCCGAGGGGGTGAAACGGCGTAAAAAAGTGTTTGGGGAGGGCGGGGGAGGGGATTGGGTGGAACCCGGAAGTGGGAGGCGGAAACCCGGAAGTGGGAGGCCGAAACCGGAAGTGAGGGGGAGAGGAGCGGGGGAGGCGGGAAAAGGCGCCCGAGGGGGTGAAAGGGTGTAAAAAAGTGTTTGGGGAGGGCGGGGGAGGGGATTGGGTGGAACCCGGAAGTGGGAGGCGGAAACCCGGAAGTGAGGGGGAGAGGAGCGGGGGAGGCGGGAAAAGGCGTCCGAGGGGGGGAAACGGTGTAAAAAAGTGTTTGGGGAGGGCGGGGGAGGGGATTTGTTGGAACCCGGAAGTGGGAGGCGGAAACCCGGAAGTGGGAGGCGGAAACCGGAAGTGAGGGGGAGAGGAGCGGGGGAGGCGGGAAAAGGCGTCCGAGGGGGTGAAACGGTGTCAAAAAGTGTGTGGGGAGGGCGGGGGAGGGGATTTGGTGGAACCCGGAAGTGGGAGGCGGAAACCCGGAAGTGGGAGGCCGAAACCGGAAGTGAGGGGGAGAGGAGCGGGGGAGGCGGGAAAAGGCGTCCGAGGGGGTGAAACGGTGTAAAAAAGTGTGTGGGGAGGGCGGGGGAGGGGATTTGTTGGAACCCGGAAGTGGGAGGCGGAAACCCGGAAGTGGGAGGCCGAAACCGGAAGTGAGGGGGAGAGGAGCGGGGGAGGCGGGAAAAGGCGTCCGAGGGGGTGAAACGGTGTCAAAAAGTGTGTGGGGAGGGCGGGGGAGGGGATTGGGTGGAACCCGGAAGTGGGAGGCGGAAACCCGGAAGTGGGAGGCCGAAACCGGAAGTGAGGGGGAGAGGAGCGGGGGAGGCGGGAAAAGGCGTCCGAGGGGGGGAAACGGTGTCAAAAAGTGTTTGGGGAGGGCGGGGGAGGGGATTTGT
Source organism: Struthio camelus (assembly GCF_040807025.1). Taxonomy (NCBI): domain Eukaryota; kingdom Metazoa; phylum Chordata; class Aves; order Struthioniformes; family Struthionidae; genus Struthio; species Struthio camelus. The sequence continues at coordinate 47,563,742 of NC_090947.1, read as the reverse complement.
TGGAACCCGGAAGTGGGAGGCGGAAACCCGGAAGTGGGAGGCGGAAACCGGAAGTGAGGGGGAGAGGAGCGGGGGAGGCGGGAAAAGGCGTCCGAGGGGGTGAAACGGTGTCAAAAAGTGTTTGGGGAGGGCGGGGGAGGGGATTGGGTGGAACCCGGAAGTGGGAGGCGGAAACCCGGAAGTGGGAGGCGGAAACCGGAAGTGAGGGGGAGAGGAGCGGGGGAGGCGGGAAAAGGCGCCCGAGGGGGGGAAACGGTGTAAAAAAGTGTTTGGGGAGGGCGGGGGAGGGGATTTGTTGGAACCCGGAAGTGGGAGGCGGAAACCCGGAAGTGGGAGTCGGAAACCGGAAGTGAGGGGGAGAGGAGCGGGGGAGGCGGGAAAAGGCGTCCGAGGGGGTGAAACGGTGTCAAAAAGTGCTTGGGGAGGGCGGGGGAGGGGATTTGTTGGAACCCGGAAGTGGGAGGCGGAAACCCGGAAGTGGGAGGCGGAAACCGGAAGTGAGGGGGAGAGGAGCGGGGGAGGCGGGAAAAGGCGTCCGAGGGGGTGAAACGGTGTAAAAAAGTGTTTGGGGAGGGCGGGGGAGGGTATTGGGTGGAACCCGGAAGTGGGAGGCGGAAACCCGGAAGTGGGAGGCGGAAACCGGAAGTGAGGGGGAGAGGAGCGGGGGAGGCGGGAAAAGGCGTCCGAGGGGGTGAAACGGTGTAAAAAAGTGTTTGGGGAGGGCGGGGGAGGGGATTGGGTGGAACCCGGAAGTGGGAGGCGGAAACCCGGAAGTGGGAGGCGGAAACCGGAAGTGAGGGGGAGAGGAGCGGGGGAGGCGGGAAAAGGCGTCCGAGGGGGTGAAACGGTGTCAAAAAGTGTTTGGGGAGGGCGGGGGAGGGGATTTGTTGGAACCCGGAAGTGGGAGGCGGAAACCCGGAAGTGGGAGGCGGAAACCAGAAGTGAGGGGGAGAGGAGCGGGGGAGGCGGGAAAAGGCGTCCGAGGGGGTGAAACGGTGTAAAAAAGTGTTTGGGGAGGGCGGGGGAGGGGATTGGGTGGAACCCGGAAGTGGGAGGCGGAAACCCGGAAGTGGGAGGCCGAAACCGGAAGTGAGGGGGAGAGGAGCGGGGGAGGCGGGAAAAGGCGTCCGAGGGGGTGAAACGGTGTCAAAAAGTGCTTGGGGAGGGCGGGGGAGGGGATTTGTTGGAACCCGGAAGTGGGAGGCGGAAACCGGAAGTGAGGGGGAGAGGAGCGGGGGAGGCGGGAAAAGGCGTCCGAGGGGGTGAAACGGTGTAAAAAAGTGCTTGGGGAGGGCGGGGGAGGGGATTTGTTGGAACCCGGAAGTGGGAGGCGGAAACCCGGAAGTGGGAGGCCGAAACCGGAAGTGAGGGGGAGAGGAGCGGGGGAGGCGGGAAAAGGCGTCCGAGGGGGTGAAACAATGTAAAAAAGTGTGTGGGGAGGGCGGGGGAGGGGATTGGGTGGAACCCGGAAGTGGGAGGCGGAAACCCGGAAGTGGGAGGCGGAAACCGGAAGTGAGGGGGAGAGGAGCGGGGGAGGCGGGAAAAGGCGTCCGAGGGGGTGAAACGGTGTCAAAAAGCGTTTGGGGAGGGCGGGGGAGGGGATTGGGTGGAACCCGGAAGTGGGAGGCGGAAACCGGAAGTGAGGGGGAGAGGAGCGGGGGAGGCGGGAAAAGGCGCCCGAGGGGGTGAAAGGGTGTAAAAAAGTGTTTGGGGAGGGCGGGGGAGGGGATTGGGTGGAACCCGGAAGTGGGAGGCGGAAACCCGGAAGTGGGAGGCGGAAACCGGAAGTGAGGGGGAGAGGAGCGGGGGAGGCGGGAAAAGGCGTCCGAGGGGGTGAAACGGTGTAAAAAAGTGTTTGGGGAGGGCGGGGGAGGGGATTTGTTGGAACCCGGAAGTGGGAGGCGGAAACCGGAAGTGAGGGGGAGAGGAGCGGGGGAGGCGGGAAAAGGCGCCCGAGGGGGTGAAAGGGTGTAAAAAAGTGTTTGGGGAGGGCGGGGAGGGGATTTGTTGGAACCCGGAAGTGGGAGTCGGAAACCCGGAAGTGGGAGGCGGAAACCGGAAGTGAGGGGGAGAGGAGCGGGGGAGGCGGGAAAAGGCGTCCGAGGGGGTGAAACGGTGTCAAAAAGTGTTTGGGGAGGGCGGGGGAGGGGATTGGGTGGAACCCGGAAGTGGGAGGCGGAAACCCGGAAGTGGGAGGCGGAAACCGGAAGTGAGGGGGAGAGGAGCGGGGGAGGCGGGAAAAGGCGTCCGAGGGGGTGAAACGGTGTCAAAAAGTGTTTGGGGAGGGCGGGGGAGGGGATTGGGTGGAACCCGGAAGTGGGAGGCGGAAACCCGGAAGTGGGAGGCGGAAACCGGAAGTGAGGGGGAGAGGAGCGGGGGAGGCGGGAAAAGGCGTCCGAGGGGGTGAAACGGTGTCAAAAAGTGTGTGGGGAGGGCGGGGGAGGGGATTGGGTGGAACCCGGAAGTGGGAGGCGGAAACCCGGAAGTGGGAGGCGGAAACCGGAAGTGAGGGGGAGAGGAGCGGGGGAGGCGGGAAAAGGCGTCCGAGGGGGTGAAACGGTTTCAAAAAGTGTGTGGGGAGGGCGGGGGAGGGGATTGGGTGGAACCCGGAAGTGGGAGGCGGAAACCCGGAAGTGGGAGGCGGAAACCGGAAGTGAGGGGGAGAGGAGCGGGGGAGGCGGGAAAAGGCGCCCGAGGGGGGGAAACGGTGTAAAAAAGTGTTTGGGGAGGGCGGGGGAGGGGATTTGTTGGAACCCGGAAGTGGGAGGCGGAAACCCGGAAGTGGGAGGCGGAAACCGGAAGTGAGGGGGAGAGGAGCGGGGGAGGCGGGAAAAGGCGCCCGAGGGGGTGAAACGGTGTAAAAAAGTGCTTGGGGAGGGCGGGGGAGGGGATTGGGTGGAACCCGGAAGTGGGAGGCGGAAACCCGGAAGTGGGAGGCGGAAACCGGAAGTGAGGGGGAGAGGAGCGGGGGAGGCGGGAAAAGGCGCCCGAGGGGGTGAAACGGTTTCAAAAAGTGTGTGGGGAGGGCGGGGGAGGGGATTGGGTGGAACCCGGAAGTGGGAGGCGGAAACCCGGAAGTGGGAGGCCGAAACCGGAAGTGAGGGGGAGAGGAGCGGGGGAGGCGGAAAAGGCGTCCGAGGGGGGGAAACGGTGTAAAAAAGTGTTTGGGGAGGGCGGGGGAGGGGATTTGTTGGAACCCGGAAGTGGGAGGCGGAAACCCGGAAGTGGGAGGCGGAAACCGGAAGTGAGGGGGAGAGGAGCGGGGGAGGCGGGAAAAGGCGTGCGAGGGGGTGAAACGGTGTCAAAAAGTGTTTGGGGAGGGCGGGGGAGGGGATTTGTTGGAACCCGGAAGTGGGAGGCGGAAACCCGGAAGTGGGAGGCGGAAACCGGAAGTGAGGGGGAGAGGAGCGGGGGAGGCGGGAAAAGGCGTCCGAGGGGGTGAAACGGTGTCAAAAAGTGTTTGGGGAGGGCGGGGGAGGGGATTTGTTGGAACCCGGAAGTGGGAGGCGGAAACCCGGAAGTGGGAGGCGGAAACCGGAAGTGAGGGGGAGAGGAGCGGGGGAGGCGGGAAAAGGCGTCCGAGGGGGGGAAACGGTGTAAAAAAGTGTTTGGGGAGGGCGGGGGAGGGGATTGGGTGGAACCCGGAAGTGGGAGGCGGAAACCCGGAAGTGGGAGTCGGAAACCGGAAGTGAGGGGGAGAGGAGCGGGGGAGGCGGGAAAAGGCGTCCGAGGGGGTGAAACGGTTTCAAAAAGTGTGTGGGGAGGGCGGGGGAGGGGATTGGGTGGAACCCGGAAGTGGGAGGCGGAAACCCGGAAGTGGGAGGCGGAAACCGGAAGTGAGGGGGAGAGGAGCGGGGGAGGCGGGAAAAGGCGTCCGAGGGGGTGAAACGGTGTCAAAAAGTGTTTGGGGAGGGCGGGGGAGGGGATTGGGTGGAACCCGGAAGTGGGAGGCGGAAACCCGGAAGTGGGAGGCGGAAACCGGAAGTGAGGGGGAGAGGAGCGGGGGAGGCGGGAAAAGGCGTCCGAGGGGGTGAAACGGTTTCAAAAAGTGTGTGGGGAGGGCGGGGGAGGGGATTGGGTGGAACCCGGAAGTGGGAGGCGGAAACCCGGAAGTGGGAGGCCGAAACCGGAAGTGAGGGGGAGAGGAGCGGGGGAGGCGGGAAAAGGCGTCCGAGGGGGTGAAACGGTGTAAAAAAGTGTTTGGGGAGGGCGGGGGAGGGGATTTGTTGGAACCCGGAAGTGGGAGGCGGAAACCCGGAAGTGGGAGGCGGAAACCGGAAGTGAGGGGGAGAGGAGCGGGGGAGGCGGGAAAAGGCGTCCGAGGGGGGGAAACGGTGTCAAAAAGTGTTTGGGGAGGGCGGGGGAGGGGATTGGGTGGAACCCGGAAGTGGGAGGCGGAAACCCGGAAGTGGGAGGCGGAAACCGGAAGTGAGGGGGAGAGGAGCGGGGGAGGCGGGAAAAGGCGTCCGAGGGGGGGAAACGGTGTAAAAAAGTGTTTGGGGAGGGCGGGGGAGGGGATTTGTTGGAACCCGGAAGTGGGAGGCGGAAACCCGGAAGTGAGAGGCGGAAACCGGAAGTGAGGGGGAGAGGAGCGGGGGAGGCGGGAAAAGGCGTCCGAGGGGGTGAAACGGTGTAAAAAAGTGTTTGGGGAGGGCGGGGAGGGGATTTGTTGGAACCCGGAAGTGGGAGGCGGAAACCCGGAAGTGAGAGGCGGAAACCGGAAGTGAGGGGGAGAGGAGCGGGGGAGGCGGGAAAAGGCGTCCGAGGGGGTGAAACGGTGTCAAAAAGTGTGTGGGGAGGGCGGGGGAGGGGATTTGTTGGAACCCGGAAGTGGGAGGCGGAAACCCGGAAGTGGGAGGCCGAAACCGGAAGTGAGGGGGAGAGGAGCGGGGGAGGCGGGAAAAGGCGTCCGAGGGGGTGAAACGGTGTAAAAAAGTGTTTGGGGAGGGCGGGGGAGGGGATTGGGTGGAACCCGGAAGTGGGAGGCGGAAACCCGGAAGTGGGAGGCGGAAACCGGAAGTGAGGGGGAGAGGAGCGGGGGAGGCGGGAAAAGGCGTCCGAGGGGGTGAAACGGTGTCAAAAAGTGTTTGGGGAGGGCGGGGGAGGGGATTTGTTGGAACCCGGAAGTGGGAGGCGGAAACCCGGAAGTGGGAGGCGGAAACCGGAAGTGAGGGGGAGAGGAGCGGGGGAGGCGGGAAAAGGCGTCCGAGGGGGTGAAAGGGTGTAAAAAAGTGTTTGGGGAGGGCGGGGGAGGGGATTTGTTGGAACCCGGAAGTGGGAGTCGTAAACCCGGAAGTGGGAGGCGGAAACCGGAAGTGAGGGGGAGAGGAGCGGGGGAGGCGGGAAAAGGCGTCCGAGGGGGTGAAAGGGTGTAAAAAAGTGTTTGGGGAGGGCGGGGGAGGGGATTTGTTGGAACCCGGAAGTGGGAGGCGGAAACCCGGAAGTGGGAGGCGGAAACCGGAAGTGAGGGGGAGAGGAGCGGGGGAGGCGGGAAAAGGCGTGCGAGGGGGTGAAACGGTGTAAAAAAGTGTTTGGGGAGGGCGGGGGAGGGGATTGGGTGGAACCCGGAAGTGGGAGGCGGAAACCCGGAAGTGGGAGGCGGAAACCGGAAGTGAGGGGGAGAGGAGCGGGGGAGGCGGGAAAAGGCGTCCGAGGGGGGGAAACGGTGTCAAAAAGTGTTTGGGGAGGGCGGGGGAGGGGATTGGGTGGAACCCGGAAGTGGGAGGCGGAAACCCGGAAGTGGGAGGCGGAAACCGGAAGTGAGGGGGAGAGGAGCGGGGGAGGCGGGAAAAGGCGTCCGAGGGGGTGAAACGGTGTCAAAAAGTGTTTGGGGAGGGCGGGGGAGGGGATTTGTTGGAACCCGGAAGTGGGAGGCGGAAACCCGGAAGTGGGAGGCGGAAACCGGAAGTGAGGGGGAGAGGAGCGGGGGAGGCGGGAAAAGGCGCGCGAGGGGGTGAAAGGGTGTAAAAAAGTGTTTGGGGAGGGCGGGGAGGGGATTTGTTGGAACCCGGAAGTGGGAGGCGGAAACCCGGAAGTGGGAGGCGGAAACCGGAAGTGAGGGGGAGAGGAGCGGGGGAGGCGGGAAAAGGCGCGCGAGGGGGTGAAACGGCGTAAAAAAGTGTTTGGGGAGGGCGGGGAGGGGATTTGTTGGAACCCGGAAGTGGGAGGCGGAAACCCGGAAGTGGGAGGCGGAAACCGGAAGTGAGGGGGAGAGGAGCGGGGGAGGCGGGAAAAGGCGTGCGAGGGGGAGAAACGGTGTCAAAAAGTGTTTGGGGAGGGCGGGGAGGGGATTTGTTGGAACCCGGAAGTGGGAGTCGGAAACCCGGAAGTGGGAGGCGGAAACCGGAAGTGAGGGGGAGAGGAGCGAGGGAGGCGGGAAAAGGCGTGCGAGGGGGTGAAAGGGTGTAAAAAAGTGTTTGGGGAGGGCGGGGAGGGGATTTGTTGGAACCCGGAAGTGGGAGTCGGAAACCCGGAAGTGGGAGGCGGAAACCGGAAGTGAGGGGGAGAGGAGCGGGGGAGGCGGGAAAAGGCGCGCGAGGGGGTGAAAGGGTGTAAAAAAGTGTTTGGGGAGGGCGGGGAGGGGATTTGTTGGAACCCGGAAGTGGGAGTCGGAAACCCGGAAGTGGGAGGCGGAAACCGGAAGTGAGGGGGAGAGGAGCGGGGGAGGCGGGAAAAGGCGTCCGAGGGGGTGAAAGGGTGTAAAAAAGTGTTTGGGGAGGGCGGGGAGGGGATTTGTTGGAACCCGGAAGTGGGAGGCGGAAACACGGAAGTGGGAGGCGGAAACCGGAAGTGAGGGGGAGAGGAGCGGGGGAGGCGGGAAAAGGCGTGCGAGGGGGTGAAAGGGTGTAAAAAAGTGTTTGGGGAGGGCGGGGAGGGGATTTGTTGGAACCCGGAAGTGGGAGGCGGAAACACGGAAGTGGGAGGCGGAAACCGGAAGTGAGGGGGAGAGGAGCGGGGGAGGCGGGAAAAGGCGTGCGAGGGGGTGAAACGGTGTAAAAAAGTGTTTGGGGAGGGCGGGGGAGGGGATTGGGTGGAACCCGGAAGTGGGAGGCGGAAACCCGGAAGTGGGAGGCGGAAACCGGAAGTGAGGGGGAGAGGAGCGGGGGAGGCGGGAAAAGGCGTCCGAGGGGGTGAAACGGTGTAAAAAAGTGTTTGGGGAGGGCAGTGAGGGGATTGGGTGGAACCCGGAAGTGGGAGGCGGAAACCCGGAAGTGGGAGGCGGAAACCGGAAGTGAGGGGGAGAGGAGCGGGGGAGGCGGGAAAAGGCGTGCGAGGGGGTGAAACGGTGTAAAAAAGTGTTTGGGGAGGGCGGGGAGGGGATTTGTTGGAACCCGGAAGTGGGAGGCGGAAACCCGGAAGTGGGAGGCGGAAACCGGAAGTGAGGGGGAGAGGAGCGGGGGAGACGGGAAAAGGCGTCCGAGGGGGGGAAACGGTGTCAAAAAGTGTTTGGGGAGGGCAGTGAGGGGATTGGGTGGAACCCGGAAGTGGGAGGCGGAAACCCGGAAGTGGGAGGCGGAAACCGGAAGTGAGGGGGAGAGGAGCGGGGGAGGCGGGAAAAGGCGCGCGAGGGGGTGAAAGGGTGTAAAAAAGTGTTTGGGGAGGGCGGGGAGGGGATTTGTTGGAACCCGGAAGTGGGAGTCGGAAACCCGGAAGTGGGAGGCGGAAACCGGAAGTGAGGGGGAGAGGAGCAAGGGAGGCGGGAAAAGGCGTGCGAGGGGGTGAAACGGTGTCAAAAAGTGTTTGGGGAGGGCGGGGAGGGGATTTGTTGGAACCCGGAAGTGGGAGGCGGAAACCCGGAAGTGGGAGGCGGAAACCGGAAGTGAGGGGGAGAGGAGCGGGGGAGGCGGGAAAAGGCGTCCGAGGGGGTGAAAGGGTGTAAAAAAGTGTTTGGGGAGGGCGGGGAGGGGATTTGTTGGAACCCGGAAGTGGGAGGCGGAAACACGGAAGTGGGAGGCGGAAACCGGAAGTGAGGGGGAGAGGAGCGGGGGAGGCGGGAAAAGGCGTGCGAGGGGGTGAAACGGTGTAAAAAAGTGTTTGGGGAGGGCGGGGAGGGGATTTGTTGGAACCCGGAAGTGGGAGGCGGAAACCCGGAAGTGGGAGGCGGAAACCGGAAGTGAGGGGGAGAGGAGCGGGGGAGACGGGAAAAGGCGTCCGAGGGGGGGAAACGGTGTCAAAAAGTGTTTGGGGAGGGCAGTGAGGGGATTGGGTGGAACCCGGAAGTGGGAGGCGGAAACCCGGAAGTGGGAGGCGGAAACCGGAAGTGAGGGGGAGAGGAGCGGGGGAGGCGGGAAAAGGCGCGCGAGGGGGTGAAAGGGTGTAAAAAAGTGTTTGGGGAGGGCGGGGAGGGGATTTGTTGGAACCCGGAAGTGGGAGTCGGAAACCCGGAAGTGGGAGGCGGAAACCGGAAGTGAGGGGGAGAGGAGCAAGGGAGGCGGGAAAAGGCGTGCGAGGGGGTGAAACGGTGTCAAAAAGTGTTTGGGGAGGGCGGGGAGGGGATTTGTTGGAACCCGGAAGTGGGAGGCGGAAACCCGGAAGTGGGAGGCGGAAACCGGAAGTGAGGGGGAGAGGAGCGGGGGAGGCGGGAAAAGGCGCGCGAGGGGGTGAAAGGGTGTAAAAAAGTGTTTGGGGAGGGCGGGGAGGGGATTTGTTGGAACCCGGAAGTGGGAGGCGGAAACCCGGAAGTGGGAGGCGGAAACCGGAAGTGAGGGGGAGAGGAGCGGGGGAGGCGGGAAAAGGCGCCCGAGGGGGTGAAACGGTGTAAAAAAGTGTTTGGGGAGGGCGGGGAGGGGATTTGTTGGAACCCGGAAGTGGGAGGCGGAAACCCGGAAGTGGGAGGCCGAAACCGGAAGTGAGGGGGAGAGGAGCGGGGGAGGCGGGAAAAGGCGTCCGAGGGGGTGAAACGGTGTAAAAAAGTGTTTGGGGAGGGCGGGGGAGGGGATTTGTTGGAACCCGGAAGTGGGAGGCGGAAACCCGGAAGTGGGAGGCGGAAACCGGAAGTGAGGGGGAGAGGAGCGGGGGAGGCGGGAAAAGGCGCCCGAGGGGGGGAAACGGTGTAAAAAAGTGTTTGGGGAGGGCGGGGGAGGGGATTTGTTGGAACCCGGAAGTGGGAGGCGGAAACCCGGAAGTGGGAGGCGGAAACCGGAAGTGAGGGGGAGAGGAGCGGGGGAGGCGGGAAAAGGCGCCCGAGGGGGTGAAACGGTGTAAAAAAGTGCTTGGGGAGGGCGGGGGAGGGGATTGGGTGGAACCCGGAAGTGGGAGGCGGAAACCCGGAAGTGGGAGGCGGAAACCGGAAGTGAGGGGGAGAGGAGCGGGGGAGGCGGGAAAAGGCGCCCGAGGGGGTGAAACGGTTTCAAAAAGTGTGTGGGGAGGGCGGGGGAGGGGATTGGGTGGAACCCGGAAGTGGGAGGCGGAAACCCGGAAGTGGGAGGCGGAAACCGGAAGTGAGGGGGAGAGGAGCGGGGGAGGCGGGAAAAGGCGTTCGAGGGGGGGAAACGGTGTAAAAAAGTGTTTGGGGAGGGCGGGGGAGGGGATTTGTTGGAACCCGGAAGTGGGAGGCGGAAACCCGGAAGTGGGAGGCGGAAACCGGAAGTGAGGGGGAGAGGAGCGGGGGAGGCGGGAAAAGGCGTGCGAGGGGGTGAAACGGTGTAAAAAAGTGTTTGGGGAGGGCGGGGGAGGGGATTTGTTGGAACCCGGAAGTGGGAGGCGGAAACCCGGAAGTGGGAGGCCGAAACCGGAAGTGAGGGGGAGAGGAGCGGGGGAGGCGGGAAAAGGCGCCCGAGGGGGTGAAACGGTTTCAAAAAGTGTGTGGGGAGGGCGGGGGAGGGGATTTGTTGGAACCCGGAAGTGGGAGGCGGAAACCCGGAAGTGGGAGGCCGAAACCGGAAGTGAGGGGGAGAGGAGCGGGGGAGGCGGGAAAAGGCGTCCGAGGGGGGTGAAACGGTTTCAAAAAGTGTTTGGGGAGGGCGGGGGAGGGGATTTGTTGGAACCCGGAAGTGGGAGGCGGAAACCCGGAAGTGGGAGGCGGAAACCGGAAGTGAGGGGGAGAGGAGCGGGGGAGGCGGGAAAAGGCGTGCGAGGGGGTGAAACGGTGTAAAAAAGTGTTTGGGGAGGGCGGGGGAGGGGATTTGTTGGAACCCGGAAGTGGGAGGCGGAAACCCGGAAGTGGGAGGCGGAAACCGGAAGTGAGGGGGAGAGGAGCGGGGGAGGCGGGAAAAGGCGTCCGAGGGGGTGAAACGGTGTCAAAAAGTGCTTGGGGAGGGCGGGGGAGGGGATTTGTTGGAACTCGGAAGTGGGAGGCGGAAACCCGGAAGTGGGAGGCCGAAACCGGAAGTGAGGGGGAGAGGAGCGGGGGAGGCGGGAAAAGGCGTCCGAGGGGGGTGAAACGGTTTCAAAAAGTGTTTGGGGAGGGCGGGGGAGGGGATTGGGTGGAACCCGGAAGTGGGAGGCGGAAACCCGGAAGTGGGATGCCGAAACCGGAAGTGAGGGGGAGAGGAGCGGGGGAGGCGGAAAAGGCGTCCGAGGGGGTGAAACGGTGTCAAAAAGTGTTTGGGGAGGGCGGGGGAGGGGATTTGTTGGAACCCGGAAGTGGGAGGCGGAAACCCGGAAGTGGGAGGCGGAAACCGGAAGTGAGGGGGAGAGGAGCGGGGGAGGCGGGAAAAGGCGCGCGAGGGGGTGAAACGGTGTAAAAAAGTGCTTGGGGAGGGCGGGGGAGGGGATTGGGTGGAACCCGGAAGTGGGAGGCGGAAACCCGGAAGTGGGAGGCCGAAACCGGAAGTGAGGGGGAGAGGAGCGGGGGAGGCGGGAAAAGGCGCCCGAGGGGGTGAAACGGTTTCAAAAAGTGTGTGGGGAGGGCGGGGGAGGGGATTGGGTGGAACCCGGAAGTGGGAGGCGGAAACCCGGAAGTGGGAGGCCGAAACCGGAAGTGAGGGGGAGAGGAGCGGGGGAGGCGGGAAAAGGCGCCCGAGGGGGGGAAACGGTGTAAAAAAGTGTTTGGGGAGGGCGGGGGAGGGGATTTGTTGGAACCCGGAAGTGGGAGGCGGAAACCCGGAAGTGGGAGGCGGAAACCGGAAGTGAGGGGGAGAGGAGCGGGGGAGGCGGGAAAAGGCGTGCGAGGGGGTGAAACGGTGTAAAAAAGTGTTTGGGGAGGGCGGGGGAGGGGATTTGTTGGAACCCGGAAGTGGGAGGCGGAAACCCGGAAGTGGGAGGCGGAAACCGGAAGTGAGGGGGAGAGGAGCGGGGGAGGCGGGAAAAGGCGTCCGAGGGGGTGAAACGGTGTCAAAAAGTGTTTGGGGAGGGCGGGGGAGGGGATTGGGTGGAACCCGGAAGTGGGAGGCGGAAACCCGGAAGTGGGAGGCGGAAACCGGAAGTGAGGGGGAGAGGAGCGGGGGAGGCGGGAAAAGGCGTCCGAGGGGGTGAAACGGTTTCAAAAAATGTGTGGGGAGGGCGGGGGAGGGGATTGGGTGGAACCCGGAAGTGGGAGGCGGAAACCCGGAAGTGGGAGGCGGAAACCGGAAGTGAGGGGGAGAGGAGCGGGGGAGGCGGGAAAAGGCGTCCGAGGGGGTGAAACGGTGTAAAAAAGTGTTTGGGGAGGGCGGGGGAGGGGATTGGGTGGAACCCGGAAGTGGGAGGCGGAAACCCGGAAGTGGGAGTCGGAAACCGGAAGTGAGGGGGAGAGGAGCGGGGGAGGCGGGAAAAGGCGTCCGAGGGGGTGAAACGGTTTCAAAAAGTGTGTGGGGAGGGCGGGGGAGGGGATTGGGTGGAACCCGGAAGTGGGAGGCGGAAACCCGGAAGTGGGAGGCCGAAACCGGAAGTGAGGGGGAGAGGAGCAGGGGAGGCGGGAAAAGGCGTCCGAGGGGGTGAAACGGTGTCAAAAAGTGTTTGGGGAGGGCGGGGGAGGGGATTTGTTGGAACCCGGAAGTGGGAGGCGGAAACCCGGAAGTGGGATGCCGAAACCGGAAGTGAGGGGGAGAGGAGCGGGGGAGGCGGGAAAAGGCGTCCGAGGGGGTGAAACGGTGTAAAAAAGTGTTTGGGGAGGGCGGGGGAGGGGATTGGTTGGAACCCGGAAGTGGGAGGCGGAAACCCGGAAGTGGGAGGCCGAAACCGGAAGTGAGGGGGAGAGGAGCGGGGGAGGCGGGAAAAGGCGTCCGAGGGGGTGAAACGGTGTCAAAAAGTGTTTGGGGAGGGCGGGGGAGGGGATTTGTTGGAACCCGGAAGTGGGAGGCGGAAACCCGGAAGTGGGAGGCCGAAACCGGAAGTGAGGGGGAGAGGAGCGGGGGAGGCGGGAAAAGGCGTCCGAGGGGGGGAAACGGTGTCAAAAAGTGTTTGGGGAGGGCGGGGGAGGGGATTTGTTGGAACCCGGAAGTGGGAGGCGGAAACCCGGAAGTGGGAGGCGGAAACCCGGAAGTGAGGGGGAGAGGAGCGGGGGAGGCGGGAAAAGGCGTCCGAGGGGGTGAAACGGTGTAAAAAAGTGCTTGGGGAGGGCGGGGGAGGGGATTTGTTGGAACCCGGAAGTGGGAGTCGTAAACCCGGAAGTGGGAGGCGGAAACCGGAAGTGAGGGGGAGAGGAGCGGGGGAGGCGGGAAAAGGCGTCCGAGGGGGTGAAACGGTGTCAAAAAGTGTTTGGGGAGGGCGGGGGAGGGGATTTGTTGGAACCCGGAAGTGGGAGGCGGAAACCCGGAAGTGGGAGGCGGAAACCGGAAGTGAGGGGGAGAGGAGCGGGGGAGGCGGGAAAAGGCGTCCGAGGGGGGGAAACGGTGTCAAAAAGTGTTTGGGGAGGGCGGGGGAGGGGATTTGTTGGAACCCGGAAGTGGGAGGCGGAAACCCGGAAGTGGGAGGCCGAAACCGGAAGTGAGGGGGAGAGGAGCGGGGGAGGCGGGAAAAGGCGTCCGAGGGGGTGAAACGGTGTAAAAAAGTGTTTGGGGAGGGCGGGGGAGGGGATTGGGTGGAACCCGGAAGTGGGAGGCGGAAACCCGGAAGTGGGAGGCGGAAACCGGAAGTGAGGGGGAGAGGAGCGGGGGAGGCGGGAAAAGGCGTCCGAGGGGGTGAAACGGTGTCAAAAAGTGTTTGGGGAGGGCGGGGGAGGGGATTTGTTGGAACCCGGAAGTGGGAGGCGGAAACCCGGAAGTGGGAGGCGGAAACCGGAAGTGAGGGGGAGAGGAGCGGGGGAGGCGGGAAAAGGCGTCCGAGGGGGGGAAACGGTGTAAAAAAGTGTTTGGGGAGGGCGGGGGAGGGGATTGGGTGGAACCCGGAAGTGGGAGGCGGAAACCCGGAAGTGGGAGGCGGAAACCGGAAGTGAGGGGGAGAGGAGCGGGGGAGGCGGGAAAAGGCGTCCGAGGGGGTGAAACGGTGTCAAAAAGTGTTTGGGGAGGGCGGGGGAGGGGATTGGGTGGAACCCGGAAGTGGGAGGCGGAAACCCGGAAGTGGGAGTCGGAAACCGGAAGTGAGGGGGAGAGGAGCGGGGGAGGCGGGAAAAGGCGTCCGAGGGGGTGAAACGGTTTCAAAAAGTGTGTGGGGAGGGCGGGGGAGGGGATTGGGTGGAACCCGGAAGTGGGAGGCGGAAACCCGGAAGTGGGAGGCGGAAACCGGAAGTGAGGGGGAGAGGAGCGGGGGAGGCGGGAAAAGGCGTCCGAGGGGGTGAAACGGTGTCAAAAAGTGTTTGGGGAGGGCGGGGGAGGGGATTGGGTGGAACCCGGAAGTGGGAGGCGGAAACCCGGAAGTGGGAGGCCGAAACCGGAAGTGAGGGGGAGAGGAGCGGGGGAGGCGGGAAAAGGCGTCCGAGGGGGTGAAACGGTGTAAAAAAGTGTTTGGGGAGGGCGGGGGAGGGGATTGGGTGGAACCCGGAAGTGGGAGGCGGAAACCCGGAAGTGGGAGGCCGAAACCGGAAGTGAGGGGGAGAGGAGCGGGGGAGGCGGGAAAAGGCGTCCGAGGGGGTGAAACGGTGTCAAAAAGTGTTTGGGGAGGGCGGGGGAGGGGATTGGGTGGAACCCGGAAGTGGAAGGCGGAAACCCGGAAGTGGGAGGCGGAAACCGGAAGTGAGGGGGAGAGGAGCGGGGGAGGCGGGAAAAGGCGTCCGAGGGGGTGAAACGGTGTCCAAAAGTGTTTGGGGAGGGCGGGGGAGGGGATTGGGTGGAACCCGGAAGTGGGAGGCGGAAACCCGGAAGTGGGAGGCGGAAACCGGAAGTGAGGGGGAGAGGAGCGGGGGAGGCGGGAAAAGGCGTCCGAGGGGGTGAAACGGTGTAAAAAAGTGCTTGGGGAGGGCGGGGGAGGGGATTTGTTGGAACCCGGAAGTGGGAGGCGGAAACCCGGAAGTGGGAGGCCGAAACCGGAAGTGAGGGGGAGAGGAGCGGGGGAGGCGGGAAAAGGCGTGCGAGGGGGTGAAACGGTGTCAAAAAGTGTTTGGGGAGGGCGGGGGAGGGGATTTGTTGGAACCCGGAAGTGGGAGGCGGAAACCCGGAAGTGGGAGGCCGAAACCGGAAGTGAGGGGGAGAGGAGCGGGGGAGGCGGGAAAAGGCGTCCGAGGGGGTGAAACGGTGTAAAAAAGTGTTTGGGGAGGGCGGGGGAGGGGATTTGTTGGAACCCGGAAGTGGGAGGCGGAAACCCGGAAGTGGGAGGCCGAAACCGGAAGTGAGGGGGAGAGGAGCGGGGGAGGCGGGAAAAGGCGCCCGAGGGGGTGAAACGGTTTCAAAAAGTGTGTGGGGAGGGCGGGGGAGGGGATTTGTTGGAACCCGGAAGTGGGAGGCGGAAACCCGGAAGTGGGAGGCCGAAACCGGAAGTGAGGGGGAGAGGAGCGGGGGAGGCGGGAAAAGGCGTCCGAGGGGGTGAAACGGTGTAAAAAAGTGCTTGGGGAGGGCGGGGGAGGGGATTGGGTGGAACCCGGAAGTGGAAGGCGGAAACCCGGAAGTGGGAGGCGGAAACCGGAAGTGAGGGGGAGAGGAGCGGGGGAGGCGGGAAAAGGCGTCCGAGGGGGTGAAACGGTGTAAAAAAGTGCTTGGGGAGGGCGGGGGAGGGGATTGGGTGGAACCCGGAAGTGGGAGGCGGAAACCCGGAAGTGGGAGGCGGAAACCGGAAGTGAGGGGGAGAGGAGCGGGGGAGGCGGGAAAAGGCGTCCGAGGGGGTGAAAGGGTGTAAAAAAGTGTTTGGGGAGGGCAGTGAGGGGATTTGTTGGAACCCGGAAGTGGAAGGCGGAAACCCGGAAGTGGGAGGCGGAAACCGGAAGTGAGGGGGAGAGGAGCGGGGGAGGCGGGAAAAGGCGTCCGAGGGGGGGAAACGGTGTCAAAAAGTGTTTGGGGAGGGCGGGGGAGGGGATTGGGTGGAACCCGGAAGTGGGAGGCGGAAACCCGGAAGTGGGAGGCCGAAACCGGAAGTGAGGGGGAGAGGAGCGGGGGAGGCGGGAAAAGGCGTCCGAGGGGGTGAAACGGTGTCAAAAAGTGTTTGGGGAGGGCGGGGGAGGGGATTGGGTGGAACCCGGAAGTGGGAGGCGGAAACCCGGAAGTGGGAGGCCGAAACCGGAAGTGAGGGGGAGAGGAGCGGGGGAGGCGGGAAAAGGCGTCCGAGGGGGTGAAACGGTGTCAAAAAGTGTTTGGGGAGGGCGGGGGAGGGGATTGGGTGGAACCCGGAAGTGGGAGGCGGAAACCCGGAAGTGGGAGGCCGAAACCGGAAGTGAGGGGGAGAGGAGCGGGGGAGGCGGGAAAAGGCGCCCGAGGGGGGGAAACGGTGTAAAAAAGTGTTTGGGGAGGGAGGGGGAGGGGATTTGTTGGAACCCGGAAGTGGGAGGCGGAAACCCGGAAGTGGGAGGCGGAAACCGGAAGTGAGGGGGAGAGGAGCGGGGGAGGCGGGAAAAGGCGTCCGAGGGGGTGAAACGGTGTCAAAAAGTGTGTGGGGAGGGCGGGGGAGGGGATTGGGTGGAACCCGGAAGTGGGAGGCGGAAACCCGGAAGTGGGAGGCGGAAACCGGAAGTGAGGGGGAGAGGAGCGGGGGAGGCGGGAAAAGGCGTCCGAGGGGGTGAAACGGTGTCAAAAAGTGTTTGGGGAGGGCGGGGGAGGGGATTGGGTGGAACCCGGAAGTGGGAGGCGGAAACCCGGAAGTGGGAGGCGGAAACCGGAAGTGAGGGGGAGAGGAGCGGGGGAGGCGGGAAAAGGCGTCCGAGGGGGTGAAACGGTGTCAAAAAGTGTTTGGGGAGGGCGGGGGAGGGGATTTGTTGGAACCCGGAAGTGGGAGGCGGAAACCCGGAAGTGGGAGGCGGAAACCGGAAGTGAGGGGGAGAGGAGCGGGGGAGGCGGGAAAAGGCGTCCGAGGGGGTGAAACGGTGTCAAAAAGTGTGTGGGGAGGGCGGGGGAGGGGATTGGGTGGAACCCGGAAGTGGGAGGCGGAAACCCGGAAGTGGGAGGCGGAAACCGGAAGTGAGGGGGAGAGGAGCGGGGGAGGCGGGAAAAGGCGTCCGAGGGGGTGAAACGGTGTAAAAAAGTGTGTGGGGAGGGCGGGGGAGGGGATTGGGTGGAACCCGGAAGTGGGAGGCGGAAACCCGGAAGTGGGAGGCGGAAACCGGAAGTGAGGGGGAGAGGAGCGGGGGAGGCGGGAAAAGGCGTCCGAGGGGGGGAAGCGGTGTAAAAAAGTGTTTGGGGAGGGCGGGGGAGGGGATTGGGTGGAACCCGGAAGTGGGAGGCGGAAACCCGGAAGTGGGAGGCGGAAACCGGAAGTGAGGGGGAGAGGAGCGGGGGAGGCGGGAAAAGGCGCCCGAGGGGGTGAAACGGTTTCAAAAAGTGTTTGGGGAGGGCGGGGGAGGGGATTGGGTGGAACCCGGAAGTGGGAGGCGGAAACCCGGAAGTGGGAGGCCGAAACCGGAAGTGAGGGGGAGAGGAGCAGGGGAGGCGGGAAAAGGCGTCCGAGGGGGTGAAACGGTGTCAAAAAGTGTTTGGGGAGGGCGGGGGAGGGGATTGGGTGGAACCCGGAAGTGGGAGGCGGAAACCCGGAAGTGGGAGGCGGAAACCGGAAGTGAGGGGGAGAGGAGCGGGGGAGGCGGGAAAAGGCGTCCGAGGGGTGAAACGGTGTAAAAAAGTGTGTGGGGAGGGCGGGGGAGGGGATTTGTTGGAACCCGGAAGTGGGAGGCGGAAACCCGGAAGTGGGAGGCGGAAACCGGAAGTGAGGGGGAGAGGAGCGGGGGAGGCGGGAAAAGGCGTCCGAGGGGGGGAAACGGTGTAAAAAAGTGTTTGGGGAGGGAGGGGGAGGGGATTGGGTGGAACCCGGAAGTGGGAGGCGGAAACCCGGAAGTGGGAGGCCGAAACCGGAAGTGAGGGGGAGAGGAGCGGGGGAGGCGGGAAAAGGCGTCCGAGGGGGTGAAACGGTGTAAAAAAGTGCTTGGGGAGGGCGGGGGAGGGGATTTGTTGGAACCCGGAAGTGGGAGGCGGAAACCCGGAAGTGGGAGGCCGAAACCGGAAGTGAGGGGGAGAGGAGCGGGGGAGGCGGGAAAAGGCGTCCGAGGGGGTGAAACGGTGTCAAAAAGTGTTTGGGGAGGGCGGGGGAGGGGATTTGTTGGAACCCGGAAGTGGGAGGCGGAAACCCGGAAGTGGGAGGCCGAAACCGGAAGTGAGGGGGAGAGGAGCGGGGGAGGCGGGAAAAGGCGTCCGAGGGGGGGAAACGGTGTCAAAAAGTGTTTGGGGAGGGCGGGGGAGGGGATTTGTTGGAACCCGGAAGTGGGAGGCGGAAACCCGGAAGTGGGAGGCGGAAACCGGAAGTGAGGGGGAGAGGAGCGGGGGAGGCGGGAAAAGGCGTCCGAGGGGGTGAAAGGGTGTAAAAAGTGCTTGGGGAGGGCGGGGGAGGGGATTTGTTGGAACCCGGAAGTGGGAGGCGGAAACCCGGAAGTGGGAGGCGGAAACCGGAAGTGAGGGGGAGAGGAGCGGGGGAGGCGGGAAAAGGCGTCCGAGGGGGTGAAACGGTGTCAAAAAGTGTTTGGGGAGGGCGGGGGAGGGGATTTGTTGGAACCCGGAAGTGGGAGGCGGAAACCCGGAAGTGGGAGGCGGAAACCGGAAGTGAGGGGGAGAGGAGCGGGGGAGGCGGGAAAAGGCGTCCGAGGGGGGGAAACGGTGTCAAAAAGTGTTTGGGGAGGGCGGGGGAGGGGATTGGGTGGAACCCGGAAGTGGGAGGCGGAAACCCGGAAGTGGGAGGCCGAAACCGGAAGTGAGGGGGAGAGGAGCGGGGGAGGCGGGAAAAGGCGTCCGAGGGGGTGAAACGGTGTAAAAAAGTGTTTGGGGAGGGCGGGGGAGGGGATTGGGTGGAACCCGGAAGTGGGAGGCGGAAACCCGGAAGTGGGAGGCGGAAACCGGAAGTGAGGGGGAGAGGAGCGGGGGAGGCGGGAAAAGGCGTCCGAGGGGGTGAAACGGTGTAAAAAAGTGTGTGGGGAGGGCGGGGGAGGGGATTGGGTGGAACCCGGAAGTGGGAGGCGGAAACCCGGAAGTGGGAGGCGGAAACCGGAAGTGAGGGGGAGAGGAGCGGGGGAGGCGGGAAAAGGCGTCCGAGGGGGGGAAGCGGTGTAAAAAAGTGTTTGGGGAGGGCGGGGGAGGGGATTGGGTGGAACCCGGAAGTGGGAGGCGGAAACCCGGAAGTGGGAGGCGGAAACCGGAAGTGAGGGGGAGAGGAGCGGGGGAGGCGGGAAAAGGCGCCCGAGGGGGTGAAACGGTTTCAAAAAGTGTTTGGGGAGGGCGGGGGAGGGGATTGGGTGGAACCCGGAAGTGGGAGGCGGAAACCCGGAAGTGGGAGGCCGAAACCGGAAGTGAGGGGGAGAGGAGCAGGGGAGGCGGGAAAAGGCGTCCGAGGGGGTGAAACGGTGTCAAAAAGTGTTTGGGGAGGGCGGGGGAGGGGATTGGGTGGAACCCGGAAGTGGGAGGCGGAAACCCGGAAGTGGGAGGCGGAAACCGGAAGTGAGGGGGAGAGGAGCGGGGGAGGCGGGAAAAGGCGTCCGAGGGGTGAAACGGTGTAAAAAAGTGTGTGGGGAGGGCGGGGGAGGGGATTTGTTGGAACCCGGAAGTGGGAGGCGGAAACCCGGAAGTGGGAGGCGGAAACCGGAAGTGAGGGGGAGAGGAGCGGGGGAGGCGGGAAAAGGCGTCCGAGGGGGGGAAACGGTGTAAAAAAGTGTTTGGGGAGGGAGGGGGAGGGGATTGGGTGGAACCCGGAAGTGGGAGGCGGAAACCCGGAAGTGGGAGGCCGAAACCGGAAGTGAGGGGGAGAGGAGCGGGGGAGGCGGGAAAAGGCGTCCGAGGGGGTGAAACGGTGTAAAAAAGTGCTTGGGGAGGGCGGGGGAGGGGATTTGTTGGAACCCGGAAGTGGGAGGCGGAAACCCGGAAGTGGGAGGCCGAAACCGGAAGTGAGGGGGAGAGGAGCGGGGGAGGCGGGAAAAGGCGTCCGAGGGGGTGAAACGGTGTCAAAAAGTGTTTGGGGAGGGCGGGGGAGGGGATTTGTTGGAACCCGGAAGTGGGAGGCGGAAACCCGGAAGTGGGAGGCCGAAACCGGAAGTGAGGGGGAGAGGAGCGGGGGAGGCGGGAAAAGGCGTCCGAGGGGGGGAAACGGTGTCAAAAAGTGTTTGGGGAGGGCGGGGGAGGGGATTTGTTGGAACCCGGAAGTGGGAGGCGGAAACCCGGAAGTGGGAGGCGGAAACCGGAAGTGAGGGGGAGAGGAGCGGGGGAGGCGGGAAAAGGCGTCCGAGGGGGTGAAAGGGTGTAAAAAGTGCTTGGGGAGGGCGGGGGAGGGGATTTGTTGGAACCCGGAAGTGGGAGGCGGAAACCCGGAAGTGGGAGGCGGAAACCGGAAGTGAGGGGGAGAGGAGCGGGGGAGGCGGGAAAAGGCGTCCGAGGGGGTGAAACGGTGTCAAAAAGTGTTTGGGGAGGGCGGGGGAGGGGATTTGTTGGAACCCGGAAGTGGGAGGCGGAAACCCGGAAGTGGGAGGCGGAAACCGGAAGTGAGGGGGAGAGGAGCGGGGGAGGCGGGAAAAGGCGTCCGAGGGGGGGAAACGGTGTCAAAAAGTGTTTGGGGAGGGCGGGGGAGGGGATTGGGTGGAACCCGGAAGTGGGAGGCGGAAACCCGGAAGTGGGAGGCCGAAACCGGAAGTGAGGGGGAGAGGAGCGGGGGAGGCGGGAAAAGGCGTCCGAGGGGGTGAAACGGTGTAAAAAAGTGTTTGGGGAGGGCGGGGGAGGGGATTGGGTGGAACCCGGAAGTGGGAGGCGGAAACCCGGAAGTGGGAGGCGGAAACCGGAAGTGAGGGGGAGAGGAGCGGGGGAGGCGGGAAAAGGCGTCCGAGGGGGTGAAACGGTGTCAAAAAGTGTTTGGGGAGGGCGGGGGAGGGGATTGGGTGGAACCCGGAAGTGGGAGGCGGAAACCCGGAAGTGGGAGGCCGAAACCGGAAGTGAGGGGGAGAGGAGCGGGGGAGGCGGGAAAAGGCGTCCGAGGGGGTGAAACGGTGTCAAAAAGTGTTTGGGGAGGGCGGGGGAGGGGATTGGGTGGAACCCGGAAGTGGGAGGCGGAAACCCGGAAGTGGGAGGCGTAAACCGGAAGTGAGGGGGAGAGGAGCGGGGGAGGCGGGAAAAGGCGTCCGAGGGGGTGAAACGGTGTAAAAAAGTGTTTGGGGAGGGCGGGGGAGGGGATTGGGTGGAACCCGGAAGTGGGAGGCGGAAACCCGGAAGTGGGAGTCGGAAACCGGAAGTGAGGGGGAGAGGAGCGGGGGAGGCGGGAAAAGGCGTCCGAGGGGGTGAAACGGTTTCAAAAAGTGTGTGGGGAGGGCGGGGGAGGGGATTGGGTGGAACCCGGAAGTGGGAGGCGGAAACCCGGAAGTGGGAGGCGGAAACCGGAAGTGAGGGGGAGAGGAGCGGGGGAGGCGGGAAAAGGCGTCCGAGGGGGTGAAACGGTGTAAAAAAGTGCTTGGGGAGGGCGGGGGAGGGGATTTGTTGGAACCCGGAAGTGGGAGGCGGAAACCCGGAAGTGGGAGGCGGAAACCGGAAGTGAGGGGGAGAGGAGCGGGGGAGGCGGGAAAAGGCGTGCGAGGGGGTGAAACGGTGTCAAAAAGTGTTTGGGGAGGGCGGGGGAGGGGATTTGTTGGAACCCGGAAGTGGGAGGCGGAAACCCGGAAGTGGGAGGCCGAAACCGGAAGTGAGGGGGAGAGGAGCGGAGGAGGCGGGAAAAGGCGTCCGAGGGGGTGAAAGGGTGTAAAAAAGTGTTTGGGGAGGGCGGGGGAGGGGATTTGTTGGAACCCGGAAGTGGGAGGCGGAAACCCGGAAGTGGGAGGCCGAAACCGGAAGTGAGGGGGAGAGGAGCGGGGGAGGCGGGAAAAGGCGCCCGAGGGGGTGAAACGGTTTCAAAAAGTGTGTGGGGAGGGCGGGGGAGGGGATTGGGTGGAACCCGGAAGTGGGAGGCGGAAACCCGGAAGTGGGAGGCCGAAACCGGAAGTGAGGGGGAGAGGAGCGGGGGAGGCGGGAAAAGGCGTCCGAGGGGGTGAAACGGTGTAAAAAAGTGCTTGGGGAGGGCGGGGGAGGGGATTGGGTGGAACCCGGAAGTGGAAGGCGGAAACCCGGAAGTGGGAGGCGGAAACCGGAAGTGAGGGGGAGAGGAGCGGGGGAGGCGGGAAAAGGCGTCCGAGGGGGTGAAAGGGTGTAAAAAAGTGTTTGGGGAGGGCAGTGAGGGGATTTGTTGGAACCCGGAAGTGGAAGGCGGAAACCCGGAAGTGGGAGGCGGAAACCGGAAGTGAGGGGGAGAGGAGCGGGGGAGGCGGGAAAAGGCGTCCGAGGGGGGGAAACGGTGTCAAAAAGTGTTTGGGGAGGGCGGGGGAGGGGATTGGGTGGAACCCGGAAGTGGGAGGCGGAAACCCGGAAGTGGGAGGCGGAAACCGGAAGTGAGGGGGAGAGGAGCGGGGGAGGCGGGAAAAGGCGTGCGAGGGGGTGAAACGGTGTCAAAAAGTGTTTGGGGAGGGCGGGGGAGGGGATTGGGTGGAACCCGGAAGTGGGAGGCGGAAACCCGGAAGTGGGAGGCCGAAACCGGAAGTGAGGGGGAGAGGAGCGGGGGAGGCGGGAAAAGGCGCCCGAGGGGGGGAAACGGTGTAAAAAAGTGTTTGGGGAGGGCGGGGGAGGGGATTTGTTGGAACCCGGAAGTGGGAGGCGGAAACCCGGAAGTGGGAGGCGGAAACCGGAAGTGAGGGGGAGAGGAGCGGGGGAGGCGGGAAAAGGCGTCCGAGGGGGTGAAACGGTGTCAAAAAGTGTGTGGGGAGGGCGGGGGAGGGGATTGGGTGGAACCCGGAAGTGGGAGGCGGAAACCCGGAAGTGGGAGGCGGAAACCGGAAGTGAGGGGGAGAGGAGCGGGGGAGGCGGGAAAAGGCGTCCGAGGGGGTGAAACGGTGTCAAAAAGTGTTTGGGGAGGGCGGGGGAGGGGATTGGGTGGAACCCGGAAGTGGGAGGCGGAAAC
Organism: Struthio camelus; assembly: GCF_040807025.1. Lineage (NCBI taxonomy): Eukaryota > Metazoa > Chordata > Aves > Struthioniformes > Struthionidae > Struthio > Struthio camelus. The sequence continues at coordinate 47,541,308 of NC_090947.1, read as the reverse complement.
CCGGAAGTGGGAGGCGGAAACCGGAAGTGAGGGGGAGAGGAGCGGGGGAGGCGGGAAAAGGCGTCCGAGGGGGTGAAACGGTGTCAAAAAGTGTTTGGGGAGGGCGGGGGAGGGGATTTGTTGGAACCCGGAAGTGGGAGTCGTAAACCCGGAAGTGGGAGGCGGAAACCGGAAGTGAGGGGGAGAGGAGCGGGGGAGGCGGGAAAAGGCGTCCGAGGGGGTGAAACGGTGTCAAAAAGTGTGTGGGGAGGGCGGGGGAGGGGATTGGGTGGAACCCGGAAGTGGGAGGCGGAAACCCGGAAGTGGGAGGCGGAAACCGGAAGTGAGGGGGAGAGGAGCGGGGGAGGCGGGAAAAGGCGTCCGAGGGGGTGAAACGGTTTCAAAAAGTGTGTGGGGAGGGCGGGGGAGGGGATTGGGTGGAACCCGGAAGTGGGAGGCGGAAACCCGGAAGTGGGAGGCCGAAACCGGAAGTGAGGGGGAGAGGAGCGGGGGAGGCGGGAAAAGGCGTCCGAGGGGGGGAAACGGTGTAAAAAAGTGTTTGGGGAGGGCGGGGGAGGGGATTTGTTGGAACCCGGAAGTGGGAGGCGGAAACCCGGAAGTGGGAGGCCGAAACCGGAAGTGAGGGGGAGAGGAGCGGGGGAGGCGGGAAAAGGCGTCCGAGGGGGTGAAACGGTTTCAAAAAGTGTTTGGGGAGGGCGGGGGAGGGGATTTGTTGGAACCCGGAAGTGGGAGGCGGAAACCCGGAAGTGGGAGGCGGAAACCGGAAGTGAGGGGGAGAGGAGCGGGGGAGGCGGGAAAAGGCGTCCGAGGGGGGGAAACGGTGTCAAAAAGTGCTTGGGGAGGGCGGGGGAGGGGATTGGGTGGAACCCGGAAGTGGGAGGCGGAAACCCGGAAGTGGGAGGCCGAAACCGGAAGTGAGGGGGAGAGGAGCGGGGGAGGCGGGAAAAGGCGTCCGAGGGGGTGAAACGGTGTAAAAAAGTGTTTGGGGAGGGCGGGGGAGGGGATTGGGTGGAACCCGGAAGTGGGAGGCGGAAACCCGGAAGTGGGAGGCGGAAACCGGAAGTGAGGGGGAGAGGAGCGGGGGAGGCGGGAAAAGGCGTCCGAGGGGGTGAAACGGTGTCAAAAAGTGTGTGGGGAGGGCGGGGGAGGGGATTTGTTGGAACCCGGAAGTGGGAGGCGGAAACCCGGAAGTGGGAGGCGGAAACCGGAAGTGAGGGGGAGAGGAGCGGGGGAGGCGGGAAAAGGCGTCCGAGGGGGTGAAACGGTGTAAAAAAGTGTTTGGGGAGGGCGGGGGAGGGGATTTGTTGGAACCCGGAAGTGGGAGGCGGAAACCCGGAAGTGGGAGGCGGAAACCGGAAGTGAGGGGGAGAGGAGCGGGGGAGGCGGGAAAAGGCGTGCGAGGGGGTGAAAGGGTGTAAAAAAGTGTTTGGGGAGGGCGGGGGAGGGGATTTGTTGGAACCCGGAAGTGGGAGGCGGAAACCCGGAAGTGGGAGGCGGAAACCGGAAGTGAGGGGGAGAGGAGCGGGGGAGGCGGGAAAAGGCGTCCGAGGGGGTGAAACGGTTTCAAAAAGTGTGTGGGGAGGGCGGGGGAGGGGATTGGGTGGAACCCGGAAGTGGGAGGCGGAAACCCGGAAGTGGGAGGCCGAAACCGGAAGTGAGGGGGAGAGGAGCAGGGGAGGCGGGAAAAGGCGTCCGAGGGGGGGAAACGGTGTCAAAAAGTGTTTGGGGAGGGCGGGGGAGGGGATTTGTTGGAACCCGGAAGTGGGAGGCGGAAACCCGGAAGTGGGAGGCGGAAACCGGAAGTGAGGGGGAGAGGAGCGGGGGAGGCGGGAAAAGGCGTCCGAGGGGGGGAAACGGTGTCAAAAAGTGCTTGGGGAGGGCGGGGGAGGGGATTGGGTGGAACCCGGAAGTGGGAGGCGGAAACCCGGAAGTGGGAGGCCGAAACCGGAAGTGAGGGGGAGAGGAGCGGGGGAGGCGGGAAAAGGCGTCCGAGGGGGTGAAACGGTGTAAAAAAGTGCTTGGGGAGGGCGGGGGAGGGGATTGGGTGGAACCCGGAAGTGGGAGGCGGAAACCCGGAAGTGGGAGGCGGAAACCGGAAGTGAGGGGGAGAGGAGCGGGGGAGGCGGGAAAAGGCGTCCGAGGGGGTGAAACGGTGTCAAAAAGTGTGTGGGGAGGGCAGTGAGGGGATTTGTTGGAACCCGGAAGTGGAAGGCGGAAACCCGGAAGTGGGAGGCGGAAACCGGAAGTGAGGGGGAGAGGAGCGGGGGAGGCGGGAAAAGGCGTCCGAGGGGGGGAAACGGTGTCAAAAAGTGTTTGGGGAGGGCGGGGGAGGGGATTTGTTGGAACCCGGAAGTGGGAGGCGGAAACCCGGAAGTGGGAGGCGGAAACCGGAAGTGAGGGGGAGAGGAGCGGGGGAGGCGGGAAAAGGCGTGCGAGGGGGTGAAACGGTGTCAAAAAGTGTTTGGGGAGGGCGGGGGAGGGGATTGGGTGGAACCCGGAAGTGGGAGGCGGAAACCCGGAAGTGGGAGGCCGAAACCGGAAGTGAGGGGGAGAGGAGCGGGGGAGGCGGGAAAAGGCGCCCGAGGGGGGGAAACGGTGTAAAAAAGTGTTTGGGGAGGGCGGGGGAGGGGATTTGTTGGAACCCGGAAGTGGGAGGCGGAAACCCGGAAGTGGGAGGCGGAAACCGGAAGTGAGGGGGAGAGGAGCGGGGGAGGCGGGAAAAGGCGTCCGAGGGGGTGAAACGGTGTAAAAAAGTGTTTGGGGAGGGCGGGAGAGGGGATTGGGTGGAACCCGGAAGTGGGAGGCGGAAACCCGGAAGTGGGAGGCGGAAACCGGAAGTGAGGGGGAGAGGAGCGGGGGAGGCGGGAAAAGGCGTCCGAGGGGGTGAAACGGTGTCAAAAAGTGTTTGGGGAGGGCGGGGGAGGGGATTGGGTGGAACCCGGAAGTGGGAGGCGGAAACCCGGAAGTGGGAGGCCGAAACCGGAAGTGAGGGGGAGAGGAGCGGGGGAGGCGGGAAAAGGCGCCCGAGGGGGGGAAACGGTGTAAAAAAGTGTTTGGGGAGGGCGGGGGAGGGGATTTGTTGGAACCCGGAAGTGGGAGGCGGAAACCCGGAAGTGGGAGGCGGAAACCGGAAGTGAGGGGGAGAGGAGCGGGGGAGGCGGGAAAAGGCGTCCGAGGGGGTGAAACGGTGTCAAAAAGTGTGTGGGGAGGGCGGGGGAGGGGATTGGGTGGAACCCGGAAGTGGGAGGCGGAAACCCGGAAGTGGGAGGCGGAAACCGGAAGTGAGGGGGAGAGGAGCGGGGGAGGCGGGAAAAGGCGTCCGAGGGGGTGAAACGGTGTCAAAAAGTGTTTGGGGAGGGCGGGGGAGGGGATTGGGTGGAACCCGGAAGTGGGAGGCGGAAACCCGGAAGTGGGAGGCGGAAACCGGAAGTGAGGGGGAGAGGAGCGGGGGAGGCGGGAAAAGGCGTCCGAGGGGGTGAAACGGTGTCAAAAAGTGTTTGGGGAGGGCGGGGGAGGGGATTTGTTGGAACCCGGAAGTGGGAGTCGTAAACCCGGAAGTGGGAGGCGGAAACCGGAAGTGAGGGGGAGAGGAGCGGGGGAGGCGGGAAAAGGCGTCCGAGGGGGTGAAACGGTGTCAAAAAGTGTGTGGGGAGGGCGGGGGAGGGGATTGGGTGGAACCCGGAAGTGGGAGGCGGAAACCCGGAAGTGGGAGGCGGAAACCGGAAGTGAGGGGGAGAGGAGCGGGGGAGGCGGGAAAAGGCGTCCGAGGGGGTGAAACGGTTTCAAAAAGTGTGTGGGGAGGGCGGGGGAGGGGATTGGGTGGAACCCGGAAGTGGGAGGCGGAAACCCGGAAGTGGGAGGCCGAAACCGGAAGTGAGGGGGAGAGGAGCGGGGGAGGCGGGAAAAGGCGTCCGAGGGGGGGAAACGGTGTAAAAAAGTGTTTGGGGAGGGCGGGGGAGGGGATTTGTTGGAACCCGGAAGTGGGAGGCGGAAACCCGGAAGTGGGAGGCCGAAACCGGAAGTGAGGGGGAGAGGAGCGGGGGAGGCGGGAAAAGGCGTCCGAGGGGGTGAAACGGTTTCAAAAAGTGTTTGGGGAGGGCGGGGGAGGGGATTTGTTGGAACCCGGAAGTGGGAGGCGGAAACCCGGAAGTGGGAGGCGGAAACCGGAAGTGAGGGGGAGAGGAGCGGGGGAGGCGGGAAAAGGCGTCCGAGGGGGGGAAACGGTGTCAAAAAGTGCTTGGGGAGGGCGGGGGAGGGGATTGGGTGGAACCCGGAAGTGGGAGGCGGAAACCCGGAAGTGGGAGGCCGAAACCGGAAGTGAGGGGGAGAGGAGCGGGGGAGGCGGGAAAAGGCGTCCGAGGGGGTGAAACGGTGTCAAAAAGTGTTTGGGGAGGGCGGGGGAGGGGATTGGGTGGAACCCGGAAGTGGGAGGCGGAAACCCGGAAGTGGGAGGCGGAAACCGGAAGTGAGGGGGAGAGGAGCGGGGGAGGCGGGAAAAGGCGTCCGAGGGGGTGAAACGGTGTAAAAAAGTGTGTGGGGAGGGCGGGGGAGGGGATTTGTTGGAACCCGGAAGTGGGAGGCGGAAACCCGGAAGTGGGAGGCGGAAACCGGAAGTGAGGGGGAGAGGAGCGGGGGAGGCGGGAAAAGGCGTCCGAGGGGGTGAAACGGTGTAAAAAAGTGTTTGGGGAGGGCGGGGGAGGGGATTTGTTGGAACCCGGAAGTGGGAGGCGGAAACCCGGAAGTGGGAGGCGGAAACCGGAAGTGAGGGGGAGAGGAGCGGGGGAGGCGGGAAAAGGCGTGCGAGGGGGTGAAAGGGTGTAAAAAAGTGTTTGGGGAGGGCGGGGGAGGGGATTTGTTGGAACCCGGAAGTGGGAGGCGGAAACCCGGAAGTGGGAGGCGGAAACCGGAAGTGAGGGGGAGAGGAGCGGGGGAGGCGGGAAAAGGCGTCCGAGGGGGTGAAACGGTTTCAAAAAGTGTGTGGGGAGGGCGGGGGAGGGGATTGGGTGGAACCCGGAAGTGGGAGGCGGAAACCCGGAAGTGGGAGGCCGAAACCGGAAGTGAGGGGGAGAGGAGCAGGGGAGGCGGGAAAAGGCGTCCGAGGGGGGGAAACGGTGTCAAAAAGTGTTTGGGGAGGGCGGGGGAGGGGATTTGTTGGAACCCGGAAGTGGGAGGCGGAAACCCGGAAGTGGGAGGCGGAAACCGGAAGTGAGGGGGAGAGGAGCGGGGGAGGCGGGAAAAGGCGTCCGAGGGGGGGAAACGGTGTCAAAAAGTGCTTGGGGAGGGCGGGGGAGGGGATTGGGTGGAACCCGGAAGTGGGAGGCGGAAACCCGGAAGTGGGAGGCCGAAACCGGAAGTGAGGGGGAGAGGAGCGGGGGAGGCGGGAAAAGGCGTCCGAGGGGGTGAAACGGTGTAAAAAAGTGTTTGGGGAGGGCGGGGGAGGGGATTGGGTGGAACCCGGAAGTGGGAGGCGGAAACCCGGAAGTGGGAGGCGGAAACCGGAAGTGAGGGGGAGAGGAGCGGGGGAGGCGGGAAAAGGCGTCCGAGGGGGTGAAACGGTGTCAAAAAGTGTGTGGGGAGGGCGGGGGAGGGGATTTGTTGGAACCCGGAAGTGGGAGGCGGAAACCCGGAAGTGGGAGGCCGAAACCGGAAGTGAGGGGGAGAGGAGCGGGGGAGGCGGGAAAAGGCGTCCGAGGGGGTGAAACGGTGTAAAAAAGTGTTTGGGGAGGGCGGGGGAGGGGATTGGGTGGAACCCGGAAGTGGGAGGCGGAAACCCGGAAGTGGGAGGCGGAAACCGGAAGTGAGGGGGAGAGGAGCGGGGGAGGCGGGAAAAGGCGTCCGAGGGGGTGAAACGGTGTAAAAAAGTGTTTGGGGAGGGCGGGGGAGGGGATTGGGTGGAACCCGGAAGTGGGAGGCGGAAACCCGGAAGTGGGAGGCGGAAACCGGAAGTGAGGGGGAGAGGAGCGGGGGAGGCGGGAAAAGGCGTCCGAGGGGGTGAAACGGTTTCAAAAAGTGTGTGGGGAGGGCGGGGGAGGGGATTGGGTGGAACCCGGAAGTGGGAGGCGGAAACCCGGAAGTGGGAGGCCGAAACCGGAAGTGAGGGGGAGAGGAGCAGGGGAGGCGGGAAAAGGCGTCCGAGGGGGGGAAACGGTGTCAAAAAGTGTTTGGGGAGGGCGGGGGAGGGGATTTGTTGGAACCCGGAAGTGGGAGGCGGAAACCCGGAAGTGGGATGCCGAAACCGGAAGTGAGGGGGAGAGGAGCGGGGGAGGCGGGAAAAGGCGTCCGAGGGGGTGAAACGGTGTAAAAAAGTGTTTGGGGAGGGCGGGGGAGGGGATTGGGTGGAACCCGGAAGTGGGAGGCGGAAACCCGGAAGTGGGAGGCCGAAACCGGAAGTGAGGGGGAGAGGAGCGGGGGAGGCGGGAAAAGGCGTCCGAGGGGGTGAAACGGTGTAAAAAAGTGCTTGGGGAGGGCGGGGGAGGGGATTGGGTGGAACCCGGAAGTGGAAGGCGGAAACCCGGAAGTGGGAGGCGGAAACCGGAAGTGAGGGGGAGAGGAGCGGGGGAGGCGGGAAAAGGCGTCCGAGGGGGTGAAACGGTGTAAAAAAGTGTGTGGGGAGGGCGGGGGAGGGGATTGGGTGGAACCCGGAAGTGGGAGGCGGAAACCCGGAAGTGGGAGGCGGAAACCGGAAGTGAGGGGGAGAGGAGCGGGGGAGGCGGGAAAAGGCGTCCGAGGGGGTGAAAGGGTGTAAAAAAGTGTTTGGGGAGGGCGGGGAGGGGATTTGTTGGAACCCGGAAGTGGAAGGCGGAAACCCGGAAGTGGGAGGCGGAAACCGGAAGTGAGGGGGAGAGGAGCGGGGGAGGCGGGAAAAGGCGTCCGAGGGGGGGAAACGGTGTCAAAAAGTGTTTGGGGAGGGCGGGGGAGGGGATTGGGTGGAACCCGGAAGTGGGAGGCGGAAACCCGGAAGTGGGATGCCGAAACCGGAAGTGAGGGGGAGAGGAGCGGGGGAGGCGGGAAAAGGCGTCCGAGGGGGTGAAACGGTGTCAAAAAGTGTTTGGGGAGGGCGGGGGAGGGGATTGGGTGGAACCCGGAAGTGGGAGGCGGAAACCCGGAAGTGGGAGGCCGAAACCGGAAGTGAGGGGGAGAGGAGCGGGGGAGGCGGGAAAAGGCGTCCGAGGGGGGGAAACGGTGTCAAAAAGTGTTTGGGGAGGGCGGGGGAGGGGATTGGGTGGAACCCGGAAGTGGGAGGCGGAAACCCGGAAGTGGGAGGCCGAAACCGGAAGTGAGGGGGAGAGGAGCGGGGGAGGCGGGAAAAGGCGCCCGAGGGGGGGAAACGGTGTAAAAAAGTGTTTGGGGAGGGCGGGGGAGGGGATTTGTTGGAACCCGGAAGTGGGAGGCGGAAACCCGGAAGTGGGAGGCGGAAACCGGAAGTGAGGGGGAGAGGAGCGGGGGAGGCGGGAAAAGGCGTCCGAGGGGGGGAAACGGTGTCAAAAAGTGTGTGGGGAGGGCGGGGGAGGGGATTGGGTGGAACCCGGAAGTGGGAGGCGGAAACCCGGAAGTGGGAGGCCGAAACCGGAAGTGAGGGGGAGAGGAGCGGGGGAGGCGGGAAAAGGCGTCCGAGGGGGTGAAACGGTGTCAAAAAGTGTTTGGGGAGGGCGGGGGAGGGGATTGGGTGGAACCCGGAAGTGGGAGGCGGAAACCCGGAAGTGGGAGGCCGAAACCGGAAGTGAGGGGGAGAGGAGCAGGGGAGGCGGGAAAAGGCGTCCGAGGGGGGGAAACGGTGTCAAAAAGTGTTTGGGGAGGGCGGGGGAGGGGATTTGTTGGAACCCGGAAGTGGGAGGCGGAAACCCGGAAGTGGGATGCCGAAACCGGAAGTGAGGGGGAGAGGAGCGGGGGAGGCGGGAAAAGGCGTCCGAGGGGGGGAAACGGTGTCAAAAAGTGTTTGGGGAGGGCGGGGGAGGGGATTGGGTGGAACCCGGAAGTGGGAGGCGGAAACCCGGAAGTGGGAGGCGGAAACCGGAAGTGAGGGGGAGAGGAGCGGGGGAGGCGGGAAAAGGCGTCCGAGGGGGTGAAACGGTTTCAAAAAGTGTTTGGGGAGGGCGGGGGAGGGGATTTGTTGGAACCCGGAAGTGGGAGGCGGAAACCCGGAAGTGGGAGGCGGAAACCGGAAGTGAGGGGGAGAGGAGCGGGGGAGGCGGGAAAAGGCGTCCGAGGGGGGGAAACGGTGTCAAAAAGTGTTTGGGGAGGGCGGGGGAGGGGATTGGGTGGAACCCGGAAGTGGGAGGCGGAAACCCGGAAGTGGGAGGCGGAAACCGGAAGTGAGGGGGAGAGGAGCGGGGGAGGCGGGAAAAGGCGTCCGAGGGGGTGAAACGGTGTAAAAAAGTGTTTGGGGAGGGCGGGGGAGGGGATTGGGTGGAACCCGGAAGTGGGAGGCGGAAACCCGGAAGTGGGAGGCCGAAACCGGAAGTGAGGGGGAGAGGAGCGGGGGAGGCGGGAAAAGGCGTCCGAGGGGGTGAAACGGTGTCAAAAAGTGTGTGGGGAGGGCGGGGGAGGGGATTTGTTGGAACCCGGAAGTGGGAGGCGGAAACCCGGAAGTGGGAGGCCGAAACCGGAAGTGAGGGGGAGAGGAGCGGGGGAGGCGGGAAAAGGCGTCCGAGGGGGTGAAACGGTGTCAAAAAGTGTTTGGGGAGGGCGGGGGAGGGGATTTGTTGGAACCCGGAAGTGGGAGGCGGAAACCCGGAAGTGGGAGGCGGAAACCGGAAGTGAGGGGGAGAGGAGCGGGGGAGGCGGGAAAAGGCGTCCGAGGGGGTGAAACGGTTTCAAAAAGTGTGTGGGGAGGGCGGGGGAGGGGATTGGGTGGAACCCGGAAGTGGGAGGCGGAAACCCGGAAGTGGGAGGCCGAAACCGGAAGTGAGGGGGAGAGGAGCAGGGGAGGCGGGAAAAGGCGTCCGAGGGGGTGAAACGGTGTCAAAAAGTGTTTGGGGAGGGCGGGGGAGGGGATTTGTTGGAACCCGGAAGTGGGAGGCGGAAACCCGGAAGTGGGATGCCGAAACCGGAAGTGAGGGGGAGAGGAGCGGGGGAGGCGGGAAAAGGCGTCCGAGGGGGTGAAACGGTGTAAAAAAGTGTTTGGGGAGGGCGGGGGAGGGGATTGGGTGGAACCCGGAAGTGGGAGGCGGAAACCCGGAAGTGGGAGGCGGAAACCGGAAGTGAGGGGGAGAGGAGCGGGGGAGGCGGGAAAAGGCGTCCGAGGGGGGGAAACGGTGTCAAAAAGTGTTTGGGGAGGGCGGGGGAGGGGATTGGGTGGAACCCGGAAGTGGGAGGCGGAAACCCGGAAGTGGGAGGCGGAAACCGGAAGTGAGGGGGAGAGGAGCGGGGGAGGCGGGAAAAGGCGTCCGAGGGGGTGAAACGGTGTCAAAAAGTGTTTGGGGAGGGCGGGGGAGGGGATTTGTTGGAACCCGGAAGTGGGAGGCGGAAACCCGGAAGTGGGAGGCGGAAACCGGAAGTGAGGGGGAGAGGAGCGGGGGAGGCGGGAAAAGGCGCGCGAGGGGGTGAAAGGGTGTAAAAAAGTGTTTGGGGAGGGCGGGGAGGGGATTTGTTGGAACCCGGAAGTGGGAGGCGGAAACCCGGAAGTGGGAGGCCGAAACCGGAAGTGAGGGGGAGAGGAGCGGGGGAGGCGGGAAAAGGCGTCCGAGGGGGTGAAACGGTGTCAAAAAGTGTTTGGGGAGGGCGGGGGAGGGGATTTGTTGGAACCCGGAAGTGGGAGTCGTAAACCCGGAAGTGGGAGGCGGAAACCGGAAGTGAGGGGGAGAGGAGCGGGGGAGGCGGGAAAAGGCGTCCGAGGGGGTGAAAGGGTGTAAAAAAGTGTTTGGGGAGGGCGGGGGAGGGGATTTGTTGGAACCCGGAAGTGGGAGGCGGAAACCCGGAAGTGGCAGGCGGAAACCGGAAGTGAGGGGGAGAGGAGCGGGGGAGGCGGGAAAAGGCGTGCGAGGGGGTGAAACGGTGTAAAAAAGTGTTTGGGGAGGGCGGGGAGGGGATTTGTTGGAACCCGGAAGTGGGAGTCGGAAACCCGGAAGTGGGAGGCGGAAACCCGGAAGTGGGAGGCGGAAACCGGAAGTGAGGGGGAGAGGAGCGGGGGAGGCGGGAAAAGGCGCCCGAGGGGGTGAAACGGCGTAAAAAAGTGTTTGGGGAGGGCGGGGAGGGGATTTGTTGGAACTCGGAAGTGGGAGTCGTAAACCCGGAAGTGGGAGGCGGAAACCGGAAGTGAGGGGAGAGGAGCGGGGGAGGCGGGAAAAGGCGTGCGAGGGGGTGAAACGGTGTAAAAAAGTGTTTGGGGAGGGCGGGGAGGGGATTTGTTGGAACCCGGAAGTGGGAGTCGGAAACCCGGAAGTGGGAGGCGGAAACCGGAAGTGAGGGGGAGAGGAGCGAGGGAGGCGGGAAAAGGCGTGCGAGGGGGTGAAAGGGTGTAAAAAAGTGTTTGGGGAGGGCGGGGAGGGGATTTGTTGGAACCCGGAAGTGGGAGTCGGAAACCCGGAAGTGGGAGGCGGAAACCGGAAGTGAGGGGGAGAGGAGCGGGGGAGGCGGGAAAAGGCGCGCGAGGGGGTGAAAGGGTGTAAAAAAGTGTTTGGGGAGGGCGGGGGAGGGGATTTGTTGGAACCCGGAAGTGGGAGTCGGAAACCCGGAAGTGGGAGGCGGAAACCGGAAGTGAGGGGGAGAGGAGCGGGGGAGGCGGGAAAAGGCGTCCGAGGGGGTGAAAGGGTGTAAAAAAGTGTTTGGGGAGGGCGGGGAGGGGATTTGTTGGAACCCGGAAGTGGGAGGCGGAAACACGGAAGTGGGAGGCGGAAACCGGAAGTGAGGGGGAGAGGAGCGGGGGAGGCGGGAAAAGGCGTGCGAGGGGGTGAAACGGTGTAAAAAAGTGTTTGGGGAGGGCGGGGAGGGGATTTGTTGGAACCCGGAAGTGGGAGGCGGAAACCCGGAAGTGGGAGGCGGAAACCGGAAGTGAGGGGGAGAGGAGCGGGGGAGACGGGAAAAGGCGTCCGAGGGGGGGAAACGGTGTCAAAAAGTGTTTGGGGAGGGCAGTGAGGGGATTGGGTGGAACCCGGAAGTGGGAGGCGGAAACCCGGAAGTGGGAGGCGGAAACCGGAAGTGAGGGGGAGAGGAGCGGGGGAGGCGGGAAAAGGCGCGCGAGGGGGTGAAAGGGTGTAAAAAAGTGTTTGGGGAGGGCGGGGAGGGGATTTGTTGGAACCCGGAAGTGGGAGTCGGAAACCCGGAAGTGGGAGGCGGAAACCGGAAGTGAGGGGGAGAGGAGCGGGGGAGGCGGGAAAAGGCGTCCGAGGGGGTGAAACGGTGTCAAAAAGTGTTTGGGGAGGGCGGGGGAGGGGATTGGGTGGAACCCGGAAGTGGGAGGCGGAAACCCGGAAGTGGGAGGCGGAAACCGGAAGTGAGGGGGAGAGGAGCGGGGGAGGCGGGAAAAGGCGTCCGAGGGGGTGAAACGGTGTCAAAAAGTGTTTGGGGAGGGCGGGGGAGGGGATTTGTTGGAACCCGGAAGTGGGAGTCGTAAACCCGGAAGTGGGAGGCGGAAACCGGAAGTGAGGGGGAGAGGAGCGGGGGAGGCGGGAAAAGGCGTCCGAGGGGGTGAAACGGTGTCAAAAAGTGTGTGGGGAGGGCGGGGGAGGGGATTGGGTGGAACCCGGAAGTGGGAGGCGGAAACCCGGAAGTGGGAGGCGGAAACCGGAAGTGAGGGGGAGAGGAGCGGGGGAGGCGGGAAAAGGCGTCCGAGGGGGTGAAACGGTTTCAAAAAGTGTGTGGGGAGGGCGGGGGAGGGGATTGGGTGGAACCCGGAAGTGGGAGGCGGAAACCCGGAAGTGGGAGGCGGAAACCGGAAGTGAGGGGGAGAGGAGCGGGGGAGGCGGGAAAAGGCGCCCGAGGGGGGGAAACGGTGTAAAAAAGTGTTTGGGGAGGGCGGGGGAGGGGATTTGTTGGAACCCGGAAGTGGGAGGCGGAAACCCGGAAGTGGGAGGCGGAAACCGGAAGTGAGGGGGAGAGGAGCGGGGGAGGCGGGAAAAGGCGCCCGAGGGGGTGAAACGGTGTAAAAAAGTGCTTGGGGAGGGCGGGGGAGGGGATTGGGTGGAACCCGGAAGTGGGAGGCGGAAACCCGGAAGTGGGAGGCGGAAACCGGAAGTGAGGGGGAGAGGAGCGGGGGAGGCGGGAAAAGGCGCCCGAGGGGGTGAAACGGTTTCAAAAAGTGTGTGGGGAGGGCGGGGGAGGGGATTGGGTGGAACCCGGAAGTGGGAGGCGGAAACCCGGAAGTGGGAGGCCGAAACCGGAAGTGAGGGGGAGAGGAGCGGGGGAGGCGGAAAAGGCGTCCGAGGGGGGGAAACGGTGTAAAAAAGTGTTTGGGGAGGGCGGGGGAGGGGATTTGTTGGAACCCGGAAGTGGGAGGCGGAAACCCGGAAGTGGGAGGCGGAAACCGGAAGTGAGGGGGAGAGGAGCGGGGGAGGCGGGAAAAGGCGTGCGAGGGGGTGAAACGGTGTCAAAAAGTGTTTGGGGAGGGCGGGGGAGGGGATTTGTTGGAACCCGGAAGTGGGAGGCGGAAACCCGGAAGTGGGAGGCGGAAACCGGAAGTGAGGGGGAGAGGAGCGGGGGAGGCGGGAAAAGGCGTCCGAGGGGGTGAAACGGTGTCAAAAAGTGTTTGGGGAGGGCGGGGGAGGGGATTTGTTGGAACCCGGAAGTGGGAGGCGGAAACCCGGAAGTGGGAGGCGGAAACCGGAAGTGAGGGGGAGAGGAGCGGGGGAGGCGGGAAAAGGCGTCCGAGGGGGGGAAACGGTGTAAAAAAGTGTTTGGGGAGGGCGGGGGAGGGGATTGGGTGGAACCCGGAAGTGGGAGGCGGAAACCCGGAAGTGGGAGTCGGAAACCGGAAGTGAGGGGGAGAGGAGCGGGGGAGGCGGGAAAAGGCGTCCGAGGGGGTGAAACGGTTTCAAAAAGTGTGTGGGGAGGGCGGGGGAGGGGATTGGGTGGAACCCGGAAGTGGGAGGCGGAAACCCGGAAGTGGGAGGCGGAAACCGGAAGTGAGGGGGAGAGGAGCGGGGGAGGCGGGAAAAGGCGTCCGAGGGGGTGAAACGGTGTCAAAAAGTGTTTGGGGAGGGCGGGGGAGGGGATTGGGTGGAACCCGGAAGTGGGAGGCGGAAACCCGGAAGTGGGAGGCGGAAACCGGAAGTGAGGGGGAGAGGAGCGGGGGAGGCGGGAAAAGGCGTCCGAGGGGGTGAAACGGTTTCAAAAAGTGTGTGGGGAGGGCGGGGGAGGGGATTGGGTGGAACCCGGAAGTGGGAGGCGGAAACCCGGAAGTGGGAGGCCGAAACCGGAAGTGAGGGGGAGAGGAGCGGGGGAGGCGGGAAAAGGCGTCCGAGGGGGTGAAACGGTGTAAAAAAGTGTTTGGGGAGGGCGGGGGAGGGGATTTGTTGGAACCCGGAAGTGGGAGGCGGAAACCCGGAAGTGGGAGGCGGAAACCGGAAGTGAGGGGGAGAGGAGCGGGGGAGGCGGGAAAAGGCGTCCGAGGGGGGGAAACGGTGTCAAAAAGTGTTTGGGGAGGGCGGGGGAGGGGATTGGGTGGAACCCGGAAGTGGGAGGCGGAAACCCGGAAGTGGGAGGCGGAAACCGGAAGTGAGGGGGAGAGGAGCGGGGGAGGCGGGAAAAGGCGTCCGAGGGGGGGAAACGGTGTAAAAAAGTGTTTGGGGAGGGCGGGGGAGGGGATTTGTTGGAACCCGGAAGTGGGAGGCGGAAACCCGGAAGTGAGAGGCGGAAACCGGAAGTGAGGGGGAGAGGAGCGGGGGAGGCGGGAAAAGGCGTCCGAGGGGGTGAAACGGTGTAAAAAAGTGTTTGGGGAGGGCGGGGAGGGGATTTGTTGGAACCCGGAAGTGGGAGGCGGAAACCCGGAAGTGAGAGGCGGAAACCGGAAGTGAGGGGGAGAGGAGCGGGGGAGGCGGGAAAAGGCGTCCGAGGGGGTGAAACGGTGTCAAAAAGTGTGTGGGGAGGGCGGGGGAGGGGATTTGTTGGAACCCGGAAGTGGGAGGCGGAAACCCGGAAGTGGGAGGCCGAAACCGGAAGTGAGGGGGAGAGGAGCGGGGGAGGCGGGAAAAGGCGTCCGAGGGGGTGAAACGGTGTAAAAAAGTGTTTGGGGAGGGCGGGGGAGGGGATTGGGTGGAACCCGGAAGTGGGAGGCGGAAACCCGGAAGTGGGAGGCGGAAACCGGAAGTGAGGGGGAGAGGAGCGGGGGAGGCGGGAAAAGGCGTCCGAGGGGGTGAAACGGTGTCAAAAAGTGTTTGGGGAGGGCGGGGGAGGGGATTTGTTGGAACCCGGAAGTGGGAGGCGGAAACCCGGAAGTGGGAGGCGGAAACCGGAAGTGAGGGGGAGAGGAGCGGGGGAGGCGGGAAAAGGCGTCCGAGGGGGTGAAAGGGTGTAAAAAAGTGTTTGGGGAGGGCGGGGGAGGGGATTTGTTGGAACCCGGAAGTGGGAGTCGTAAACCCGGAAGTGGGAGGCGGAAACCGGAAGTGAGGGGGAGAGGAGCGGGGGAGGCGGGAAAAGGCGTCCGAGGGGGTGAAAGGGTGTAAAAAAGTGTTTGGGGAGGGCGGGGGAGGGGATTTGTTGGAACCCGGAAGTGGGAGGCGGAAACCCGGAAGTGGCAGGCGGAAACCGGAAGTGAGGGGGAGAGGAGCGGGGGAGGCGGGAAAAGGCGTGCGAGGGGGTGAAACGGTGTAAAAAAGTGTTTGGGGAGGGCGGGGGAGGGGATTGGGTGGAACCCGGAAGTGGGAGGCGGAAACCCGGAAGTGGGAGGCGGAAACCGGAAGTGAGGGGGAGAGGAGCGGGGGAGGCGGGAAAAGGCGTCCGAGGGGGGGAAACGGTGTCAAAAAGTGTTTGGGGAGGGCGGGGGAGGGGATTGGGTGGAACCCGGAAGTGGGAGGCGGAAACCCGGAAGTGGGAGGCGGAAACCGGAAGTGAGGGGGAGAGGAGCGGGGGAGGCGGGAAAAGGCGTCCGAGGGGGTGAAACGGTGTCAAAAAGTGTTTGGGGAGGGCGGGGGAGGGGATTTGTTGGAACCCGGAAGTGGGAGTCGTAAACCCGGAAGTGGGAGGCGGAAACCGGAAGTGAGGGGGAGAGGAGCGGGGGAGGCGGGAAAAGGCGTCCGAGGGGGTGAAAGGGTGTAAAAAAGTGTTTGGGGAGGGCGGGGGAGGGGATTTGTTGGAACCCGGAAGTGGGAGGCGGAAACCCGGAAGTGGCAGGCGGAAACCGGAAGTGAGGGGGAGAGGAGCGGGGGAGGCGGGAAAAGGCGTGCGAGGGGGTGAAACGGTGTAAAAAAGTGTTTGGGGAGGGCGGGGGAGGGGATTGGGTGGAACCCGGAAGTGGGAGGCGGAAACCCGGAAGTGGGAGGCGGAAACCGGAAGTGAGGGGGAGAGGAGCGGGGGAGGCGGGAAAAGGCGTCCGAGGGGGGGAAACGGTGTCAAAAAGTGTTTGGGGAGGGCGGGGGAGGGGATTGGGTGGAACCCGGAAGTGGGAGGCGGAAACCCGGAAGTGGGAGGCGGAAACCGGAAGTGAGGGGGAGAGGAGCGGGGGAGGCGGGAAAAGGCGTCCGAGGGGGTGAAACGGTGTCAAAAAGTGTTTGGGGAGGGCGGGGGAGGGGATTTGTTGGAACCCGGAAGTGGGAGGCGGAAACCCGGAAGTGGGAGGCGGAAACCGGAAGTGAGGGGGAGAGGAGCGGGGGAGGCGGGAAAAGGCGCGCGAGGGGGTGAAAGGGTGTAAAAAAGTGTTTGGGGAGGGCGGGGAGGGGATTTGTTGGAACCCGGAAGTGGGAGGCGGAAACCCGGAAGTGGGAGGCGGAAACCGGAAGTGAGGGGGAGAGGAGCGGGGGAGGCGGGAAAAGGCGCGCGAGGGGGTGAAACGGCGTAAAAAAGTGTTTGGGGAGGGCGGGGAGGGGATTTGTTGGAACCCGGAAGTGGGAGGCGGAAACCCGGAAGTGGGAGGCGGAAACCGGAAGTGAGGGGGAGAGGAGCGGGGGAGGCGGGAAAAGGCGTGCGAGGGGGAGAAACGGTGTCAAAAAGTGTTTGGGGAGGGCGGGGAGGGGATTTGTTGGAACCCGGAAGTGGGAGTCGGAAACCCGGAAGTGGGAGGCGGAAACCGGAAGTGAGGGGGAGAGGAGCGAGGGAGGCGGGAAAAGGCGTGCGAGGGGGTGAAAGGGTGTAAAAAAGTGTTTGGGGAGGGCGGGGAGGGGATTTGTTGGAACCCGGAAGTGGGAGTCGGAAACCCGGAAGTGGGAGGCGGAAACCGGAAGTGAGGGGGAGAGGAGCGGGGGAGGCGGGAAAAGGCGCGCGAGGGGGTGAAAGGGTGTAAAAAAGTGTTTGGGGAGGGCGGGGAGGGGATTTGTTGGAACCCGGAAGTGGGAGTCGGAAACCCGGAAGTGGGAGGCGGAAACCGGAAGTGAGGGGGAGAGGAGCGGGGGAGGCGGGAAAAGGCGTCCGAGGGGGTGAAAGGGTGTAAAAAAGTGTTTGGGGAGGGCGGGGAGGGGATTTGTTGGAACCCGGAAGTGGGAGGCGGAAACACGGAAGTGGGAGGCGGAAACCGGAAGTGAGGGGGAGAGGAGCGGGGGAGGCGGGAAAAGGCGTGCGAGGGGGTGAAAGGGTGTAAAAAAGTGTTTGGGGAGGGCGGGGAGGGGATTTGTTGGAACCCGGAAGTGGGAGGCGGAAACCCGGAAGTGGGAGGCGGAAACCGGAAGTGAGGGGGAGAGGAGCGGGGGAGGCGGGAAAAGGCGTGCGAGGGGGTGAAACGGTGTAAAAAAGTGTTTGGGGAGGGCGGGGAGGGGATTTGTTGGAACCCGGAAGTGGGAGTCGGAAACCCGGAAGTGGGAGGCGGAAACCGGAAGTGAGGGGGAGAGGAGCGGGGGAGGCGGGAAAAGGCGCCCGAGGGGGGGAAACGGTGTAAAAAAGTGTTTGGGGAGGGCGGGGGAGGGGATTTGTTGGAACCCGGAAGTGGGAGGCGGAAACCCGGAAGTGGGAGGCGGAAACCGGAAGTGAGGGGGAGAGGAGCGGGGGAGGCGGGAAAAGGCGCCCGAGGGGGTGAAACGGTGTAAAAAAGTGCTTGGGGAGGGCGGGGGAGGGGATTGGGTGGAACCCGGAAGTGGGAGGCGGAAACCCGGAAGTGGGAGGCGGAAACCGGAAGTGAGGGGGAGAGGAGCGGGGGAGGCGGGAAAAGGCGCCCGAGGGGGTGAAACGGTTTCAAAAAGTGTGTGGGGAGGGCGGGGGAGGGGATTGGGTGGAACCCGGAAGTGGGAGGCGGAAACCCGGAAGTGGGAGGCCGAAACCGGAAGTGAGGGGGAGAGGAGCGGGGGAGGCGGAAAAGGCGTCCGAGGGGGGGAAACGGTGTAAAAAAGTGTTTGGGGAGGGCGGGGGAGGGGATTTGTTGGAACCCGGAAGTGGGAGGCGGAAACCCGGAAGTGGGAGGCGGAAACCGGAAGTGAGGGGGAGAGGAGCGGGGGAGGCGGGAAAAGGCGTGCGAGGGGGTGAAACGGTGTCAAAAAGTGTTTGGGGAGGGCGGGGGAGGGGATTTGTTGGAACCCGGAAGTGGGAGGCGGAAACCCGGAAGTGGGAGGCGGAAACCGGAAGTGAGGGGGAGAGGAGCGGGGGAGGCGGGAAAAGGCGTCCGAGGGGGTGAAACGGTGTCAAAAAGTGTTTGGGGAGGGCGGGGGAGGGGATTTGTTGGAACCCGGAAGTGGGAGGCGGAAACCCGGAAGTGGGAGGCGGAAACCGGAAGTGAGGGGGAGAGGAGCGGGGGAGGCGGGAAAAGGCGTCCGAGGGGGGGAAACGGTGTAAAAAAGTGTTTGGGGAGGGCGGGGGAGGGGATTGGGTGGAACCCGGAAGTGGGAGGCGGAAACCCGGAAGTGGGAGTCGGAAACCGGAAGTGAGGGGGAGAGGAGCGGGGGAGGCGGGAAAAGGCGTCCGAGGGGGTGAAACGGTTTCAAAAAGTGTGTGGGGAGGGCGGGGGAGGGGATTGGGTGGAACCCGGAAGTGGGAGGCGGAAACCCGGAAGTGGGAGGCGGAAACCGGAAGTGAGGGGGAGAGGAGCGGGGGAGGCGGGAAAAGGCGTCCGAGGGGGTGAAACGGTGTCAAAAAGTGTTTGGGGAGGGCGGGGGAGGGGATTGGGTGGAACCCGGAAGTGGGAGGCGGAAACCCGGAAGTGGGAGGCGGAAACCGGAAGTGAGGGGGAGAGGAGCGGGGGAGGCGGGAAAAGGCGTCCGAGGGGGTGAAACGGTTTCAAAAAGTGTGTGGGGAGGGCGGGGGAGGGGATTGGGTGGAACCCGGAAGTGGGAGGCGGAAACCCGGAAGTGGGAGGCCGAAACCGGAAGTGAGGGGGAGAGGAGCGGGGGAGGCGGGAAAAGGCGTCCGAGGGGGTGAAACGGTGTAAAAAAGTGTTTGGGGAGGGCGGGGGAGGGGATTTGTTGGAACCCGGAAGTGGGAGGCGGAAACCCGGAAGTGGGAGGCGGAAACCGGAAGTGAGGGGGAGAGGAGCGGGGGAGGCGGGAAAAGGCGTCCGAGGGGGGGAAACGGTGTCAAAAAGTGTTTGGGGAGGGCGGGGGAGGGGATTGGGTGGAACCCGGAAGTGGGAGGCGGAAACCCGGAAGTGGGAGGCGGAAACCGGAAGTGAGGGGGAGAGGAGCGGGGGAGGCGGGAAAAGGCGTCCGAGGGGGGGAAACGGTGTAAAAAAGTGTTTGGGGAGGGCGGGGGAGGGGATTTGTTGGAACCCGGAAGTGGGAGGCGGAAACCCGGAAGTGAGAGGCGGAAACCGGAAGTGAGGGGGAGAGGAGCGGGGGAGGCGGGAAAAGGCGTCCGAGGGGGTGAAACGGTGTAAAAAAGTGTTTGGGGAGGGCGGGGAGGGGATTTGTTGGAACCCGGAAGTGGGAGGCGGAAACCCGGAAGTGAGAGGCGGAAACCGGAAGTGAGGGGGAGAGGAGCGGGGGAGGCGGGAAAAGGCGTCCGAGGGGGTGAAACGGTGTCAAAAAGTGTGTGGGGAGGGCGGGGGAGGGGATTTGTTGGAACCCGGAAGTGGGAGGCGGAAACCCGGAAGTGGGAGGCCGAAACCGGAAGTGAGGGGGAGAGGAGCGGGGGAGGCGGGAAAAGGCGTCCGAGGGGGTGAAACGGTGTAAAAAAGTGTTTGGGGAGGGCGGGGGAGGGGATTGGGTGGAACCCGGAAGTGGGAGGCGGAAACCCGGAAGTGGGAGGCGGAAACCGGAAGTGAGGGGGAGAGGAGCGGGGGAGGCGGGAAAAGGCGTCCGAGGGGGTGAAACGGTGTCAAAAAGTGTTTGGGGAGGGCGGGGGAGGGGATTTGTTGGAACCCGGAAGTGGGAGGCGGAAACCCGGAAGTGGGAGGCGGAAACCGGAAGTGAGGGGGAGAGGAGCGGGGGAGGCGGGAAAAGGCGTCCGAGGGGGTGAAAGGGTGTAAAAAAGTGTTTGGGGAGGGCGGGGGAGGGGATTTGTTGGAACCCGGAAGTGGGAGTCGTAAACCCGGAAGTGGGAGGCGGAAACCGGAAGTGAGGGGGAGAGGAGCGGGGGAGGCGGGAAAAGGCGTCCGAGGGGGTGAAAGGGTGTAAAAAAGTGTTTGGGGAGGGCGGGGGAGGGGATTTGTTGGAACCCGGAAGTGGGAGGCGGAAACCCGGAAGTGGCAGGCGGAAACCGGAAGTGAGGGGGAGAGGAGCGGGGGAGGCGGGAAAAGGCGTGCGAGGGGGTGAAACGGTGTAAAAAAGTGTTTGGGGAGGGCGGGGGAGGGGATTGGGTGGAACCCGGAAGTGGGAGGCGGAAACCCGGAAGTGGGAGGCGGAAACCGGAAGTGAGGGGGAGAGGAGCGGGGGAGGCGGGAAAAGGCGTCCGAGGGGGGGAAACGGTGTCAAAAAGTGTTTGGGGAGGGCGGGGGAGGGGATTGGGTGGAACCCGGAAGTGGGAGGCGGAAACCCGGAAGTGGGAGGCGGAAACCGGAAGTGAGGGGGAGAGGAGCGGGGGAGGCGGGAAAAGGCGTGCGAGGGGGTGAAACGGTGTCAAAAAGTGTTTGGGGAGGGCGGGGGAGGGGATTTGTTGGAACCCGGAAGTGGGAGGCGGAAACCCGGAAGTGGGAGGCGGAAACCGGAAGTGAGGGGGAGAGGAGCGGGGGAGGCGGGAAAAGGCGCGCGAGGGGGTGAAAGGGTGTAAAAAAGTGTTTGGGGAGGGCGGGGAGGGGATTTGTTGGAACCCGGAAGTGGGAGGCGGAAACCCGGAAGTGGGAGGCGGAAACCGGAAGTGAGGGGGAGAGGAGCGGGGGAGGCGGGAAAAGGCGCGCGAGGGGGTGAAACGGCGTAAAAAAGTGTTTGGGGAGGGCGGGGAGGGGATTTGTTGGAACCCGGAAGTGGGAGGCGGAAACCCGGAAGTGGGAGGCGGAAACCGGAAGTGAGGGGGAGAGGAGCGGGGGAGGCGGGAAAAGGCGTGCGAGGGGGAGAAACGGTGTCAAAAAGTGTTTGGGGAGGGCGGGGAGGGGATTTGTTGGAACCCGGAAGTGGGAGTCGGAAACCCGGAAGTGGGAGGCGGAAACCGGAAGTGAGGGGGAGAGGAGCGAGGGAGGCGGGAAAAGGCGTGCGAGGGGGTGAAAGGGTGTAAAAAAGTGTTTGGGGAGGGCGGGGAGGGGATTTGTTGGAACCCGGAAGTGGGAGTCGGAAACCCGGAAGTGGGAGGCGGAAACCGGAAGTGAGGGGGAGAGGAGCGGGGGAGGCGGGAAAAGGCGCGCGAGGGGGTGAAAGGGTGTAAAAAAGTGTTTGGGGAGGGCGGGGAGGGGATTTGTTGGAACCCGGAAGTGGGAGTCGGAAACCCGGAAGTGGGAGGCGGAAACCGGAAGTGAGGGGGAGAGGAGCGGGGGAGGCGGGAAAAGGCGTCCGAGGGGGTGAAAGGGTGTAAAAAAGTGTTTGGGGAGGGCGGGGAGGGGATTTGTTGGAACCCGGAAGTGGGAGGCGGAAACACGGAAGTGGGAGGCGGAAACCGGAAGTGAGGGGGAGAGGAGCGGGGGAGGCGGGAAAAGGCGTGCGAGGGGGTGAAAGGGTGTAAAAAAGTGTTTGGGGAGGGCGGGGAGGGGATTTGTTGGAACCCGGAAGTGGGAGGCGGAAACACGGAAGTGGGAGGCGGAAACCGGAAGTGAGGGGGAGAGGAGCGGGGGAGGCGGGAAAAGGCGTGCGAGGGGGTGAAACGGTGTAAAAAAGTGTTTGGGGAGGGCGGGGAGGGGATTTGTTGGAACCCGGAAGTGGGAGTCGGAAACCCGGAAGTGGGAGGCGGAAACCGGAAGTGAGGGGGAGAGGAGCGGGGGAGGCGGGAAAAGGCGTCCGAGGGGGGGAAACGGTGTCAAAAAGTGTTTGGGGAGGGCAGTGAGGGGATTGGGTGGAACCCGGAAGTGGGAGGCGGAAACCCGGAAGTGGGAGGCGGAAACCGGAAGTGAGGGGGAGAGGAGCGGGGGAGGCGGGAAAAGGCGTGCGAGGGGGTGAAACGGTGTAAAAAAGTGTTTGGGGAGGGCGGGGAGGGGATTTGTTGGAACCCGGAAGTGGGAGGCGGAAACCCGGAAGTGGGAGGCGGAAACCGGAAGTGAGGGGGAGAGGAGCGGGGGAGACGGGAAAAGGCGTCCGAGGGGGGGAAACGGTGTCAAAAAGTGTTTGGGGAGGGCAGTGAGGGGATTGGGTGGAACCCGGAAGTGGGAGGCGGAAACCCGGAAGTGGGAGGCGGAAACCGGAAGTGAGGGGGAGAGGAGCGGGGGAGGCGGGAAAAGGCGCGCGAGGGGGTGAAAGGGTGTAAAAAAGTGTTTGGGGAGGGCGGGGAGGGGATTTGTTGGAACCCGGAAGTGGGAGTCGGAAACCCGGAAGTGGGAGGCGGAAACCGGAAGTGAGGGGGAGAGGAGCAAGGGAGGCGGGAAAAGGCGTGCGAGGGGGTGAAACGGTGTCAAAAAGTGTTTGGGGAGGGCGGGGAGGGGATTTGTTGGAACCCGGAAGTGGGAGGCGGAAACCCGGAAGTGGGAGGCGGAAACCGGAAGTGAGGGGGAGAGGAGCGGGGGAGGCGGGAAAAGGCGTCCGAGGGGGTGAAAGGGTGTAAAAAAGTGTTTGGGGAGGGCGGGGAGGGGATTTGTTGGAACCCGGAAGTGGGAGGCGGAAACACGGAAGTGGGAGGCGGAAACCGGAAGTGAGGGGGAGAGGAGCGGGGGAGGCGGGAAAAGGCGTGCGAGGGGGTGAAACGGTGTAAAAAAGTGTTTGGGGAGGGCGGGGAGGGGATTTGTTGGAACCCGGAAGTGGGAGGCGGAAACCCGGAAGTGGGAGGCGGAAACCGGAAGTGAGGGGGAGAGGAGCGGGGGAGACGGGAAAAGGCGTCCGAGGGGGGGAAACGGTGTCAAAAAGTGTTTGGGGAGGGCAGTGAGGGGATTGGGTGGAACCCGGAAGTGGGAGGCGGAAACCCGGAAGTGGGAGGCGGAAACCGGAAGTGAGGGGGAGAGGAGCGGGGGAGGCGGGAAAAGGCGCGCGAGGGGGTGAAAGGGTGTAAAAAAGTGTTTGGGGAGGGCGGGGAGGGGATTTGTTGGAACCCGGAAGTGGGAGTCGGAAACCCGGAAGTGGGAGGCGGAAACCGGAAGTGAGGGGGAGAGGAGCAAGGGAGGCGGGAAAAGGCGTGCGAGGGGGTGAAACGGTGTCAAAAAGTGTTTGGGGAGGGCGGGGAGGGGATTTGTTGGAACCCGGAAGTGGGAGGCGGAAACCCGGAAGTGGGAGGCGGAAACCGGAAGTGAGGGGGAGAGGAGCGGGGGAGGCGGGAAAAGGCGCGCGAGGGGGTGAAAGGGTGTAAAAAAGTGTTTGGGGAGGGCGGGGAGGGGATTTGTTGGAACCCGGAAGTGGGAGGCGGAAACCCGGAAGTGGGAGGCGGAAACCGGAAGTGAGGGGGAGAGGAGCGGGGGAGGCGGGAAAAGGCGCCCGAGGGGGTGAAACGGTGTAAAAAAGTGTTTGGGGAGGGCGGGGAGGGGATTTGTTGGAACCCGGAAGTGGGAGGCGGAAACCCGGAAGTGGGAGGCCGAAACCGGAAGTGAGGGGGAGAGGAGCGGGGGAGGCGGGAAAAGGCGTCCGAGGGGGTGAAACGGTGTAAAAAAGTGTTTGGGGAGGGCGGGGGAGGGGATTTGTTGGAACCCGGAAGTGGGAGGCGGAAACCCGGAAGTGGGAGGCGGAAACCGGAAGTGAGGGGGAGAGGAGCGGGGGAGGCGGGAAAAGGCGCCCGAGGGGGGGAAACGGTGTAAAAAAGTGTTTGGGGAGGGCGGGGGAGGGGATTTGTTGGAACCCGGAAGTGGGAGGCGGAAACCCGGAAGTGGGAGGCGGAAACCGGAAGTGAGGGGGAGAGGAGCGGGGGAGGCGGGAAAAGGCGCCCGAGGGGGTGAAACGGTGTAAAAAAGTGCTTGGGGAGGGCGGGGGAGGGGATTGGGTGGAACCCGGAAGTGGGAGGCGGAAACCCGGAAGTGGGAGGCGGAAACCGGAAGTGAGGGGGAGAGGAGCGGGGGAGGCGGGAAAAGGCGCCCGAGGGGGTGAAACGGTTTCAAAAAGTGTGTGGGGAGGGCGGGGGAGGGGATTGGGTGGAACCCGGAAGTGGGAGGCGGAAACCCGGAAGTGGGAGGCGGAAACCGGAAGTGAGGGGGAGAGGAGCGGGGGAGGCGGGAAAAGGCGTTCGAGGGGGGGAAACGGTGTAAAAAAGTGTTTGGGGAGGGCGGGGGAGGGGATTTGTTGGAACCCGGAAGTGGGAGGCGGAAACCCGGAAGTGGGAGGCGGAAACCGGAAGTGAGGGGGAGAGGAGCGGGGGAGGCGGGAAAAGGCGTGCGAGGGGGTGAAACGGTGTAAAAAAGTGTTTGGGGAGGGCGGGGGAGGGGATTTGTTGGAACCCGGAAGTGGGAGGCGGAAACCCGGAAGTGGGAGGCCGAAACCGGAAGTGAGGGGGAGAGGAGCGGGGGAGGCGGGAAAAGGCGCCCGAGGGGGTGAAACGGTTTCAAAAAGTGTGTGGGGAGGGCGGGGGAGGGGATTTGTTGGAACCCGGAAGTGGGAGGCGGAAACCCGGAAGTGGGAGGCCGAAACCGGAAGTGAGGGGGAGAGGAGCGGGGGAGGCGGGAAAAGGCGTCCGAGGGGGGTGAAACGGTTTCAAAAAGTGTTTGGGGAGGGCGGGGGAGGGGATTTGTTGGAACCCGGAAGTGGGAGGCGGAAACCCGGAAGTGGGAGGCGGAAACCGGAAGTGAGGGGGAGAGGAGCGGGGGAGGCGGGAAAAGGCGTGCGAGGGGGTGAAACGGTGTAAAAAAGTGTTTGGGGAGGGCGGGGGAGGGGATTTGTTGGAACCCGGAAGTGGGAGGCGGAAACCCGGAAGTGGGAGGCGGAAACCGGAAGTGAGGGGGAGAGGAGCGGGGGAGGCGGGAAAAGGCGTCCGAGGGGGTGAAACGGTGTCAAAAAGTGCTTGGGGAGGGCGGGGGAGGGGATTTGTTGGAACTCGGAAGTGGGAGGCGGAAACCCGGAAGTGGGAGGCCGAAACCGGAAGTGAGGGGGAGAGGAGCGGGGGAGGCGGGAAAAGGCGTCCGAGGGGGGTGAAACGGTTTCAAAAAGTGTTTGGGGAGGGCGGGGGAGGGGATTGGGTGGAACCCGGAAGTGGGAGGCGGAAACCCGGAAGTGGGATGCCGAAACCGGAAGTGAGGGGGAGAGGAGCGGGGGAGGCGGAAAAGGCGTCCGAGGGGGTGAAACGGTGTCAAAAAGTGTTTGGGGAGGGCGGGGGAGGGGATTTGTTGGAACCCGGAAGTGGGAGGCGGAAACCCGGAAGTGGGAGGCGGAAACCGGAAGTGAGGGGGAGAGGAGCGGGGGAGGCGGGAAAAGGCGCGCGAGGGGGTGAAACGGTGTAAAAAAGTGCTTGGGGAGGGCGGGGGAGGGGATTGGGTGGAACCCGGAAGTGGGAGGCGGAAACCCGGAAGTGGGAGGCCGAAACCGGAAGTGAGGGGGAGAGGAGCGGGGGAGGCGGGAAAAGGCGCCCGAGGGGGTGAAACGGTTTCAAAAAGTGTGTGGGGAGGGCGGGGGAGGGGATTGGGTGGAACCCGGAAGTGGGAGGCGGAAACCCGGAAGTGGGAGGCCGAAACCGGAAGTGAGGGGGAGAGGAGCGGGGGAGGCGGGAAAAGGCGCCCGAGGGGGGGAAACGGTGTAAAAAAGTGTTTGGGGAGGGCGGGGGAGGGGATTTGTTGGAACCCGGAAGTGGGAGGCGGAAACCCGGAAGTGGGAGGCGGAAACCGGAAGTGAGGGGGAGAGGAGCGGGGGAGGCGGGAAAAGGCGTGCGAGGGGGTGAAACGGTGTAAAAAAGTGTTTGGGGAGGGCGGGGGAGGGGATTTGTTGGAACCCGGAAGTGGGAGGCGGAAACCCGGAAGTGGGAGGCGGAAACCGGAAGTGAGGGGGAGAGGAGCGGGGGAGGCGGGAAAAGGCGTCCGAGGGGGTGAAACGGTGTCAAAAAGTGTTTGGGGAGGGCGGGGGAGGGGATTGGGTGGAACCCGGAAGTGGGAGGCGGAAACCCGGAAGTGGGAGGCGGAAACCGGAAGTGAGGGGGAGAGGAGCGGGGGAGGCGGGAAAAGGCGTCCGAGGGGGTGAAACGGTTTCAAAAAATGTGTGGGGAGGGCGGGGGAGGGGATTGGGTGGAACCCGGAAGTGGGAGGCGGAAACCCGGAAGTGGGAGGCGGAAACCGGAAGTGAGGGGGAGAGGAGCGGGGGAGGCGGGAAAAGGCGTCCGAGGGGGTGAAACGGTGTAAAAAAGTGTTTGGGGAGGGCGGGGGAGGGGATTGGGTGGAACCCGGAAGTGGGAGGCGGAAACCCGGAAGTGGGAGTCGGAAACCGGAAGTGAGGGGGAGAGGAGCGGGGGAGGCGGGAAAAGGCGTCCGAGGGGGTGAAACGGTTTCAAAAAGTGTGTGGGGAGGGCGGGGGAGGGGATTGGGTGGAACCCGGAAGTGGGAGGCGGAAACCCGGAAGTGGGAGGCCGAAACCGGAAGTGAGGGGGAGAGGAGCAGGGGAGGCGGGAAAAGGCGTCCGAGGGGGTGAAACGGTGTCAAAAAGTGTTTGGGGAGGGCGGGGGAGGGGATTTGTTGGAACCCGGAAGTGGGAGGCGGAAACCCGGAAGTGGGATGCCGAAACCGGAAGTGAGGGGGAGAGGAGCGGGGGAGGCGGGAAAAGGCGTCCGAGGGGGTGAAACGGTGTAAAAAAGTGTTTGGGGAGGGCGGGGGAGGGGATTGGTTGGAACCCGGAAGTGGGAGGCGGAAACCCGGAAGTGGGAGGCGGAAACCGGAAGTGAGGGGGAGAGGAGCGGGGGAGGCGGGAAAAGGCGTCCGAGGGGGGGAAACGGTGTCAAAAAGTGTTTGGGGAGGGCGGGGGAGGGGATTGGGTGGAACCCGGAAGTGGGAGGCGGAAACCCGGAAGTGGGAGGCGGAAACCGGAAGTGAGGGGGAGAGGAGCGGGGGAGGCGGGAAAAGGCGTCCGAGGGGGTGAAACGGTTTCAAAAAATGTGTGGGGAGGGCGGGGGAGGGGATTGGGTGGAACCCGGAAGTGGGAGGCGGAAACCCGGAAGTGGGAGGCGGAAACCGGAAGTGAGGGGGAGAGGAGCGGGGGAGGCGGGAAAAGGCGTCCGAGGGGGGGAAACGGTGTAAAAAAGTGTTTGGGGAGGGCGGGGGAGGGGATTGGGTGGAACCCGGAAGTGGGAGGCGGAAACCCGGAAGTGGGAGTCGGAAACCGGAAGTGAGGGGGAGAGGAGCGGGGGAGGCGGGAAAAGGCGTCCGAGGGGGTGAAACGGTTTCAAAAAGTGTGTGGGGAGGGCGGGGGAGGGGATTGGGTGGAACCCGGAAGTGGGAGGCGGAAACCCGGAAGTGGGAGGCGGAAACCGGAAGTGAGGGGGAGAGGAGCAGGGGAGGCGGGAAAAGGCGTCCGAGGGGGTGAAACGGTGTCAAAAAGTGTTTGGGGAGGGCGGGGGAGGGGATTTGTTGGAACCCGGAAGTGGGAGGCGGAAACCCGGAAGTGGGATGCCGAAACCGGAAGTGAGGGGGAGAGGAGCGGGGGAGGCGGGAAAAGGCGTCCGAGGGGGTGAAACGGTGTCAAAAAGTGTTTGGGGAGGGCGGGGGAGGGGATTGGGTGGAACCCGGAAGTGGGAGGCGGAAACCCGGAAGTGGGAGGCGGAAACCGGAAGTGAGGGGGAGAGGAGCGGGGGAGGCGGGAAAAGGCGCCCGAGGGGGTGAAACGGTGTCAAAAAGTGTTTGGGGAGGGCGGGGGAGGGGATTGGGTGGAACCCGGAAGTGGGAGGCGGAAACCCGGAAGTGGGAGGCGGAAACCGGAAGTGAGGGGGAGAGGAGCGGGGGAGGCGGGAAAAGGCGTCCGAGGGGGTGAAACGGTTTCAAAAAGTGTGTGGGGAGGGCGGGGGAGGGGATTGGGTGGAACCCGGAAGTGGGAGGCGGAAACCCGGAAGTGGGAGGCCGAAACCGGAAGTGAGGGGGAGAGGAGCGGGGGAGGCGGGAAAAGGCGTCCGAGGGGGTGAAACGGTGTCAAAAAGTGTTTGGGGAGGGCGGGGGAGGGGATTTGTTGGAACCCGGAAGTGGGAGGCGGAAACCCGGAAGTGGGAGGCGGAAACCGGAAGTGAGGGGGAGAGGAGCGGGGGAGGCGGGAAAAGGCGCGCGAGGGGGTGAAAGGGTGTAAAAAAGTGTTTGGGGAGGGCGGGGAGGGGATTTGTTGGAACCCGGAAGTGGGAGGCGGAAACCCGGAAGTGGGAGGCGGAAACCGGAAGTGAGGGGGAGAGGAGCGGGGGAGGCGGGAAAAGGCGTCCGAGGGGGTGAAACGGTGTAAAAAAGTGTTTGGGGAGGGCGGGGGAGGGGATTTGTTGGAACCCGGAAGTGGGAGTCGTAAACCCGGAAGTGGGAGGCGGAAACCGGAAGTGAGGGGGAGAGGAGCGGGGGAGGCGGGAAAAGGCGTCCGAGGGGGTGAAAGGGTGTAAAAAAGTGTTTGGGGAGGGCGGGGGAGGGGATTTGTTGGAACCCGGAAGTGGGAGGCGGAAACCCGGAAGTGGCAGGCGGAAACCGGAAGTGAGGGGGAGAGGAGCGGGGGAGGCGGGAAAAGGCGTGCGAGGGGGAGAAACGGTGTAAAAAAGTGTTTGGGGAGGGCGGGGAGGGGATTTGTTGGAACCCGGAAGTGGGAGTCGGAAACCCGGAAGTGGGAGTCGGAAACCCGGAAGTGGGAGGCGGAAACCGGAAGTGAGGGGGAGAGGAGCGGGGGAGGCGGGAAAAGGCGCCCGAGGGGGTGAAACGGTGTCAAAAAGTGTTTGGGGAGGGCGGGGGAGGGGATTTGTTGGAACCCGGAAGTGGGAGTCGTAAACCCGGAAGTGGGAGGCGGAAACCGGAAGTGAGGGGGAGAGGAGCGGGGGAGGCGGGAAAAGGCGTCCGAGGGGGTGAAACGGTGTAAAAAAGTGTTTGGGGAGGGCGGGGGAGGGGATTTGTTGGAACCCGGAAGTGGGAGGCGGAAACCCGGAAGTGGGAGGCGGAAACCGGAAGTGAGGGGGAGAGGAGCGGGGGAGGCGGGAAAAGGCGTGCGAGGGGGTGAAAGGGTGTAAAAAAGTGTTTGGGGAGGGCAGTGAGGGGATTTGTTGGAACCCGGAAGTGGGAGTCGGAAACCCGGAAGTGGGAGGCGGAAACCGGAAGTGAGGGGGAGAGGAGCGGGGGAGGCGGGAAAAGGCGCCCGAGGGGGTGAAAGGGTGTAAAAAAGTGTTTGGGGAGGGCGGGGGAGGGGATTTGTTGGAACCCGGAAGTGGGAGTCGGAAACCCGGAAGTGGCAGGCGGAAACCGGAAGTGAGGGGGAGAGGAGCGGGGGAGGCGGGAAAAGGCGCCCGAGGGGGTGAAACGGTTTCAAAAAGTGTTTGGGGAGGGCGGGGAGGGGATTTGTTGGAACCCGGAAGTGGGAGGCGGAAACCCGGAAGTGGGAGGCGGAAACCGGAAGTGAGGGGGAGAGGAGCGGGGGAGGCGGGAAAAGGCGTCCGAGGGGGTGAAACGGTGTCAAAAAGTGTTTGGGGAGGGCAGTGAGGGGATTGGGTGGAACCCGGAAGTGGGAGGCGGAAACCCGGAAGTGGGAGGCGGAAACCGGAAGTGAGGGGGAGAGGAGCGGGGGAGGCGGGAAAAGGCGCGCGAGGGGGTGAAAGGTTGTAAAAAAGTGTTTGGGGAGGGCGGGGAGGGGATTTGTTGGAACCCGGAAGTGGGAGGCGGAAACCCGGAAGTGGGAGGCGGAAACCGGAAGTGAGGGGGAGAGGAGCGGGGGAGGCGGGAAAAGGCGCGCGAGGGGGTGAAAGGGTGTAAAAAAGTGTTTGGGGAGGGCGGGGAGGGGATTTGTTGGAACCCGGAAGTGGGAGGCGGAAACCCGGAAGTGGGAGGCGGAAACCGGAAGTGAGGGGGAGAGGAGCGGGGGAGGCGGGAAAAGGCGTGCGAGGGGGTGAAAGGGTGTAAAAAAGTGTTTGGGGAGGGCAGTGAGGGGATTTGTTGGAACCCGGAAGTGGGAGGCGGAAACCCGGAAGTGGGAGGCGGAAACCGGAAGTGAGGGGGAGAGGAGCGGGGGAGGCGGGAAAAGGCGTCCGAGGGGGTGAAACGGTGTCAAAAAGTGTTTGGGGAGGGCAGTGAGGGGATTGGGTGGAACCCGGAAGTGGGAGGCGGAAACCCGGAAGTGGGAGGCGGAAACCGGAAGTGAGGGGGAGAGGAGCGGGGGAGGCGGGAAAAGGCGTCCGAGGGGGTGAAACGGTGTCAAAAAGTGTTTGGGGAGGGCGGGGGAGGGGATTTGTTGGAACCCGGAAGTGGGAGGCGGAAACCCGGAAGTGGGAGGCGGAAACCGGAAGTGAGGGGGAGAGGAGCGGGGGAGGCGGGAAAAGGCGCGCGAGGGGGTGAAAGGGTGTAAAAAAGTGTGTGGGGAGGGCGGGGAGGGGATTTGTTGGAACCCGGAAGTGGGAGGCGGAAACCCGGAAGTGGGAGGCGGAAACCGGAAGTGAGGGGGAGAGGAGCGGGGGAGGCGGGAAAAGGCGTCCGAGGGGGTGAAACGGTGTCAAAAAGTGTTTGGGGAGGGCGGGGGAGGGGATTGGGTGGAACCCGGAAGTGGGAGGCGGAAACCCGGAAGTGGGAGGCGGAAACCGGAAGTGAGGGGGAGAGGAGCGGGGGAGGCGGGAAAAGGAGTCCGAGGGGGTGAAACGGTGTCAAAAAGTGTTTGGGGAGGGCGGGGGAGGGGATTTGTTGGAACCCGGAAGTGGGAGGCGGAAACCCGGAAGTGGGAGGCGGAAACCGGAAGTGAGGGGGAGAGGAGCGGGGGAGGCGGGAAAAGGCGCCCGAGGGGGTGAAAGGGTGTAAAAAAGTGTTTGGGGAGGGCGGGGGAGGGGATTTGTTGGAACCCGGAAGTGGGAGGCGGAAACCCGGAAGTGGGAGGCGGAAACCGGAAGTGAGGGGGAGAGGAGCGGGGGAGGCGGGAAAAGGCGTCCGAGGGGGTGAAACGGTGTAAAAAAGTGCTTGGGGAGGGCGGGGGAGGGGATTGGGTGGAACCCGGAAGTGGGAGGCGGAAACCCGGAAGTGGGAGGCGGAAACCGGAAGTGAGGGGGAGAGGAGCGGGGGAGGCGGGAAAAGGCGCCCGAGGGGGTGAAACGGTTTCAAAAAGTGTGTGGGGAGGGCGGGGGAGGGGATTGGGTGGAACCCGGAAGTGGGAGGCGGAAACCCGGAAGTGGGAGGCCGAAACCGGAAGTGAGGGGGAGAGGAGCGGGGGAGGCGGGAAAAGGCGTCCGAGGGGGGGAAACGGTGTCAAAAAGTGTTTGGGGAGGGCGGGGGAGGGGATTTGTTGGAACCCGGAAGTGGGAGGCGGAAACCCGGAAGTGGGATGCCGAAACCGGAAGTGAGGGGGAGAGGAGCGGGGGAGGCGGGAAAAGGCGTCCGAGGGGGTGAAACGGTGTCAAAAAGTGTTTGGGGAGGGCGGGGGAGGGGATTGGGTGGAACCCGGAAGTGGGAGGCGGAAACCCGGAAGTGGGAGGCGGAAACCGGAAGTGAGGGGGAGAGGAGCGGGGGAGGCGGGAAAAGGCGTCCGAGGGGGTGAAAGGGTGTAAAAAAGTGTTTGGGGAGAGCGGGGAGGGGATTTGTTGGAACCCGGAAGTGGGAGGCGGAAACCCGGAAGTGGGAGGCGGAAACCGGAAGTGAGGGGGAGAGGAGCGGGGGAGGCGGGAAAAGGCGTCCGAGGGGGGTGAAACGGTTTCAAAAAGTGTTTGGGGAGGGCGGGGGAGGGGATTGGGTGGAACCCGGAAGTGGGAGGCGGAAACCCGGAAGTGGGAGGCCGAAACCGGAAGTGAGGGGGAGAGGAGCGGGGGAGGCGGGAAAAGGCGTCCGAGGGGGTGAAACGGTGTCAAAAAGTGTTTGGGGAGGGCGGGGGAGGGGATTGGGTGGAACCCGGAAGTGGGAGGCGGAAACCCGGAAGTGGGAGGCGGAAACCGGAAGTGAGGGGGAGAGGAGCGGGGGAGGCGGGAAAAGGCGTCCGAGGGGGTGAAAGGGTGTAAAAAAGTGTTTGGGGAGGGCGGGGGAGGGGATTTGTTGGAACCCGGAAGTGGGAGGCGGAAACCCGGAAGTGGGAGGCCGAAACCGGAAGTGAGGGGGAGAGGAGCGGGGGAGGCGGGAAAAGGCGCCCGAGGGGGGTGAAACGGTGTAAAAAAGTGCTTGGGGAGGGCGGGGGAGGGGATTTGTTGGAACCCGGAAGTGGGAGGCGGAAACCCGGAAGTGGGAGGCGGAAACCGGAAGTGAGGGGGAGAGGAGCGGGGGAGGCGGGAAAAGGCGTCCGAGGGGGTGAAACGGTGTAAAAAAGTGTTTGGGGAGGGCGGGGGAGGGGATTGGGTGGAACCCGGAAGTGGGAGGCGGAAACCCGGAAGTGGGAGGCGGAAACCGGAAGTGAGGGGGAGAGGAGCGGGGGAGGCGGGAAAAGGCGTGCGAGGGGGAGAAACGGTGTAAAAAAGTGTGTGGGGAGGGCGGGGGAGGGGATTGGGTGGAACCCGGAAGTGGGAGGCGGAAACCCGGAAGTGGGAGGCGGAAACCGGAAGTGAGGGGGAGAGGAGCAGGGGAGGCGGGAAAAGGCGTCCGAGGGGGTGAAACGGTGTCAAAAAGTGTTTGGGGAGGGCGGGGGAGGGGATTTGTTGGAACCCGGAAGTGGGAGGCGGAAACCCGGAAGTGGGAGGCCGAAACCGGAAGTGAGGGGGAGAGGAGCGGGGGAGGCGGGAAAAGGCGTCCGAGGGGGTGAAACGGTGTAAAAAAGTGTTTGGGGAGGGCGGGGGAGGGGATTGGTTGGAACCCGGAAGTGGGAGGCGGAAACCCGGAAGTGGGAGGCGGAAACCGGAAGTGAGGGGGAGAGGAGCGGGGGAGGCGGGAAAAGGCGTCCGAGGGGGGGAAACGGTGTCAAAAAGTGTTTGGGGAGGGCGGGGGAGGGGATTGGGTGGAACCCGGAAGTGGGAGGCGGAAACCCGGAAGTGGGAGGCGGAAACCGGAAGTGAGGGGGAGAGGAGCGGGGGAGGCGGGAAAAGGCGTCCGAGGGGGTGAAACGGTTTCAAAAAATGTGTGGGGAGGGCGGGGGAGGGGATTGGGTGGAACCCGGAAGTGGGAGGCGGAAACCCGGAAGTGGGAGGCGGAAACCGGAAGTGAGGGGGAGAGGAGCGGGGGAGGCGGGAAAAGGCGTCCGAGGGGGTGAAACGGTGTAAAAAAGTGTTTGGGGAGGGCGGGGGAGGGGATTGGGTGGAACCCGGAAGTGGGAGGCGGAAACCCGGAAGTGGGAGTCGGAAACCGGAAGTGAGGGGGAGAGGAGCGGGGGAGGCGGGAAAAGGCGTCCGAGGGGGTGAAACGGTTTCAAAAAGTGTGTGGGGAGGGCGGGGGAGGGGATTGGGTGGAACCCGGAAGTGGGAGGCGGAAACCCGGAAGTGGGAGGCGGAAACCGGAAGTGAGGGGGAGAGGAGCAGGGGAGGCGGGAAAAGGCGTCCGAGGGGGTGAAACGGTGTCAAAAAGTGTTTGGGGAGGGCGGGGGAGGGGATTTGTTGGAACCCGGAAGTGGGAGGCGGAAACCCGGAAGTGGGATGCCGAAACCGGAAGTGAGGGGGAGAGGAGCGGGGGAGGCGGGAAAAGGCGTCCGAGGGGGTGAAACGGTGTAAAAAAGTGTTTGGGGAGGGCGGGGAGGGGATTGGGTGGAACCCGGAAGTGGGAGGCGGAAACCCGGAAGTGGGAGGCCGAAACCGGAAGTGAGGGGGAGAGGAGCGGGGGAGGCGGGAAAAGGCGTCCGAGGGGGTGAAACGGTGTCAAAAAGTGTTTGGGGAGGGCGGGGGAGGGGATTGGGTGGAACCCGGAAGTGGGAGGCGGAAACCCGGAAGTGGGAGGCGGAAACCGGAAGTGAGGGGGAGAGGAGCGGGGGAGGCGGGAAAAGGCGTCCGAGGGGGTGAAACGGTGTAAAAAAGTGCTTGGGGAGGGCGGGGGAGGGGATTGGGTGGAACCCGGAAGTGGGAGGCGGAAACCCGGAAGTGGGAGGCGGAAACCGGAAGTGAGGGGGAGAGGAGCGGGGGAGGCGGGAAAAGGCGTCCGAGGGGGTGAAACGGTGTCAAAAAGTGTTTGGGGAGGGCGGGGGAGGGGATTTGTTGGAACCCGGAAGTGGGAGGCGGAAACCCGGAAGTGGGAGGCGGAAACCGGAAGTGAGGGGGAGAGGAGCGGGGGAGGCGGGAAAAGGCGCGCGAGGGGGTGAAAGGTTGTAAAAAAGTGTTTGGGGAGGGCGGGGAGGGGATTTGTTGGAACCCGGAAGTGGGAGGCGGAAACCCGGAAGTGGGAGGCGGAAACCGGAAGTGAGGGGGAGAGGAGCGGGGGAGGCGGGAAAAGGCGCGCGAGGGGGTGAAAGGGTGTAAAAAAGTGTTTGGGGAGGGCGGGGAGGGGATTTGTTGGAACCCGGAAGTGGGAGGCGGAAACCCGGAAGTGGGAGGCGGAAACCGGAAGTGAGGGGGAGAGGAGCGGGGGAGGCGGGAAAAGGCGTGCGAGGGGGTGAAAGGGTGTAAAAAAGTGTTTGGGGAGGGCAGTGAGGGGATTTGTTGGAACCCGGAAGTGGGAGGCGGAAACCCGGAAGTGGGAGGCGGAAACCGGAAGTGAGGGGGAGAGGAGCGGGGGAGGCGGGAAAAGGCGTCCGAGGGGGTGAAACGGTGTCAAAAAGTGTTTGGGGAGGGCAGTGAGGGGATTGGGTGGAACCCGGAAGTGGGAGGCGGAAACCCGGAAGTGGGAGGCGGAAACCGGAAGTGAGGGGGAGAGGAGCGGGGGAGGCGGGAAAAGGCGTCCGAGGGGGTGAAACGGTGTCAAAAAGTGTTTGGGGAGGGCGGGGGAGGGGATTTGTTGGAACCCGGAAGTGGGAGGCGGAAACCCGGAAGTGGGAGGCGGAAACCGGAAGTGAGGGGGAGAGGAGCGGGGGAGGCGGGAAAAGGCGCGCGAGGGGGTGAAAGGGTGTAAAAAAGTGTGTGGGGAGGGCGGGGAGGGGATTTGTTGGAACCCGGAAGTGGGAGGCGGAAACCCGGAAGTGGGAGGCGGAAACCGGAAGTGAGGGGGAGAGGAGCGGGGGAGGCGGGAAAAGGCGTCCGAGGGGGTGAAACGGTGTAAAAAAGTGTTTGGGGAGGGCGGGGGAGGGGATTGGGTGGAACCCGGAAGTGGGAGGCGGAAACCCGGAAGTGGGAGTCGGAAACCGGAAGTGAGGGGGAGAGGAGCGGGGGAGGCGGGAAAAGGCGTCCGAGGGGGTGAAACGGTGTCAAAAAGTGTTTGGGGAGGGCGGGGGAGGGGATTTGTTGGAACCCGGAAGTGGGAGGCGGAAACCCGGAAGTGGGAGGCGGAAACCGGAAGTGAGGGGGAGAGGAGCGGGGGAGGCGGGAAAAGGCGTCCGAGGGGGTGAAACGGTGTCAAAAAGTGTTTGGGGAGGGCGGGGGAGGGGATTTGTTGGAACCCGGAAGTGGGAGGCGGAAACCCGGAAGTGGGAGGCGGAAACCGGAAGTGAGGGGGAGAGGAGCGGGGGAGGCGGGAAAAGGCGTCCGAGGGGGTGAAACGGTGTCAAAAAGTGTTTGGGGAGGGCAGTGAGGGGATTGGGTGGAACCCGGAAGTGGGAGGCGGAAACCCGGAAGTGGGAGGCGGAAACCGGAAGTGAGGGGGAGAGGAGCGGGGGAGGCGGGAAAAGGCGTCCGAGGGGGTGAAACGGTGTCAAAAAGTGTTTGGGGAGGGCGGGGGAGGGGATTTGTTGGAACCCGGAAGTGGGAGGCGGAAACCCGGAAGTGGGAGGCGGAAACCGGAAGTGAGGGGGAGAGGAGCGGGGGAGGCGGGAAAAGGCGCGCGAGGGGGTGAAAGGGTGTAAAAAAGTGTGTGGGGAGGGCGGGGAGGGGATTTGTTGGAACCCGGAAGTGGGAGGCGGAAACCCGGAAGTGGGAGGCGGAAACCGGAAGTGAGGGGGAGAGGAGCGGGGGAGGCGGGAAAAGGCGTCCGAGGGGGTGAAACGGTGTAAAAAAGTGTTTGGGGAGGGCGGGGGAGGGGATTGGGTGGAACCCGGAAGTGGGAGGCGGAAACCCGGAAGTGGGAGTCGGAAACCGGAAGTGAGGGGGAGAGGAGCGGGGGAGGCGGGAAAAGGCGTCCGAGGGGGTGAAACGGTGTCAAAAAGTGTTTGGGGAGGGCGGGGGAGGGGATTTGTTGGAACCCGGAAGTGGGAGGCGGAAACCCGGAAGTGGGAGGCGGAAACCGGAAGTGAGGGGGAGAGGAGCGGGGGAGGCGGGAAAAGGCGTCCGAGGGGGTGAAACGGTGTCAAAAAGTGTTTGGGGAGGGCGGGGGAGGGGATTTGTTGGAACCCGGAAGTGGGAGGCGGAAACCCGGAAGTGGGAGGCGGAAACCGGAAGTGAGGGGGAGAGGAGCGGGGGAGGCGGGAAAAGGCGTCCGAGGGGGTGAAACGGTGTAAAAAAGTGCTTGGGGAGGGCGGGGGAGGGGATTGGGTGGAACCCGGAAGTGGGAGGCGGAAACCCGGAAGTGGGAGGCGGAAACCGGAAGTGAGGGGGAGAGGAGCGGGGGAGGCGGGAAAAGGCGCCCGAGGGGGTGAAACGGTTTCAAAAAGTGTGTGGGGAGGGCGGGGGAGGGGATTGGGTGGAACCCGGAAGTGGGAGGCGGAAACCCGGAAGTGGGAGGCCGAAACCGGAAGTGAGGGGGAGAGGAGCGGGGGAGGCGGGAAAAGGCGTCCGAGGGGGGGAAACGGTGTCAAAAAGTGTTTGGGGAGGGCGGGGGAGGGGATTGGGTGGAACCCGGAAGTGGGAGGCGGAAACCCGGAAGTGGGATGCCGAAACCGGAAGTGAGGGGGAGAGGAGCGGGGGAGGCGGGAAAAGGCGTCCGAGGGGGTGAAACGGTGTCAAAAAGTGTTTGGGGAGGGCGGGGGAGGGGATTGGGTGGAACCCGGAAGTGGGAGGCGGAAACCCGGAAGTGGGAGGCGGAAACCGGAAGTGAGGGGGAGAGGAGCGGGGGAGGCGGGAAAAGGCGTCCGAGGGGGTGAAAGGGTGTAAAAAAGTGTTTGGGGAGAGCGGGGAGGGGATTTGTTGGAACCCGGAAGTGGGAGGCGGAAACCCGGAAGTGGGAGGCGGAAACCGGAAGTGAGGGGGAGAGGAGCGGGGGAGGCGGGAAAAGGCGTCCGAGGGGGGTGAAACGGTTTCAAAAAGTGTTTGGGGAGGGCGGGGGAGGGGATTGGGTGGAACCCGGAAGTGGGAGGCGGAAACCCGGAAGTGGGAGGCCGAAACCGGAAGTGAGGGGGAGAGGAGCGGGGGAGGCGGGAAAAGGCGTCCGAGGGGGTGAAACGGTGTCAAAAAGTGTTTGGGGAGGGCGGGGGAGGGGATTGGGTGGAACCCGGAAGTGGGAGGCGGAAACCCGGAAGTGGGAGGCGGAAACCGGAAGTGAGGGGGAGAGGAGCGGGGGAGGCGGGAAAAGGCGTCCGAGGGGGTGAAAGGGTGTAAAAAAGTGTTTGGGGAGGGCGGGGGAGGGGATTTGTTGGAACCCGGAAGTGGGAGTCGGAAACCCGGAAGTGGGAGGCGGAAACCGGAAGTGAGGGGGAGAGGAGCGGGGGAGGCGGGAAAAGGCGCCCGAGGGGGTGAAAGGGTGTAAAAAAGTGTTTGGGGAGGGCGGGGGAGGGGATTTGTTGGAACCCGGAAGTGGGAGTCGGAAACCCGGAAGTGGCAGGCGGAAACCGGAAGTGAGGGGGAGAGGAGCGGGGGAGGCGGGAAAAGGCGCCCGAGGGGGTGAAACGGTTTCAAAAAGTGTTTGGGGAGGGCGGGGAGGGGATTTGTTGGAACCCGGAAGTGGGAGGCGGAAACCCGGAAGTGGGAGGCGGAAACCGGAAGTGAGGGGGAGAGGAGCGGGGGAGGCGGGAAAAGGCGTCCGAGGGGGTGAAACGGTGTCAAAAAGTGTTTGGGGAGGGCAGTGAGGGGATTGGGTGGAACCCGGAAGTGGGAGGCGGAAACCCGGAAGTGGGAGGCGGAAACCGGAAGTGAGGGGGAGAGGAGCGGGGGAGGCGGGAAAAGGCGCGCGAGGGGGTGAAAGGTTGTAAAAAAGTGTTTGGGGAGGGCGGGGAGGGGATTTGTTGGAACCCGGAAGTGGGAGGCGGAAACCCGGAAGTGGGAGGCGGAAACCGGAAGTGAGGGGGAGAGGAGCGGGGGAGGCGGGAAAAGGCGCGCGAGGGGGTGAAAGGGTGTAAAAAAGTGTTTGGGGAGGGCGGGGAGGGGATTTGTTGGAACCCGGAAGTGGGAGGCGGAAACCCGGAAGTGGGAGGCGGAAACCGGAAGTGAGGGGGAGAGGAGCGGGGGAGGCGGGAAAAGGCGTGCGAGGGGGTGAAAGGGTGTAAAAAAGTGTTTGGGGAGGGCAGTGAGGGGATTTGTTGGAACCCGGAAGTGGGAGTCGGAAACCCGGAAGTGGGAGGCGGAAACCGGAAGTGAGGGGGAGAGGAGCGGGGGAGGCGGGAAAAGGCGTCCGAGGGGGTGAAACGGTGTCAAAAAGTGTTTGGGGAGGGCAGTGAGGGGATTGGGTGGAACCCGGAAGTGGGAGGCGGAAACCCGGAAGTGGGAGGCGGAAACCGGAAGTGAGGGGGAGAGGAGCAGGGGAGGCGGGAAAAGGCGTCCGAGGGGGTGAAACGGTGTCAAAAAGTGTTTGGGGAGGGCGGGGGAGGGGATTTGTTGGAACCCGGAAGTGGGAGGCGGAAACCCGGAAGTGGGAGGCGGAAACCGGAAGTGAGGGGGAGAGGAGCGGGGGAGGCGGGAAAAGGCGCGCGAGGGGGTGAAAGGGTGTAAAAAAGTGTGTGGGGAGGGCGGGGAGGGGATTTGTTGGAACCCGGAAGTGGGAGGCGGAAACCCGGAAGTGGGAGGCGGAAACCGGAAGTGAGGGGGAGAGGAGCGGGGGAGGCGGGAAAAGGCGTCCGAGGGGGTGAAACGGTGTCAAAAAGTGTTTGGGGAGGGCGGGGGAGGGGATTGGGTGGAACCCGGAAGTGGGAGGCGGAAACCCGGAAGTGGGAGGCGGAAACCGGAAGTGAGGGGGAGAGGAGCGGGGGAGGCGGGAAAAGGAGTCCGAGGGGGTGAAACGGTGTCAAAAAGTGTTTGGGGAGGGCGGGGGAGGGGATTTGTTGGAACCCGGAAGTGGGAGGCGGAAACCCGGAAGTGGGAGGCGGAAACCGGAAGTGAGGGGGAGAGGAGCGGGGGAGGCGGGAAAAGGCGCCCGAGGGGGTGAAAGGGTGTAAAAAAGTGTTTGGGGAGGGCGGGGGAGGGGATTTGTTGGAACCCGGAAGTGGGAGGCGGAAACCCGGAAGTGGGAGGCGGAAACCGGAAGTGAGGGGGAGAGGAGCGGGGGAGGCGGGAAAAGGCGTCCGAGGGGGTGAAACGGTGTAAAAAAGTGCTTGGGGAGGGCGGGGGAGGGGATTGGGTGGAACCCGGAAGTGGGAGGCGGAAACCCGGAAGTGGGAGGCGGAAACCGGAAGTGAGGGGGAGAGGAGCGGGGGAGGCGGGAAAAGGCGCCCGAGGGGGTGAAACGGTTTCAAAAAGTGTGTGGGGAGGGCGGGGGAGGGGATTGGGTGGAACCCGGAAGTGGGAGGCGGAAACCCGGAAGTGGGAGGCCGAAACCGGAAGTGAGGGGGAGAGGAGCGGGGGAGGCGGGAAAAGGCGTCCGAGGGGGGAAACGGTGTCAAAAAGTGTTTGGGGAGGGCGGGGGAGGGGATTTGTTGGAACCCGGAAGTGGGAGGCGGAAACCCGGAAGTGGGAGGCGGAAACCGGAAGTGAGGGGGAGAGGAGCGGGGGAGGCGGGAAAAGGCGCGCGAGGGGGTGAAAGGTTGTAAAAAAGTGTTTGGGGAGGGCGGGGAGGGGATTTGTTGGAACCCGGAAGTGGGAGGCGGAAACCCGGAAGTGGGAGGCGGAAACCGGAAGTGAGGGGGAGAGGAGCGGGGGAGGCGGGAAAAGGCGTCCGAGGGGGTGAAACGGTGTAAAAAAGTGTTTGGGGAGGGCAGTGAGGGGATTGGGTGGAACCCGGAAGTGGGAGGCGGAAACCCGGAAGTGGGAGGCGGAAACCGGAAGTGAGGGGGAGAGGAGCGGGGGAGGCGGGAAAAGGCGTCCGAGGGGGTGAAACGGTGTCAAAAAGTGTTTGGGGAGGGCAGTGAGGGGATTGGGTGGAACCCGGAAGTGGGAGGCGGAAACCCGGAAGTGGGAGGCGGAAACCGGAAGTGAGGGGGAGAGGAGCGGGGGAGGCGGGAAAAGGCGCGCGAGGGGGTGAAAGGTTGTAAAAAAGTGTTTGGGGAGGGCGGGGAGGGGATTTGTTGGAACCCGGAAGTGGGAGGCGGAAACCCGGAAGTGGGAGGCGGAAACCGGAAGTGAGGGGGAGAGGAGCGGGGGAGGCGGGAAAAGGCGCGCGAGGGGGTGAAAGGGTGTAAAAAAGTGTTTGGGGAGGGCGGGGAGGGGATTTGTTGGAACCCGGAAGTGGGAGGCGGAAACCCGGAAGTGGGAGGCGGAAACCGGAAGTGAGGGGGAGAGGAGCGGGGGAGGCGGGAAAAGGCGTGCGAGGGGGTGAAAGGGTGTAAAAAAGTGTTTGGGGAGGGCAGTGAGGGGATTTGTTGGAACCCGGAAGTGGGAGTCGGAAACCCGGAAGTGGGAGGCGGAAACCGGAAGTGAGGGGGAGAGGAGCGGGGGAGGCGGGAAAAGGCGTCCGAGGGGGTGAAACGGTGTCAAAAAGTGTTTGGGGAGGGCAGTGAGGGGATTGGGTGGAACCCGGAAGTGGGAGGCGGAAACCCGGAAGTGGGAGGCGGAAACCGGAAGTGAGGGGGAGAGGAGCAGGGGAGGCGGGAAAAGGCGTCCGAGGGGGTGAAACGGTGTCAAAAAGTGTTTGGGGAGGGCGGGGGAGGGGATTTGTTGGAACCCGGAAGTGGGAGGCGGAAACCCGGAAGTGGGAGGCGGAAACCGGAAGTGAGGGGGAGAGGAGCGGGGGAGGCGGGAAAAGGCGCGCGAGGGGGTGAAAGGGTGTAAAAAAGTGTGTGGGGAGGGCGGGGAGGGGATTTGTTGGAACCCGGAAGTGGGAGGCGGAAACCCGGAAGTGGGAGGCGGAAACCGGAAGTGAGGGGGAGAGGAGCGGGGGAGGCGGGAAAAGGCGTCCGAGGGGGTGAAACGGTGTCAAAAAGTGTTTGGGGAGGGCGGGGGAGGGGATTGGGTGGAACCCGGAAGTGGGAGGCGGAAACCCGGAAGTGGGAGGCGGAAACCGGAAGTGAGGGGGAGAGGAGCGGGGGAGGCGGGAAAAGGAGTCCGAGGGGGTGAAACGGTGTCAAAAAGTGTTTGGGGAGGGCGGGGGAGGGGATTTGTTGGAACCCGGAAGTGGGAGGCGGAAACCCGGAAGTGGGAGGCGGAAACCGGAAGTGAGGGGGAGAGGAGCGGGGGAGGCGGGAAAAGGCGCCCGAGGGGGTGAAAGGGTGTAAAAAAGTGTTTGGGGAGGGCGGGGGAGGGGATTTGTTGGAACCCGGAAGTGGGAGGCGGAAACCCGGAAGTGGGAGGCGGAAACCGGAAGTGAGGGGGAGAGGAGCGGGGGAGGCGGGAAAAGGCGTCCGAGGGGGTGAAACGGTGTAAAAAAGTGCTTGGGGAGGGCGGGGGAGGGGATTGGGTGGAACCCGGAAGTGGGAGGCGGAAACCCGGAAGTGGGAGGCGGAAACCGGAAGTGAGGGGGAGAGGAGCGGGGGAGGCGGGAAAAGGCGCCCGAGGGGGTGAAACGGTTTCAAAAAGTGTGTGGGGAGGGCGGGGGAGGGGATTGGGTGGAACCCGGAAGTGGGAGGCGGAAACCCGGAAGTGGGAGGCCGAAACCGGAAGTGAGGGGGAGAGGAGCGGGGGAGGCGGGAAAAGGCGTCCGAGGGGGGGAAACGGTGTCAAAAAGTGTTTGGGGAGGGCGGGGGAGGGGATTTGTTGGAACCCGGAAGTGGGAGGCGGAAACCCGGAAGTGGGAGGCGGAAACCGGAAGTGAGGGGGAGAGGAGCGGGGGAGGCGGGAAAAGGCGCGCGAGGGGGTGAAAGGTTGTAAAAAAGTGTTTGGGGAGGGCGGGGAGGGGATTTGTTGGAACCCGGAAGTGGGAGGCGGAAACCCGGAAGTGGGAGGCGGAAACCGGAAGTGAGGGGGAGAGGAGCGGGGGAGGCGGGAAAAGGCGCGCGAGGGGGTGAAAGGGTGTAAAAAAGT
Organism: Struthio camelus; assembly: GCF_040807025.1. Taxonomy (NCBI): domain Eukaryota; kingdom Metazoa; phylum Chordata; class Aves; order Struthioniformes; family Struthionidae; genus Struthio; species Struthio camelus. The sequence goes on along the minus strand of NC_090947.1, from coordinate 47,499,515 downwards.
GTTTGGGGAGGGCGGGGAGGGGATTTGTTGGAACCCGGAAGTGGGAGGCGGAAACCCGGAAGTGGGAGGCGGAAACCGGAAGTGAGGGGGAGAGGAGCGGGGGAGGCGGGAAAAGGCGTGCGAGGGGGTGAAAGGGTGTAAAAAAGTGTTTGGGGAGGGCAGTGAGGGGATTTGTTGGAACCCGGAAGTGGGAGGCGGAAACCCGGAAGTGGGAGGCGGAAACCGGAAGTGAGGGGGAGAGGAGCGGGGGAGGCGGGAAAAGGCGTCCGAGGGGGTGAAACGGTGTCAAAAAGTGTTTGGGGAGGGCAGTGAGGGGATTGGGTGGAACCCGGAAGTGGGAGGCGGAAACCCGGAAGTGGGAGGCGGAAACCGGAAGTGAGGGGGAGAGGAGCGGGGGAGGCGGGAAAAGGCGTCCGAGGGGGTGAAACGGTGTCAAAAAGTGTTTGGGGAGGGCGGGGGAGGGGATTTGTTGGAACCCGGAAGTGGGAGGCGGAAACCCGGAAGTGGGAGGCGGAAACCGGAAGTGAGGGGGAGAGGAGCGGGGGAGGCGGGAAAAGGCGCGCGAGGGGGTGAAAGGGTGTAAAAAAGTGTGTGGGGAGGGCGGGGAGGGGATTTGTTGGAACCCGGAAGTGGGAGGCGGAAACCCGGAAGTGGGAGGCGGAAACCGGAAGTGAGGGGGAGAGGAGCGGGGGAGGCGGGAAAAGGCGTCCGAGGGGGTGAAACGGTGTAAAAAAGTGTTTGGGGAGGGCGGGGGAGGGGATTGGGTGGAACCCGGAAGTGGGAGGCGGAAACCCGGAAGTGGGAGTCGGAAACCGGAAGTGAGGGGGAGAGGAGCGGGGGAGGCGGGAAAAGGCGTCCGAGGGGGTGAAACGGTTTCAAAAAGTGTGTGGGGAGGGCGGGGGAGGGGATTGGGTGGAACCCGGAAGTGGGAGGCGGAAACCCGGAAGTGGGAGGCGGAAACCGGAAGTGAGGGGGAGAGGAGCAGGGGAGGCGGGAAAAGGCGTCCGAGGGGGTGAAACGGTGTCAAAAAGTGTTTGGGGAGGGCGGGGGAGGGGATTTGTTGGAACCCGGAAGTGGGAGGCGGAAACCCGGAAGTGGGATGCCGAAACCGGAAGTGAGGGGGAGAGGAGCGGGGGAGGCGGGAAAAGGCGTCCGAGGGGGTGAAACGGTGTAAAAAAGTGTTTGGGGAGGGCGGGGAGGGGATTGGGTGGAACCCGGAAGTGGGAGGCGGAAACCCGGAAGTGGGAGGCCGAAACCGGAAGTGAGGGGGAGAGGAGCGGGGGAGGCGGGAAAAGGCGTCCGAGGGGGTGAAACGGTGTCAAAAAGTGTTTGGGGAGGGCGGGGGAGGGGATTGGGTGGAACCCGGAAGTGGGAGGCGGAAACCCGGAAGTGGGAGGCGGAAACCGGAAGTGAGGGGGAGAGGAGCGGGGGAGGCGGGAAAAGGCGTCCGAGGGGGTGAAACGGTGTAAAAAAGTGCTTGGGGAGGGCGGGGGAGGGGATTGGGTGGAACCCGGAAGTGGGAGGCGGAAACCCGGAAGTGGGAGGCGGAAACCGGAAGTGAGGGGGAGAGGAGCGGGGGAGGCGGGAAAAGGCGTCCGAGGGGGTGAAACGGTGTCAAAAAGTGTTTGGGGAGGGCGGGGGAGGGGATTTGTTGGAACCCGGAAGTGGGAGGCGGAAACCCGGAAGTGGGAGGCGGAAACCGGAAGTGAGGGGGAGAGGAGCGGGGGAGGCGGGAAAAGGCGCGCGAGGGGGTGAAAGGTTGTAAAAAAGTGTTTGGGGAGGGCGGGGAGGGGATTTGTTGGAACCCGGAAGTGGGAGGCGGAAACCCGGAAGTGGGAGGCGGAAACCGGAAGTGAGGGGGAGAGGAGCGGGGGAGGCGGGAAAAGGCGCGCGAGGGGGTGAAAGGGTGTAAAAAAGTGTTTGGGGAGGGCGGGGAGGGGATTTGTTGGAACCCGGAAGTGGGAGGCGGAAACCCGGAAGTGGGAGGCGGAAACCGGAAGTGAGGGGGAGAGGAGCGGGGGAGGCGGGAAAAGGCGTGCGAGGGGGTGAAAGGGTGTAAAAAAGTGTTTGGGGAGGGCAGTGAGGGGATTTGTTGGAACCCGGAAGTGGGAGGCGGAAACCCGGAAGTGGGAGGCGGAAACCGGAAGTGAGGGGGAGAGGAGCGGGGGAGGCGGGAAAAGGCGTCCGAGGGGGTGAAACGGTGTCAAAAAGTGTTTGGGGAGGGCAGTGAGGGGATTGGGTGGAACCCGGAAGTGGGAGGCGGAAACCCGGAAGTGGGAGGCGGAAACCGGAAGTGAGGGGGAGAGGAGCGGGGGAGGCGGGAAAAGGCGTCCGAGGGGGTGAAACGGTGTCAAAAAGTGTTTGGGGAGGGCGGGGGAGGGGATTTGTTGGAACCCGGAAGTGGGAGGCGGAAACCCGGAAGTGGGAGGCGGAAACCGGAAGTGAGGGGGAGAGGAGCGGGGGAGGCGGGAAAAGGCGTCCGAGGGGGTGAAACGGTGTCAAAAAGTGTTTGGGGAGGGCGGGGGAGGGGATTTGTTGGAACCCGGAAGTGGGAGGCGGAAACCCGGAAGTGGGAGGCGGAAACCGGAAGTGAGGGGGAGAGGAGCGGGGGAGGCGGGAAAAGGCGCGCGAGGGGGTGAAAGGTTGTAAAAAAGTGTTTGGGGAGGGCGGGGAGGGGATTTGTTGGAACCCGGAAGTGGGAGGCGGAAACCCGGAAGTGGGAGGCGGAAACCGGAAGTGAGGGGGAGAGGAGCGGGGGAGGCGGGAAAAGGCGCGCGAGGGGGTGAAAGGGTGTAAAAAAGTGTTTGGGGAGGGCGGGGAGGGGATTTGTTGGAACCCGGAAGTGGGAGGCGGAAACCCGGAAGTGGGAGGCGGAAACCGGAAGTGAGGGGGAGAGGAGCGGGGGAGGCGGGAAAAGGCGTGCGAGGGGGTGAAAGGGTGTAAAAAAGTGTTTGGGGAGGGCAGTGAGGGGATTTGTTGGAACCCGGAAGTGGGAGGCGGAAACCCGGAAGTGGGAGGCGGAAACCGGAAGTGAGGGGGAGAGGAGCGGGGGAGGCGGGAAAAGGCGTCCGAGGGGGTGAAACGGTGTCAAAAAGTGTTTGGGGAGGGCAGTGAGGGGATTGGGTGGAACCCGGAAGTGGGAGGCGGAAACCCGGAAGTGGGAGGCGGAAACCGGAAGTGAGGGGGAGAGGAGCGGGGGAGGCGGGAAAAGGCGTCCGAGGGGGTGAAACGGTGTCAAAAAGTGTTTGGGGAGGGCGGGGGAGGGGATTTGTTGGAACCCGGAAGTGGGAGGCGGAAACCCGGAAGTGGGAGGCGGAAACCGGAAGTGAGGGGGAGAGGAGCGGGGGAGGCGGGAAAAGGCGCGCGAGGGGGTGAAAGGGTGTAAAAAAGTGTGTGGGGAGGGCGGGGAGGGGATTTGTTGGAACCCGGAAGTGGGAGGCGGAAACCCGGAAGTGGGAGGCGGAAACCGGAAGTGAGGGGGAGAGGAGCGGGGGAGGCGGGAAAAGGCGTCCGAGGGGGTGAAACGGTGTAAAAAAGTGTTTGGGGAGGGCGGGGGAGGGGATTGGGTGGAACCCGGAAGTGGGAGGCGGAAACCCGGAAGTGGGAGTCGGAAACCGGAAGTGAGGGGGAGAGGAGCGGGGGAGGCGGGAAAAGGCGTCCGAGGGGGTGAAACGGTGTCAAAAAGTGTTTGGGGAGGGCGGGGGAGGGGATTTGTTGGAACCCGGAAGTGGGAGGCGGAAACCCGGAAGTGGGAGGCGGAAACCGGAAGTGAGGGGGAGAGGAGCGGGGGAGGCGGGAAAAGGCGTCCGAGGGGGTGAAACGGTGTCAAAAAGTGTTTGGGGAGGGCGGGGGAGGGGATTTGTTGGAACCCGGAAGTGGGAGGCGGAAACCCGGAAGTGGGAGGCGGAAACCGGAAGTGAGGGGGAGAGGAGCGGGGGAGGCGGGAAAAGGCGTCCGAGGGGGTGAAACGGTGTAAAAAAGTGCTTGGGGAGGGCGGGGGAGGGGATTGGGTGGAACCCGGAAGTGGGAGGCGGAAACCCGGAAGTGGGAGGCGGAAACCGGAAGTGAGGGGGAGAGGAGCGGGGGAGGCGGGAAAAGGCGCCCGAGGGGGTGAAACGGTTTCAAAAAGTGTGTGGGGAGGGCGGGGGAGGGGATTGGGTGGAACCCGGAAGTGGGAGGCGGAAACCCGGAAGTGGGAGGCCGAAACCGGAAGTGAGGGGGAGAGGAGCGGGGGAGGCGGGAAAAGGCGTCCGAGGGGGGGAAACGGTGTCAAAAAGTGTTTGGGGAGGGCGGGGGAGGGGATTGGGTGGAACCCGGAAGTGGGAGGCGGAAACCCGGAAGTGGGATGCCGAAACCGGAAGTGAGGGGGAGAGGAGCGGGGGAGGCGGGAAAAGGCGTCCGAGGGGGTGAAACGGTGTCAAAAAGTGTTTGGGGAGGGCGGGGGAGGGGATTGGGTGGAACCCGGAAGTGGGAGGCGGAAACCCGGAAGTGGGAGGCGGAAACCGGAAGTGAGGGGGAGAGGAGCGGGGGAGGCGGGAAAAGGCGTCCGAGGGGGTGAAAGGGTGTAAAAAAGTGTTTGGGGAGAGCGGGGAGGGGATTTGTTGGAACCCGGAAGTGGGAGGCGGAAACCCGGAAGTGGGAGGCGGAAACCGGAAGTGAGGGGGAGAGGAGCGGGGGAGGCGGGAAAAGGCGTCCGAGGGGGGTGAAACGGTTTCAAAAAGTGTTTGGGGAGGGCGGGGGAGGGGATTGGGTGGAACCCGGAAGTGGGAGGCGGAAACCCGGAAGTGGGAGGCCGAAACCGGAAGTGAGGGGGAGAGGAGCGGGGGAGGCGGGAAAAGGCGTCCGAGGGGGTGAAACGGTGTCAAAAAGTGTTTGGGGAGGGCGGGGGAGGGGATTGGGTGGAACCCGGAAGTGGGAGGCGGAAACCCGGAAGTGGGAGGCGGAAACCGGAAGTGAGGGGGAGAGGAGCGGGGGAGGCGGGAAAAGGCGTCCGAGGGGGTGAAAGGGTGTAAAAAAGTGTTTGGGGAGGGCGGGGGAGGGGATTTGTTGGAACCCGGAAGTGGGAGTCGGAAACCCGGAAGTGGGAGGCGGAAACCGGAAGTGAGGGGGAGAGGAGCGGGGGAGGCGGGAAAAGGCGCCCGAGGGGGTGAAAGGGTGTAAAAAAGTGTTTGGGGAGGGCGGGGGAGGGGATTTGTTGGAACCCGGAAGTGGGAGTCGGAAACCCGGAAGTGGCAGGCGGAAACCGGAAGTGAGGGGGAGAGGAGCGGGGGAGGCGGGAAAAGGCGCCCGAGGGGGTGAAACGGTTTCAAAAAGTGTTTGGGGAGGGCGGGGAGGGGATTTGTTGGAACCCGGAAGTGGGAGGCGGAAACCCGGAAGTGGGAGGCGGAAACCGGAAGTGAGGGGGAGAGGAGCGGGGGAGGCGGGAAAAGGCGTCCGAGGGGGTGAAACGGTGTCAAAAAGTGTTTGGGGAGGGCAGTGAGGGGATTGGGTGGAACCCGGAAGTGGGAGGCGGAAACCCGGAAGTGGGAGGCGGAAACCGGAAGTGAGGGGGAGAGGAGCGGGGGAGGCGGGAAAAGGCGCGCGAGGGGGTGAAAGGTTGTAAAAAAGTGTTTGGGGAGGGCGGGGAGGGGATTTGTTGGAACCCGGAAGTGGGAGGCGGAAACCCGGAAGTGGGAGGCGGAAACCGGAAGTGAGGGGGAGAGGAGCGGGGGAGGCGGGAAAAGGCGCGCGAGGGGGTGAAAGGGTGTAAAAAAGTGTTTGGGGAGGGCGGGGAGGGGATTTGTTGGAACCCGGAAGTGGGAGGCGGAAACCCGGAAGTGGGAGGCGGAAACCGGAAGTGAGGGGGAGAGGAGCGGGGGAGGCGGGAAAAGGCGTGCGAGGGGGTGAAAGGGTGTAAAAAAGTGTTTGGGGAGGGCAGTGAGGGGATTTGTTGGAACCCGGAAGTGGGAGTCGGAAACCCGGAAGTGGGAGGCGGAAACCGGAAGTGAGGGGGAGAGGAGCGGGGGAGGCGGGAAAAGGCGTCCGAGGGGGTGAAACGGTGTCAAAAAGTGTTTGGGGAGGGCAGTGAGGGGATTGGGTGGAACCCGGAAGTGGGAGGCGGAAACCCGGAAGTGGGAGGCGGAAACCGGAAGTGAGGGGGAGAGGAGCAGGGGAGGCGGGAAAAGGCGTCCGAGGGGGTGAAACGGTGTCAAAAAGTGTTTGGGGAGGGCGGGGGAGGGGATTTGTTGGAACCCGGAAGTGGGAGGCGGAAACCCGGAAGTGGGAGGCGGAAACCGGAAGTGAGGGGGAGAGGAGCGGGGGAGGCGGGAAAAGGCGCGCGAGGGGGTGAAAGGGTGTAAAAAAGTGTGTGGGGAGGGCGGGGAGGGGATTTGTTGGAACCCGGAAGTGGGAGGCGGAAACCCGGAAGTGGGAGGCGGAAACCGGAAGTGAGGGGGAGAGGAGCGGGGGAGGCGGGAAAAGGCGTCCGAGGGGGTGAAACGGTGTCAAAAAGTGTTTGGGGAGGGCGGGGGAGGGGATTGGGTGGAACCCGGAAGTGGGAGGCGGAAACCCGGAAGTGGGAGGCGGAAACCGGAAGTGAGGGGGAGAGGAGCGGGGGAGGCGGGAAAAGGAGTCCGAGGGGGTGAAACGGTGTCAAAAAGTGTTTGGGGAGGGCGGGGGAGGGGATTTGTTGGAACCCGGAAGTGGGAGGCGGAAACCCGGAAGTGGGAGGCGGAAACCGGAAGTGAGGGGGAGAGGAGCGGGGGAGGCGGGAAAAGGCGCCCGAGGGGGTGAAAGGGTGTAAAAAAGTGTTTGGGGAGGGCGGGGGAGGGGATTTGTTGGAACCCGGAAGTGGGAGGCGGAAACCCGGAAGTGGGAGGCGGAAACCGGAAGTGAGGGGGAGAGGAGCGGGGGAGGCGGGAAAAGGCGTCCGAGGGGGTGAAACGGTGTAAAAAAGTGCTTGGGGAGGGCGGGGGAGGGGATTGGGTGGAACCCGGAAGTGGGAGGCGGAAACCCGGAAGTGGGAGGCGGAAACCGGAAGTGAGGGGGAGAGGAGCGGGGGAGGCGGGAAAAGGCGCCCGAGGGGGTGAAACGGTTTCAAAAAGTGTGTGGGGAGGGCGGGGGAGGGGATTGGGTGGAACCCGGAAGTGGGAGGCGGAAACCCGGAAGTGGGAGGCCGAAACCGGAAGTGAGGGGGAGAGGAGCGGGGGAGGCGGGAAAAGGCGTCCGAGGGGGGGAAACGGTGTCAAAAAGTGTTTGGGGAGGGCGGGGGAGGGGATTTGTTGGAACCCGGAAGTGGGAGGCGGAAACCCGGAAGTGGGAGGCGGAAACCGGAAGTGAGGGGGAGAGGAGCGGGGGAGGCGGGAAAAGGCGTCCGAGGGGGTGAAACGGTGTCAAAAAGTGTTTGGGGAGGGCGGGGGAGGGGATTGGGTGGAACCCGGAAGTGGGAGGCGGAAACCCGGAAGTGGGAGGCGGAAACCGGAAGTGAGGGGGAGAGGAGCGGGGGAGGCGGGAAAAGGCGTCCGAGGGGGTGAAAGGGTGTAAAAAAGTGTTTGGGGAGAGCGGGGAGGGGATTTGTTGGAACCCGGAAGTGGGAGGCGGAAACCCGGAAGTGGGAGGCGGAAACCGGAAGTGAGGGGGAGAGGAGCGGGGGAGGCGGGAAAAGGCGTCCGAGGGGGGTGAAACGGTTTCAAAAAGTGTTTGGGGAGGGCGGGGGAGGGGATTGGGTGGAACCCGGAAGTGGGAGGCGGAAACCCGGAAGTGGGAGGCCGAAACCGGAAGTGAGGGGGAGAGGAGCGGGGGAGGCGGGAAAAGGCGTCCGAGGGGGTGAAACGGTGTCAAAAAGTGTTTGGGGAGGGCGGGGGAGGGGATTGGGTGGAACCCGGAAGTGGGAGGCGGAAACCCGGAAGTGGGAGGCGGAAACCGGAAGTGAGGGGGAGAGGAGCGGGGGAGGCGGGAAAAGGCGTCCGAGGGGGTGAAAGGGTGTAAAAAAGTGTTTGGGGAGGGCGGGGGAGGGGATTTGTTGGAACCCGGAAGTGGGAGGCGGAAACCCGGAAGTGGGAGGCCGAAACCGGAAGTGAGGGGGAGAGGAGCGGGGGAGGCGGGAAAAGGCGCCCGAGGGGGGTGAAAGGGTGTAAAAAAGTGCTTGGGGAGGGCGGGGGAGGGGATTTGTTGGAACCCGGAAGTGGGAGGCGGAAACCCGGAAGTGGGAGGCGGAAACCGGAAGTGAGGGGGAGAGGAGCGGGGGAGGCGGGAAAAGGCGTCCGAGGGGGTGAAACGGTGTAAAAAAGTGTTTGGGGAGGGCGGGGGAGGGGATTGGGTGGAACCCGGAAGTGGGAGGCGGAAACCCGGAAGTGGGAGGCGGAAACCGGAAGTGAGGGGGAGAGGAGCGGGGGAGGCGGGAAAAGGCGTCCGAGGGGGAGAAACGGTGTAAAAAAGTGTGTGGGGAGGGCGGGGGAGGGGATTGGGTGGAACCCGGAAGTGGGAGGCGGAAACCCGGAAGTGGGAGGCGGAAACCGGAAGTGAGGGGGAGAGGAGCAGGGGAGGCGGGAAAAGGCGTCCGAGGGGGTGAAACGGTGTCAAAAAGTGTTTGGGGAGGGCGGGGGAGGGGATTTGTTGGAACCCGGAAGTGGGAGGCGGAAACCCGGAAGTGGGAGGCCGAAACCGGAAGTGAGGGGGAGAGGAGCGGGGGAGGCGGGAAAAGGCGTCCGAGGGGGTGAAACGGTGTAAAAAAGTGTTTGGGGAGGGCGGGGGAGGGGATTGGTTGGAACCCGGAAGTGGGAGGCGGAAACCCGGAAGTGGGAGGCGGAAACCGGAAGTGAGGGGGAGAGGAGCGGGGGAGGCGGGAAAAGGCGTCCGAGGGGGGGAAACGGTGTCAAAAAGTGTTTGGGGAGGGCGGGGGAGGGGATTGGGTGGAACCCGGAAGTGGGAGGCGGAAACCCGGAAGTGGGAGGCGGAAACCGGAAGTGAGGGGGAGAGGAGCGGGGGAGGCGGGAAAAGGCGTCCGAGGGGGTGAAACGGTTTCAAAAAATGTGTGGGGAGGGCGGGGGAGGGGATTGGGTGGAACCCGGAAGTGGGAGGCGGAAACCCGGAAGTGGGAGGCGGAAACCGGAAGTGAGGGGGAGAGGAGCGGGGGAGGCGGGAAAAGGCGTCCGAGGGGGTGAAACGGTGTAAAAAAGTGTTTGGGGAGGGCGGGGGAGGGGATTGGGTGGAACCCGGAAGTGGGAGGCGGAAACCCGGAAGTGGGAGTCGGAAACCGGAAGTGAGGGGGAGAGGAGCGGGGGAGGCGGGAAAAGGCGTCCGAGGGGGTGAAACGGTTTCAAAAAGTGTGTGGGGAGGGCGGGGGAGGGGATTGGGTGGAACCCGGAAGTGGGAGGCGGAAACCCGGAAGTGGGAGGCGGAAACCGGAAGTGAGGGGGAGAGGAGCAGGGGAGGCGGGAAAAGGCGTCCGAGGGGGTGAAACGGTGTCAAAAAGTGTTTGGGGAGGGCGGGGGAGGGGATTTGTTGGAACCCGGAAGTGGGAGGCGGAAACCCGGAAGTGGGATGCCGAAACCGGAAGTGAGGGGGAGAGGAGCGGGGGAGGCGGGAAAAGGCGTCCGAGGGGGTGAAACGGTGTAAAAAAGTGTTTGGGGAGGGCGGGGAGGGGATTGGGTGGAACCCGGAAGTGGGAGGCGGAAACCCGGAAGTGGGAGGCGGAAACCGGAAGTGAGGGGGAGAGGAGCGGGGGAGGCGGGAAAAGGCGTCCGAGGGGGTGAAACGGTGTCAAAAAGTGTTTGGGGAGGGCGGGGGAGGGGATTGGGTGGAACCCGGAAGTGGGAGGCGGAAACCCGGAAGTGGGAGGCGGAAACCGGAAGTGAGGGGGAGAGGAGCGGGGGAGGCGGGAAAAGGCGTCCGAGGGGGTGAAACGGTGTAAAAAAGTGCTTGGGGAGGGCGGGGGAGGGGATTGGGTGGAACCCGGAAGTGGGAGGCGGAAACCCGGAAGTGGGAGGCGGAAACCGGAAGTGAGGGGGAGAGGAGCGGGGGAGGCGGGAAAAGGCGTCCGAGGGGGTGAAACGGTGTCAAAAAGTGTTTGGGGAGGGCGGGGGAGGGGATTTGTTGGAACCCGGAAGTGGGAGGCGGAAACCCGGAAGTGGGAGGCGGAAACCGGAAGTGAGGGGGAGAGGAGCGGGGGAGGCGGGAAAAGGCGCGCGAGGGGGTGAAAGGTTGTAAAAAAGTGTTTGGGGAGGGCGGGGAGGGGATTTGTTGGAACCCGGAAGTGGGAGGCGGAAACCCGGAAGTGGGAGGCGGAAACCGGAAGTGAGGGGGAGAGGAGCGGGGGAGGCGGGAAAAGGCGCGCGAGGGGGTGAAAGGGTGTAAAAAAGTGTTTGGGGAGGGCGGGGAGGGGATTTGTTGGAACCCGGAAGTGGGAGGCGGAAACCCGGAAGTGGGAGGCGGAAACCGGAAGTGAGGGGGAGAGGAGCGGGGGAGGCGGGAAAAGGCGTGCGAGGGGGTGAAAGGGTGTAAAAAAGTGTTTGGGGAGGGCAGTGAGGGGATTTGTTGGAACCCGGAAGTGGGAGGCGGAAACCCGGAAGTGGGAGGCGGAAACCGGAAGTGAGGGGGAGAGGAGCGGGGGAGGCGGGAAAAGGCGTCCGAGGGGGTGAAACGGTGTCAAAAAGTGTTTGGGGAGGGCAGTGAGGGGATTGGGTGGAACCCGGAAGTGGGAGGCGGAAACCCGGAAGTGGGAGGCGGAAACCGGAAGTGAGGGGGAGAGGAGCGGGGGAGGCGGGAAAAGGCGTCCGAGGGGGTGAAACGGTGTCAAAAAGTGTTTGGGGAGGGCGGGGGAGGGGATTTGTTGGAACCCGGAAGTGGGAGGCGGAAACCCGGAAGTGGGAGGCGGAAACCGGAAGTGAGGGGGAGAGGAGCGGGGGAGGCGGGAAAAGGCGCGCGAGGGGGTGAAAGGGTGTAAAAAAGTGTGTGGGGAGGGCGGGGAGGGGATTTGTTGGAACCCGGAAGTGGGAGGCGGAAACCCGGAAGTGGGAGGCGGAAACCGGAAGTGAGGGGGAGAGGAGCGGGGGAGGCGGGAAAAGGCGTCCGAGGGGGTGAAACGGTGTCAAAAAGTGTTTGGGGAGGGCGGGGGAGGGGATTGGGTGGAACCCGGAAGTGGGAGGCGGAAACCCGGAAGTGGGAGGCGGAAACCGGAAGTGAGGGGGAGAGGAGCGGGGGAGGCGGGAAAAGGAGTCCGAGGGGGTGAAACGGTGTCAAAAAGTGTTTGGGGAGGGCGGGGGAGGGGATTTGTTGGAACCCGGAAGTGGGAGGCGGAAACCCGGAAGTGGGAGGCGGAAACCGGAAGTGAGGGGGAGAGGAGCGGGGGAGGCGGGAAAAGGCGCCCGAGGGGGTGAAACGGTGTCAAAAAGTGTTTGGGGAGGGCGGGGGAGGGGATTTGTTGGAACCCGGAAGTGGGAGGCGGAAACCCGGAAGTGGGAGGCGGAAACCGGAAGTGAGGGGGAGAGGAGCGGGGGAGGCGGGAAAAGGCGTCCGAGGGGGTGAAACGGTGTAAAAAAGTGCTTGGGGAGGGCGGGGGAGGGGATTGGGTGGAACCCGGAAGTGGGAGGCGGAAACCCGGAAGTGGGAGGCGGAAACCGGAAGTGAGGGGGAGAGGAGCGGGGGAGGCGGGAAAAGGCGCCCGAGGGGGTGAAACGGTTTCAAAAAGTGTGTGGGGAGGGCGGGGGAGGGGATTGGGTGGAACCCGGAAGTGGGAGGCGGAAACCCGGAAGTGGGAGGCCGAAACCGGAAGTGAGGGGGAGAGGAGCGGGGGAGGCGGGAAAAGGCGTCCGAGGGGGGGAAACGGTGTCAAAAAGTGTTTGGGGAGGGCGGGGGAGGGGATTGGGTGGAACCCGGAAGTGGGAGGCGGAAACCCGGAAGTGGGATGCCGAAACCGGAAGTGAGGGGGAGAGGAGCGGGGGAGGCGGGAAAAGGCGTCCGAGGGGGTGAAACGGTGTCAAAAAGTGTTTGGGGAGGGCGGGGGAGGGGATTGGGTGGAACCCGGAAGTGGGAGGCGGAAACCCGGAAGTGGGAGGCGGAAACCGGAAGTGAGGGGGAGAGGAGCGGGGGAGGCGGGAAAAGGCGTCCGAGGGGGTGAAAGGGTGTAAAAAAGTGTTTGGGGAGAGCGGGGAGGGGATTTGTTGGAACCCGGAAGTGGGAGGCGGAAACCCGGAAGTGGGAGGCGGAAACCGGAAGTGAGGGGGAGAGGAGCGGGGGAGGCGGGAAAAGGCGTCCGAGGGGGGTGAAACGGTTTCAAAAAGTGTTTGGGGAGGGCGGGGGAGGGGATTGGGTGGAACCCGGAAGTGGGAGGCGGAAACCCGGAAGTGGGAGGCCGAAACCGGAAGTGAGGGGGAGAGGAGCGGGGGAGGCGGGAAAAGGCGTCCGAGGGGGTGAAACGGTGTCAAAAAGTGTTTGGGGAGGGCGGGGGAGGGGATTGGGTGGAACCCGGAAGTGGGAGGCGGAAACCCGGAAGTGGGAGGCGGAAACCGGAAGTGAGGGGGAGAGGAGCGGGGGAGGCGGGAAAAGGCGTCCGAGGGGGTGAAAGGGTGTAAAAAAGTGTTTGGGGAGGGCGGGGGAGGGGATTTGTTGGAACCCGGAAGTGGGAGGCGGAAACCCGGAAGTGGGAGGCCGAAACCGGAAGTGAGGGGGAGAGGAGCGGGGGAGGCGGGAAAAGGCGCCCGAGGGGGGTGAAACGGTGTAAAAAAGTGCTTGGGGAGGGCGGGGGAGGGGATTTGTTGGAACCCGGAAGTGGGAGGCGGAAACCCGGAAGTGGGAGGCGGAAACCGGAAGTGAGGGGGAGAGGAGCGGGGGAGGCGGGAAAAGGCGTCCGAGGGGGTGAAACGGTGTAAAAAAGTGTTTGGGGAGGGCGGGGGAGGGGATTGGGTGGAACCCGGAAGTGGGAGGCGGAAACCCGGAAGTGGGAGGCGGAAACCGGAAGTGAGGGGGAGAGGAGCGGGGGAGGCGGGAAAAGGCGTCCGAGGGGGTGAAACGGTGTAAAAAAGTGTGTGGGGAGGGCGGGGGAGGGGATTGGGTGGAACCCGGAAGTGGGAGGCGGAAACCCGGAAGTGGGAGGCCGAAACCGGAAGTGAGGGGGAGAGGAGCAGGGGAGGCGGGAAAAGGCGTCCGAGGGGGTGAAACGGTGTCAAAAAGTGTTTGGGGAGGGCGGGGGAGGGGATTTGTTGGAACCCGGAAGTGGGAGGCGGAAACCCGGAAGTGGGAGGCCGAAACCGGAAGTGAGGGGGAGAGGAGCGGGGGAGGCGGGAAAAGGCGTCCGAGGGGGTGAAACGGTGTAAAAAAGTGTTTGGGGAGGGCGGGGGAGGGGATTGGTTGGAACCCGGAAGTGGGAGGCGGAAACCCGGAAGTGGGAGGCGGAAACCGGAAGTGAGGGGGAGAGGAGCGGGGGAGGCGGGAAAAGGCGTCCGAGGGGGGGAAACGGTGTCAAAAAGTGTTTGGGGAGGGCGGGGGAGGGGATTGGGTGGAACCCGGAAGTGGGAGGCGGAAACCCGGAAGTGGGAGGCGGAAACCGGAAGTGAGGGGGAGAGGAGCGGGGGAGGCGGGAAAAGGCGTCCGAGGGGGTGAAACGGTTTCAAAAAATGTGTGGGGAGGGCGGGGGAGGGGATTGGGTGGAACCCGGAAGTGGGAGGCGGAAACCCGGAAGTGGGAGGCGGAAACCGGAAGTGAGGGGGAGAGGAGCGGGGGAGGCGGGAAAAGGCGTCCGAGGGGGTGAAACGGTGTAAAAAAGTGTTTGGGGAGGGCGGGGGAGGGGATTGGGTGGAACCCGGAAGTGGGAGGCGGAAACCCGGAAGTGGGAGTCGGAAACCGGAAGTGAGGGGGAGAGGAGCGGGGGAGGCGGGAAAAGGCGTCCGAGGGGGTGAAACGGTTTCAAAAAGTGTGTGGGGAGGGCGGGGGAGGGGATTGGGTGGAACCCGGAAGTGGGAGGCGGAAACCCGGAAGTGGGAGGCGGAAACCGGAAGTGAGGGGGAGAGGAGCAGGGGAGGCGGGAAAAGGCGTCCGAGGGGGTGAAACGGTGTCAAAAAGTGTTTGGGGAGGGCGGGGGAGGGGATTTGTTGGAACCCGGAAGTGGGAGGCGGAAACCCGGAAGTGGGAGGCCGAAACCGGAAGTGAGGGGGAGAGGAGCGGGGGAGGCGGGAAAAGGCGTCCGAGGGGGTGAAACGGTGTAAAAAAGTGTTTGGGGAGGGCGGGGGAGGGGATTGGTTGGAACCCGGAAGTGGGAGGCGGAAACCCGGAAGTGGGAGGCGGAAACCGGAAGTGAGGGGGAGAGGAGCGGGGGAGGCGGGAAAAGGCGTGCGAGGGGGTGAAAGGGTGTAAAAAAGTGTTTGGGGAGGGCGGGGGAGGGGATTTGTTGGAACCCGGAAGTGGGAGGCGGAAACCCGGAAGTGGGAGGCGGAAACCGGAAGTGAGGGGGAGAGGGGCGGGGGAGGCGGGAAAAGGCGTCCGAGGGGGTGAAACGGTTTCAAAAAGTGTGTGGGGAGGGCGGGGGAGGGGATTGGGTGGAACCCGGAAGTGGGAGGCGGAAACCCGGAAGTGGGAGGCGGAAACCGGAAGTGAGGGGGAGAGGAGCGGGGGAGGCGGGAAAAGGCGTCCGAGGGGGTGAAACGGTGTAAAAAAGTGTTTGGGGAGGGCGGGGGAGGGGATTGGGTGGAACCCGGAAGTGGGAGGCGGAAACCCGGAAGTGGGAGTCGGAAACCGGAAGTGAGGGGGAGAGGAGCGGGGGAGGCGGGAAAAGGCGTCCGAGGGGGTGAAACGGTTTCAAAAAGTGTGTGGGGAGGGCGGGGGAGGGGATTGGGTGGAACCCGGAAGTGGGAGGCGGAAACCCGGAAGTGGGAGGCGGAAACCGGAAGTGAGGGGGAGAGGAGCAGGGGAGGCGGGAAAAGGCGTCCGAGGGGGTGAAACGGTGTCAAAAAGTGTTTGGGGAGGGCGGGGGAGGGGATTTGTTGGAACCCGGAAGTGGGAGGCGGAAACCCGGAAGTGGGATGCCGAAACCGGAAGTGAGGGGGAGAGGAGCGGGGGAGGCGGGAAAAGGCGTCCGAGGGGGTGAAACGGTGTAAAAAAGTGTTTGGGGAGGGCGGGGAGGGGATTGGGTGGAACCCGGAAGTGGGAGGCGGAAACCCGGAAGTGGGAGGCGGAAACCGGAAGTGAGGGGGAGAGGAGCGGGGGAGGCGGGAAAAGGCGTCCGAGGGGGTGAAACGGTGTCAAAAAGTGTTTGGGGAGGGCGGGGGAGGGGATTGGGTGGAACCCGGAAGTGGGAGGCGGAAACCCGGAAGTGGGAGGCGGAAACCGGAAGTGAGGGGGAGAGGAGCGGGGGAGGCGGGAAAAGGCGTCCGAGGGGGTGAAACGGTTTCAAAAAGTGTGTGGGGAGGGCGGGGGAGGGGATTGGGTGGAACCCGGAAGTGGGAGGCGTAAACCCGGAAGTGGGAGGCGGAAACCGGAAGTGAGGGGGAGAGGAGCGGGGGAGGCGGGAAAAGGCGTCCGAGGGGGTGAAACGGTGTCAAAAAGTGTTTGGGGAGGGCGGGGGAGGGGATTTGTTGGAACCCGGAAGTGGGAGGCGGAAACCCGGAAGTGGGAGGCGGAAACCGGAAGTGAGGGGGAGAGGAGCGGGGGAGGCGGGAAAAGGCGCGCGAGGGGGTGAAAGGGTGTAAAAAAGTGTTTGGGGAGGGCGGGGAGGGGATTTGTTGGAACCCGGAAGTGGGAGGCGGAAACCCGGAAGTGGGAGGCGGAAACCGGAAGTGAGGGGGAGAGGAGCGGGGGAGGCGGGAAAAGGCGTCCGAGGGGGTGAAACGGTGTAAAAAAGTGTTTGGGGAGGGCGGGGGAGGGGATTTGTTGGAACCCGGAAGTGGGAGTCGTAAACCCGGAAGTGGGAGGCGGAAACCGGAAGTGAGGGGGAGAGGAGCGGGGGAGGCGGGAAAAGGCGTCCGAGGGGGTGAAAGGGTGTAAAAAAGTGTTTGGGGAGGGCGGGGGAGGGGATTTGTTGGAACCCGGAAGTGGGAGGCGGAAACCCGGAAGTGGGAGGCCGAAACCGGAAGTGAGGGGGAGAGGAGCGGGGGAGGCGGGAAAAGGCGTGCGAGGGGGAGAAACGGTGTAAAAAAGTGTTTGGGGAGGGCGGGGAGGGGATTTGTTGGAACCCGGAAGTGGGAGTCGGAAACCCGGAAGTGGGAGTCGGAAACCCGGAAGTGGGAGGCGGAAACCGGAAGTGAGGGGGAGAGGAGCGGGGGAGGCGGGAAAAGGCGCCCGAGGGGGTGAAACGGCGTAAAAAAGTGTTTGGGGAGGGCGGGGAGGGGATTTGTTGGAACCCGGAAGTGGGAGTCGTAAACCCGGAAGTGGGAGGCGGAAACCGGAAGTGAGGGGGAGAGGAGCGGGGGAGGTGGGAAAAGGCGTCCGAGGGGGTGAAACGGTGTAAAAAAGTGTTTGGGGAGGGCGGGGAGGGGATTTGTTGGAACCCGGAAGTGGGAGGCGGAAACCCGGAAGTGGGAGGCGGAAACCGGAAGTGAGGGGGAGAGGAGCGGGGGAGGCGGGAAAAGGCGTGCGAGGGGGTGAAAGGGTGTAAAAAAGTGTTTGGGGAGGGCAGTGAGGGGATTTGTTGGAACCCGGAAGTGGGAGTCGGAAACCCGGAAGTGGGAGGCGGAAACCGGAAGTGAGGGGGAGAGGAGCGGGGGAGGCGGGAAAAGGCGCGCGAGGGGGTGAAAGGGTGTAAAAAAGTGTTTGGGGAGGGCGGGGAGGGGATTTGTTGGAACCCGGAAGTGGGAGGCGGAAACCCGGAAGTGGGAGGCCGAAACCGGAAGTGAGGGGGAGAGGAGCGGGGGAGGCGGGAAAAGGCGCCCGAGGGGGTGAAAGGGTGTAAAAAAGTGTTTGGGGAGGGCGGGGGAGGGGATTTGTTGGAACCCGGAAGTGGGAGTCGGAAACCCGGAAGTGGCAGGCGGAAACCGGAAGTGAGGGGGAGAGGAGCGGGGGAGGCGGGAAAAGGCGCCCGAGGGGGTGAAACGGTGTAAAAAAGTGTTTGGGGAGGGCGGGGAGGGGATTTGTTGGAACCCGGAAGTGGGAGGCGGAAACCCGGAAGTGGGAGGCGGAAACCGGAAGTGAGGGGGAGAGGAGCGGGGGAGGCGGGAAAAGGCGTCCGAGGGGGTGAAACGGTGTCAAAAAGTGTTTGGGGAGGGCAGTGAGGGGATTGGGTGGAACCCGGAAGTGGGAGGCGGAAACCCGGAAGTGGGAGGCGGAAACCGGAAGTGAGGGGGAGAGGAGCGGGGGAGGCGGGAAAAGGCGCGCGAGGGGGTGAAAGGTTGTAAAAAAGTGTTTGGGGAGGGCGGGGAGGGGATTTGTTGGAACCCGGAAGTGGGAGGCGGAAACCCGGAAGTGGGAGGCGGAAACCGGAAGTGAGGGGGAGAGGAGCGGGGGAGGCGGGAAAAGGCGCGCGAGGGGGTGAAAGGGTGTAAAAAAGTGTTTGGGGAGGGCGGGGAGGGGATTTGTTGGAACCCGGAAGTGGGAGGCGGAAACCCGGAAGTGGGAGGCGGAAACCGGAAGTGAGGGGGAGAGGAGCGGGGGAGGCGGGAAAAGGCGTGCGAGGGGGTGAAAGGGTGTAAAAAAGTGTTTGGGGAGGGCAGTGAGGGGATTTGTTGGAACCCGGAAGTGGGAGGCGGAAACCCGGAAGTGGGAGGCGGAAACCGGAAGTGAGGGGGAGAGGAGCGGGGGAGGCGGGAAAAGGCGTCCGAGGGGGTGAAACGGTGTCAAAAAGTGTTTGGGGAGGGCAGTGAGGGGATTGGGTGGAACCCGGAAGTGGGAGGCGGAAACCCGGAAGTGGGAGGCGGAAACCGGAAGTGAGGGGGAGAGGAGCGGGGGAGGCGGGAAAAGGCGTCCGAGGGGGTGAAACGGTGTCAAAAAGTGTTTGGGGAGGGCGGGGGAGGGGATTTGTTGGAACCCGGAAGTGGGAGGCGGAAACCCGGAAGTGGGAGGCGGAAACCGGAAGTGAGGGGGAGAGGAGCGGGGGAGGCGGGAAAAGGCGCGCGAGGGGGTGAAACGGTGTAAAAAAGTGTTTGGGGAGGGCGGGGGAGGGGATTGGGTGGAACCCGGAAGTGGGAGGCGGAAACCCGGAAGTGGGAGGCGGAAACCGGAAGTGAGGGGGAGAGGAGCGGGGGAGGCGGGAAAAGGCGTCCGAGGGGGTGAAACGGTGTCAAAAAGTGTTTGGGGAGGGCGGGGGAGGGGATTGGGTGGAACCCGGAAGTGGGAGGCGGAAACCCGGAAGTGGGAGGCGGAAACCGGAAGTGAGGGGGAGAGGAGCGGGGGAGGCGGGAAAAGGCGTCCGAGGGGGTGAAACGGTGTCAAAAAGTGTTTGGGGAGGGCGGGGGAGGGGATTTGTTGGAACCCGGAAGTGGGAGGCGGAAACCCGGAAGTGGGAGGCGGAAACCGGAAGTGAGGGGGAGAGGAGCGGGGGAGGCGGGAAAAGGCGCGCGAGGGGGTGAAAGGGTGTAAAAAAGTGTTTGGGGAGGGCGGGGAGGGGATTTGTTGGAACCCGGAAGTGGGAGGCGGAAACCCGGAAGTGGGAGGCGGAAACCGGAAGTGAGGGGGAGAGGAGCGGGGGAGGCGGGAAAAGGCGCGCGAGGGGGTGAAACGGCGTAAAAAAGTGTTTGGGGAGGGCGGGGAGGGGATTTGTTGGAACCCGGAAGTGGGAGGCGGAAACCCGGAAGTGGGAGGCGGAAACCGGAAGTGAGGGGGAGAGGAGCGGGGGAGGCGGGAAAAGGCGTGCGAGGGGGAGAAACGGTGTCAAAAAGTGTTTGGGGAGGGCGGGGAGGGGATTTGTTGGAACCCGGAAGTGGGAGTCGGAAACCCGGAAGTGGGAGGCGGAAACCGGAAGTGAGGGGGAGAGGAGCGAGGGAGGCGGGAAAAGGCGTGCGAGGGGGTGAAAGGGTGTAAAAAAGTGTTTGGGGAGGGCGGGGAGGGGATTTGTTGGAACCCGGAAGTGGGAGTCGGAAACCCGGAAGTGGGAGGCGGAAACCGGAAGTGAGGGGGAGAGGAGCGGGGGAGGCGGGAAAAGGCGCGCGAGGGGGTGAAAGGGTGTAAAAAAGTGTTTGGGGAGGGCGGGGAGGGGATTTGTTGGAACCCGGAAGTGGGAGTCGGAAACCCGGAAGTGGGAGGCGGAAACCGGAAGTGAGGGGGAGAGGAGCGGGGGAGGCGGGAAAAGGCGTCCGAGGGGGTGAAAGGGTGTAAAAAAGTGTTTGGGGAGGGCGGGGAGGGGATTTGTTGGAACCCGGAAGTGGGAGGCGGAAACACGGAAGTGGGAGGCGGAAACCGGAAGTGAGGGGGAGAGGAGCGGGGGAGGCGGGAAAAGGCGTGCGAGGGGGTGAAAGGGTGTAAAAAAGTGTTTGGGGAGGGCGGGGAGGGGATTTGTTGGAACCCGGAAGTGGGAGGCGGAAACACGGAAGTGGGAGGCGGAAACCGGAAGTGAGGGGGAGAGGAGCGGGGGAGGCGGGAAAAGGCGTGCGAGGGGGTGAAACGGTGTAAAAAAGTGTTTGGGGAGGGCGGGGAGGGGATTTGTTGGAACCCGGAAGTGGGAGTCGGAAACCCGGAAGTGGGAGGCGGAAACCGGAAGTGAGGGGGAGAGGAGCGGGGGAGGCGGGAAAAGGCGTCCGAGGGGGGGAAACGGTGTCAAAAAGTGTTTGGGGAGGGCAGTGAGGGGATTGGGTGGAACCCGGAAGTGGGAGGCGGAAACCCGGAAGTGGGAGGCGGAAACCGGAAGTGAGGGGGAGAGGAGCGGGGGAGGCGGGAAAAGGCGTGCGAGGGGGTGAAAGGGTGTAAAAAAGTGTTTGGGGAGGGCGGGGAGGGGATTTGTTGGAACCCGGAAGTGGGAGGCGGAAACCCGGAAGTGGGAGGCGGAAACCGGAAGTGAGGGGGAGAGGAGCGGGGGAGACGGGAAAAGGCGTCCGAGGGGGGGAAACGGTGTCAAAAAGTGTTTGGGGAGGGCAGTGAGGGGATTGGGTGGAACCCGGAAGTGGGAGGCGGAAACCCGGAAGTGGGAGGCGGAAACCGGAAGTGAGGGGGAGAGGAGCGGGGGAGGCGGGAAAAGGCGCGCGAGGGGGTGAAAGGGTGTAAAAAAGTGTTTGGGGAGGGCGGGGAGGGGATTTGTTGGAACCCGGAAGTGGGAGTCGGAAACCCGGAAGTGGGAGGCGGAAACCGGAAGTGAGGGGGAGAGGAGCGGGGGAGGCGGGAAAAGGCGTGCGAGGGGGTGAAACGGTGTCAAAAAGTGTTTGGGGAGGGCGGGGAGGGGATTTGTTGGAACCCGGAAGTGGGAGGCGGAAACCCGGAAGTGGGAGGCGGAAACCGGAAGTGAGGGGGAGAGGAGCGGGGGAGGCGGGAAAAGGCGCGCGAGGGGGTGAAAGGGTGTAAAAAAGTGTTTGGGGAGGGCGGGGAGGGGATTTGTTGGAACCCGGAAGTGGGAGGCGGAAACACGGAAGTGGGAGGCGGAAACCGGAAGTGAGGGGGAGAGGAGCGGGGGAGGCGGGAAAAGGCGTGCGAGGGGGTGAAACGGTGTAAAAAAGTGTTTGGGGAGGGCGGGGAGGGGATTTGTTGGAACCCGGAAGTGGGAGGCGGAAACCCGGAAGTGGGAGGCGGAAACCGGAAGTGAGGGGGAGAGGAGCGGGGGAGACGGGAAAAGGCGTCCGAGGGGGGGAAACGGTGTCAAAAAGTGTTTGGGGAGGGCAGTGAGGGGATTGGGTGGAACCCGGAAGTGGGAGGCGGAAACCCGGAAGTGGGAGGCGGAAACCGGAAGTGAGGGGGAGAGGAGCGGGGGAGGCGGGAAAAGGCGCGCGAGGGGGTGAAAGGGTGTAAAAAAGTGTTTGGGGAGGGCGGGGAGGGGATTTGTTGGAACCCGGAAGTGGGAGTCGGAAACCCGGAAGTGGGAGGCGGAAACCGGAAGTGAGGGGGAGAGGAGCAAGGGAGGCGGGAAAAGGCGTGCGAGGGGGTGAAACGGTGTCAAAAAGTGTTTGGGGAGGGCGGGGAGGGGATTTGTTGGAACCCGGAAGTGGGAGGCGGAAACCCGGAAGTGGGAGGCGGAAACCGGAAGTGAGGGGGAGAGGAGCGGGGGAGGCGGGAAAAGGCGCGCGAGGGGGTGAAAGGGTGTAAAAAAGTGTTTGGGGAGGGCGGGGAGGGGATTTGTTGGAACCCGGAAGTGGGAGGCGGAAACCCGGAAGTGGGAGGCGGAAACCGGAAGTGAGGGGGAGAGGAGCGGGGGAGGCGGGAAAAGGCGTCCGAGGGGGTGAAACGGTGTAAAAAAGTGTTTGGGGAGGGCGGGGGAGGGGATTTGTTGGAACCCGGAAGTGGGAGGCGGAAACCCGGAAGTGGGAGGCGGAAACCGGAAGTGAGGGGGAGAGGAGCGGGGGAGGCGGGAAAAGGCGCCCGAGGGGGGGAAACGGTGTAAAAAAGTGTTTGGGGAGGGCGGGGGAGGGGATTTGTTGGAACCCGGAAGTGGGAGGCGGAAACCCGGAAGTGGGAGGCGGAAACCGGAAGTGAGGGGGAGAGGAGCGGGGGAGGCGGGAAAAGGCGCCCGAGGGGGTGAAACGGTGTAAAAAAGTGCTTGGGGAGGGCGGGGGAGGGGATTGGGTGGAACCCGGAAGTGGGAGGCGGAAACCCGGAAGTGGGAGGCGGAAACCGGAAGTGAGGGGGAGAGGAGCGGGGGAGGCGGGAAAAGGCGCCCGAGGGGGTGAAACGGTTTCAAAAAGTGTGTGGGGAGGGCGGGGGAGGGGATTGGGTGGAACCCGGAAGTGGGAGGCGGAAACCCAGAAGTGGGAGGCGGAAACCGGAAGTGAGGGGGAGAGGAGCGGGGGAGGCGGGAAAAGGCGTTCGAGGGGGGGAAACGGTGTAAAAAAGTGTTTGGGGAGGGCGGGGGAGGGGATTTGTTGGAACCCGGAAGTGGGAGGCGGAAACCCGGAAGTGGGAGGCGGAAACCGGAAGTGAGGGGGAGAGGAGCGGGGGAGGCGGGAAAAGGCGTGCGAGGGGGTGAAACGGTGTAAAAAAGTGTTTGGGGAGGGCGGGGGAGGGGATTTGTTGGAACCCGGAAGTGGGAGGCGGAAACCCGGAAGTGGGAGGCCGAAACCGGAAGTGAGGGGGAGAGGAGCGGGGGAGGCGGGAAAAGGCGCCCGAGGGGGTGAAACGGTTTCAAAAAGTGTGTGGGGAGGGCGGGGGAGGGGATTTGTTGGAACCCGGAAGTGGGAGGCGGAAACCCGGAAGTGGGAGGCCGAAACCGGAAGTGAGGGGGAGAGGAGCGGGGGAGGCGGGAAAAGGCGTCCGAGGGGGGTGAAACGGTTTCAAAAAGTGTTTGGGGAGGGCGGGGGAGGGGATTTGTTGGAACCCGGAAGTGGGAGGCGGAAACCCGGAAGTGGGAGGCGGAAACCGGAAGTGAGGGGGAGAGGAGCGGGGGAGGCGGGAAAAGGCGTCCGAGGGGGTGAAACGGTGTAAAAAAGTGTTTGGGGAGGGCGGGGGAGGGGATTTGTTGGAACCCGGAAGTGGGAGGCGGAAACCCGGAAGTGGGAGGCGGAAACCGGAAGTGAGGGGGAGAGGAGCGGGGGAGGCGGGAAAAGGCGCCCGAGGGGGTGAAACGGTGTCAAAAAGTGCTTGGGGAGGGCGGGGGAGGGGATTTGTTGGAACTCGGAAGTGGGAGGCGGAAACCCGGAAGTGGGAGGCCGAAACCGGAAGTGAGGGGGAGAGGAGCGGGGGAGGCGGGAAAAGGCGTCCGAGGGGGGTGAAACGGTTTCAAAAAGTGTTTGGGGAGGGCGGGGGAGGGGATTGGGTGGAACCCGGAAGTGGGAGGCGGAAACCCGGAAGTGGGAGGCCGAAACCGGAAGTGAGGGGGAGAGGAGCGGGGGAGGCGGAAAAGGCGTCCGAGGGGGTGAAACGGTGTCAAAAAGTGTTTGGGGAGGGCGGGGGAGGGGATTTGTTGGAACCCGGAAGTGGGAGGCGGAAACCCGGAAGTGGGAGGCGGAAACCGGAAGTGAGGGGGAGAGGAGCGGGGGAGGCGGGAAAAGGCGCGCGAGGGGGTGAAACGGTGTAAAAAAGTGCTTGGGGAGGGCGGGGGAGGGGATTGGGTGGAACCCGGAAGTGGGAGGCGGAAACCCGGAAGTGGGAGGCGGAAACCGGAAGTGAGGGGGAGAGGAGCGGGGGAGGCGGGAAAAGGCGCGCGAGGGGGTGAAAGGGTGTAAAAAAGTGTTTGGGGAGGGCGGGGAGGGGATTTGTTGGAACCCGGAAGTGGGAGGCGGAAACCCGGAAGTGGGAGGCGGAAACCGGAAGTGAGGGGGAGAGGAGCGGGGGAGGCGGGAAAAGGCGTCCGAGGGGGTGAAACGGTGTAAAAAAGTGTTTGGGGAGGGCGGGGGAGGGGATTTGTTGGAACCCGGAAGTGGGAGGCGGAAACCCGGAAGTGGGAGGCGGAAACCGGAAGTGAGGGGGAGAGGAGCGGGGGAGGCGGGAAAAGGCGCCCGAGGGGGGGAAACGGTGTAAAAAAGTGTTTGGGGAGGGCGGGGGAGGGGATTTGTTGGAACCCGGAAGTGGGAGGCGGAAACCCGGAAGTGGGAGGCGGAAACCGGAAGTGAGGGGGAGAGGAGCGGGGGAGGCGGGAAAAGGCGCCCGAGGGGGTGAAACGGTGTAAAAAAGTGCTTGGGGAGGGCGGGGGAGGGGATTGGGTGGAACCCGGAAGTGGGAGGCGGAAACCCGGAAGTGGGAGGCGGAAACCGGAAGTGAGGGGGAGAGGAGCGGGGGAGGCGGGAAAAGGCGCCCGAGGGGGTGAAACGGTTTCAAAAAGTGTGTGGGGAGGGCGGGGGAGGGGATTGGGTGGAACCCGGAAGTGGGAGGCGGAAACCCGGAAGTGGGAGGCGGAAACCGGAAGTGAGGGGGAGAGGAGCGGGGGAGGCGGGAAAAGGCGTTCGAGGGGGGGAAACGGTGTAAAAAAGTGTTTGGGGAGGGCGGGGGAGGGGATTTGTTGGAACCCGGAAGTGGGAGGCGGAAACCCGGAAGTGGGAGGCGGAAACCGGAAGTGAGGGGGAGAGGAGCGGGGGAGGCGGGAAAAGGCGTGCGAGGGGGTGAAACGGTGTAAAAAAGTGTTTGGGGAGGGCGGGGGAGGGGATTTGTTGGAACCCGGAAGTGGGAGGCGGAAACCCGGAAGTGGGAGGCCGAAACCGGAAGTGAGGGGGAGAGGAGCGGGGGAGGCGGGAAAAGGCGCCCGAGGGGGTGAAACGGTTTCAAAAAGTGTGTGGGGAGGGCGGGGGAGGGGATTTGTTGGAACCCGGAAGTGGGAGGCGGAAACCCGGAAGTGGGAGGCCGAAACCGGAAGTGAGGGGGAGAGGAGCGGGGGAGGCGGGAAAAGGCGTCCGAGGGGGGTGAAACGGTTTCAAAAAGTGTTTGGGGAGGGCGGGGGAGGGGATTTGTTGGAACCCGGAAGTGGGAGGCGGAAACCCGGAAGTGGGAGGCGGAAACCGGAAGTGAGGGGGAGAGGAGCGGGGGAGGCGGGAAAAGGCGTCCGAGGGGGTGAAACGGTGTCAAAAAGTGTTTGGGGAGGGCGGGGGAGGGGATTTGTTGGAACCCGGAAGTGGAAGGCGGAAACCCGGAAGTGGGAGGCCGAAACCGGAAGTGAGGGGGAGAGGAGCGGGGGAGGCGGGAAAAGGCGTCCGAGGGGGGGAAACGGTGTCAAAAAGTGTTTGGGGAGGGCGGGGGAGGGGATTGGGTGGAACCCGGAAGTGGGAGGCGGAAACCCGGAAGTGGGAGGCGGAAACCGGAAGTGAGGGGGAGAGGAGCGGGGGAGGCGGGAAAAGGCGTCCGAGGGGGTGAAACGGTGTCAAAAAGTGTTTGGGGAGGGCGGGGGAGGGGATTGGTTGGAACCCGGAAGTGGGAGGCGGAAACCCGGAAGTGGGAGGCGGAAACCGGAAGTGAGGGGGAGAGGAGCGGGGGAGGCGGGAAAAGGCGTCCGAGGAGGGGAAACGGTGTCAAAAAGTGTTTGGGGAGGGCGGGGGAGGGGATTGGGTGGAACCCGGAAGTGGGAGGCGGAAACCCGGAAGTGGGAGGCGGAAACCGGAAGTGAGGGGGAGAGGAGCGGGGGAGGCGGGAAAAGGCGTCCGAGGGGGTGAAACGGTGTAAAAAAGTGTGTGGGAAGGGCGGGGGAGGGGATTGGGTGGAACCCGGAAGTGGGAGGCGGAAACCCGGAAGTGGGAGGCGGAAACCGGAAGTGAGGGGGAGAGGAGCGGGGGAGGCGGGAAAAGGCGTCCGAGGGGGTGAAACGGTGTCAAAAAGTGTGTGGGGAGGGCGGGGGAGGGGATTTGTTGGAACCCGGAAGTGGGAGGCGGAAACGCGGAAGTGGGAGGCCGAAACCGGAAGTGAGGGGGAGAGGAGCGGGGGAGGCGGGAAAAGGCGTCCGAGGGGGTGAAACGGTGTAAAAAAGTGTTTGGGGAGGGCGGGGGAGGGGATTTGTTGGAACCCGGAAGTGGGAGGCGGAAACCCGGAAGTGGGAGGCGGAAACCGGAAGTGAGGGGGAGAGGAGCGGGGGAGGCGGGAAAAGGCGTCCGAGGGGGTGAAACGGTGTAAAAAAGTGTTTGGGGAGGGCGGGGGAGGGGATTGGTTGGAACCCGGAAGTGGGAGGCGGAAACCCGGAAGTGGGAGGCGGAAACCGGAAGTGAGGGGGAGAGGAGCGGGGGAGGCGGGAAAAGGCGTCCGAGGGGGGTGAAACGGTTTCAAAAAGTGTGTGGGGAGGGCGGGGGAGGGGATTGGGTGGAACCCGGAAGTGGGAGGCGGAAACCCGGAAGTGGGAGGCCGAAACCGGAAGTGAGGGGGAGAGGAGCGGGGGAGGCGGGAAAAGGCGTCCGAGGGGGTGAAACGGTGTAAAAAAGTGTGTGGGAAGGGCGGGGGAGGGGATTGGGTGGAACCCGGAAGTGGGAGGCGGAAACCCGGAAGTGGGAGGCGGAAACCGGAAGTGAGGGGGAGAGGAGCGGGGGAGGCGGGAAAAGGCGTCCGAGGGGGTGAAACGGTGTCAAAAAGTGTGTGGGGAGGGCGGGGGAGGGGATTTGTTGGAACCCGGAAGTGGGAGGCGGAAACGCGGAAGTGGGAGGCCGAAACCGGAAGTGAGGGGGAGAGGAGCGGGGGAGGCGGGAAAAGGCGTCCGAGGGGGTGAAACGGTGTAAAAAAGTGTTTGGGGAGGGCGGGGGAGGGGATTTGTTGGAACCCGGAAGTGGGAGGCGGAAACCCGGAAGTGGGAGGCGGAAACCGGAAGTGAGGGGGAGAGGAGCGGGGGAGGCGGGAAAAGGCGTCCGAGGGGGTGAAACGGTGTAAAAAAGTGTTTGGGGAGGGCGGGGGAGGGGATTGGTTGGAACCCGGAAGTGGGAGGCGGAAACCCGGAAGTGGGAGGCGGAAACCGGAAGTGAGGGGGAGAGGAGCGGGGGAGGCGGGAAAAGGCGTCCGAGGGGGGTGAAACGGTTTCAAAAAGTGTGTGGGGAGGGCGGGGGAGGGGATTGGGTGGAACCCGGAAGTGTGAGGCGGAAACCCGGAAGTGGGAGGCGGAAACCGGAAGTGAGGGGGAGAGGAGCGGGGGAGGCGGGAAAAGGCGTCCGAGGGGGTGAAACGGTTTCAAAAAGTGTGTGGGGAGGGCGGGGGAGGGGATTGGGTGGAACCCGGAAGTGGGAGTCGGAAACCCGGAAGTGGGAGGCGGAAACCGGAAGTGAGGGGGAGAGGAGCGGGGGAGGCGGGAAAAGGCGTCCGAGGGGGTGAAACGGTGTCAAAAAGTGTTTGGGGAGGGCGGGGGAGGGGATTGGGTGGAACCCGGAAGTGGGAGGCGGAAACCCGGAAGTGGGAGGCGGAAACCGGAAGTGAGGGGGAGAGGAGCGGGGGAGGCGGGAAAAGGCGTCCGAGGGGGGGAAACGGTGTCAAAAAGTGTTTGGGGAGGGCGGGGGAGGGGATTGGGTGGAACCCGGAAGTGGGAGGCGGAAACCCGGAAGTGGGAGGCCGAAACCGGAAGTGAGGGGGAGAGGAGCGGGGGAGGCGGGAAAAGGCGTCCGAGGGGGTGAAACGGTGTAAAAAAGTGTTTGGGGAGGGCGGGGGAGGAGATTGGTTGGAACCCGGAAGTGGGAGGCGGAAACCCGGAAGTGGGAGGCGGAAACCGGAAGTGAGGGGGAGAGGAGCGGGGGAGGCGGGAAAAGGCGTCCGAGGGGGGGAAACGGTGTCAAAAAGTGTGTGGGGAGGGCGGGGGAGGGGATTTGTTGGAACCCGGAAGTGGGAGGCGGAAACCCGGAAGTGGGAGGCCGAAACCGGAAGTGAGGGGGAGAGGAGCGGGGGAGGCGGGAAAAGGCGTCCGAGGGGGTGAAACGGTGTAAAAAAGTGTTTGGGGAGGGCGGGGGAGGGGATTTGTTGGAACCCGGAAGTGGGAGGCGGAAACCCGGAAGTGGGAGGCGGAAACCGGAAGTGAGGGGGAGAGGAGCGGGGAAGGCGGGAAAAGGCGTCCGAGGGGGTGAAACGGTGTCAAAAAGTGCTTGGGGAGGGCGGGGGAGGGGATTGGGTGGAACCCGGAAGTGGGAGGCGGAAACCCGGAAGTGGGAGGCGGAAACCGGAAGTGAGGGGGAGAGGAGCGGGGGAGGCGGGAAAAGGCGTCCGAGGGGGTGAAACGGTTTCAAAAAGTGTGTGGGGAGGGCGGGGGAGGGGATTGGGTGGAACCCGGAAGTGGGAGGCGGAAACCCGGAAGTGGGAGGCCGAAACCGGAAGTGAGGGGGAGAGGAGCAGGGGAGGCGGGAAAAGGCGTCCGAGGGGGGGAAACGGTGTAAAAAAGTGTTTGGGGAGGGCGGGAGAGGGGATTGGGTGGAACCCGGAAGTGGGAGGCGGAAACCCGGAAGTGGGAGGCGGAAACCGGAAGTGAGGGGGAGAGGAGCGGGGGAGGCGGGAAAAGGCGTCCGAGGGGGGGAAACGGTGTCAAAAAGTGTTTGGGGAGGGCGGGGGAGGGGATTGGGTGGAACCCGGAAGTGGGAGGCGGAAACCCGGAAGTGGGAGGCGGAAACCAGAAGTGAGGGGGAGAGGAGCGGGGGAGGCGGGAAAAGGCGTCCGAGGGGGTGAAACGGTGTCAAAAAGTGTTTGGGGAGGGCGGGGGAGGGGATTGGGTGGAACCCGGAAGTGGGAGGCGGAAACCCGGAAGTGGGAGGCGGAAACCGGAAGTGAGGGGGAGAGGAGCGGGGGAGGCGGGAAAAGGCGTCCGAGGGGGTGAAACGGTGTCAAAAAGTGTTTGGGGAGGGCGGGGGAGGGGATTTGTTGGAACCCGGAAGTGGAAGGCGGAAACCCGGAAGTGGGAGGCCGAAACCGGAAGTGAGGGGGAGAGGAGCGGGGGAGGCGGGAAAAGGCGTCCGAGGGGGGGAAACGGTGTCAAAAAGTGTTTGGGGAGGGCGGGGGAGGGGATTGGGTGGAACCCGGAAGTGGGAGGCGGAAACCCGGAAGTGGGAGGCGGAAACCGGAAGTGAGGGGGAGAGGAGCGGGGGAGGCGGGAAAAGGCGTCCGAGGGGGTGAAACGGTGTCAAAAAGTGTTTGGGGAGGGCGGGGGAGGGGATTGGTTGGAACCCGGAAGTGGGAGGCGGAAACCCGGAAGTGGGAGGCGGAAACCGGAAGTGAGGGGGAGAGGAGCGGGGGAGGCGGGAAAAGGCGTCCGAGGAGGGGAAACGGTGTCAAAAAGTGTTTGGGGAGGGCGGGGGAGGGGATTGGGTGGAACCCGGAAGTGGGAGGCGGAAACCCGGAAGTGGGAGGCCGAAACCGGAAGTGAGGGGGAGAGGAGCGGGGGAGGCGGGAAAAGGCGTCCGAGGGGGTGAAACGGTGTAAAAAAGTGTGTGGGGAGGGCGGGGGAGGGGATTGGGTGGAACCCGGAAGTGGGAGGCGGAAACCCGGAAGTGGGAGGCGGAAACCGGAAGTGAGGGGGAGAGGAGCGGGGGAGGCGGGAAAAGGCGTCCGAGGGGGTGAAACGGTGTCAAAAAGTGTGTGGGGAGGGCGGGGGAGGGGATTTGTTGGAACCCGGAAGTGGGAGGCGGAAACCCGGAAGTGGGAGGCCGAAACCGGAAGTGAGGGGGAGAGGAGCGGGGGAGGCGGGAAAAGGCGTCCGAGGGGGTGAAACGGTGTAAAAAAGTGTTTGGGGAGGGCGGGGGAGGGGATTTGTTGGAACCCGGAAGTGGGAGGCGGAAACCCGGAAGTGGGAGGCGGAAACCGGAAGTGAGGGGGAGAGGAGCGGGGGAGGCGGGAAAAGGCGTCCGAGGGGGTGAAACGGTGTAAAAAAGTGTTTGGGGAGGGCGGGGGAGGGGATTGGTTGGAACCCGGAAGTGGGAGGCGGAAACCCGGAAGTGGGAGGCCGAAACCGGAAGTGAGGGGGAGAGGAGCGGGGGAGGCGGGAAAAGGCGTCCGAGGGGGGTGAAACGGTTTCAAAAAGTGTGTGGGGAGGGCGGGGGAGGGGATTGGGTGGAACCCGGAAGTGGGAGGCGGAAACCCGGAAGTGGGAGGCCGAAACCGGAAGTGAGGGGGAGAGGAGCGGGGGAGGCGGGAAAAGGCGTCCGAGGGGGTGAAACGGTTTCAAAAAGTGTGTGGGGAGGGCGGGGGAGGGGATTGGGTGGAACCCGGAAGTGGGAGGCGGAAACCCGGAAGTGGGAGGCGGAAACCGGAAGTGAGGGGGAGAGGAGCGGGGGAGGCGGGAAAAGGCGTCCGAGGGGGTGAAACGGTGTCAAAAAGTGTTTGGGGAGGGCGGGGGAGGGGATTGGGTGGAACCCGGAAGTGGGAGGCGGAAACCCGGAAGTGGGAGGCGGAAACCGGAAGTGAGGGGGAGAGGAGCGGGGGAGGCGGGAAAAGGCGTCCGAGGGGGGGAAACGGTGTCAAAAAGTGTTTGGGGAGGGCGGGGGAGGGGATTGGGTGGAACCCGGAAGTGGGAGGCGGAAACCCGGAAGTGGGAGGCCGAAACCGGAAGTGAGGGGGAGAGGAGCGGGGGAGGCGGGAAAAGGCGTCCGAGGGGGTGAAACGGTGTAAAAAAGTGTTTGGGGAGGGCGGGGGAGGAGATTGGTTGGAACCCGGAAGTGGGAGGCGGAAACCCGGAAGTGGGAGGCGGAAACCGGAAGTGAGGGGGAGAGGAGCGGGGGAGGCGGGAAAAGGCGTCCGAGGGGGGGAAACGGTGTCAAAAAGTGTGTGGGGAGGGCGGGGGAGGGGATTTGTTGGAACCCGGAAGTGGGAGGCGGAAACCCGGAAGTGGGAGGCCGAAACCGGAAGTGAGGGGGAGAGGAGCGGGGGAGGCGGGAAAAGGCGTCCGAGGGGGGGAAACGGTGTAAAAAAGTGTTTGGGGAGGGCGGGGGAGGGGATTGGGTGGAACCCGGAAGTGGGAGGCGGAAACCCGGAAGTGGGAGGCGGAAACCGGAAGTGAGGGGGAGAGGAGCGGGGGAGGCGGGAAAAGGCGTCCGAGGGGGTGAAACGGTGTCAAAAAGTGTGTGGGGAGGGCGGGGGAGGGGATTGGGTGGAACCCGGAAGTGGGAGGCGGAAACCCGGAAGTGGGAGGCGGAAACCGGAAGTGAGGGGGAGAGGAGCGGGGGAGGCGGGAAAAGGCGTCCGAGGGGGTGAAACGGTTTCAAAAAGTGTGTGGGGAGGGCGGGGGAGGGGATTGGGTGGAACCCGGAAGTGGGAGGCGGAAACCCGGAAGTGGGAGGCCGAAACCGGAAGTGAGGGGGAGAGGAGCGGGGGAGGCGGGAAAAGGCGTCCGAGGGGGTGAAACGGTGTCAAAAAGTGTTTGGGGAGGGCGGGGGAGGGGATTTGTTGGAACCCGGAAGTGGGAGGCGGAAACCCGGAAGTGGGAGGCGGAAACCGGAAGTGAGGGGGAGAGGAGCGGGGGAGGCGGGAAAAGGCGCGCGAGGGGGTGAAAGGGTGTAAAAAAGTGTTTGGGGAGGGCGGGGAGGGGATTTGTTGGAACCCGGAAGTGGGAGGCGGAAACCCGGAAGTGGGAGGCGGAAACCGGAAGTGAGGGGGAGAGGAGCGGGGGAGGCGGGAAAAGGCGTCCGAGGGGGTGAAACGGTGTAAAAAAGTGTTTGGGGAGGGCGGGGGAGGGGATTTGTTGGAACCCGGAAGTGGGAGTCGTAAACCCGGAAGTGGGAGGCGGAAACCGGAAGTGAGGGGGAGAGGAGCGGGGGAGGCGGGAAAAGGCGTCCGAGGGGGTGAAAGGGTGTAAAAAAGTGTTTGGGGAGGGCGGGGGAGGGGATTTGTTGGAACCCGGAAGTGGGAGGCGGAAACCCGGAAGTGGCAGGCGGAAACCGGAAGTGAGGGGGAGAGGAGCGGGGGAGGCGGGAAAAGGCGTGCGAGGGGGAGAAACGGTGTCAAAAAGTGTTTGGGGAGGGCGGGGAGGGGATTTGTTGGAACCCGGAAGTGGGAGTCGGAAACCCGGAAGTGGGAGTCGGAAACCCGGAAGTGGGAGGCGGAAACCGGAAGTGAGGGGGAGAGGAGCGGGGGAGGCGGGAAAAGGCGCCCGAGGGGGTGAAACGGTGTCAAAAAGTGTTTGGGGAGGGCGGGGGAGGGGATTTGTTGGAACCCGGAAGTGGGAGTCGTAAACCCGGAAGTGGGAGGCGGAAACCGGAAGTGAGGGGGAGAGGAGCGGGGGAGGCGGGAAAAGGCGTCCGAGGGGGTGAAACGGTGTAAAAAAGTGTTTGGGGAGGGCGGGGAGGGGATTTGTTGGAACCCGGAAGTGGGAGGCGGAAACCCGGAAGTGGCAGGCGGAAACCGGAAGTGAGGGGGAGAGGAGCGGGGGAGGCGGGAAAAGGCGTGCGAGGGGGTGAAAGGGTGTAAAAAAGTGTTTGGGGAGGGCAGTGAGGGGATTTGTTGGAACCCGGAAGTGGGAGTCGGAAACCCGGAAGTGGGAGGCGGAAACCGGAAGTGAGGGGGAGAGGAGCGGGGGAGGCGGGAAAAGGCGCCCGAGGGGGTGAAAGGGTGTAAAAAAGTGTTTGGGGAGGGCGGGGGAGGGGATTTGTTGGAACCCGGAAGTGGGAGTCGGAAACCCGGAAGTGGCAGGCGGAAACCGGAAGTGAGGGGGAGAGGAGCGGGGGAGGCGGGAAAAGGCGCCCGAGGGGGTGAAACGGTTTCAAAAAGTGTTTGGGGAGGGCGGGGAGGGGATTTGTTGGAACCCGGAAGTGGGAGGCGGAAACCCGGAAGTGGGAGGCGGAAACCGGAAGTGAGGGGGAGAGGAGCGGGGGAGGCGGGAAAAGGCGTCCGAGGGGGTGAAACGGTGTCAAAAAGTGTTTGGGGAGGGCAGTGAGGGGATTGGTTGGAACCCGGAAGTGGGAGGCGGAAACCCGGAAGTGGGAGGCGGAAACCGGAAGTGAGGGGGAGAGGAGCGGGGGAGGCGGG
Source organism: Struthio camelus (assembly GCF_040807025.1). Taxonomy (NCBI): domain Eukaryota; kingdom Metazoa; phylum Chordata; class Aves; order Struthioniformes; family Struthionidae; genus Struthio; species Struthio camelus. The sequence continues at coordinate 47,467,157 of NC_090947.1, read as the reverse complement.
AAAAGGCGCGCGAGGGGGTGAAAGGTTGTAAAAAAGTGTTTGGGGAGGGCGGGGAGGGGATTTGTTGGAACCCGGAAGTGGGAGGCGGAAACCCGGAAGTGGGAGGCGGAAACCGGAAGTGAGGGGGAGAGGAGCGGGGGAGGCGGGAAAAGGCGCGCGAGGGGGTGAAAGGGTGTCAAAAAGTGTTTGGGGAGGGCGGGGAGGGGATTTGTTGGAACCCGGAAGTGGGAGGCGGAAACCCGGAAGTGGGAGGCGGAAACCGGAAGTGAGGGGGAGAGGAGCGGGGGAGGCGGGAAAAGGCGTGCGAGGGGGTGAAAGGGTGTAAAAAAGTGTTTGGGGAGGGCAGTGAGGGGATTTGTTGGAACCCGGAAGTGGGAGGCGGAAACCCGGAAGTGGGAGGCGGAAACCGGAAGTGAGGGGGAGAGGAGCGGGGGAGGCGGGAAAAGGCGTCCGAGGGGGTGAAACGGTGTCAAAAAGTGTTTGGGGAGGGCAGTGAGGGGATTGGGTGGAACCCGGAAGTGGGAGGCGGAAACCCGGAAGTGGGAGGCGGAAACCGGAAGTGAGGGGGAGAGGAGCGGGGGAGGCGGGAAAAGGCGTCCGAGGGGGTGAAACGGTGTCAAAAAGTGTTTGGGGAGGGCGGGGGAGGGGATTTGTTGGAACCCGGAAGTGGGAGGCGGAAACCCGGAAGTGGGAGGCGGAAACCGGAAGTGAGGGGGAGAGGAGCGGGGGAGGCGGGAAAAGGCGCGCGAGGGGGTGAAAGGGTGTAAAAAAGTGTTTGGGGAGGGCGGGGAGGGGATTTGTTGGAACCCGGAAGTGGGAGGCGGAAACCCGGAAGTGGGAGGCGGAAACCGGAAGTGAGGGGGAGAGGAGCGGGGGAGGCGGGAAAAGGCGTCCGAGGGGGTGAAAGGGTGTAAAAAAGTGTTTGGGGAGGGCGGGGGAGGGGATTGGGTGGAACCCGGAAGTGGGAGGCGGAAACCCGGAAGTGGGAGGCGGAAACCGGAAGTGAGGGGGAGAGGAGCGGGGGAGGCGGGAAAAGGAGTCCGAGGGGGTGAAACGGTGTCAAAAAGTGTTTGGGGAGGGCGGGGGAGGGGATTTGTTGGAACCCGGAAGTGGGAGGCGGAAACCCGGAAGTGGGAGGCGGAAACCGGAAGTGAGGGGGAGAGGAGCGGGGGAGGCGGGAAAAGGCGCCCGAGGGGGTGAAAGGGTGTAAAAAAGTGTTTGGGGAGGGCGGGGGAGGGGATTTGTTGGAACCCGGAAGTGGGAGGCGGAAACCCGGAAGTGGGAGGCGGAAACCGGAAGTGAGGGGGAGAGGAGCGGGGGAGGCGGGAAAAGGCGTCCGAGGGGGTGAAACGGTGTAAAAAAGTGCTTGGGGAGGGCGGGGGAGGGGATTGGGTGGAACCCGGAAGTGGGAGGCGGAAACCCGGAAGTGGGAGGCGGAAACCGGAAGTGAGGGGGAGAGGAGCGGGGGAGGCGGGAAAAGGCGCCCGAGGGGGTGAAACGGTTTCAAAAAGTGTGTGGGGAGGGCGGGGGAGGGGATTGGGTGGAACCCGGAAGTGGGAGGCGGAAACCCGGAAGTGGGAGGCCGAAACCGGAAGTGAGGGGGAGAGGAGCGGGGGAGGCGGGAAAAGGCGTCCGAGGGGGGGAAACGGTGTCAAAAAGTGTTTGGGGAGGGCGGGGGAGGGGATTTGTTGGAACCCGGAAGTGGGAGGCGGAAACCCGGAAGTGGGATGCCGAAACCGGAAGTGAGGGGGAGAGGAGCGGGGGAGGCGGGAAAAGGCGTCCGAGGGGGTGAAACGGTGTCAAAAAGTGTTTGGGGAGGGCGGGGGAGGGGATTGGGTGGAACCCGGAAGTGGGAGGCGGAAACCCGGAAGTGGGAGGCGGAAACCGGAAGTGAGGGGGAGAGGAGCGGGGGAGGCGGGAAAAGGCGTCCGAGGGGGTGAAAGGGTGTAAAAAAGTGTTTGGGGAGAGCGGGGAGGGGATTTGTTGGAACCCGGAAGTGGGAGGCGGAAACCCGGAAGTGGGAGGCGGAAACCGGAAGTGAGGGGGAGAGGAGCGGGGGAGGCGGGAAAAGGCGTCCGAGGGGGGTGAAACGGTTTCAAAAAGTGTTTGGGGAGGGCGGGGGAGGGGATTGGGTGGAACCCGGAAGTGGGAGGCGGAAACCCGGAAGTGGGAGGCCGAAACCGGAAGTGAGGGGGAGAGGAGCGGGGGAGGCGGGAAAAGGCGTCCGAGGGGGTGAAACGGTGTCAAAAAGTGTTTGGGGAGGGCGGGGGAGGGGATTGGGTGGAACCCGGAAGTGGGAGGCGGAAACCCGGAAGTGGGAGGCGGAAACCGGAAGTGAGGGGGAGAGGAGCGGGGGAGGCGGGAAAAGGCGTCCGAGGGGGTGAAAGGGTGTAAAAAAGTGTTTGGGGAGGGCGGGGGAGGGGATTTGTTGGAACCCGGAAGTGGGAGGCGGAAACCCGGAAGTGGGAGGCCGAAACCGGAAGTGAGGGGGAGAGGAGCGGGGGAGGCGGGAAAAGGCGCCCGAGGGGGGTGAAACGGTGTAAAAAAGTGCTTGGGGAGGGCGGGGGAGGGGATTTGTTGGAACCCGGAAGTGGGAGGCGGAAACCCGGAAGTGGGAGGCGGAAACCGGAAGTGAGGGGGAGAGGAGCGGGGGAGGCGGGAAAAGGCGTCCGAGGGGGTGAAACGGTGTAAAAAAGTGTTTGGGGAGGGCGGGGGAGGGGATTGGGTGGAACCCGGAAGTGGGAGGCGGAAACCCGGAAGTGGGAGGCGGAAACCGGAAGTGAGGGGGAGAGGAGCGGGGGAGGCGGGAAAAGGCGTGCGAGGGGGAGAAACGGTGTAAAAAAGTGTGTGGGGAGGGCGGGGGAGGGGATTGGGTGGAACCCGGAAGTGGGAGGCGGAAACCCGGAAGTGGGAGGCCGAAACCGGAAGTGAGGGGGAGAGGAGCAGGGGAGGCGGGAAAAGGCGTCCGAGGGGGTGAAACGGTGTCAAAAAGTGTTTGGGGAGGGCGGGGGAGGGGATTTGTTGGAACCCGGAAGTGGGAGGCGGAAACCCGGAAGTGGGAGGCCGAAACCGGAAGTGAGGGGGAGAGGAGCGGGGGAGGCGGGAAAAGGCGTCCGAGGGGGTGAAACGGTGTAAAAAAGTGTTTGGGGAGGGCGGGGGAGGGGATTGGTTGGAACCCGGAAGTGGGAGGCGGAAACCCGGAAGTGGGAGGCGGAAACCGGAAGTGAGGGGGAGAGGAGCGGGGGAGGCGGGAAAAGGCGTCCGAGGGGGGGAAACGGTGTCAAAAAGTGTTTGGGGAGGGCGGGGGAGGGGATTGGGTGGAACCCGGAAGTGGGAGGCGGAAACCCGGAAGTGGGAGGCGGAAACCGGAAGTGAGGGGGAGAGGAGCGGGGGAGGCGGGAAAAGGCGCCCGAGGGGGTGAAACGGTTTCAAAAAATGTGTGGGGAGGGCGGGGGAGGGGATTGGGTGGAACCCGGAAGTGGGAGGCGGAAACCCGGAAGTGGGAGGCGGAAACCGGAAGTGAGGGGGAGAGGAGCGGGGGAGGCGGGAAAAGGCGTCCGAGGGGGTGAAACGGTGTAAAAAAGTGTTTGGGGAGGGCGGGGGAGGGGATTGGGTGGAACCCGGAAGTGGGAGGCGGAAACCCGGAAGTGGGAGTCGGAAACCGGAAGTGAGGGGGAGAGGAGCGGGGGAGGCGGGAAAAGGCGTCCGAGGGGGTGAAACGGTTTCAAAAAGTGTGTGGGGAGGGCGGGGGAGGGGATTGGGTGGAACCCGGAAGTGGGAGGCGGAAACCCGGAAGTGGGAGGCGGAAACCGGAAGTGAGGGGGAGAGGAGCAGGGGAGGCGGGAAAAGGCGTCCGAGGGGGTGAAACGGTGTCAAAAAGTGTTTGGGGAGGGCGGGGGAGGGGATTTGTTGGAACCCGGAAGTGGGAGGCGGAAACCCGGAAGTGGGATGCCGAAACCGGAAGTGAGGGGGAGAGGAGCGGGGGAGGCGGGAAAAGGCGTCCGAGGGGGTGAAACGGTGTAAAAAAGTGTTTGGGGAGGGCGGGGAGGGGATTGGGTGGAACCCGGAAGTGGGAGGCGGAAACCCGGAAGTGGGAGGCGGAAACCGGAAGTGAGGGGGAGAGGAGCGGGGGAGGCGGGAAAAGGCGTCCGAGGGGGTGAAACGGTGTCAAAAAGTGTTTGGGGAGGGCGGGGGAGGGGATTGGGTGGAACCCGGAAGTGGGAGGCGGAAACCCGGAAGTGGGAGGCGGAAACCGGAAGTGAGGGGGAGAGGAGCGGGGGAGGCGGGAAAAGGCGTCCGAGGGGGTGAAACGGTGTAAAAAAGTGCTTGGGGAGGGCGGGGGAGGGGATTGGGTGGAACCCGGAAGTGGGAGGCGGAAACCCGGAAGTGGGAGGCGGAAACCGGAAGTGAGGGGGAGAGGAGCGGGGGAGGCGGGAAAAGGCGTCCGAGGGGGTGAAACGGTGTCAAAAAGTGTTTGGGGAGGGCGGGGGAGGGGATTTGTTGGAACCCGGAAGTGGGAGGCGGAAACCCGGAAGTGGGAGGCGGAAACCGGAAGTGAGGGGGAGAGGAGCGGGGGAGGCGGGAAAAGGCGCCCGAGGGGGTGAAAGGTTGTAAAAAAGTGTTTGGGGAGGGCGGGGAGGGGATTTGTTGGAACCCGGAAGTGGGAGGCGGAAACCCGGAAGTGGGAGGCGGAAACCGGAAGTGAGGGGGAGAGGAGCGGGGGAGGCGGGAAAAGGCGCGCGAGGGGGTGAAAGGGTGTAAAAAAGTGTTTGGGGAGGGCGGGGAGGGGATTTGTTGGAACCCGGAAGTGGGAGGCGGAAACCCGGAAGTGGGAGGCGGAAACCGGAAGTGAGGGGGAGAGGAGCGGGGGAGGCGGGAAAAGGCGTCCGAGGGGGTGAAACGGTGTCAAAAAGTGTTTGGGGAGGGCAGTGAGGGGATTGGGTGGAACCCGGAAGTGGGAGGCGGAAACCCGGAAGTGGGAGGCGGAAACCGGAAGTGAGGGGGAGAGGAGCGGGGGAGGCGGGAAAAGGCGTCCGAGGGGGTGAAACGGTGTCAAAAAGTGTTTGGGGAGGGCGGGGGAGGGGATTTGTTGGAACCCGGAAGTGGGAGTCGGAAACCCGGAAGTGGGAGGCGGAAACCGGAAGTGAGGGGGAGAGGAGCGGGGGAGGCGGGAAAAGGCGTGCGAGGGGGTGAAAGGGTGTAAAAAAGTGTGTGGGGAGGGCGGGGAGGGGATTTGTTGGAACCCGGAAGTGGGAGGCGGAAACCCGGAAGTGGGAGGCGGAAACCGGAAGTGAGGGGGAGAGGAGCGGGGGAGGCGGGAAAAGGCGTCCGAGGGGGTGAAACGGTGTCAAAAAGTGTTTGGGGAGGGCGGGGGAGGGGATTGGGTGGAACCCGGAAGTGGGAGGCGGAAACCCGGAAGTGGGAGGCGGAAACCGGAAGTGAGGGGGAGAGGAGCGGGGGAGGCGGGAAAAGGAGTCCGAGGGGGTGAAACGGTGTCAAAAAGTGTTTGGGGAGGGCGGGGGAGGGGATTTGTTGGAACCCGGAAGTGGGAGGCGGAAACCCGGAAGTGGGAGGCGGAAACCGGAAGTGAGGGGGAGAGGAGCGGGGGAGGCGGGAAAAGGCGCCCGAGGGGGTGAAAGGGTGTAAAAAAGTGTTTGGGGAGGGCGGGGGAGGGGATTTGTTGGAACCCGGAAGTGGGAGGCGGAAACCCGGAAGTGGGAGGCGGAAACCGGAAGTGAGGGGGAGAGGAGCGGGGGAGGCGGGAAAAGGCGTCCGAGGGGGTGAAACGGTGTAAAAAAGTGCTTGGGGAGGGCGGGGGAGGGGATTGGGTGGAACCCGGAAGTGGGAGGCGGAAACCCGGAAGTGGGAGGCGGAAACCGGAAGTGAGGGGGAGAGGAGCGGGGGAGGCGGGAAAAGGCGCCCGAGGGGGTGAAACGGTTTCAAAAAGTGTGTGGGGAGGGCGGGGGAGGGGATTGGGTGGAAACCGGAAGTGGGAGGCGGAAACCCGGAAGTGGGAGGCCGAAACCGGAAGTGAGGGGGAGAGGAGCGGGGGAGGCGGGAAAAGGCGTCCGAGGGGGGGAAACGGTGTCAAAAAGTGTTTGGGGAGGGCGGGGGAGGGGATTGGGTGGAACCCGGAAGTGGGAGGCGGAAACCCGGAAGTGGGATGCCGAAACCGGAAGTGAGGGGGAGAGGAGCGGGGGAGGCGGGAAAAGGCGTCCGAGGGGGTGAAACGGTGTCAAAAAGTGTTTGGGGAGGGCGGGGGAGGGGATTGGGTGGAACCCGGAAGTGGGAGGCGGAAACCCGGAAGTGGGAGGCGGAAACCGGAAGTGAGGGGGAGAGGAGCGGGGGAGGCGGGAAAAGGCGTCCGAGGGGGTGAAAGGGTGTAAAAAAGTGTTTGGGGAGAGCGGGGAGGGGATTTGTTGGAACCCGGAAGTGGGAGGCGGAAACCCGGAAGTGGGAGGCGGAAACCGGAAGTGAGGGGGAGAGGAGCGGGGGAGGCGGGAAAAGGCGTCCGAGGGGGGTGAAACGGTTTCAAAAAGTGTTTGGGGAGGGCGGGGGAGGGGATTGGGTGGAACCCGGAAGTGGGAGGCGGAAACCCGGAAGTGGGAGGCCGAAACCGGAAGTGAGGGGGAGAGGAGCGGGGGAGGCGGGAAAAGGCGTCCGAGGGGGTGAAACGGTGTCAAAAAGTGTTTGGGGAGGGCGGGGGAGGGGATTGGGTGGAACCCGGAAGTGGGAGGCGGAAACCCGGAAGTGGGAGGCGGAAACCGGAAGTGAGGGGGAGAGGAGCGGGGGAGGCGGGAAAAGGCGTCCGAGGGGGTGAAAGGGTGTAAAAAAGTGTTTGGGGAGGGCGGGGGAGGGGATTTGTTGGAACCCGGAAGTGGGAGGCGGAAACCCGGAAGTGGGAGGCCGAAACCGGAAGTGAGGGGGAGAGGAGCGGGGGAGGCGGGAAAAGGCGCCCGAGGGGGGTGAAACGGTGTAAAAAAGTGCTTGGGGAGGGCGGGGGAGGGGATTTGTTGGAACCCGGAAGTGGGAGGCGGAAACCCGGAAGTGGGAGGCGGAAACCGGAAGTGAGGGGGAGAGGAGCGGGGGAGGCGGGAAAAGGCGTCCGAGGGGGTGAAACGGTGTAAAAAAGTGTTTGGGGAGGGCGGGGGAGGGGATTGGGTGGAACCCGGAAGTGGGAGGCGGAAACCCGGAAGTGGGAGGCGGAAACCGGAAGTGAGGGGGAGAGGAGCGGGGGAGGCGGGAAAAGGCGCCCGAGGGGGTGAAACGGTTTCAAAAAGTGTGTGGGGAGGGCGGGGGAGGGGATTGGGTGGAACCCGGAAGTGGGAGGCGGAAACCCGGAAGTGGGAGGCCGAAACCGGAAGTGAGGGGGAGAGGAGCGGGGGAGGCGGGAAAAGGCGTCCGAGGGGGGGAAACGGTGTCAAAAAGTGTTTGGGGAGGGCGGGGGAGGGGATTTGTTGGAACCCGGAAGTGGGAGGCGGAAACCCGGAAGTGGGATGCCGAAACCGGAAGTGAGGGGGAGAGGAGCGGGGGAGGCGGGAAAAGGCGTCCGAGGGGGTGAAACGGTGTCAAAAAGTGTTTGGGGAGGGCGGGGGAGGGGATTGGGTGGAACCCGGAAGTGGGAGGCGGAAACCCGGAAGTGGGAGGCGGAAACCGGAAGTGAGGGGGAGAGGAGCGGGGGAGGCGGGAAAAGGCGTCCGAGGGGGTGAAAGGGTGTAAAAAAGTGTTTGGGGAGAGCGGGGAGGGGATTTGTTGGAACCCGGAAGTGGGAGGCGGAAACCCGGAAGTGGGAGGCGGAAACCGGAAGTGAGGGGGAGAGGAGCGGGGGAGGCGGGAAAAGGCGTCCGAGGGGGGTGAAACGGTTTCAAAAAGTGTTTGGGGAGGGCGGGGGAGGGGATTGGGTGGAACCCGGAAGTGGGAGGCGGAAACCCGGAAGTGGGAGGCCGAAACCGGAAGTGAGGGGGAGAGGAGCGGGGGAGGCGGGAAAAGGCGTCCGAGGGGGTGAAACGGTGTCAAAAAGTGTTTGGGGAGGGCGGGGGAGGGGATTGGGTGGAACCCGGAAGTGGGAGGCGGAAACCCGGAAGTGGGAGGCGGAAACCGGAAGTGAGGGGGAGAGGAGCGGGGGAGGCGGGAAAAGGCGTCCGAGGGGGTGAAAGGGTGTAAAAAAGTGTTTGGGGAGGGCGGGGGAGGGGATTTGTTGGAACCCGGAAGTGGGAGGCGGAAACCCGGAAGTGGGAGGCCGAAACCGGAAGTGAGGGGGAGAGGAGCGGGGGAGGCGGGAAAAGGCGCCCGAGGGGGGTGAAACGGTGTAAAAAAGTGCTTGGGGAGGGCGGGGGAGGGGATTTGTTGGAACCCGGAAGTGGGAGGCGGAAACCCGGAAGTGGGAGGCGGAAACCGGAAGTGAGGGGGAGAGGAGCGGGGGAGGCGGGAAAAGGCGTCCGAGGGGGTGAAACGGTGTAAAAAAGTGTTTGGGGAGGGCGGGGGAGGGGATTGGGTGGAACCCGGAAGTGGGAGGCGGAAACCCGGAAGTGGGAGGCGGAAACCGGAAGTGAGGGGGAGAGGAGCGGGGGAGGCGGGAAAAGGCGTGCGAGGGGGAGAAACGGTGTAAAAAAGTGTGTGGGGAGGGCGGGGGAGGGGATTGGGTGGAACCCGGAAGTGGGAGGCGGAAACCCGGAAGTGGGAGGCCGAAACCGGAAGTGAGGGGGAGAGGAGCAGGGGAGGCGGGAAAAGGCGTCCGAGGGGGTGAAACGGTGTCAAAAAGTGTTTGGGGAGGGCGGGGGAGGGGATTTGTTGGAACCCGGAAGTGGGAGGCGGAAACCCGGAAGTGGGAGGCCGAAACCGGAAGTGAGGGGGAGAGGAGCGGGGGAGGCGGGAAAAGGCGTCCGAGGGGGTGAAACGGTGTAAAAAAGTGTTTGGGGAGGGCGGGGGAGGGGATTGGTTGGAACCCGGAAGTGGGAGGCGGAAACCCGGAAGTGGGAGGCGGAAACCGGAAGTGAGGGGGAGAGGAGCGGGGGAGGCGGGAAAAGGCGTCCGAGGGGGGGAAACGGTGTCAAAAAGTGTTTGGGGAGGGCGGGGGAGGGGATTGGGTGGAACCCGGAAGTGGGAGGCGGAAACCCGGAAGTGGGAGGCGGAAACCGGAAGTGAGGGGGAGAGGAGCGGGGGAGGCGGGAAAAGGCGCCCGAGGGGGTGAAACGGTTTCAAAAAATGTGTGGGGAGGGCGGGGGAGGGGATTGGGTGGAACCCGGAAGTGGGAGGCGGAAACCCGGAAGTGGGAGGCGGAAACCGGAAGTGAGGGGGAGAGGAGCGGGGGAGGCGGGAAAAGGCGTCCGAGGGGGTGAAACGGTGTAAAAAAGTGTTTGGGGAGGGCGGGGGAGGGGATTGGGTGGAACCCGGAAGTGGGAGGCGGAAACCCGGAAGTGGGAGTCGGAAACCGGAAGTGAGGGGGAGAGGAGCGGGGGAGGCGGGAAAAGGCGTCCGAGGGGGTGAAACGGTTTCAAAAAGTGTGTGGGGAGGGCGGGGGAGGGGATTGGGTGGAACCCGGAAGTGGGAGGCGGAAACCCGGAAGTGGGAGGCGGAAACCGGAAGTGAGGGGGAGAGGAGCAGGGGAGGCGGGAAAAGGCGTCCGAGGGGGTGAAACGGTGTCAAAAAGTGTTTGGGGAGGGCGGGGGAGGGGATTTGTTGGAACCCGGAAGTGGGAGGCGGAAACCCGGAAGTGGGATGCCGAAACCGGAAGTGAGGGGGAGAGGAGCGGGGGAGGCGGGAAAAGGCGTCCGAGGGGGTGAAACGGTGTAAAAAAGTGTTTGGGGAGGGCGGGGAGGGGATTGGGTGGAACCCGGAAGTGGGAGGCGGAAACCCGGAAGTGGGAGGCGGAAACCGGAAGTGAGGGGGAGAGGAGCGGGGGAGGCGGGAAAAGGCGTCCGAGGGGGTGAAACGGTGTCAAAAAGTGTTTGGGGAGGGCGGGGGAGGGGATTGGGTGGAACCCGGAAGTGGGAGGCGGAAACCCGGAAGTGGGAGGCGGAAACCGGAAGTGAGGGGGAGAGGAGCGGGGGAGGCGGGAAAAGGCGTCCGAGGGGGTGAAACGGTGTAAAAAAGTGCTTGGGGAGGGCGGGGGAGGGGATTGGGTGGAACCCGGAAGTGGGAGGCGGAAACCCGGAAGTGGGAGGCGGAAACCGGAAGTGAGGGGGAGAGGAGCGGGGGAGGCGGGAAAAGGCGTCCGAGGGGGTGAAACGGTGTCAAAAAGTGTTTGGGGAGGGCGGGGGAGGGGATTTGTTGGAACCCGGAAGTGGGAGGCGGAAACCCGGAAGTGGGAGGCGGAAACCGGAAGTGAGGGGGAGAGGAGCGGGGGAGGCGGGAAAAGGCGCCCGAGGGGGTGAAAGGTTGTAAAAAAGTGTTTGGGGAGGGCGGGGAGGGGATTTGTTGGAACCCGGAAGTGGGAGGCGGAAACCCGGAAGTGGGAGGCGGAAACCGGAAGTGAGGGGGAGAGGAGCGGGGGAGGCGGGAAAAGGCGCGCGAGGGGGTGAAAGGGTGTAAAAAAGTGTTTGGGGAGGGCGGGGAGGGGATTTGTTGGAACCCGGAAGTGGGAGGCGGAAACCCGGAAGTGGGAGGCGGAAACCGGAAGTGAGGGGGAGAGGAGCGGGGGAGGCGGGAAAAGGCGTCCGAGGGGGTGAAACGGTGTCAAAAAGTGTTTGGGGAGGGCAGTGAGGGGATTGGGTGGAACCCGGAAGTGGGAGGCGGAAACCCGGAAGTGGGAGGCGGAAACCGGAAGTGAGGGGGAGAGGAGCGGGGGAGGCGGGAAAAGGCGTCCGAGGGGGTGAAACGGTGTCAAAAAGTGTTTGGGGAGGGCGGGGGAGGGGATTTGTTGGAACCCGGAAGTGGGAGGCGGAAACCCGGAAGTGGGAGGCGGAAACCGGAAGTGAGGGGGAGAGGAGCGGGGGAGGCGGGAAAAGGCGCGCGAGGGGGTGAAAGGGTGTAAAAAAGTGTGTGGGGAGGGCGGGGAGGGGATTTGTTGGAACCCGGAAGTGGGAGGCGGAAACCCGGAAGTGGGAGGCGGAAACCGGAAGTGAGGGGGAGAGGAGCGGGGGAGGCGGGAAAAGGCGTCCGAGGGGGTGAAACGGTGTCAAAAAGTGTTTGGGGAGGGCGGGGGAGGGGATTGGGTGGAACCCGGAAGTGGGAGGCGGAAACCCGGAAGTGGGAGGCGGAAACCGGAAGTGAGGGGGAGAGGAGCGGGGGAGGCGGGAAAAGGAGTCCGAGGGGGTGAAACGGTGTCAAAAAGTGTTTGGGGAGGGCGGGGGAGGGGATTTGTTGGAACCCGGAAGTGGGAGGCGGAAACCCGGAAGTGGGAGGCGGAAACCGGAAGTGAGGGGGAGAGGAGCGGGGGAGGCGGGAAAAGGCGCCCGAGGGGGTGAAAGGGTGTAAAAAAGTGTTTGGGGAGGGCGGGGGAGGGGATTTGTTGGAACCCGGAAGTGGGAGGCGGAAACCCGGAAGTGGGAGGCGGAAACCGGAAGTGAGGGGGAGAGGAGCGGGGGAGGCGGGAAAAGGCGTCCGAGGGGGTGAAACGGTGTAAAAAAGTGCTTGGGGAGGGCGGGGGAGGGGATTGGGTGGAACCCGGAAGTGGGAGGCGGAAACCCGGAAGTGGGAGGCGGAAACCGGAAGTGAGGGGGAGAGGAGCGGGGGAGGCGGGAAAAGGCGCCCGAGGGGGTGAAACGGTTTCAAAAAGTGTGTGGGGAGGGCGGGGGAGGGGATTGGGTGGAAACCGGAAGTGGGAGGCGGAAACCCGGAAGTGGGAGGCCGAAACCGGAAGTGAGGGGGAGAGGAGCGGGGGAGGCGGGAAAAGGCGTCCGAGGGGGGGAAACGGTGTCAAAAAGTGTTTGGGGAGGGCGGGGGAGGGGATTGGGTGGAACCCGGAAGTGGGAGGCGGAAACCCGGAAGTGGGATGCCGAAACCGGAAGTGAGGGGGAGAGGAGCGGGGGAGGCGGGAAAAGGCGTCCGAGGGGGTGAAACGGTGTCAAAAAGTGTTTGGGGAGGGCGGGGGAGGGGATTGGGTGGAACCCGGAAGTGGGAGGCGGAAACCCGGAAGTGGGAGGCGGAAACCGGAAGTGAGGGGGAGAGGAGCGGGGGAGGCGGGAAAAGGCGTCCGAGGGGGTGAAAGGGTGTAAAAAAGTGTTTGGGGAGAGCGGGGAGGGGATTTGTTGGAACCCGGAAGTGGGAGGCGGAAACCCGGAAGTGGGAGGCGGAAACCGGAAGTGAGGGGGAGAGGAGCGGGGGAGGCGGGAAAAGGCGTCCGAGGGGGGTGAAACGGTTTCAAAAAGTGTTTGGGGAGGGCGGGGGAGGGGATTGGGTGGAACCCGGAAGTGGGAGGCGGAAACCCGGAAGTGGGAGGCCGAAACCGGAAGTGAGGGGGAGAGGAGCGGGGGAGGCGGGAAAAGGCGTCCGAGGGGGTGAAACGGTGTCAAAAAGTGTTTGGGGAGGGCGGGGGAGGGGATTGGGTGGAACCCGGAAGTGGGAGGCGGAAACCCGGAAGTGGGAGGCGGAAACCGGAAGTGAGGGGGAGAGGAGCGGGGGAGGCGGGAAAAGGCGTCCGAGGGGGTGAAAGGGTGTAAAAAAGTGTTTGGGGAGGGCGGGGGAGGGGATTTGTTGGAACCCGGAAGTGGGAGGCGGAAACCCGGAAGTGGGAGGCCGAAACCGGAAGTGAGGGGGAGAGGAGCGGGGGAGGCGGGAAAAGGCGCCCGAGGGGGGTGAAACGGTGTAAAAAAGTGCTTGGGGAGGGCGGGGGAGGGGATTTGTTGGAACCCGGAAGTGGGAGGCGGAAACCCGGAAGTGGGAGGCGGAAACCGGAAGTGAGGGGGAGAGGAGCGGGGGAGGCGGGAAAAGGCGTCCGAGGGGGTGAAACGGTGTAAAAAAGTGTTTGGGGAGGGCGGGGGAGGGGATTGGGTGGAACCCGGAAGTGGGAGGCGGAAACCCGGAAGTGGGAGGCGGAAACCGGAAGTGAGGGGGAGAGGAGCGGGGGAGGCGGGAAAAGGCGTCCGAGGGGGTGAAACGGTGTAAAAAAGTGTGTGGGGAGGGCGGGGGAGGGGATTGGGTGGAACCCGGAAGTGGGAGGCGGAAACCCGGAAGTGGGAGGCCGAAACCGGAAGTGAGGGGGAGAGGAGCAGGGGAGGCGGGAAAAGGCGTCCGAGGGGGTGAAACGGTGTCAAAAAGTGTTTGGGGAGGGCGGGGGAGGGGATTTGTTGGAACCCGGAAGTGGGAGGCGGAAACCCGGAAGTGGGAGGCCGAAACCGGAAGTGAGGGGGAGAGGAGCGGGGGAGGCGGGAAAAGGCGTCCGAGGGGGTGAAACGGTGTAAAAAAGTGTTTGGGGAGGGCGGGGGAGGGGATTGGTTGGAACCCGGAAGTGGGAGGCGGAAACCCGGAAGTGGGAGGCGGAAACCGGAAGTGAGGGGGAGAGGAGCGGGGGAGGCGGGAAAAGGCGTCCGAGGGGGGGAAACGGTGTCAAAAAGTGTTTGGGGAGGGCGGGGGAGGGGATTGGGTGGAACCCGGAAGTGGGAGGCGGAAACCCGGAAGTGGGAGGCGGAAACCGGAAGTGAGGGGGAGAGGAGCGGGGGAGGCGGGAAAAGGCGTCCGAGGGGGTGAAACGGTTTCAAAAAATGTGTGGGGAGGGCGGGGGAGGGGATTGGGTGGAACCCGGAAGTGGGAGGCGGAAACCCGGAAGTGGGAGGCGGAAACCGGAAGTGAGGGGGAGAGGAGCGGGGGAGGCGGGAAAAGGCGTCCGAGGGGGTGAAACGGTGTAAAAAAGTGTTTGGGGAGGGCGGGGGAGGGGATTGGGTGGAACCCGGAAGTGGGAGGCGGAAACCCGGAAGTGGGAGTCGGAAACCGGAAGTGAGGGGGAGAGGAGCGGGGGAGGCGGGAAAAGGCGTCCGAGGGGGTGAAACGGTTTCAAAAAGTGTGTGGGGAGGGCGGGGGAGGGGATTGGGTGGAACCCGGAAGTGGGAGGCGGAAACCCGGAAGTGGGAGGCGGAAACCGGAAGTGAGGGGGAGAGGAGCAGGGGAGGCGGGAAAAGGCGTCCGAGGGGGTGAAACGGTGTCAAAAAGTGTTTGGGGAGGGCGGGGGAGGGGATTTGTTGGAACCCGGAAGTGGGAGGCGGAAACCCGGAAGTGGGATGCCGAAACCGGAAGTGAGGGGGAGAGGAGCGGGGGAGGCGGGAAAAGGCGTCCGAGGGGGTGAAACGGTGTAAAAAAGTGTTTGGGGAGGGCGGGGAGGGGATTGGGTGGAACCCGGAAGTGGGAGGCGGAAACCCGGAAGTGGGAGGCGGAAACCGGAAGTGAGGGGGAGAGGAGCGGGGGAGGCGGGAAAAGGCGTCCGAGGGGGTGAAACGGTGTCAAAAAGTGTTTGGGGAGGGCGGGGGAGGGGATTGGGTGGAACCCGGAAGTGGGAGGCGGAAACCCGGAAGTGGGAGGCGGAAACCGGAAGTGAGGGGGAGAGGAGCGGGGGAGGCGGGAAAAGGCGTCCGAGGGGGTGAAACGGTTTCAAAAAGTGTGTGGGGAGGGCGGGGGAGGGGATTGGGTGGAACCCGGAAGTGGGAGGCGTAAACCCGGAAGTGGGAGGCGGAAACCGGAAGTGAGGGGGAGAGGAGCGGGGGAGGCGGGAAAAGGCGTCCGAGGGGGTGAAACGGTGTCAAAAAGTGTTTGGGGAGGGCGGGGGAGGGGATTTGTTGGAACCCGGAAGTGGGAGGCGGAAACCCGGAAGTGGGAGGCGGAAACCGGAAGTGAGGGGGAGAGGAGCGGGGGAGGCGGGAAAAGGCGTCCGAGGGGGGGAAACGGTGTAAAAAAGTGTTTGGGGAGGGCGGGGGAGGGGATTTGTTGGAACCCGGAAGTGGGAGGCGGAAACCCGGAAGTGGGAGGCGGAAACCGGAAGTGAGGGGGAGAGGAGCGGGGGAGGCGGGAAAAGGCGTCCGAGGGGGTGAAACGGTGTAAAAAAGTGTTTGGGGAGGGCAGTGAGGGGATTGGGTGGAACCCGGAAGTGGGAGGCGGAAACCCGGAAGTGGGAGGCGGAAACCGGAAGTGAGGGGGAGAGGAGCGGGGGAGGCGGGAAAAGGCGTCCGAGGGGGTGAAACGGTGTCAAAAAGTGTTTGGGGAGGGCGGGGGAGGGGATTTGTTGGAACCCGGAAGTGGGAGGCGGAAACCCGGAAGTGGGAGGCGGAAACCGGAAGTGAGGGGGAGAGGAGCGGGGGAGGCGGGAAAAGGCGCGCGAGGGGGTGAAAGGGTGTAAAAAAGTGTGTGGGGAGGGCGGGGAGGGGATTTGTTGGAACCCGGAAGTGGGAGGCGGAAACCCGGAAGTGGGAGGCGGAAACCGGAAGTGAGGGGGAGAGGAGCGGGGGAGGCGGGAAAAGGCGTCCGAGGGGGTGAAACGGTGTCAAAAAGTGTTTGGGGAGGGCGGGGGAGGGGATTGGGTGGAACCCGGAAGTGGGAGGCGGAAACCCGGAAGTGGGAGGCGGAAACCGGAAGTGAGGGGGAGAGGAGCGGGGGAGGCGGGAAAAGGAGTCCGAGGGGGTGAAACGGTGTCAAAAAGTGTTTGGGGAGGGCGGGGGAGGGGATTTGTTGGAACCCGGAAGTGGGAGGCGGAAACCCGGAAGTGGGAGGCGGAAACCGGAAGTGAGGGGGAGAGGAGCGGGGGAGGCGGGAAAAGGCGCCCGAGGGGGTGAAAGGGTGTAAAAAAGTGTTTGGGGAGGGCGGGGGAGGGGATTTGTTGGAACCCGGAAGTGGGAGGCGGAAACCCGGAAGTGGGAGGCGGAAACCGGAAGTGAGGGGGAGAGGAGCGGGGGAGGCGGGAAAAGGCGTCCGAGGGGGTGAAACGGTGTAAAAAAGTGCTTGGGGAGGGCGGGGGAGGGGATTGGGTGGAACCCGGAAGTGGGAGGCGGAAACCCGGAAGTGGGAGGCGGAAACCGGAAGTGAGGGGGAGAGGAGCGGGGGAGGCGGGAAAAGGCGCCCGAGGGGGTGAAACGGTTTCAAAAAGTGTGTGGGGAGGGCGGGGGAGGGGATTGGGTGGAAACCGGAAGTGGGAGGCGGAAACCCGGAAGTGGGAGGCCGAAACCGGAAGTGAGGGGGAGAGGAGCGGGGGAGGCGGGAAAAGGCGTCCGAGGGGGGGAAACGGTGTCAAAAAGTGTTTGGGGAGGGCGGGGGAGGGGATTGGGTGGAACCCGGAAGTGGGAGGCGGAAACCCGGAAGTGGGATGCCGAAACCGGAAGTGAGGGGGAGAGGAGCGGGGGAGGCGGGAAAAGGCGTCCGAGGGGGTGAAACGGTGTCAAAAAGTGTTTGGGGAGGGCGGGGGAGGGGATTGGGTGGAACCCGGAAGTGGGAGGCGGAAACCCGGAAGTGGGAGGCGGAAACCGGAAGTGAGGGGGAGAGGAGCGGGGGAGGCGGGAAAAGGCGTCCGAGGGGGTGAAAGGGTGTAAAAAAGTGTTTGGGGAGAGCGGGGAGGGGATTTGTTGGAACCCGGAAGTGGGAGGCGGAAACCCGGAAGTGGGAGGCGGAAACCGGAAGTGAGGGGGAGAGGAGCGGGGGAGGCGGGAAAAGGCGTCCGAGGGGGGTGAAACGGTTTCAAAAAGTGTTTGGGGAGGGCGGGGGAGGGGATTGGGTGGAACCCGGAAGTGGGAGGCGGAAACCCGGAAGTGGGAGGCCGAAACCGGAAGTGAGGGGGAGAGGAGCGGGGGAGGCGGGAAAAGGCGTCCGAGGGGGTGAAACGGTGTCAAAAAGTGTTTGGGGAGGGCGGGGGAGGGGATTGGGTGGAACCCGGAAGTGGGAGGCGGAAACCCGGAAGTGGGAGGCGGAAACCGGAAGTGAGGGGGAGAGGAGCGGGGGAGGCGGGAAAAGGCGTCCGAGGGGGTGAAAGGGTGTAAAAAAGTGTTTGGGGAGGGCGGGGGAGGGGATTTGTTGGAACCCGGAAGTGGGAGGCGGAAACCCGGAAGTGGGAGGCCGAAACCGGAAGTGAGGGGGAGAGGAGCGGGGGAGGCGGGAAAAGGCGCCCGAGGGGGGTGAAACGGTGTAAAAAAGTGCTTGGGGAGGGCGGGGGAGGGGATTTGTTGGAACCCGGAAGTGGGAGGCGGAAACCCGGAAGTGGGAGGCGGAAACCGGAAGTGAGGGGGAGAGGAGCGGGGGAGGCGGGAAAAGGCGTCCGAGGGGGTGAAACGGTGTAAAAAAGTGTTTGGGGAGGGCGGGGGAGGGGATTGGGTGGAACCCGGAAGTGGGAGGCGGAAACCCGGAAGTGGGAGGCGGAAACCGGAAGTGAGGGGGAGAGGAGCGGGGGAGGCGGGAAAAGGCGTCCGAGGGGGTGAAACGGTGTAAAAAAGTGTGTGGGGAGGGCGGGGGAGGGGATTGGGTGGAACCCGGAAGTGGGAGGCGGAAACCCGGAAGTGGGAGGCCGAAACCGGAAGTGAGGGGGAGAGGAGCAGGGGAGGCGGGAAAAGGCGTCCGAGGGGGTGAAACGGTGTCAAAAAGTGTTTGGGGAGGGCGGGGGAGGGGATTTGTTGGAACCCGGAAGTGGGAGGCGGAAACCCGGAAGTGGGAGGCCGAAACCGGAAGTGAGGGGGAGAGGAGCGGGGGAGGCGGGAAAAGGCGTCCGAGGGGGTGAAACGGTGTAAAAAAGTGTTTGGGGAGGGCGGGGGAGGGGATTGGTTGGAACCCGGAAGTGGGAGGCGGAAACCCGGAAGTGGGAGGCGGAAACCGGAAGTGAGGGGGAGAGGAGCGGGGGAGGCGGGAAAAGGCGTCCGAGGGGGGGAAACGGTGTCAAAAAGTGTTTGGGGAGGGCGGGGGAGGGGATTGGGTGGAACCCGGAAGTGGGAGGCGGAAACCCGGAAGTGGGAGGCGGAAACCGGAAGTGAGGGGGAGAGGAGCGGGGGAGGCGGGAAAAGGCGTCCGAGGGGGTGAAACGGTTTCAAAAAATGTGTGGGGAGGGCGGGGGAGGGGATTGGGTGGAACCCGGAAGTGGGAGGCGGAAACCCGGAAGTGGGAGGCGGAAACCGGAAGTGAGGGGGAGAGGAGCGGGGGAGGCGGGAAAAGGCGTCCGAGGGGGTGAAACGGTGTAAAAAAGTGTTTGGGGAGGGCGGGGGAGGGGATTGGGTGGAACCCGGAAGTGGGAGGCGGAAACCCGGAAGTGGGAGTCGGAAACCGGAAGTGAGGGGGAGAGGAGCGGGGGAGGCGGGAAAAGGCGTCCGAGGGGGTGAAACGGTTTCAAAAAGTGTGTGGGGAGGGCGGGGGAGGGGATTGGGTGGAACCCGGAAGTGGGAGGCGGAAACCCGGAAGTGGGAGGCGGAAACCGGAAGTGAGGGGGAGAGGAGCAGGGGAGGCGGGAAAAGGCGTCCGAGGGGGTGAAACGGTGTCAAAAAGTGTTTGGGGAGGGCGGGGGAGGGGATTTGTTGGAACCCGGAAGTGGGAGGCGGAAACCCGGAAGTGGGATGCCGAAACCGGAAGTGAGGGGGAGAGGAGCGGGGGAGGCGGGAAAAGGCGTCCGAGGGGGTGAAACGGTGTAAAAAAGTGTTTGGGGAGGGCGGGGAGGGGATTGGGTGGAACCCGGAAGTGGGAGGCGGAAACCCGGAAGTGGGAGGCGGAAACCGGAAGTGAGGGGGAGAGGAGCGGGGGAGGCGGGAAAAGGCGTCCGAGGGGGTGAAACGGTGTCAAAAAGTGTTTGGGGAGGGCGGGGGAGGGGATTGGGTGGAACCCGGAAGTGGGAGGCGGAAACCCGGAAGTGGGAGGCGGAAACCGGAAGTGAGGGGGAGAGGAGCGGGGGAGGCGGGAAAAGGCGTCCGAGGGGGTGAAACGGTTTCAAAAAGTGTGTGGGGAGGGCGGGGGAGGGGATTGGGTGGAACCCGGAAGTGGGAGGCGTAAACCCGGAAGTGGGAGGCGGAAACCGGAAGTGAGGGGGAGAGGAGCGGGGGAGGCGGGAAAAGGCGTCCGAGGGGGTGAAACGGTGTCAAAAAGTGTTTGGGGAGGGCGGGGGAGGGGATTTGTTGGAACCCGGAAGTGGGAGGCGGAAACCCGGAAGTGGGAGGCGGAAACCGGAAGTGAGGGGGAGAGGAGCGGGGGAGGCGGGAAAAGGCGCGCGAGGGGGTGAAAGGGTGTAAAAAAGTGTTTGGGGAGGGCGGGGAGGGGATTTGTTGGAACCCGGAAGTGGGAGGCGGAAACCCGGAAGTGGGAGGCGGAAACCGGAAGTGAGGGGGAGAGGAGCGGGGGAGGCGGGAAAAGGCGTCCGAGGGGGTGAAACGGTGTAAAAAAGTGTTTGGGGAGGGCGGGGGAGGGGATTTGTTGGAACCCGGAAGTGGGAGTCGTAAACCCGGAAGTGGGAGGCGGAAACCGGAAGTGAGGGGGAGAGGAGCGGGGGAGGCGGGAAAAGGCGTCCGAGGGGGTGAAAGGGTGTAAAAAAGTGTTTGGGGAGGGCGGGGGAGGGGATTTGTTGGAACCCGGAAGTGGGAGGCGGAAACCCGGAAGTGGGAGGCCGAAACCGGAAGTGAGGGGGAGAGGAGCGGGGGAGGCGGGAAAAGGCGTGCGAGGGGGAGAAACGGTGTAAAAAAGTGTTTGGGGAGGGCGGGGAGGGGATTTGTTGGAACCCGGAAGTGGGAGTCGGAAACCCGGAAGTGGGAGTCGGAAACCCGGAAGTGGGAGGCGGAAACCGGAAGTGAGGGGGAGAGGAGCGGGGGAGGCGGGAAAAGGCGCCCGAGGGGGTGAAACGGCGTAAAAAAGTGTTTGGGGAGGGCGGGGAGGGGATTTGTTGGAACCCGGAAGTGGGAGTCGTAAACCCGGAAGTGGGAGGCGGAAACCGGAAGTGAGGGGGAGAGGAGCGGGGGAGGTGGGAAAAGGCGTCCGAGGGGGTGAAACGGTGTAAAAAAGTGTTTGGGGAGGGCGGGGAGGGGATTTGTTGGAACCCGGAAGTGGGAGGCGGAAACCCGGAAGTGGGAGGCGGAAACCGGAAGTGAGGGGGAGAGGAGCGGGGGAGGCGGGAAAAGGCGTGCGAGGGGGTGAAAGGGTGTAAAAAAGTGTTTGGGGAGGGCAGTGAGGGGATTTGTTGGAACCCGGAAGTGGGAGGCGGAAACCCGGAAGTGGGAGGCGGAAACCGGAAGTGAGGGGGAGAGGAGCGGGGGAGGCGGGAAAAGGCGCGCGAGGGGGTGAAAGGGTGTAAAAAAGTGTTTGGGGAGGGCGGGGAGGGGATTTGTTGGAACCCGGAAGTGGGAGGCGGAAACCCGGAAGTGGGAGGCCGAAACCGGAAGTGAGGGGGAGAGGAGCGGGGGAGGCGGGAAAAGGCGCCCGAGGGGGTGAAAGGGTGTAAAAAAGTGTTTGGGGAGGGCGGGGGAGGGGATTTGTTGGAACCCGGAAGTGGGAGTCGGAAACCCGGAAGTGGCAGGCGGAAACCGGAAGTGAGGGGGAGAGGAGCGGGGGAGGCGGGAAAAGGCGCCCGAGGGGGTGAAACGGTGTAAAAAAGTGTTTGGGGAGGGCGGGGAGGGGATTTGTTGGAACCCGGAAGTGGGAGGCGGAAACCCGGAAGTGGGAGGCGGAAACCGGAAGTGAGGGGGAGAGGAGCGGGGGAGGCGGGAAAAGGCGTCCGAGGGGGTGAAACGGTGTCAAAAAGTGTTTGGGGAGGGCAGTGAGGGGATTGGGTGGAACCCGGAAGTGGGAGGCGGAAACCCGGAAGTGGGAGGCGGAAACCGGAAGTGAGGGGGAGAGGAGCGGGGGAGGCGGGAAAAGGCGCGCGAGGGGGTGAAAGGGTGTAAAAAAGTGTTTGGGGAGGGCGGGGAGGGGATTTGTTGGAACCCGGAAGTGGGAGGCGGAAACCCGGAAGTGGGAGGCGGAAACCGGAAGTGAGGGGGAGAGGAGCGGGGGAGGCGGGAAAAGGCGTGCGAGGGGGTGAAAGGGTGTAAAAAAGTGTTTGGGGAGGGCAGTGAGGGGATTTGTTGGAACCCGGAAGTGGGAGGCGGAAACCCGGAAGTGGGAGGCGGAAACCGGAAGTGAGGGGGAGAGGAGCGGGGGAGGCGGGAAAAGGCGTCCGAGGGGGTGAAACGGTGTCAAAAAGTGTTTGGGGAGGGCAGTGAGGGGATTGGGTGGAACCCGGAAGTGGGAGGCGGAAACCCGGAAGTGGGAGGCGGAAACCGGAAGTGAGGGGGAGAGGAGCGGGGGAGGCGGGAAAAGGCGTCCGAGGGGGTGAAACGGTGTCAAAAAGTGTTTGGGGAGGGCGGGGGAGGGGATTTGTTGGAACCCGGAAGTGGGAGGCGGAAACCCGGAAGTGGGAGGCGGAAACCGGAAGTGAGGGGGAGAGGAGCGGGGGAGGCGGGAAAAGGCGCGCGAGGGGGTGAAAGGGTGTAAAAAAGTGTGTGGGGAGGGCGGGGAGGGGATTTGTTGGAACCCGGAAGTGGGAGGCGGAAACCCGGAAGTGGGATGCCGAAACCGGAAGTGAGGGGGAGAGGAGCGGGGGAGGCGGGAAAAGGCGTCCGAGGGGGTGAAACGGTGTAAAAAAGTGTTTGGGGAGGGCGGGGAGGGGATTGGGTGGAACCCGGAAGTGGGAGGCGGAAACCCGGAAGTGGGAGGCGGAAACCGGAAGTGAGGGGGAGAGGAGCGGGGGAGGCGGGAAAAGGCGTCCGAGGGGGTGAAACGGTGTCAAAAAGTGTTTGGGGAGGGCGGGGGAGGGGATTGGGTGGAACCCGGAAGTGGGAGGCGGAAACCCGGAAGTGGGAGGCGGAAACCGGAAGTGAGGGGGAGAGGAGCGGGGGAGGCGGGAAAAGGCGTCCGAGGGGGTGAAACGGTTTCAAAAAGTGTGTGGGGAGGGCGGGGGAGGGGATTGGGTGGAACCCGGAAGTGGGAGGCGTAAACCCGGAAGTGGGAGGCGGAAACCGGAAGTGAGGGGGAGAGGAGCGGGGGAGGCGGGAAAAGGCGTCCGAGGGGGTGAAACGGTGTCAAAAAGTGTTTGGGGAGGGCGGGGGAGGGGATTTGTTGGAACCCGGAAGTGGGAGGCGGAAACCCGGAAGTGGGAGGCGGAAACCGGAAGTGAGGGGGAGAGGAGCGGGGGAGGCGGGAAAAGGCGCGCGAGGGGGTGAAAGGGTGTAAAAAAGTGTTTGGGGAGGGCGGGGAGGGGATTTGTTGGAACCCGGAAGTGGGAGGCGGAAACCCGGAAGTGGGAGGCGGAAACCGGAAGTGAGGGGGAGAGGAGCGGGGGAGGCGGGAAAAGGCGTCCGAGGGGGTGAAACGGTGTAAAAAAGTGTTTGGGGAGGGCGGGGGAGGGGATTTGTTGGAACCCGGAAGTGGGAGTCGTAAACCCGGAAGTGGGAGGCGGAAACCGGAAGTGAGGGGGAGAGGAGCGGGGGAGGCGGGAAAAGGCGTCCGAGGGGGTGAAAGGGTGTAAAAAAGTGTTTGGGGAGGGCGGGGGAGGGGATTTGTTGGAACCCGGAAGTGGGAGGCGGAAACCCGGAAGTGGGAGGCCGAAACCGGAAGTGAGGGGGAGAGGAGCGGGGGAGGCGGGAAAAGGCGTGCGAGGGGGAGAAACGGTGTAAAAAAGTGTTTGGGGAGGGCGGGGAGGGGATTTGTTGGAACCCGGAAGTGGGAGTCGGAAACCCGGAAGTGGGAGTCGGAAACCCGGAAGTGGGAGGCGGAAACCGGAAGTGAGGGGGAGAGGAGCGGGGGAGGCGGGAAAAGGCGCCCGAGGGGGTGAAACGGCGTAAAAAAGTGTTTGGGGAGGGCGGGGAGGGGATTTGTTGGAACCCGGAAGTGGGAGTCGTAAACCCGGAAGTGGGAGGCGGAAACCGGAAGTGAGGGGGAGAGGAGCGGGGGAGGTGGGAAAAGGCGTCCGAGGGGGTGAAACGGTGTAAAAAAGTGTTTGGGGAGGGCGGGGAGGGGATTTGTTGGAACCCGGAAGTGGGAGGCGGAAACCCGGAAGTGGGAGGCGGAAACCGGAAGTGAGGGGGAGAGGAGCGGGGGAGGCGGGAAAAGGCGTGCGAGGGGGTGAAAGGGTGTAAAAAAGTGTTTGGGGAGGGCAGTGAGGGGATTTGTTGGAACCCGGAAGTGGGAGGCGGAAACCCGGAAGTGGGAGGCGGAAACCGGAAGTGAGGGGGAGAGGAGCGGGGGAGGCGGGAAAAGGCGCGCGAGGGGGTGAAAGGGTGTAAAAAAGTGTTTGGGGAGGGCGGGGAGGGGATTTGTTGGAACCCGGAAGTGGGAGGCGGAAACCCGGAAGTGGGAGGCCGAAACCGGAAGTGAGGGGGAGAGGAGCGGGGGAGGCGGGAAAAGGCGCCCGAGGGGGTGAAAGGGTGTAAAAAAGTGTTTGGGGAGGGCGGGGGAGGGGATTTGTTGGAACCCGGAAGTGGGAGTCGGAAACCCGGAAGTGGGAGGCGGAAACCGGAAGTGAGGGGGAGAGGAGCGGGGGAGGCGGGAAAAGGCGCCCGAGGGGGTGAAACGGTGTAAAAAAGTGTTTGGGGAGGGCGGGGAGGGGATTTGTTGGAACCCGGAAGTGGGAGGCGGAAACCCGGAAGTGGGAGGCGGAAACCGGAAGTGAGGGGGAGAGGAGCGGGGGAGGCGGGAAAAGGCGTCCGAGGGGGTGAAACGGTGTCAAAAAGTGTTTGGGGAGGGCAGTGAGGGGATTGGGTGGAACCCGGAAGTGGGAGGCGGAAACCCGGAAGTGGGAGGCGGAAACCGGAAGTGAGGGGGAGAGGAGCGGGGGAGGCGGGAAAAGGCGCGCGAGGGGGTGAAAGGGTGTAAAAAAGTGTTTGGGGAGGGCGGGGAGGGGATTTGTTGGAACCCGGAAGTGGGAGGCGGAAACCCGGAAGTGGGAGGCGGAAACCGGAAGTGAGGGGGAGAGGAGCGGGGGAGGCGGGAAAAGGCGTGCGAGGGGGTGAAAGGGTGTAAAAAAGTGTTTGGGGAGGGCAGTGAGGGGATTTGTTGGAACCCGGAAGTGGGAGGCGGAAACCCGGAAGTGGGAGGCGGAAACCGGAAGTGAGGGGGAGAGGAGCGGGGGAGGCGGGAAAAGGCGTCCGAGGGGGTGAAACGGTGTCAAAAAGTGTTTGGGGAGGGCAGTGAGGGGATTGGGTGGAACCCGGAAGTGGGAGGCGGAAACCCGGAAGTGGGAGGCGGAAACCGGAAGTGAGGGGGAGAGGAGCGGGGGAGGCGGGAAAAGGCGTCCGAGGGGGTGAAACGGTGTCAAAAAGTGTTTGGGGAGGGCGGGGGAGGGGATTTGTTGGAACCCGGAAGTGGGAGGCGGAAACCCGGAAGTGGGAGGCGGAAACCGGAAGTGAGGGGGAGAGGAGCGGGGGAGGCGGGAAAAGGCGCGCGAGGGGGTGAAAGGGTGTAAAAAAGTGTGTGGGGAGGGCGGGGAGGGGATTTGTTGGAACCCGGAAGTGGGAGGCGGAAACCCGGAAGTGGGAGGCGGAAACCGGAAGTGAGGGGGAGAGGAGCGGGGGAGGCGGGAAAAGGCGTCCGAGGGGGTGAAACGGTGTCAAAAAGTGTTTGGGGAGGGCGGGGGAGGGGATTGGGTGGAACCCGGAAGTGGGAGGCGGAAACCCGGAAGTGGGAGGCGGAAACCGGAAGTGAGGGGGAGAGGAGCGGGGGAGGCGGGAAAAGGCGTCCGAGGGGGTGAAACGGTGTCAAAAAGTGTTTGGGG
Source organism: Struthio camelus (assembly GCF_040807025.1). Lineage (NCBI taxonomy): Eukaryota > Metazoa > Chordata > Aves > Struthioniformes > Struthionidae > Struthio > Struthio camelus. The sequence goes on along the minus strand of NC_090947.1, from coordinate 47,442,541 downwards.
AGGGCGGGGGAGGGGATTTGTTGGAACCCGGAAGTGGGAGTCGGAAACCCGGAAGTGGGAGGCGGAAACCGGAAGTGAGGGGGAGAGGAGCGGGGGAGGCGGGAAAAGGCGCCCGAGGGGGTGAAAGGGTGTAAAAAAGTGTTTGGGGAGGGCGGGGGAGGGGATTTGTTGGAACCCGGAAGTGGGAGTCGGAAACCCGGAAGTGGGAGGCGGAAACCGGAAGTGAGGGGGAGAGGAGCGGGGGAGGCGGGAAAAGGCGTCCGAGGGGGTGAAACGGTGTAAAAAAGTGTTTGGGGAGGGCGGGGGAGGGGATTGGTTGGAACCCGGAAGTGGGAGGCGGAAACCCGGAAGTGGGAGGCGGAAACCGGAAGTGAGGGGGAGAGGAGCGGGGGAGGCGGGAAAAGGCGCCCGAGGGGGTGAAACGGTTTCAAAAAGTGTGTGGGGAGGGCGGGGGAGGGGATTGGGTGGAACCCGGAAGTGGGAGGCGGAAACCCGGAAGTGGGAGGCCGAAACCGGAAGTGAGGGGGAGAGGAGCAGGGGAGGCGGGAAAAGGCGCCCGAGGGGGTGAAACGGTGTCAAAAAGTGTTTGGGGAGGGCGGGGGAGGGGATTTGTTGGAACCCGGAAGTGGGAGGCGGAAACCCGGAAGTGGGATGCCGAAACCGGAAGTGAGGGGGAGAGGAGCGGGGGAGGCGGGAAAAGGCGTCCGAGGGGGTGAAACGGTGTCAAAAAGTGTTTGGGGAGGGCGGGGGAGGGGATTGGGTGGAACCCGGAAGTGGGAGGCGGAAACCCGGAAGTGGGAGGCGGAAACCGGAAGTGAGGGGGAGAGGAGCGGGGGAGGCGGGAAAAGGCGCCCGAGGGGGTGAAACGGTGTCAAAAAGTGTTTGGGGAGGGCGGGGGAGGGGATTGGGTGGAACCCGGAAGTGGGAGGCGGAAACCCGGAAGTGGGAGGCGGAAACCGGAAGTGAGGGGGAGAGGAGCGGGGGAGGCGGGAAAAGGCGTCCGAGGGGGTGAAACGGTTTCAAAAAGTGTGTGGGGAGGGCGGGGGAGGGGATTGGGTGGAACCCGGAAGTGGGAGGCGGAAACCCGGAAGTGGGAGGCGGAAACCGGAAGTGAGGGGGAGAGGAGCAGGGGAGGCGGGAAAAGGCGTCCGAGGGGGTGAAACGGTGTAAAAAAGTGTTTGGGGAGGGCGGGGGAGGGGATTTGTTGGAACCCGGAAGTGGGAGGCGGAAACCCGGAAGTGGGAGGCGGAAACCGGAAGTGAGGGGGAGAGGAGCGGGGGAGGCGGGAAAAGGCGTCCGAGGGGGTGAAACGGTGTCAAAAAGTGTTTGGGGAGGGCGGGGGAGGGGATTGGGTGGAACCCGGAAGTGGGAGGCGGAAACCCGGAAGTGGGAGGCGGAAACCGGAAGTGAGGGGGAGAGGAGCGGGGGAGGCGGGAAAAGGCGCCCGAGGGGGTGAAACGGTGTCAAAAAGTGTTTGGGGAGGGCGGGGGAGGGGATTGGGTGGAACCCGGAAGTGGGAGGCGGAAACCCGGAAGTGGGAGGCGGAAACCGGAAGTGAGGGGGAGAGGAGCGGGGGAGGCGGGAAAAGGCGTCCGAGGGGGTGAAACGGTTTCAAAAAGTGTGTGGGGAGGGCGGGGGAGGGGATTGGGTGGAACCCGGAAGTGGGAGGCGGAAACCCGGAAGTGGGAGGCCGAAACCGGAAGTGAGGGGGAGAGGAGCGGGGGAGGCGGGAAAAGGCGTCCGAGGGGGTGAAACGGTGTCAAAAAGTGTTTGGGGAGGGCGGGGGAGGGGATTTGTTGGAACCCGGAAGTGGGAGGCGGAAACCCGGAAGTGGGAGGCGGAAACCGGAAGTGAGGGGGAGAGGAGCGGGGGAGGCGGGAAAAGGCGCGCGAGGGGGTGAAAGGGTGTAAAAAAGTGTTTGGGGAGGGCGGGGAGGGGATTTGTTGGAACCCGGAAGTGGGAGGCGGAAACCCGGAAGTGGGAGGCGGAAACCGGAAGTGAGGGGGAGAGGAGCGGGGGAGGCGGGAAAAGGCGTCCGAGGGGGTGAAACGGTGTAAAAAAGTGTTTGGGGAGGGCGGGGGAGGGGATTTGTTGGAACCCGGAAGTGGGAGTCGTAAACCCGGAAGTGGGAGGCGGAAACCGGAAGTGAGGGGGAGAGGAGCGGGGGAGGCGGGAAAAGGCGTCCGAGGGGGTGAAAGGGTGTAAAAAAGTGTTTGGGGAGGGCGGGGGAGGGGATTTGTTGGAACCCGGAAGTGGGAGGCGGAAACCCGGAAGTGGCAGGCGGAAACCGGAAGTGAGGGGGAGAGGAGCGGGGGAGGCGGGAAAAGGCGTGCGAGGGGGAGAAACGGTGTAAAAAAGTGTTTGGGGAGGGCGGGGAGGGGATTTGTTGGAACCCGGAAGTGGGAGTCGGAAACCCGGAAGTGGGAGTCGGAAACCCGGAAGTGGGAGGCGGAAACCGGAAGTGAGGGGGAGAGGAGCGGGGGAGGCGGGAAAAGGCGCCCGAGGGGGTGAAACGGCGTAAAAAAGTGTTTGGGGAGGGCGGGGAGGGGATTTGTTGGAACCCGGAAGTGGGAGTCGTAAACCCGGAAGTGGGAGGCGGAAACCGGAAGTGAGGGGGAGAGGAGCGGGGGAGGCGGGAAAAGGCGTCCGAGGGGGTGAAACGGTGTAAAAAAGTGTTTGGGGAGGGCGGGGAGGGGATTTGTTGGAACCCGGAAGTGGGAGGCGGAAACCCGGAAGTGGGAGGCGGAAACCGGAAGTGAGGGGGAGAGGAGCGGGGGAGGCGGGAAAAGGCGTGCGAGGGGGTGAAAGGGTGTAAAAAAGTGTTTGGGGAGGGCAGTGAGGGGATTTGTTGGAACCCGGAAGTGGGAGTCGGAAACCCGGAAGTGGGAGGCGGAAACCGGAAGTGAGGGGGAGAGGAGCGGGGGAGGCGGGAAAAGGCGCCCGAGGGGGTGAAAGGGTGTAAAAAAGTGTTTGGGGAGGGCGGGGGAGGGGATTTGTTGGAACCCGGAAGTGGGAGTCGGAAACCCGGAAGTGGCAGGCGGAAACCGGAAGTGAGGGGGAGAGGAGCGGGGGAGGCGGGAAAAGGCGTCCGAGGGGGTGAAACGGTTTCAAAAAGTGTGTGGGGAGGGCGGGGGAGGGGATTGGGTGGAACCCGGAAGTGGGAGGCGGAAACCCGGAAGTGGGAGGCGGAAACCGGAAGTGAGGGGGAGAGGAGCGGGGGAGGCGGGAAAAGGCGTCCGAGGGGGTGAAACGGTGTCAAAAAGTGTTTGGGGAGGGCGGGGGAGGGGATTTGTTGGAACCCGGAAGTGGGAGGCGGAAACCCGGAAGTGGGAGGCGGAAACCGGAAGTGAGGGGGAGAGGAGCGGGGGAGGCGGGAAAAGGCGCGCGAGGGGGTGAAAGGGTGTAAAAAAGTGTTTGGGGAGGGCGGGGAGGGGATTTGTTGGAACCCGGAAGTGGGAGGCGGAAACCCGGAAGTGGGAGGCGGAAACCGGAAGTGAGGGGGAGAGGAGCGGGGGAGGCGGGAAAAGGCGTCCGAGGGGGTGAAAGGGTGTAAAAAAGTGTTTGGGGAGGGCGGGGGAGGGGCTTTGTTGGAACCCGGAAGTGGGAGGCGGAAACCCGGAAGTGGCAGGCGGAAACCGGAAGTGAGGGGGAGAGGAGCGGGGGAGGCGGGAAAAGGCGTGCGAGGGGGAGAAACGGTGTAAAAAAGTGTTTGGGGAGGGCGGGGAGGGGATTTGTTGGAACCCGGAAGTGGGAGTCGGAAACCCGGAAGTGGGAGTCGGAAACCCGGAAGTGGGAGGCGGAAACCGGAAGTGAGGGGGAGAGGAGCGGGGGAGGCGGGAAAAGGCGCCCGAGGGGGTGAAACGGCGTAAAAAAGTGTTTGGGGAGGGCGGGGAGGGGATTTGTTGGAACCCGGAAGTGGGAGTCGTAAACCCGGAAGTGGGAGGCGGAAACCGGAAGTGAGGGGGAGAGGAGCGGGGGAGGTGGGAAAAGGCGTCCGAGGGGGTGAAACGGTGTAAAAAAGTGTTTGGGGAGGGCGGGGAGGGGATTTGTTGGAACCCGGAAGTGGGAGGCGGAAACCCGGAAGTGGGAGGCGGAAACCGGAAGTGAGGGGGAGAGGAGCGGGGGAGGCGGGAAAAGGCGTGCGAGGGGGTGAAAGGGTGTAAAAAAGTGTTTGGGGAGGGCAGTGAGGGGATTTGTTGGAACCCGGAAGTGGGAGTCGGAAACCCGGAAGTGGGAGGCGGAAACCGGAAGTGAGGGGGAGAGGAGCGGGGGAGGCGGGAAAAGGCGCGCGAGGGGGTGAAAGGGTGTAAAAAAGTGTTTGGGGAGGGCGGGGAGGGGATTTGTTGGAACCCGGAAGTGGGAGGCGGAAACCCGGAAGTGGGAGGCCGAAACCGGAAGTGAGGGGGAGAGGAGCGGGGGAGGCGGGAAAAGGCGTCCGAGGGGGTGAAACGGTTTCAAAAAGTGTTTGGGGAGGGCGGGGGAGGGGATTTGTTGGAACCCGGAAGTGGGAGGCGGAAACCCGGAAGTGGCAGGCGGAAACCGGAAGTGAGGGGGAGAGGAGCGGGGGAGGCGGGAAAAGGCGCCCGAGGGGGTGAAACGGTGTAAAAAAGTGTTTGGGGAGGGCGGGGAGGGGATTTGTTGGAACCCGGAAGTGGGAGGCGGAAACCCGGAAGTGGGAGGCGGAAACCGGAAGTGAGGGGGAGAGGAGCGGGGGAGGCGGGAAAAGGCGTCCGAGGGGGTGAAACGGTGTCAAAAAGTGTTTGGGGAGGGCAGTGAGGGGATTGGGTGGAACCCGGAAGTGGGAGGCGGAAACCCGGAAGTGGGAGGCGGAAACCGGAAGTGAGGGGGAGAGGAGCGGGGGAGGCGGGAAAAGGCGCGCGAGGGGGTGAAAGGTTGTAAAAAAGTGTTTGGGGAGGGCGGGGAGGGGATTTGTTGGAACCCGGAAGTGGGAGGCGGAAACCCGGAAGTGGGAGGCGGAAACCGGAAGTGAGGGGGAGAGGAGCGGGGGAGGCGGGAAAAGGCGCGCGAGGGGGTGAAAGGGTGTAAAAAAGTGTTTGGGGAGGGCGGGGGAGGGGATTTGTTGGAACCCGGAAGTGGGAGGCGGAAACCCGGAAGTGGGATGCCGAAACCGGAAGTGAGGGGGAGAGGAGCGGGGGAGGCGGGAAAAGGCGTCCGAGGGGGTGAAACGGTGTCAAAAAGTGTTTGGGGAGGGCGGGGGAGGGGATTTGTTGGAACCCGGAAGTGGGAGGCGGAAACCCGGAAGTGGGAGGCGGAAACCGGAAGTGAGGGGGAGAGGAGCGGGGGAGGCGGGAAAAGGCGCCCGAGGGGGTGAAACGGTGTAAAAAAGTGTTTGGGGAGGGCGGGGGAGGGGATTGGGTGGAACCCGGAAGTGGGAGGCGGAAACCCGGAAGTGGGAGGCGGAAACCGGAAGTGAGGGGGAGAGGAGCGGGGGAGGCGGGAAAAGGCGTCCGAGGGGGTGAAACGGTTTCAAAAAGTGTGTGGGGAGGGCGGGGGAGGGGATTGGGTGGAACCCGGAAGTGGGAGGCGGAAACCCGGAAGTGGGAGGCGGAAACCGGAAGTGAGGGGGAGAGGAGCAGGGGAGGCGGGAAAAGGCGTCCGAGGGGGTGAAACGGTGTCAAAAAGTGTTTGGGGAGGGCGGGGGAGGGGATTTGTTGGAACCCGGAAGTGGGAGGCGGAAACCCGGAAGTGGGAGGCGGAAACCGGAAGTGAGGGGGAGAGGAGCGGGGGAGGCGGGAAAAGGCGTCCGAGGGGGTGAAACGGTGTCAAAAAGTGTTTGGGGAGGGCGGGGGAGGGGATTTGTTGGAACCCGGAAGTGGGAGGCGGAAACCCGGAAGTGGGAGGCGGAAACCGGAAGTGAGGGGGAGAGGAGCGGGGGAGGCGGGAAAAGGCGCCCGAGGGGGTGAAACGGTGTCAAAAAGTGTTTGGGGAGGGCGGGGGAGGGGATTGGGTGGAACCCGGAAGTGGGAGGCGGAAACCCGGAAGTGGGAGGCGGAAACCGGAAGTGAGGGGGAGAGGAGCGGGGGAGGCGGGAAAAGGCGTCCGAGGGGGTGAAACGGTTTCAAAAAGTGTGTGGGGAGGGCGGGGGAGGGGATTGGGTGGAACCCGGAAGTGGGAGGCGGAAACCCGGAAGTGGGAGGCGGAAACCGGAAGTGAGGGGGAGAGGAGCGGGGGAGGCGGGAAAAGGCGTCCGAGGGGGTGAAACGGTGTCAAAAAGTGTTTGGGGAGGGCGGGGGAGGGGATTTGTTGGAACCCGGAAGTGGGAGGCGGAAACCCGGAAGTGGGAGGCGGAAACCGGAAGTGAGGGGGAGAGGAGCGGGGGAGGCGGGAAAAGGCGCGCGAGGGGGTGAAAGGGTGTAAAAAAGTGTTTGGGGAGGGCGGGGAGGGGATTTGTTGGAACCCGGAAGTGGGAGGCGGAAACCCGGAAGTGGGAGGCGGAAACCGGAAGTGAGGGGGAGAGGAGCGGGGGAGGCGGGAAAAGGCGTCCGAGGGGGTGAAACGGTGTAAAAAAGTGTTTGGGGAGGGCGGGGGAGGGGATTGGGTGGAACCCGGAAGTGGGAGTCGTAAACCCGGAAGTGGGAGGCGGAAACCGGAAGTGAGGGGGAGAGGAGCGGGGGAGGCGGGAAAAGGCGTCCGAGGGGGTGAAAGGGTGTAAAAAAGTGTTTGGGGAGGGCGGGGGAGGGGATTTGTTGGAACCCGGAAGTGGGAGGCGGAAACCCGGAAGTGGGAGGCGGAAACCGGAAGTGAGGGGGAGAGGAGCGGGGGAGGCGGGAAAAGGCGTCCGAGGGGGGGAAACGGTGTCAAAAAGTGTTTGGGGAGGGCGGGGGAGGGGATTGGGTGGAACCCGGAAGTGGGAGGCGGAAACCCGGAAGTGGGAGGCGGAAACCGGAAGTGAGGGGGAGAGGAGCGGGGGAGGCGGGAAAAGGCGTCCGAGGGGGTGAAACGGTTTCAAAAAATGTGTGGGGAGGGCGGGGGAGGGGATTGGGTGGAACCCGGAAGTGGGAGGCGGAAACCCGGAAGTGGGAGGCGGAAACCGGAAGTGAGGGGGAGAGGAGCGGGGGAGGCGGGAAAAGGCGTCCGAGGGGGTGAAAGGGTGTAAAAAAGTGTTTGGGGAGGGCGGGGAGGGGATTTGTTGGAACCCGGAAGTGGGAGGCGGAAACCCGGAAGTGGGAGGCCGAAACCGGAAGTGAGGGGGAGAGGAGCGGGGGAGGCGGGAAAAGGCGTCCGAGGGGGTGAAAGGGTGTAAAAAAGTGTTTGGGGAGGGCGGGGGAGGGGATTTGTTGGAACCCGGAAGTGGGAGGCGGAAACCCGGAAGTGGCAGGCGGAAACCGGAAGTGAGGGGGAGAGGAGCGGGGGAGGCGGGAAAAGGCGCCCGAGGGGGTGAAACGGTGTAAAAAAGTGTTTGGGGAGGGCGGGGAGGGGATTTGTTGGAACCCGGAAGTGGGAGGCGGAAACCCGGAAGTGGGAGGCGGAAACCGGAAGTGAGGGGGAGAGGAGCGGGGGAGGCGGGAAAAGGCGTCCGAGGGGGTGAAACGGTGTCAAAAAGTGTTTGGGGAGGGCAGTGAGGGGATTGGGTGGAACCCGGAAGTGGGAGGCGGAAACCCGGAAGTGGGAGGCGGAAACCGGAAGTGAGGGGGAGAGGAGCGGGGGAGGCGGGAAAAGGCGCGCGAGGGGGTGAAAGGTTGTAAAAAAGTGTTTGGGGAGGGCGGGGAGGGGATTTGTTGGAACCCGGAAGTGGGAGGCGGAAACCCGGAAGTGGGAGGCGGAAACCGGAAGTGAGGGGGAGAGGAGCGGGGGAGGCGGGAAAAGGCGCGCGAGGGGGTGAAAGGGTGTCAAAAAGTGTTTGGGGAGGGCGGGGGAGGGGATTGGGTGGAACCCGGAAGTGGGAGGCGGAAACCCGGAAGTGGGATGCCGAAACCGGAAGTGAGGGGGAGAGGAGCGGGGGAGGCGGGAAAAGGCGTCCGAGGGGGTGAAACGGTGTCAAAAAGTGTTTGGGGAGGGCGGGGGAGGGGATTGGGTGGAACCCGGAAGTGGGAGGCGGAAACCCGGAAGTGGGAGGCGGAAACCGGAAGTGAGGGGGAGAGGAGCGGGGGAGGCGGGAAAAGGCGCCCGAGGGGGTGAAACGGTGTAAAAAAGTGTTTGGGGAGGGCGGGGGAGGGGATTGGGTGGAACCCGGAAGTGGGAGGCGGAAACCCGGAAGTGGGAGGCGGAAACCGGAAGTGAGGGGGAGAGGAGCGGGGGAGGCGGGAAAAGGCGTCCGAGGGGGTGAAACGGTTTCAAAAAGTGTGTGGGGAGGGCGGGGGAGGGGATTGGGTGGAACCCGGAAGTGGGAGGCGGAAACCCGGAAGTGGGAGGCGGAAACCGGAAGTGAGGGGGAGAGGAGCAGGGGAGGCGGGAAAAGGCGTCCGAGGGGGTGAAACGGTGTCAAAAAGTGTTTGGGGAGGGCGGGGGAGGGGATTTGTTGGAACCCGGAAGTGGGAGGCGGAAACCCGGAAGTGGGATGCCGAAACCGGAAGTGAGGGGGAGAGGAGCGGGGGAGGCGGGAAAAGGCGTCCGAGGGGGTGAAACGGTGTCAAAAAGTGTTTGGGGAGGGCGGGGGAGGGGATTGGGTGGAACCCGGAAGTGGGAGGCGGAAACCCGGAAGTGGGAGGCGGAAACCGGAAGTGAGGGGGAGAGGAGCGGGGGAGGCGGGAAAAGGCGCCCGAGGGGGTGAAACGGTGTCAAAAAGTGTTTGGGGAGGGCGGGGGAGGGGATTGGGTGGAACCCGGAAGTGGGAGGCGGAAACCCGGAAGTGGGAGGCGGAAACCGGAAGTGAGGGGGAGAGGAGCGGGGGAGGCGGGAAAAGGCGTCCGAGGGGGTGAAACGGTTTCAAAAAGTGTGTGGGGAGGGCGGGGGAGGGGATTGGGTGGAACCCGGAAGTGGGAGGCGGAAACCCGGAAGTGGGAGGCCGAAACCGGAAGTGAGGGGGAGAGGAGCGGGGGAGGCGGGAAAAGGCGTCCGAGGGGGTGAAACGGTGTCAAAAAGTGTTTGGGGAGGGCGGGGGAGGGGATTTGTTGGAACCCGGAAGTGGGAGGCGGAAACCCGGAAGTGGGAGGCGGAAACCGGAAGTGAGGGGGAGAGGAGCGGGGGAGGCGGGAAAAGGCGCGCGAGGGGGTGAAAGGGTGTAAAAAAGTGTTTGGGGAGGGCGGGGAGGGGATTTGTTGGAACCCGGAAGTGGGAGGCGGAAACCCGGAAGTGGGAGGCGGAAACCGGAAGTGAGGGGGAGAGGAGCGGGGGAGGCGGGAAAAGGCGTCCGAGGGGGTGAAACGGTGTAAAAAAGTGTTTGGGGAGGGCGGGGGAGGGGATTTGTTGGAACCCGGAAGTGGGAGGCGGAAACCCGGAAGTGGGAGGCGGAAACCGGAAGTGAGGGGGAGAGGAGCGGGGGAGGCGGGAAAAGGCGTCCGAGGGGGTGAAAGGGTGTAAAAAAGTGTGTGGGGAGGGCGGGGGAGGGGATTGGGTGGAACCCGGAAGTGGGAGGCGGAAACCCGGAAGTGGCAGGCGGAAACCGGAAGTGAGGGGGAGAGGAGCGGGGGAGGCGGGAAAAGGCGTGCGAGGGGGAGAAACGGTGTAAAAAAGTGTTTGGGGAGGGCGGGGAGGGGATTTGTTGGAACCCGGAAGTGGGAGTCGGAAACCCGGAAGTGGGAGTCGGAAACCCGGAAGTGGGAGGCGGAAACCGGAAGTGAGGGGGAGAGGAGCGGGGGAGGCGGGAAAAGGCGCCCGAGGGGGTGAAACGGCGTAAAAAAGTGTTTGGGGAGGGCGGGGAGGGGATTTGTTGGAACCCGGAAGTGGGAGTCGTAAACCCGGAAGTGGGAGGCGGAAACCGGAAGTGAGGGGGAGAGGAGCGGGGGAGGCGGGAAAAGGCGTCCGAGGGGGTGAAACGGTGTAAAAAAGTGTTTGGGGAGGGCGGGGAGGGGATTTGTTGGAACCCGGAAGTGGGAGGCGGAAACCCGGAAGTGGGAGGCGGAAACCGGAAGTGAGGGGGAGAGGAGCGGGGGAGGCGGGAAAAGGCGTGCGAGGGGGTGAAAGGGTGTAAAAAAGTGTTTGGGGAGGGCAGTGAGGGGATTTGTTGGAACCCGGAAGTGGGAGTCGGAAACCCGGAAGTGGGAGGCGGAAACCGGAAGTGAGGGGGAGAGGAGCGGGGGAGGCGGGAAAAGGCGCCCGAGGGGGTGAAAGGGTGTAAAAAAGTGTTTGGGGAGGGCGGGGGAGGGGATTTGTTGGAACCCGGAAGTGGGAGTCGTAAACCCGGAAGTGGGAGGCGGAAACCGGAAGTGAGGGGGAGAGGAGCGGGGGAGGCGGGAAAAGGCGTCCGAGGGGGTGAAACGGTTTCAAAAAGTGTGTGGGGAGGGCGGGGGAGGGGATTGGGTGGAACCCGGAAGTGGGAGGCGGAAACCCGGAAGTGGGAGGCGGAAACCGGAAGTGAGGGGGAGAGGAGCGGGGGAGGCGGGAAAAGGCGTCCGAGGGGGTGAAACGGTGTCAAAAAGTGTTTGGGGAGGGCGGGGGAGGGGATTTGTTGGAACCCGGAAGTGGGAGGCGGAAACCCGGAAGTGGGAGGCGGAAACCGGAAGTGAGGGGGAGAGGAGCGGGGGAGGCGGGAAAAGGCGCGCGAGGGGGTGAAAGGGTGTAAAAAAGTGTTTGGGGAGGGCGGGGAGGGGATTTGTTGGAACCCGGAAGTGGGAGGCGGAAACCCGGAAGTGGGAGGCGGAAACCGGAAGTGAGGGGGAGAGGAGCGGGGGAGGCGGGAAAAGGCGTCCGAGGGGGTGAAAGGGTGTAAAAAAGTGTTTGGGGAGGGCGGGGGAGGGGCTTTGTTGGAACCCGGAAGTGGGAGGCGGAAACCCGGAAGTGGCAGGCGGAAACCGGAAGTGAGGGGGAGAGGAGCGGGGGAGGCGGGAAAAGGCGTGCGAGGGGGAGAAACGGTGTAAAAAAGTGTTTGGGGAGGGCGGGGAGGGGATTTGTTGGAACCCGGAAGTGGGAGTCGGAAACCCGGAAGTGGGAGTCGGAAACCCGGAAGTGGGAGGCGGAAACCGGAAGTGAGGGGGAGAGGAGCGGGGGAGGCGGGAAAAGGCGCCCGAGGGGGTGAAACGGCGTAAAAAAGTGTTTGGGGAGGGCGGGGAGGGGATTTGTTGGAACCCGGAAGTGGGAGTCGTAAACCCGGAAGTGGGAGGCGGAAACCGGAAGTGAGGGGGAGAGGAGCGGGGGAGGTGGGAAAAGGCGTCCGAGGGGGTGAAACGGTGTAAAAAAGTGTTTGGGGAGGGCGGGGAGGGGATTTGTTGGAACCCGGAAGTGGGAGGCGGAAACCCGGAAGTGGGAGGCGGAAACCGGAAGTGAGGGGGAGAGGAGCGGGGGAGGCGGGAAAAGGCGTGCGAGGGGGTGAAAGGGTGTAAAAAAGTGTTTGGGGAGGGCAGTGAGGGGATTTGTTGGAACCCGGAAGTGGGAGTCGGAAACCCGGAAGTGGGAGGCGGAAACCGGAAGTGAGGGGGAGAGGAGCGGGGGAGGCGGGAAAAGGCGCGCGAGGGGGTGAAAGGGTGTAAAAAAGTGTTTGGGGAGGGCGGGGAGGGGATTTGTTGGAACCCGGAAGTGGGAGGCGGAAACCCGGAAGTGGGAGGCCGAAACCGGAAGTGAGGGGGAGAGGAGCGGGGGAGGCGGGAAAAGGCGCCCGAGGGGGTGAAAGGGTGTAAAAAAGTGTTTGGGGAGGGCGGGGGAGGGGATTTGTTGGAACCCGGAAGTGGGAGGCGGAAACCCGGAAGTGGCAGGCGGAAACCGGAAGTGAGGGGGAGAGGAGCGGGGGAGGCGGGAAAAGGCGCCCGAGGGGGTGAAACGGTGTAAAAAAGTGTTTGGGGAGGGCGGGGAGGGGATTTGTTGGAACCCGGAAGTGGGAGGCGGAAACCCGGAAGTGGGAGGCGGAAACCGGAAGTGAGGGGGAGAGGAGCGGGGGAGGCGGGAAAAGGCGTCCGAGGGGGTGAAACGGTGTCAAAAAGTGTTTGGGGAGGGCAGTGAGGGGATTGGGTGGAACCCGGAAGTGGGAGGCGGAAACGCGGAAGTGGGAGTCGGAAACCGGAAGTGAGGGGGAGAGGAGCGGGGGAGGCGGGAAAAGGCGTCCGAGGGGGTGAAAGGGTGTAAAAAAGTGTTTGGGGAGGGCGGGGAGGGGATTTGTTGGAACCCGGAAGTGGGAGGCGGAAACCCGGAAGTGGGAGGCCGAAACCGGAAGTGAGGGGGAGAGGAGCGGGGGAGGCGGGAAAAGGCGTCCGAGGGGGTGAAAGGGTGTAAAAAAGTGTTTGGGGAGGGCGGGGGAGGGGATTTGTTGGAACCCGGAAGTGGGAGGCGGAAACCCGGAAGTGGCAGGCGGAAACCGGAAGTGAGGGGGAGAGGAGCGGGGGAGGCGGGAAAAGGCGCCCGAGGGGGTGAAACGGTGTAAAAAAGTGTTTGGGGAGGGCGGGGAGGGGATTTGTTGGAACCCGGAAGTGGGAGGCGGAAACCCGGAAGTGGGAGGCGGAAACCGGAAGTGAGGGGGAGAGGAGCGGGGGAGGCGGGAAAAGGCGTCCGAGGGGGTGAAACGGTGTCAAAAAGTGTTTGGGGAGGGCAGTGAGGGGATTGGGTGGAACCCGGAAGTGGGAGGCGGAAACCCGGAAGTGGGAGGCGGAAACCGGAAGTGAGGGGGAGAGGAGCGGGGGAGGCGGGAAAAGGCGCGCGAGGGGGTGAAAGGTTGTAAAAAAGTGTTTGGGGAGGGCGGGGAGGGGATTTGTTGGAACCCGGAAGTGGGAGGCGGAAACCCGGAAGTGGGAGGCGGAAACCGGAAGTGAGGGGGAGAGGAGCGGGGGAGGCGGGAAAAGGCGCGCGAGGGGGTGAAAGGGTGTCAAAAAGTGTTTGGGGAGGGCGGGGGAGGGGATTTGTTGGAACCCGGAAGTGGGAGGCGGAAACCCGGAAGTGGGATGCCGAAACCGGAAGTGAGGGGGAGAGGAGCGGGGGAGGCGGGAAAAGGCGCCCGAGGGGGGGAAACGGTGTAAAAAAGTGTTTGGGGAGGGCGGGGGAGGGGATTGGGTGGAACCCGGAAGTGGGAGGCGGAAACCCGGAAGTGGGAGGCGGAAACCGGAAGTGAGGGGGAGAGGAGCGGGGGAGGCGGGAAAAGGCGTCCGAGGGGGTGAAACGGTTTCAAAAAGTGTGTGGGGAGGGCGGGGGAGGGGATTGGGTGGAACCCGGAAGTGGGAGGCGGAAACCCGGAAGTGGGAGGCGGAAACCGGAAGTGAGGGGGAGAGGAGCAGGGGAGGCGGGAAAAGGCGTCCGAGGGGGTGAAACGGTGTCAAAAAGTGTTTGGGGAGGGCGGGGGAGGGGATTTGTTGGAACCCGGAAGTGGGAGGCGGAAACCCGGAAGTGGGATGCCGAAACCGGAAGTGAGGGGGAGAGGAGCGGGGGAGGCGGGAAAAGGCGTCCGAGGGGGTGAAACGGTGTCAAAAAGTGTTTGGGGAGGGCGGGGGAGGGGATTGGGTGGAACCCGGAAGTGGGAGGCGGAAACCCGGAAGTGGGAGGCGGAAACCGGAAGTGAGGGGGAGAGGAGCGGGGGAGGCGGGAAAAGGCGCCCGAGGGGGTGAAACGGTGTCAAAAAGTGTTTGGGGAGGGCGGGGGAGGGGATTGGGTGGAACCCGGAAGTGGGAGGCGGAAACCCGGAAGTGGGAGGCGGAAACCGGAAGTGAGGGGGAGAGGAGCGGGGGAGGCGGGAAAAGGCGTCCGAGGGGGTGAAACGGTTTCAAAAAGTGTGTGGGGAGGGCGGGGGAGGGGATTGGGTGGAACCCGGAAGTGGGAGGCGGAAACCCGGAAGTGGGAGGCCGAAACCGGAAGTGAGGGGGAGAGGAGCGGGGGAGGCGGGAAAAGGCGTCCGAGGGGGTGAAACGGTGTCAAAAAGTGTTTGGGGAGGGCGGGGGAGGGGATTTGTTGGAACCCGGAAGTGGGAGGCGGAAACCCGGAAGTGGGAGGCGGAAACCGGAAGTGAGGGGGAGAGGAGCGGGGGAGGCGGGAAAAGGCGCGCGAGGGGGTGAAAGGGTGTCAAAAAGTGTTTGGGGAGGGCGGGGAGGGGATTTGTTGGAACCCGGAAGTGGGAGGCGGAAACCCGGAAGTGGGAGGCGGAAACCGGAAGTGAGGGGGAGAGGAGCGGGGGAGGCGGGAAAAGGCGTCCGAGGGGGTGAAACGGTGTAAAAAAGTGTTTGGGGAGGGCGGGGGAGGGGATTTGTTGGAACCCGGAAGTGGGAGTCGTAAACCCGGAAGTGGGAGGCGGAAACCGGAAGTGAGGGGGAGAGGAGCGGGGGAGGCGGGAAAAGGCGTCCGAGGGGGTGAAAGGGTGTAAAAAAGTGTTTGGGGAGGGCGGGGGAGGGGATTTGTTGGAACCCGGAAGTGGGAGGCGGAAACCCGGAAGTGGCAGGCGGAAACCGGAAGTGAGGGGGAGAGGAGCGGGGGAGGCGGGAAAAGGCGTCCGAGGGGGAGAAACGGTGTAAAAAAGTGTTTGGGGAGGGCGGGGAGGGGATTTGTTGGAACCCGGAAGTGGGAGTCGGAAACCCGGAAGTGGGAGTCGGAAACCCGGAAGTGGGAGGCGGAAACCGGAAGTGAGGGGGAGAGGAGCGGGGGAGGCGGGAAAAGGCGCCCGAGGGGGTGAAACGGCGTAAAAAAGTGTTTGGGGAGGGCGGGGAGGGGATTTGTTGGAACCCGGAAGTGGGAGTCGTAAACCCGGAAGTGGGAGGCGGAAACCGGAAGTGAGGGGGAGAGGAGCGGGGGAGGCGGGAAAAGGCGTCCGAGGGGGTGAAACGGTGTAAAAAAGTGTTTGGGGAGGGCGGGGAGGGGATTTGTTGGAACCCGGAAGTGGGAGGCGGAAACCCGGAAGTGGGAGGCGGAAACCGGAAGTGAGGGGGAGAGGAGCGGGGGAGGCGGGAAAAGGCGTGCGAGGGGGTGAAAGGGTGTAAAAAAGTGTTTGGGGAGGGCAGTGAGGGGATTTGTTGGAACCCGGAAGTGGGAGTCGGAAACCCGGAAGTGGGAGGCGGAAACCGGAAGTGAGGGGGAGAGGAGCGGGGGAGGCGGGAAAAGGCGCCCGAGGGGGTGAAAGGGTGTAAAAAAGTGTTTGGGGAGGGCGGGGGAGGGGATTTGTTGGAACCCGGAAGTGGGAGTCGTAAACCCGGAAGTGGGAGGCGGAAACCGGAAGTGAGGGGGAGAGGAGCGGGGGAGGCGGGAAAAGGCGTCCGAGGGGGTGAAACGGTTTCAAAAAGTGTGTGGGGAGGGCGGGGGAGGGGATTGGGTGGAACCCGGAAGTGGGAGGCGGAAACCCGGAAGTGGGAGGCGGAAACCGGAAGTGAGGGGGAGAGGAGCGGGGGAGGCGGGAAAAGGCGTCCGAGGGGGTGAAACGGTGTCAAAAAGTGTTTGGGGAGGGCGGGGGAGGGGATTTGTTGGAACCCGGAAGTGGGAGGCGGAAACCCGGAAGTGGGAGGCGGAAACCGGAAGTGAGGGGGAGAGGAGCGGGGGAGGCGGGAAAAGGCGCGCGAGGGGGTGAAAGGGTGTCAAAAAGTGTTTGGGGAGGGCGGGGAGGGGATTTGTTGGAACCCGGAAGTGGGAGGCGGAAACCCGGAAGTGGGAGGCGGAAACCGGAAGTGAGGGGGAGAGGAGCGGGGGAGGCGGGAAAAGGCGTCCGAGGGGGTGAAAGGGTGTAAAAAAGTGTTTGGGGAGGGCGGGGGAGGGGATTGGGTGGAACCCGGAAGTGGGAGGCGGAAACCCGGAAGTGGGAGGCCGAAACCGGAAGTGAGGGGGAGAGGAGCGGGGGAGGCGGGAAAAGGCGTGCGAGGGGGAGAAACGGTGTAAAAAAGTGTTTGGGGAGGGCGGGGAGGGGATTTGTTGGAACCCGGAAGTGGGAGTCGGAAACCCGGAAGTGGGAGTCGGAAACCCGGAAGTGGGAGGCGGAAACCGGAAGTGAGGGGGAGAGGAGCGGGGGAGGCGGGAAAAGGCGCCCGAGGGGGTGAAACGGCGTAAAAAAGTGTTTGGGGAGGGCGGGGAGGGGATTTGTTGGAACCCGGAAGTGGGAGTCGTAAACCCGGAAGTGGGAGGCGGAAACCGGAAGTGAGGGGGAGAGGAGCGGGGGAGGTGGGAAAAGGCGTCCGAGGGGGTGAAACGGTGTAAAAAAGTGTTTGGGGAGGGCGGGGAGGGGATTTGTTGGAACCCGGAAGTGGGAGGCGGAAACCCGGAAGTGGGAGGCGGAAACCGGAAGTGAGGGGGAGAGGAGCGGGGGAGGCGGGAAAAGGCGTGCGAGGGGGTGAAAGGGTGTAAAAAAGTGTTTGGGGAGGGCAGTGAGGGGATTTGTTGGAACCCGGAAGTGGGAGTCGGAAACCCGGAAGTGGGAGGCGGAAACCGGAAGTGAGGGGGAGAGGAGCGGGGGAGGCGGGAAAAGGCGCGCGAGGGGGTGAAAGGGTGTAAAAAAGTGTTTGGGGAGGGCGGGGAGGGGATTTGTTGGAACCCGGAAGTGGGAGGCGGAAACCCGGAAGTGGGAGGCCGAAACCGGAAGTGAGGGGGAGAGGAGCGGGGGAGGCGGGAAAAGGCGCCCGAGGGGGTGAAAGGGTGTAAAAAAGTGTTTGGGGAGGGCGGGGGAGGGGATTTGTTGGAACCCGGAAGTGGGAGGCGGAAACCCGGAAGTGGCAGGCGGAAACCGGAAGTGAGGGGGAGAGGAGCGGGGGAGGCGGGAAAAGGCGCCCGAGGGGGTGAAACGGTGTAAAAAAGTGTTTGGGGAGGGCGGGGAGGGGATTTGTTGGAACCCGGAAGTGGGAGGCGGAAACCCGGAAGTGGGAGGCGGAAACCGGAAGTGAGGGGGAGAGGAGCGGGGGAGGCGGGAAAAGGCGTCCGAGGGGGTGAAACGGTGTCAAAAAGTGTTTGGGGAGGGCAGTGAGGGGATTGGGTGGAACCCGGAAGTGGGAGGCGGAAACGCGGAAGTGGGAGTCGGAAACCGGAAGTGAGGGGGAGAGGAGCGGGGGAGGCGGGAAAAGGCGTCCGAGGGGGTGAAAGGGTGTAAAAAAGTGTTTGGGGAGGGCGGGGAGGGGATTTGTTGGAACCCGGAAGTGGGAGGCGGAAACCCGGAAGTGGGAGGCCGAAACCGGAAGTGAGGGGGAGAGGAGCGGGGGAGGCGGGAAAAGGCGTCCGAGGGGGTGAAAGGGTGTAAAAAAGTGTTTGGGGAGGGCGGGGGAGGGGATTTGTTGGAACCCGGAAGTGGGAGGCGGAAACCCGGAAGTGGCAGGCGGAAACCGGAAGTGAGGGGGAGAGGAGCGGGGGAGGCGGGAAAAGGCGCCCGAGGGGGTGAAACGGTGTAAAAAAGTGTTTGGGGAGGGCGGGGAGGGGATTTGTTGGAACCCGGAAGTGGGAGGCGGAAACCCGGAAGTGGGAGGCGGAAACCGGAAGTGAGGGGGAGAGGAGCGGGGGAGGCGGGAAAAGGCGTCCGAGGGGGTGAAACGGTGTCAAAAAGTGTTTGGGGAGGGCAGTGAGGGGATTGGGTGGAACCCGGAAGTGGGAGGCGGAAACCCGGAAGTGGGAGGCGGAAACCGGAAGTGAGGGGGAGAGGAGCGGGGGAGGCGGGAAAAGGCGCGCGAGGGGGTGAAAGGTTGTAAAAAAGTGTTTGGGGAGGGCGGGGAGGGGATTTGTTGGAACCCGGAAGTGGGAGGCGGAAACCCGGAAGTGGGAGGCGGAAACCGGAAGTGAGGGGGAGAGGAGCGGGGGAGGCGGGAAAAGGCGCGCGAGGGGGTGAAAGGGTGTCAAAAAGTGTTTGGGGAGGGCGGGGGAGGGGATTTGTTGGAACCCGGAAGTGGGAGGCGGAAACCCGGAAGTGGGATGCCGAAACCGGAAGTGAGGGGGAGAGGAGCGGGGGAGGCGGGAAAAGGCGCCCGAGGGGGGGAAACGGTGTAAAAAAGTGTTTGGGGAGGGCGGGGGAGGGGATTGGGTGGAACCCGGAAGTGGGAGGCGGAAACCCGGAAGTGGGAGGCGGAAACCGGAAGTGAGGGGGAGAGGAGCGGGGGAGGCGGGAAAAGGCGTCCGAGGGGGTGAAACGGTTTCAAAAAGTGTGTGGGGAGGGCGGGGGAGGGGATTGGGTGGAACCCGGAAGTGGGAGGCGGAAACCCGGAAGTGGGAGGCGGAAACCGGAAGTGAGGGGGAGAGGAGCGGGGGAGGCGGGAAAAGGCGTCCGAGGGGGTGAAACGGTGTCAAAAAGTGTTTGGGGAGGGCGGGGGAGGGGATTTGTTGGAACCCGGAAGTGGGAGGCGGAAACCCGGAAGTGGGATGCCGAAACCGGAAGTGAGGGGGAGAGGAGCGGGGGAGGCGGGAAAAGGCGTCCGAGGGGGTGAAACGGTGTCAAAAAGTGTTTGGGGAGGGCGGGGGAGGGGATTGGGTGGAACCCGGAAGTGGGAGGCGGAAACCCGGAAGTGGGAGGCGGAAACCGGAAGTGAGGGGGAGAGGAGCGGGGGAGGCGGGAAAAGGCGCCCGAGGGGGTGAAACGGTGTCAAAAAGTGTTTGGGGAGGGCGGGGGAGGGGATTGGGTGGAACCCGGAAGTGGGAGGCGGAAACCCGGAAGTGGGAGGCGGAAACCGGAAGTGAGGGGGAGAGGAGCGGGGGAGGCGGGAAAAGGCGTCCGAGGGGGTGAAACGGTTTCAAAAAGTGTGTGGGGAGGGCGGGGGAGGGGATTGGGTGGAACCCGGAAGTGGGAGGCGGAAACCCGGAAGTGGGAGGCCGAAACCGGAAGTGAGGGGGAGAGGAGCGGGGGAGGCGGGAAAAGGCGTCCGAGGGGGTGAAACGGTGTCAAAAAGTGTTTGGGGAGGGCGGGGGAGGGGATTTGTTGGAACCCGGAAGTGGGAGGCGGAAACCCGGAAGTGGGAGGCGGAAACCGGAAGTGAGGGGGAGAGGAGCGGGGGAGGCGGGAAAAGGCGCGCGAGGGGGTGAAAGGGTGTAAAAAAGTGTTTGGGGAGGGCGGGGAGGGGATTTGTTGGAACCCGGAAGTGGGAGGCGGAAACCCGGAAGTGGGAGGCGGAAACCGGAAGTGAGGGGGAGAGGAGCGGGGGAGGCGGGAAAAGGCGCCCGAGGGGGTGAAAGGGTGTAAAAAAGTGTTTGGGGAGGGCGGGGAGGGGATTTGTTGGAACCCGGAAGTGGGAGGCGGAAACCCGGAAGTGGGAGGCGGAAACCGGAAGTGAGGGGGAGAGGAGCGGGGGAGGCGGGAAAAGGCGTCCGAGGGGGTGAAAGGGTGTAAAAAAGTGTTTGGGGAGGGCGGGGGAGGGGATTTGTTGGAACCCGGAAGTGGGAGGCGGAAACCCGGAAGTGGCAGGCGGAAACCGGAAGTGAGGGGGAGAGGAGCGGGGGAGGCGGGAAAAGGCGTCCGAGGGGGAGAAACGGTGTAAAAAAGTGTTTGGGGAGGGCGGGGAGGGGATTTGTTGGAACCCGGAAGTGGGAGTCGGAAACCCGGAAGTGGGAGTCGGAAACCCGGAAGTGGGAGGCGGAAACCGGAAGTGAGGGGGAGAGGAGCGGGGGAGGCGGGAAAAGGCGCCCGAGGGGGTGAAACGGCGTAAAAAAGTGTTTGGGGAGGGCGGGGAGGGGATTTGTTGGAACCCGGAAGTGGGAGTCGTAAACCCGGAAGTGGGAGGCGGAAACCGGAAGTGAGGGGGAGAGGAGCGGGGGAGGCGGGAAAAGGCGTCCGAGGGGGTGAAACGGTGTAAAAAAGTGTTTGGGGAGGGCGGGGAGGGGATTTGTTGGAACCCGGAAGTGGGAGGCGGAAACCCGGAAGTGGGAGGCGGAAACCGGAAGTGAGGGGGAGAGGAGCGGGGGAGGCGGGAAAAGGCGTGCGAGGGGGTGAAAGGGTGTAAAAAAGTGTTTGGGGAGGGCAGTGAGGGGATTTGTTGGAACCCGGAAGTGGGAGTCGGAAACCCGGAAGTGGGAGGCGGAAACCGGAAGTGAGGGGGAGAGGAGCGGGGGAGGCGGGAAAAGGCGCCCGAGGGGGTGAAAGGGTGTAAAAAAGTGTTTGGGGAGGGCGGGGGAGGGGATTTGTTGGAACCCGGAAGTGGGAGTCGTAAACCCGGAAGTGGGAGGCGGAAACCGGAAGTGAGGGGGAGAGGAGCGGGGGAGGCGGGAAAAGGCGTCCGAGGGGGTGAAACGGTTTCAAAAAGTGTGTGGGGAGGGCGGGGGAGGGGATTGGGTGGAACCCGGAAGTGGGAGGCGGAAACCCGGAAGTGGGAGGCGGAAACCGGAAGTGAGGGGGAGAGGAGCGGGGGAGGCGGGAAAAGGCGTCCGAGGGGGTGAAACGGTGTCAAAAAGTGTTTGGGGAGGGCGGGGGAGGGGATTTGTTGGAACCCGGAAGTGGGAGGCGGAAACCCGGAAGTGGGAGGCGGAAACCGGAAGTGAGGGGGAGAGGAGCGGGGGAGGCGGGAAAAGGCGCGCGAGGGGGTGAAAGGGTGTCAAAAAGTGTTTGGGGAGGGCGGGGAGGGGATTTGTTGGAACCCGGAAGTGGGAGGCGGAAACCCGGAAGTGGGAGGCGGAAACCGGAAGTGAGGGGGAGAGGAGCGGGGGAGGCGGGAAAAGGCGTCCGAGGGGGTGAAAGGGTGTAAAAAAGTGTTTGGGGAGGGCGGGGGAGGGGCTTTGTTGGAACCCGGAAGTGGGAGGCGGAAACCCGGAAGTGGCAGGCGGAAACCGGAAGTGAGGGGGAGAGGAGCGGGGGAGGCGGGAAAAGGCGTGCGAGGGGGAGAAACGGTGTAAAAAAGTGTTTGGGGAGGGCGGGGAGGGGATTTGTTGGAACCCGGAAGTGGGAGTCGGAAACCCGGAAGTGGGAGTCGGAAACCCGGAAGTGGGAGGCGGAAACCGGAAGTGAGGGGGAGAGGAGCGGGGGAGGCGGGAAAAGGCGCCCGAGGGGGTGAAACGGCGTAAAAAAGTGTTTGGGGAGGGCGGGGAGGGGATTTGTTGGAACCCGGAAGTGGGAGTCGTAAACCCGGAAGTGGGAGGCGGAAACCGGAAGTGAGGGGGAGAGGAGCGGGGGAGGTGGGAAAAGGCGTCCGAGGGGGTGAAACGGTGTAAAAAAGTGTTTGGGGAGGGCGGGGAGGGGATTTGTTGGAACCCGGAAGTGGGAGGCGGAAACCCGGAAGTGGGAGGCGGAAACCGGAAGTGAGGGGGAGAGGAGCGGGGGAGGCGGGAAAAGGCGTGCGAGGGGGTGAAAGGGTGTAAAAAAGTGTTTGGGGAGGGCAGTGAGGGGATTTGTTGGAACCCGGAAGTGGGAGTCGGAAACCCGGAAGTGGGAGGCGGAAACCGGAAGTGAGGGGGAGAGGAGCGGGGGAGGCGGGAAAAGGCGCGCGAGGGGGTGAAAGGGTGTAAAAAAGTGTTTGGGGAGGGCGGGGAGGGGATTTGTTGGAACCCGGAAGTGGGAGGCGGAAACCCGGAAGTGGGAGGCCGAAACCGGAAGTGAGGGGGAGAGGAGCGGGGGAGGCGGGAAAAGGCGCCCGAGGGGGTGAAAGGGTGTAAAAAAGTGTTTGGGGAGGGCGGGGGAGGGGATTTGTTGGAACCCGGAAGTGGGAGGCGGAAACCCGGAAGTGGCAGGCGGAAACCGGAAGTGAGGGGGAGAGGAGCGGGGGAGGCGGGAAAAGGCGCCCGAGGGGGTGAAACGGTGTAAAAAAGTGTTTGGGGAGGGCGGGGAGGGGATTTGTTGGAACCCGGAAGTGGGAGGCGGAAACCCGGAAGTGGGAGGCGGAAACCGGAAGTGAGGGGGAGAGGAGCAGGGGAGGCGGGAAAAGGCGTCCGAGGGGGTGAAACGGTGTCAAAAAGTGTTTGGGGAGGGCAGTGAGGGGATTGGGTGGAACCCGGAAGTGGGAGGCGGAAACCCGGAAGTGGGAGGCGGAAACCGGAAGTGAGGGGGAGAGGAGCGGGGGAGGCGGGAAAAGGCGCGCGAGGGGGTGAAAGGTTGTAAAAAAGTGTTTGGGGAGGGCGGGGAGGGGATTTGTTGGAACCCGGAAGTGGGAGGCGGAAACCCGGAAGTGGGAGGCGGAAACCGGAAGTGAGGGGGAGAGGAGCGGGGGAGGCGGGAAAAGGCGCGCGAGGGGGTGAAAGGGTGTAAAAAAGTGTTTGGGGAGGGCGGGGAGGGGATTTGTTGGAACCCGGAAGTGGGAGGCGGAAACCCGGAAGTGGGAGGCGGAAACCGGAAGTGAGGGGGAGAGGAGCGGGGGAGGCGGGAAAAGGCGTGCGAGGGGGTGAAAGGGTGTAAAAAAGTGTTTGGGGAGGGCAGTGAGGGGATTTGTTGGAACCCGGAAGTGGGAGGCGGAAACCCGGAAGTGGGAGGCGGAAACCGGAAGTGAGGGGGAGAGGAGCGGGGGAGGCGGGAAAAGGCGTCCGAGGGGGTGAAACGGTGTCAAAAAGTGTTTGGGGAGGGCAGTGAGGGGATTGGGTGGAACCCGGAAGTGGGAGGCGGAAACCCGGAAGTGGGAGGCGGAAACCGGAAGTGAGGGGGAGAGGAGCGGGGGAGGCGGGAAAAGGCGTCCGAGGGGGTGAAACGGTGTCAAAAAGTGTTTGGGGAGGGCGGGGGAGGGGATTTGTTGGAACCCGGAAGTGGGAGGCGGAAACCCGGAAGTGGGAGGCGGAAACCGGAAGTGAGGGGGAGAGGAGCGGGGGAGGCGGGAAAAGGCGCGCGAGGGGGTGAAAGGGTGTAAAAAAGTGTGTGGGGAGGGCGGGGAGGGGATTTGTTGGAACCCGGAAGTGGGAGGCGGAAACCCGGAAGTGGGAGGCGGAAACCGGAAGTGAGGGGGAGAGGAGCGGGGGAGGCGGGAAAAGGCGTCCGAGGGGGTGAAACGGTGTCAAAAAGTGTTTGGGGAGGGCGGGGGAGGGGATTGGGTGGAACCCGGAAGTGGGAGGCGGAAACCCGGAAGTGGGAGGCCGAAACCGGAAGTGAGGGGGAGAGGAGCGGGGGAGGCGGGAAAAGGCGTCCGAGGGGGTGAAACGGTGTCAAAAAGTGTTTGGGGAGGGCGGGGGAGGGGATTTGTTGGAACCCGGAAGTGGGAGTCGGAAACCCGGAAGTGGGAGGCGGAAACCGGAAGTGAGGGGGAGAGGAGCGGGGGAGGCGGGAAAAGGCGCCCGAGGGGGTGAAAGGGTGTAAAAAAGTGTTTGGGGAGGGCGGGGGAGGGGATTTGTTGGAACCCGGAAGTGGGAGTCGGAAACCCGGAAGTGGGAGGCGGAAACCGGAAGTGAGGGGGAGAGGAGCGGGGGAGGCGGGAAAAGGCGTCCGAGGGGGTGAAACGGTGTAAAAAAGTGCTTGGGGAGGGCGGGGGAGGGGATTGGGTGGAACCCGGAAGTGGGAGGCGGAAACCCGGAAGTGGGAGGCGGAAACCGGAAGTGAGGGGGAGAGGAGCGGGGGAGGCGGGAAAAGGCGCCCGAGGGGGTGAAACGGTTTCAAAAAGTGTGTGGGGAGGGCGGGGGAGGGGATTGGGTGGAACCCGGAAGTGGGAGGCGGAAACCCGGAAGTGGGAGGCCGAAACCGGAAGTGAGGGGGAGAGGAGCAGGGGAGGCGGGAAAAGGCGCCCGAGGGGGTGAAACGGTGTCAAAAAGTGTTTGGGGAGGGCGGGGGAGGGGATTTGTTGGAACCCGGAAGTGGGAGGCGGAAACCCGGAAGTGGGATGCCGAAACCGGAAGTGAGGGGGAGAGGAGCGGGGGAGGCGGGAAAAGGCGTCCGAGGGGGTGAAACGGTGTCAAAAAGTGTTTGGGGAGGGCGGGGGAGGGGATTGGGTGGAACCCGGAAGTGGGAGGCGGAAACCCGGAAGTGGGAGGCGGAAACCGGAAGTGAGGGGGAGAGGAGCGGGGGAGGCGGGAAAAGGCGCCCGAGGGGGTGAAACGGTGTCAAAAAGTGTTTGGGGAGGGCGGGGGAGGGGATTGGGTGGAACCCGGAAGTGGGAGGCGGAAACCCGGAAGTGGGAGGCGGAAACCGGAAGTGAGGGGGAGAGGAACGGGGGAGGCGGGAAAAGGCGTCCGAGGGGGTGAAACGGTTTCAAAAAGTGTGTGGGGAGGGCGGGGGAGGGGATTGGGTGGAACCCGGAAGTGGGAGGCGGAAACCCGGAAGTGGGAGGCGGAAACCGGAAGTGAGGGGGAGAGGAGCAGGGGAGGCGGGAAAAGGCGTCCGAGGGGGTGAAACGGTGTCAAAAAGTGTTTGGGGAGGGCGGGGGAGGGGATTTGTTGGAACCCGGAAGTGGGAGGCGGAAACCCGGAAGTGGGATGCCGAAACCGGAAGTGAGGGGGAGAGGAGCGGGGGAGGCGGGAAAAGGCGTCCGAGGGGGTGAAACGGTGTCAAAAAGTGTTTGGGGAGGGCGGGGGAGGGGATTGGGTGGAACCCGGAAGTGGGAGGCGGAAACCCGGAAGTGGGAGGCGGAAACCGGAAGTGAGGGGGAGAGGAGCGGGGGAGGCGGGAAAAGGCGCCCGAGGGGGTGAAACGGTGTAAAAAAGTGTTTGGGGAGGGCGGGGGAGGGGATTGGGTGGAACCCGGAAGTGGGAGGCGGAAACCCGGAAGTGGGAGGCGGAAACCGGAAGTGAGGGGGAGAGGAGCGGGGGAGGCGGGAAAAGGCGTCCGAGGGGGTGAAACGGTTTCAAAAAGTGTGTGGGGAGGGCGGGGGAGGGGATTGGGTGGAACCCGGAAGTGGGAGGCGGAAACCCGGAAGTGGGAGGCGGAAACCGGAAGTGAGGGGGAGAGGAGCGGGGGAGGCGGGAAAAGGCGTCCGAGGGGGTGAAACGGTGTCAAAAAGTGTTTGGGGAGGGCGGGGGAGGGGATTTGTTGGAACCCGGAAGTGGGAGGCGGAAACCCGGAAGTGGGAGGCGGAAACCGGAAGTGAGGGGGAGAGGAGCGGGGGAGGCGGGAAAAGGCGCGCGAGGGGGTGAAAGGGTGTAAAAAAGTGTTTGGGGAGGGCGGGGAGGGGATTTGTTGGAACCCGGAAGTGGGAGGCGGAAACCCGGAAGTGGGAGGCGGAAACCGGAAGTGAGGGGGAGAGGAGCGGGGGAGGCGGGAAAAGGCGTGCGAGGGGGTGAAAGGGTGTAAAAAAGTGTTTGGGGAGGGCGGGGAGGGGATTTGTTGGAACCCGGAAGTGGGAGGCGGAAACCCGGAAGTGGGAGGCGGAAACCGGAAGTGAGGGGGAGAGGAGCGGGGGAGGCGGGAAAAGGCGTCCGAGGGGGTGAAACGGTGTCAAAAAGTGTTTGGGGAGGGCAGTGAGGGGATTGGGTGGAACCCGGAAGTGGGAGGCGGAAACCCGGAAGTGGGAGGCGGAAACCGGAAGTGAGGGGGAGAGGAGCGGGGGAGGCGGGAAAAGGCGTCCGAGGGGGTGAAACGGTGTCAAAAAGTGTTTGGGGAGGGCGGGGGAGGGGATTGGGTGGAACCCGGAAGTGGGAGGCGGAAACCCGGAAGTGGGAGGCGGAAACCGGAAGTGAGGGGGAGAGGAGCGGGGGAGGCGGGAAAAGGCGCGCGAGGGGGTGAAAGGGTGTAAAAAAGTGTGTGGGGAGGGCGGGGAGGGGATTTGTTGGAACCCGGAAGTGGGAGGCGGAAACCCGGAAGTGGGAGGCGGAAACCGGAAGTGAGGGGGAGAGGAGCGGGGGAGGCGGGAAAAGGCGTCCGAGGGGGTGAAACGGTGTCAAAAAGTGTTTGGGGAGGGCGGGGGAGGGGATTGGGTGGAACCCGGAAGTGGGAGGCGGAAACCCGGAAGTGGGAGGCGGAAACCGGAAGTGAGGGGGAGAGGAGCGGGGGAGGCGGGAAAAGGCGTCCGAGGGGGTGAAACGGTGTAAAAAAGTGTTTGGGGAGGGCGGGGGAGGGGATTTGTTGGAACCCGGAAGTGGGAGGCGGAAACCCGGAAGTGGGAGGCGGAAACCGGAAGTGAGGGGGAGAGGAGCGGGGGAGGCGGGAAAAGGCGCCCGAGGGGGTGAAAGGGTGTAAAAAAGTGTTTGGGGAGGGCGGGGGAGGGGATTTGTTGGAACCCGGAAGTGGGAGTCGGAAACCCGGAAGTGGGAGGCGGAAACCGGAAGTGAGGGGGAGAGGAGCGGGGGAGGCGGGAAAAGGCGTCCGAGGGGGTGAAACGGTGTAAAAAAGTGCTTGGGGAGGGCGGGGGAGGGGATTGGGTGGAACCCGGAAGTGGGAGGCGGAAACCCGGAAGTGGGAGGCGGAAACCGGAAGTGAGGGGGAGAGGAGCGGGGGAGGCGGGAAAAGGCGCCCGAGGGGGTGAAACGGTTTCAAAAAGTGTGTGGGGAGGGCGGGGGAGGGGATTGGGTGGAACCCGGAAGTGGGAGGCGGAAACCCGGAAGTGGGAGGCCGAAACCGGAAGTGAGGGGGAGAGGAGCAGGGGAGGCGGGAAAAGGCGCCCGAGGGGGTGAAACGGTGTAAAAAAGTGCTTGGGGAGGGCGGGGGAGGGGATTTGTTGGAACCCGGAAGTGGGAGGCGGAAACCCGGAAGTGGGATGCCGAAACCGGAAGTGAGGGGGAGAGGAGCGGGGGAGGCGGGAAAAGGCGTCCGAGGGGGTGAAACGGTGTCAAAAAGTGTTTGGGGAGGGCGGGGGAGGGGATTGGGTGGAACCCGGAAGTGGGAGGCGGAAACCCGGAAGTGGGAGGCGGAAACCGGAAGTGAGGGGGAGAGGAGCGGGGGAGGCGGGAAAAGGCGTCCGAGGGGGTGAAACGGTTTCAAAAAGTGTGTGGGGAGGGCGGGGGAGGGGATTGGGTGGAACCCGGAAGTGGGAGGCGGAAACCCGGAAGTGGGAGGCGGAAACCGGAAGTGAGGGGGAGAGGAGCAGGGGAGGCGGGAAAAGGCGTCCGAGGGGGTGAAACGGTGTCAAAAAGTGTTTGGGGAGGGCGGGGGAGGGGATTGGGTGGAACCCGGAAGTGGGAGGCGGAAACCCGGAAGTGGGAGGCGGAAACCGGAAGTGAGGGGGAGAGGAGCGGGGGAGGCGGGAAAAGGCGTCCGAGGGGGTGAAACGGTGTCAAAAAGTGTTTGGGGAGGGCGGGGGAGGGGATTGGGTGGAACCCGGAAGTGGGAGGCGGAAACCCGGAAGTGGGAGGCGGAAACCGGAAGTGAGGGGGAGAGGAGCGGGGGAGGCGGGAAAAGGCGCCCGAGGGGGTGAAACGGTGTCAAAAAGTGTTTGGGGAGGGCGGGGGAGGGGATTGGGTGGAACCCGGAAGTGGGAGGCGGAAACCCGGAAGTGGGAGGCGGAAACCGGAAGTGAGGGGGAGAGGAGCGGGGGAGGCGGGAAAAGGCGTCCGAGGGGGTGAAACGGTTTCAAAAAGTGTGTGGGGAGGGCGGGGGAGGGGATTGGGTGGAACCCGGAAGTGGGAGGCGGAAACCCGGAAGTGGGAGGCCGAAACCGGAAGTGAGGGGGAGAGGAGCGGGGGAGGCGGGAAAAGGCGTCCGAGGGGGTGAAACGGTGTCAAAAAGTGTTTGGGGAGGGCGGGGAGGGGATTTGTTGGAACCCGGAAGTGGGAGGCGGAAACCCGGAAGTGGGAGGCGGAAACCGGAAGTGAGGGGGAGAGGAGCGGGGGAGGCGGGAAAAGGCGTCCGAGGGGGTGAAACGGTGTCAAAAAGTGTTTGGGGAGGGCAGTGAGGGGATTGGGTGGAACCCGGAAGTGGGAGGCGGAAACCCGGAAGTGGGAGGCGGAAACCGGAAGTGAGGGGGAGAGGAGCGGGGGAGGCGGGAAAAGGCGTCCGAGGGGGTGAAACGGTGTCAAAAAGTGTTTGGGGAGGGCGGGGGAGGGGATTGGGTGGAACCCGGAAGTGGGAGGCGGAAACCCGGAAGTGGGAGGCGGAAACCGGAAGTGAGGGGGAGAGGAGCGGGGGAGGCGGGAAAAGGCGCGCGAGGGGGTGAAAGGGTGTAAAAAAGTGTGTGGGGAGGGCGGGGAGGGGATTTGTTGGAACCCGGAAGTGGGAGGCGGAAACCCGGAAGTGGGAGGCGGAAACCGGAAGTGAGGGGGAGAGGAGCGGGGGAGGCGGGAAAAGGCGTCCGAGGGGGTGAAACGGTGTCAAAAAGTGTTTGGGGAGGGCGGGGGAGGGGATTGGGTGGAACCCGGAAGTGGGAGGCGGAAACCCGGAAGTGGGAGGCGGAAACCGGAAGTGAGGGGGAGAGGAGCGGGGGAGGCGGGAAAAGGCGTCCGAGGGGGTGAAACGGTGTAAAAAAGTGTTTGGGGAGGGCGGGGGAGGGGATTTGTTGGAACCCGGAAGTGGGAGGCGGAAACCCGGAAGTGGGAGGCGGAAACCGGAAGTGAGGGGGAGAGGAGCGGGGGAGGCGGGAAAAGGCGCCCGAGGGGGTGAAAGGGTGTAAAAAAGTGTTTGGGGAGGGCGGGGGAGGGGATTTGTTGGAACCCGGAAGTGGGAGTCGGAAACCCGGAAGTGGGAGGCGGAAACCGGAAGTGAGGGGGAGAGGAGCGGGGGAGGCGGGAAAAGGCGTCCGAGGGGGTGAAACGGTGTCAAAAAGTGCTTGGGGAGGGCGGGGGAGGGGATTGGGTGGAACCCGGAAGTGGGAGGCGGAAACCCGGAAGTGGGAGGCGGAAACCGGAAGTGAGGGGGAGAGGAGCGGGGGAGGCGGGAAAAGGCGCCCGAGGGGGTGAAACGGTTTCAAAAAGTGTGTGGGGAGGGCGGGGGAGGGGATTGGGTGGAACCCGGAAGTGGGAGGCGGAAACCCGGAAGTGGGAGGCCGAAACCGGAAGTGAGGGGGAGAGGAGCGGGGGAGGCGGGAAAAGGCGTCCGAGGGGGTGAAACGGTGTCAAAAAGTGTTTGGGGAGGGCGGGGGAGGGGATTGGGTGGAACCCGGAAGTGGGAGGCGGAAACCCGGAAGTGGGAGGCGGAAACCGGAAGTGAGGGGGAGAGGAGCGGGGGAGGCGGGAAAAGGCGTCCGAGGGGGTGAAACGGTGTAAAAAAGTGTTTGGGGAGGGCGGGGGAGGGGATTTGTTGGAACCCGGAAGTGGGAGGCGGAAACCCGGAAGTGGGAGGCGGAAACCGGAAGTGAGGGGGAGAGGAGCGGGGGAGGCGGGAAAAGGCGCCCGAGGGGGTGAAAGGGTGTAAAAAAGTGTTTGGGGAGGGCGGGGGAGGGGATTTGTTGGAACCCGGAAGTGGGAGTCGGAAACCCGGAAGTGGGAGGCGGAAACCGGAAGTGAGGGGGAGAGGAGCGGGGGAGGCGGGAAAAGGCGTCCGAGGGGGTGAAACGGTGTAAAAAAGTGCTTGGGGAGGGCGGGGGAGGGGATTGGGTGGAACCCGGAAGTGGGAGGCGGAAACCCGGAAGTGGGAGGCGGAAACCGGAAGTGAGGGGGAGAGGAGCGGGGGAGGCGGGAAAAGGCGCCCGAGGGGGTGAAACGGTTTCAAAAAGTGTGTGGGGAGGGCGGGGGAGGGGATTGGGTGGAACCCGGAAGTGGGAGGCGGAAACCCGGAAGTGGGAGGCCGAAACCGGAAGTGAGGGGGAGAGGAGCAGGGGAGGCGGGAAAAGGCGCCCGAGGGGGTGAAACGGTGTCAAAAAGTGTTTGGGGAGGGCGGGGGAGGGGATTTGTTGGAACCCGGAAGTGGGAGGCGGAAACCCGGAAGTGGGATGCCGAAACCGGAAGTGAGGGGGAGAGGAGCGGGGGAGGCGGGAAAAGGCGTCCGAGGGGGTGAAACGGTGTCAAAAAGTGTTTGGGGAGGGCGGGGGAGGGGATTGGGTGGAACCCGGAAGTGGGAGGCGGAAACCCGGAAGTGGGAGGCGGAAACCGGAAGTGAGGGGGAGAGGAGCGGGGGAGGCGGGAAAAGGCGCCCGAGGGGGTGAAACGGTTTCAAAAAGTGTGTGGGGAGGGCGGGGGAGGGGATTGGGTGGAACCCGGAAGTGGGAGGCGGAAACCCGGAAGTGGGAGGCGGAAACCGGAAGTGAGGGGGAGAGGAGCAGGGGAGGCGGGAAAAGGCGTCCGAGGGGGTGAAACGGTGTCAAAAAGTGTTTGGGGAGGGCGGGGGAGGGGATTTGTTGGAACCCGGAAGTGGGAGGCGGAAACCCGGAAGTGGGATGCCGAAACCGGAAGTGAGGGGGAGAGGAGCGGGGGAGGCGGGAAAAGGCGTCCGAGGGGGTGAAACGGTGTCAAAAAGTGTTTGGGGAGGGCGGGGGAGGGGATTGGGTGGAACCCGGAAGTGGGAGGCGGAAACCCGGAAGTGGGAGGCGGAAACCGGAAGTGAGGGGGAGAGGAGCGGGGGAGGCGGGAAAAGGCGCCCGAGGGGGTGAAACGGTGTCAAAAAGTGTTTGGGGAGGGCGGGGGAGGGGATTGGGTGGAACCCGGAAGTGGGAGGCGGAAACCCGGAAGTGGGAGGCGGAAACCGGAAGTGAGGGGGAGAGGAGCGGGGGAGGCGGGAAAAGGCGTCCGAGGGGGTGAAACGGTTTCAAAAAGTGTGTGGGGAGGGCGGGGGAGGGGATTGGGTGGAACCCGGAAGTGGGAGGCGGAAACCCGGAAGTGGGAGGCCGAAACCGGAAGTGAGGGGGAGAGGAGCGGGGGAGGCGGGAAAAGGCGTCCGAGGGGGTGAAACGGTGTCAAAAAGTGTTTGGGGAGGGCGGGGGAGGGGATTTGTTGGAACCCGGAAGTGGGAGGCGGAAACCCGGAAGTGGGAGGCGGAAACCGGAAGTGAGGGGGAGAGGAGCGGGGGAGGCGGGAAAAGGCGCGCGAGGGGGTGAAACGGTGTAAAAAAGTGTTTGGGGAGGGCGGGGAGGGGATTTGTTGGAACCCGGAAGTGGGAGGCGGAAACCCGGAAGTGGGAGGCGGAAACCGGAAGTGAGGGGGAGAGGAGCGGGGGAGGCGGGAAAAGGCGTCCGAGGGGGTGAAACGGTGTAAAAAAGTGTTTGGGGAGGGCGGGGGAGGGGATTTGTTGGAACCCGGAAGTGGGAGTCGTAAACCCGGAAGTGGGAGGCGGAAACCGGAAGTGAGGGGGAGAGGAGCGGGGGAGGCGGGAAAAGGCGTCCGAGGGGGTGAAAGGGTGTAAAAAAGTGTTTGGGGAGGGCGGGGGAGGGGATTTGTTGGAACCCGGAAGTGGGAGGCGGAAACCCGGAAGTGGGAGGCGGAAACCGGAAGTGAGGGGGAGAGGAGCGGGGGAGGCGGGAAAAGGCGTGCGAGGGGGAGAAACGGTGTAAAAAAGTGTTTGGGGAGGGCGGGGAGGGGATTTGTTGGAACCCGGAAGTGGGAGTCGGAAACCCGGAAGTGGGAGTCGGAAACCCGGAAGTGGGAGGCGGAAACCGGAAGTGAGGGGGAGAGGAGCGGGGGAGGCGGGAAAAGGCGCCCGAGGGGGTGAAACGGCGTAAAAAAGTGTTTGGGGAGGGCGGGGAGGGGATTTGTTGGAACCCGGAAGTGGGAGTCGTAAACCCGGAAGTGGGAGGCGGAAACCGGAAGTGAGGGGGAGAGGAGCGGGGGAGGCGGGAAAAGGCGTCCGAGGGGGTGAAACGGTGTAAAAAAGTGTTTGGGGAGGGCGGGGAGGGGATTTGTTGGAACCCGGAAGTGGGAGGCGGAAACCCGGAAGTGGGAGGCGGAAACCGGAAGTGAGGGGGAGAGGAGCGGGGGAGGCGGGAAAAGGCGTGCGAGGGGGTGAAAGGGTGTAAAAAAGTGTTTGGGGAGGGCAGTGAGGGGATTTGTTGGAACCCGGAAGTGGGAGTCGGAAACCCGGAAGTGGGAGGCGGAAACCGGAAGTGAGGGGGAGAGGAGCGGGGGAGGCGGGAAAAGGCGCCCGAGGGGGTGAAAGGGTGTAAAAAAGTGTTTGGGGAGGGCGGGGGAGGGGATTTGTTGGAACCCGGAAGTGGGAGTCGGAAACCCGGAAGTGGCAGGCGGAAACCGGAAGTGAGGGGGAGAGGAGCGGGGGAGGCGGGAAAAGGCGCCCGAGGGGGTGAAACGGTTTCAAAAAGTGTTTGGGGAGGGCGGGGAGGGGATTTGTTGGAACCCGGAAGTGGGAGGCGGAAACCCGGAAGTGGGAGGCGGAAACCGGAAGTGAGGGGGAGAGGAGCGGGGGAGGCGGGAAAAGGCGTCCGAGGGGGTGAAACGGTGTCAAAAAGTGTTTGGGGAGGGCAGTGAGGGGATTGGGTGGAACCCGGAAGTGGGAGGCGGAAACCCGGAAGTGGGAGGCGGAAACCGGAAGTGAGGGGGAGAGGAGCGGGGGAGGCGGGAAAAGGCGCGCGAGGGGGTGAAAGGTTGTAAAAAAGTGTTTGGGGAGGGCGGGGAGGGGATTTGTTGGAACCCGGAAGTGGGAGGCGGAAACCCGGAAGTGGGAGGCGGAAACCGGAAGTGAGGGGGAGAGGAGCGGGGGAGGCGGGAAAAGGCGCGCGAGGGGGTGAAAGGGTGTAAAAAAGTGTTTGGGGAGGGCGGGGAGGGGATTTGTTGGAACCCGGAAGTGGGAGGCGGAAA
Source organism: Struthio camelus (assembly GCF_040807025.1). NCBI lineage: Eukaryota > Metazoa > Chordata > Aves > Struthioniformes > Struthionidae > Struthio > Struthio camelus. Next base: position 47,410,129 of record NC_090947.1, on the reverse strand, counting down.
CCCGGAAGTGGGAGGCGGAAACCGGAAGTGAGGGGGAGAGGAGCGGGGGAGGCGGGAAAAGGCGTCCGAGGGGGTGAAACGGTGTCAAAAAGTGTTTGGGGAGGGCAGTGAGGGGATTTGTTGGAACCCGGAAGTGGGAGGCGGAAACCCGGAAGTGGGAGGCGGAAACCGGAAGTGAGGGGGAGAGGAGCGGGGGAGGCGGGAAAAGGCGTCCGAGGGGGTGAAACGGTGTCAAAAAGTGTTTGGGGAGGGCAGTGAGGGGATTGGGTGGAACCCGGAAGTGGGAGGCGGAAACCCGGAAGTGGGAGGCGGAAACCGGAAGTGAGGGGGAGAGGAGCGGGGGAGGCGGGAAAAGGCGTCCGAGGGGGTGAAACGGTGTCAAAAAGTGTTTGGGGAGGGCGGGGGAGGGGATTTGTTGGAACCCGGAAGTGGGAGGCGGAAACCCGGAAGTGGGAGGCGGAAACCGGAAGTGAGGGGGAGAGGAGCGGGGGAGGCGGGAAAAGGCGCGCGAGGGGGTGAAAGGGTGTAAAAAAGTGTGTGGGGAGGGCGGGGAGGGGATTTGTTGGAACCCGGAAGTGGGAGGCGGAAACCCGGAAGTGGGAGGCGGAAACCGGAAGTGAGGGGGAGAGGAGCGGGGGAGGCGGGAAAAGGCGTCCGAGGGGGTGAAACGGTGTCAAAAAGTGTTTGGGGAGGGCGGGGGAGGGGATTGGGTGGAACCCGGAAGTGGGAGGCGGAAACCCGGAAGTGGGAGGCGGAAACCGGAAGTGAGGGGGAGAGGAGCGGGGGAGGCGGGAAAAGGAGTCCGAGGGGGTGAAACGGTGTCAAAAAGTGTTTGGGGAGGGCGGGGGAGGGGATTTGTTGGAACCCGGAAGTGGGAGGCGGAAACCCGGAAGTGGGAGGCGGAAACCGGAAGTGAGGGGGAGAGGAGCGGGGGAGGCGGGAAAAGGCGCCCGAGGGGGTGAAAGGGTGTAAAAAAGTGTTTGGGGAGGGCGGGGGAGGGGATTTGTTGGAACCCGGAAGTGGGAGGCGGAAACCCGGAAGTGGCAGGCGGAAACCGGAAGTGAGGGGGAGAGGAGCGGGGGAGGCGGGAAAAGGCGTCCGAGGGGGTGAAACGGTGTAAAAAAGTGCTTGGGGAGGGCGGGGGAGGGGATTGGGTGGAACCCGGAAGTGGGAGGCGGAAACCCGGAAGTGGGAGGCGGAAACCGGAAGTGAGGGGGGAGAGGAGCGGGGGAGGCGGGAAAAGGCGCCCGAGGGGGTGAAACGGTTTCAAAAAGTGTGTGGGGAGGGCGGGGGAGGGGATTGGGTGGAACCCGGAAGTGGGAGGCGGAAACCCGGAAGTGGGAGGCCGAAACCGGAAGTGAGGGGGAGAGGAGCGGGGGAGGCGGAAAAGGCGTCCGAGGGGGGGAAACGGTGTAAAAAAGTGTTTGGGGAGGGCGGGGGAGGGGATTTGTTGGAACCCGGAAGTGGGAGGCGGAAACCCGGAAGTGGGAGGCGGAAACCGGAAGTGAGGGGGAGAGGAGCGGGGGAGGCGGGAAAAGGCGTGCGAGGGGGTGAAACGGTGTAAAAAAGTGTTTGGGGAGGGCGGGGAGGGGATTTGTTGGAACCCGGAAGTGGGAGGCGGAAACCCGGAAGTGGGAGGCGGAAACCGGAAGTGAGGGGGAGAGGAGCGGGGGAGGCGGGAAAAGGCGTCCGAGGGGGTGAAACGGTGTCAAAAAGTGCTTGGGGAGGGCGGGGGAGGGGATTTGTTGGAACTCGGAAGTGGGAGGCGGAAACCCGGAAGTGGGAGGCGGAAACCGGAAGTGAGGGGGAGAGGAGCGGGGGAGGCGGGAAAAGGCGTCCGAGGGGGGTGAAACGGTTTCAAAAAGTGTTTGGGGAGGGCGGGGGAGGGGATTGGGTGGAACCCGGAAGTGGGAGGCGGAAACCCGGAAGTGGGAGGCCGAAACCGGAAGTGAGGGGGAGAGGAGCGGGGGAGGCGGGAAAAGGCGTCCGAGGGGGTGAAACGGTGTCAAAAAGTGTTTGGGGAGGGCGGGGGAGGGGATTTGTTGGAACCCGGAAGTGGGAGGCGGAAACCCGGAAGTGGGAGGCGGAAACCGGAAGTGAGGGGGAGAGGAGCGGGGGAGGCGGGAAAAGGCGTCCGAGGGGGTGAAACGGTGTAAAAAAGTGTTTGGGGAGGGCGGGGGAGGGGATTTGTTGGAACCCGGAAGTGGGAGGCGGAAACCCGGAAGTGGGAGGCCGAAACCGGAAGTGAGGGGGAGAGGAGCGGGGGAGGCGGGAAAAGGCGCCCGAGGGGGTGAAAGGGTGTAAAAAAGTGTTCGGGGCGGGCGGGGGAGGGGATTTGTTGGAACCCGGAAGTGGGAGTCGGAAACCCGGAAGTGGGAGGCGGAAACCGGAAGTGAGGGGGAGAGGAGCGGGGGAGGCGGGAAAAGGCGTGCGAGGGGGTGAAAGGGTGTAAAAAAGTGTTTGGGGAGGGCGGGGGAGGGGATTTGTTGGAACCCGGAAGTGGGAGGCGGAAACCCGGAAGTGGGAGGCGGAAACCGGAAGTGAGGGGGAGAGGGGCGGGGGAGGCGGGAAAAGGCGTCCGAGGGGGTGAAACGGTTTCAAAAAGTGTGTGGGGAGGGCGGGGGAGGGGATTGGGTGGAACCCGGAAGTGGGAGGCGGAAACCCGGAAGTGGGAGGCCGAAACCGGAAGTGAGGGGGAGAGGAGCAGGGGAGGCGGGAAAAGGCGTCCGAGGGGGTGAAACGGTGTCAAAAAGTGTTTGGGGAGGGCGGGGGAGGGGATTTGTTGGAACCCGGAAGTGGGAGGCGGAAACCCGGAAGTGGGATGCCGAAACCGGAAGTGAGGGGGAGAGGAGCGGGGGAGGCGGGAAAAGGCGTCCGAGGGGGTGAAACGGTGTAAAAAAGTGTTTGGGGAGGGCGGGGGAGGGGATTGGTTGGAACCCGGAAGTGGGAGGCGGAAACCCGGAAGTGGGAGGCGGAAACCGGAAGTGAGGGGGAGAGGAGCGGGGGAGGCGGGAAAAGGCGTCCGAGGGGGGGAAACGGTGTCAAAAAGTGTTTGGGGAGGGCGGGGGAGGGGATTGGGTGGAACCCGGAAGTGGGAGGCGGAAACCCGGAAGTGGGAGGCGGAAACCGGAAGTGAGGGGGAGAGGAGCGGGGGAGGCGGGAAAAGGCGTCCGAGGGGGTGAAACGGTTTCAAAAAATGTGTGGGGAGGGCGGGGGAGGGGATTGGGTGGAACCCGGAAGTGGGAGGCGGAAACCCGGAAGTGGGAGGCGGAAACCGGAAGTGAGGGGGAGAGGAGCGGGGGAGGCGGGAAAAGGCGTCCGAGGGGGGGAAACGGTGTAAAAAAGTGTTTGGGGAGGGCGGGGGAGGGGATTGGGTGGAACCCGGAAGTGGGAGGCGGAAACCCGGAAGTGGGAGTCGGAAACCGGAAGTGAGGGGGAGAGGAGCGGGGGAGGCGGGAAAAGGCGTCCGAGGGGGTGAAACGGTTTCAAAAAGTGTGTGGGGAGGGCGGGGGAGGGGATTGGGTGGAACCCGGAAGTGGGAGGCGGAAACCCGGAAGTGGGAGGCGGAAACCGGAAGTGAGGGGGAGAGGAGCAGGGGAGGCGGGAAAAGGCGTCCGAGGGGGTGAAACGGTGTCAAAAAGTGTTTGGGGAGGGCGGGGGAGGGGATTTGTTGGAACCCGGAAGTGGGAGGCGGAAACCCGGAAGTGGGATGCCGAAACCGGAAGTGAGGGGGAGAGGAGCGGGGGAGGCGGGAAAAGGCGTCCGAGGGGGTGAAACGGTGTCAAAAAGTGTTTGGGGAGGGCGGGGGAGGGGATTGGGTGGAACCCGGAAGTGGGAGGCGGAAACCCGGAAGTGGGAGGCGGAAACCGGAAGTGAGGGGGAGAGGAGCGGGGGAGGCGGGAAAAGGCGTCCGAGGGGGTGAAACGGTGTCAAAAAGTGTTTGGGGAGGGCGGGGGAGGGGATTGGGTGGAACCCGGAAGTGGGAGGCGGAAACCCGGAAGTGGGAGGCGGAAACCGGAAGTGAGGGGGAGAGGAGCGGGGGAGGCGGGAAAAGGCGTCCGAGGGGGTGAAACGGTTTCAAAAAGTGTGTGGGGAGGGCGGGGGAGGGGATTGGGTGGAACCCGGAAGTGGGAGGCGGAAACCCGGAAGTGGGAGGCGGAAACCGGAAGTGAGGGGGAGAGGAGCGGGGGAGGCGGGAAAAGGCGCCCGAGGGGGTGAAAGGGTGTAAAAAAGTGTTTGGGGAGGGCGGGGGAGGGGATTTGTTGGAACCCGGAAGTGGGAGGCGGAAACCCGGAAGTGGGAGGCGGAAACCGGAAGTGAGGGGGAGAGGAGCGGGGGAGGCGGGAAAAGGCGCGCGAGGGGGTGAAAGGGTGTAAAAAAGTGTTTGGGGAGGGCGGGGAGGGGATTTGTTGGAACCCGGAAGTGGGAGGCGGAAACCCGGAAGTGGGAGGCGGAAACCGGAAGTGAGGGGGAGAGGAGCGGGGGAGGCGGGAAAAGGCATCCGAGGGGGTGAAACGGTGTAAAAAAGTGTTTGGGGAGGGCGGGGGAGGGGATTTGTTGGAACCCGGAAGTGGGAGTCGTAAACCCGGAAGTGGGAGGCGGAAACCGGAAGTGAGGGGGAGAGGAGCGGGGGAGGCGGGAAAAGGCGTGCGAGGGGGTGAAAGGGTGTAAAAAAGTGTTTGGGGAGGGCGGGGGAGGGGATTTGTTGGAACCCGGAAGTGGGAGGCGGAAACCCGGAAGTGGGAGGCGGAAACCGGAAGTGAGGGGGAGAGGAGCGGGGGAGGCGGGAAAAGGCGTGCGAGGGGGAGAAACGGTGTAAAAAAGTGTTTGGGGAGGGCGGGGAGGGGATTTGTTGGAACCCGGAAGTGGGAGTCGGAAACCCGGAAGTGGGAGTCGGAAACCCGGAAGTGGGAGGCGGAAACCGGAAGTGAGGGGGAGAGGAGCGGGGGAGGCGGGAAAAGGCGCCCGAGGGGGTGAAACGGCGTAAAAAAGTGTTTGGGGAGGGCGGGGAGGGGATTTGTTGGAACCCGGAAGTGGGAGTCGTAAACCCGGAAGTGGGAGGCGGAAACCGGAAGTGAGGGGGAGAGGAGCGGGGGAGGTGGGAAAAGGCGTCCGAGGGGGTGAAACGGTGTAAAAAAGTGTTTGGGGAGGGCGGGGAGGGGATTTGTTGGAACCCGGAAGTGGGAGGCGGAAACCCGGAAGTGGGAGGCGGAAACCGGAAGTGAGGGGGAGAGGAGCGGGGGAGGCGGGAAAAGGCGTGCGAGGGGGTGAAAGGGTGTAAAAAAGTGTTTGGGGAGGGCGGGGAGGGGATTTGTTGGAACCCGGAAGTGGGAGTCGGAAACCCGGAAGTGGGAGGCGGAAACCGGAAGTGAGGGGGAGAGGAGCGGGGGAGGCGGGAAAAGGCGCGCGAGGGGGTGAAAGGGTGTAAAAAAGTGTTTGGGGAGGGCGGGGAGGGGATTTGTTGGAACCCGGAAGTGGGAGGCGGAAACCCGGAAGTGGGAGGCCGAAACCGGAAGTGAGGGGGAGAGGAGCGGGGGAGGCGGGAAAAGGCGCCCGAGGGGGTGAAACGGTGTCAAAAAGTGTTTCGGGAGGGCGGGGGAGGGGATTTGTTGGAACCCGGAAGTGGGAGTCGGAAACCCGGAAGTGGCAGGCGGAAACCGGAAGTGAGGGGGAGAGGAGCGGGGGAGGCGGGAAAAGGCGCCCGAGGGGGTGAAACGGTGTAAAAAAGTGTTTGGGGAGGGCGGGGAGGGGATTTGTTGGAACCCGGAAGTGGGAGGCGGAAACCCGGAAGTGGGAGGCGGAAACCGGAAGTGAGGGGGAGAGGAGCGGGGGAGGCGGGAAAAGGCGTCCGAGGGGGTGAAACGGTGTCAAAAAGTGTTTGGGGAGGGCAGTGAGGGGATTGGGTGGAACCCGGAAGTGGGAGGCGGAAACCCGGAAGTGGGAGGCGGAAACCGGAAGTGAGGGGGAGAGGAGCGGGGGAGGCGGGAAAAGGCGCGCGAGGGGGTGAAAGGTTGTAAAAAAGTGTTTGGGGAGGGCGGGGAGGGGATTTGTTGGAACCCGGAAGTGGGAGGCGGAAACCCGGAAGTGGGAGGCGGAAACCGGAAGTGAGGGGGAGAGGAGCGGGGGAGGCGGGAAAAGGCGCGCGAGGGGGTGAAAGGGTGTAAAAAAGTGTTTGGGGAGGGCGGGGAGGGGATTTGTTGGAACCCGGAAGTGGGAGGCGGAAACCCGGAAGTGGGAGGCGGAAACCGGAAGTGAGGGGGAGAGGAGCGGGGGAGGCGGGAAAAGGCGTGCGAGGGGGTGAAAGGGTGTAAAAAAGTGTTTGGGGAGGGCAGTGAGGGGATTTGTTGGAACCCGGAAGTGGGAGGCGGAAACCCGGAAGTGGGAGGCGGAAACCGGAAGTGAGGGGGAGAGGAGCGGGGGAGGCGGGAAAAGGCGTCCGAGGGGGTGAAACGGTGTCAAAAAGTGTTTGGGGAGGGCAGTGAGGGGATTGGGTGGAACCCGGAAGTGGGAGGCGGAAACCCGGAAGTGGGAGGCCGAAACCGGAAGTGAGGGGGAGAGGAGCGGGGGAGGCGGGAAAAGGCGTCCGAGGGGGTGAAACGGTGTCAAAAAGTGTTTGGGGAGGGCGGGGGAGGGGATTTGTTGGAACCCGGAAGTGGGAGGCGGAAACCCGGAAGTGGGAGGCGGAAACCGGAAGTGAGGGGGAGAGGAGCGGGGGAGGCGGGAAAAGGCGCGCGAGGGGGTGAAAGGGTGTAAAAAAGTGTGTGGGGAGGGCGGGGAGGGGATTTGTTGGAACCCGGAAGTGGGAGGCGGAAACCCGGAAGTGGGAGGCGGAAACCGGAAGTGAGGGGGAGAGGAGCGGGGGAGGCGGGAAAAGGCGTCCGAGGGGGTGAAACGGTGTCAAAAAGTGTTTGGGGAGGGCGGGGGAGGGGATTGGGTGGAACCCGGAAGTGGGAGGCGGAAACCCGGAAGTGGGAGGCGGAAACCGGAAGTGAGGGGGAGAGGAGCGGGGGAGGCGGGAAAAGGCGTCCGAGGGGGTGAAACGGTGTCAAAAAGTGTTTGGGGAGGGCGGGGGAGGGGATTTGTTGGAACCCGGAAGTGGGAGGCGGAAACCCGGAAGTGGGAGGCCGAAACCGGAAGTGAGGGGGAGAGGAGCGGGGGAGGCGGGAAAAGGCGTCCGAGGGGGTGAAACGGTGTCAAAAAGTGTTTGGGGAGGGAGGGGGAGGGGATTTGTTGGAACCCGGAAGTGGGAGGCGGAAACCCGGAAGTGGGAGGCCGAAACCGGAAGTGAGGGGGAGAGGAGCGGGGGAGGCGGGAAAAGGCGTCCGAGGGGGTGAAACGGTGTCAAAAAGTGTTTGGGGAGGGCGGGGGAGGGGATTGGGTGGAACCCGGAAGTGGGAGGCGGAAACCCGGAAGTGGGAGGCGGAAACCGGAAGTGAGGGGGAGAGGAGCGGGGGAGGCGGGAAAAGGCGCCCGAGGGGGTGAAACGGTTTCAAAAAGTGTGTGGGGAGGGCGGGGGAGGGGATTGGGTGGAACCCGGAAGTGGGAGGCGGAAACCCGGAAGTGGGAGGCCGAAACCGGAAGTGAGGGGGAGAGGAGCGGGGGAGGCGGAAAAGGCGTCCGAGGGGGGGAAACGGTGTAAAAAAGTGTTTGGGGAGGGCGGGGGAGGGGATTTGTTGGAACCCGGAAGTGGGAGGCGGAAACCCGGAAGTGGGAGGCGGAAACCGGAAGTGAGGGGGAGAGGAGCGGGGGAGGCGGGAAAAGGCGTGCGAGGGGGTGAAACGGTGTAAAAAAGTGTTTGGGGAGGGCGGGGGAGGGGATTGGGTGGAACCCGGAAGTGGGAGGCGGAAACCCGGAAGTGGGAGTCGGAAACCGGAAGTGAGGGGGAGAGGAGCGGGGGAGGCGGGAAAAGGCGTCCGAGGGGGTGAAACGGTTTCAAAAAGTGTGTGGGGAGGGCGGGGGAGGGGATTGGGTGGAACCCGGAAGTGGGAGGCGGAAACCCGGAAGTGGGAGGCGGAAACCGGAAGTGAGGGGGAGAGGAGCAGGGGAGGCGGGAAAAGGCGTCCGAGGGGGTGAAACGGTGTCAAAAAGTGTTTGGGGAGGGCGGGGGAGGGGATTTGTTGGAACCCGGAAGTGGGAGGCGGAAACCCGGAAGTGGGATGCCGAAACCGGAAGTGAGGGGGAGAGGAGCGGGGGAGGCGGGAAAAGGCGTCCGAGGGGGTGAAACGGTGTCAAAAAGTGTTTGGGGAGGGCGGGGGAGGGGATTGGGTGGAACCCGGAAGTGGGAGTCGTAAACCCGGAAGTGGGAGGCGGAAACCGGAAGTGAGGGGGAGAGGAGCGGGGGAGGCGGGAAAAGGCGTCCGAGGGGGTGAAACGGTGTCAAAAAGTGTTTGGGGAGGGCGGGGGAGGGGATTGGGTGGAACCCGGAAGTGGGAGGCGGAAACCCGGAAGTGGGAGGCCGAAACCGGAAGTGAGGGGGAGAGGAGCGGGGGAGGCGGGAAAAGGCGTCCGAGGGGGTGAAACGGTGTAAAAAAGTGTGTGGGGAGGGCGGGGGAGGGGATTGGGTGGAACCCGGAAGTGGGAGGCGGAAACCCGGAAGTGGGAGGCCGAAACCGGAAGTGAGGGGGAGAGGAGCGGGGGAGGCGGGAAAAGGCGTCCGAGGGGGTGAAACGGTGTCAAAAAGTGTTTGGGGAGGGCGGGGGAGGGGATTTGTTGGAACCCGGAAGTGGGAGGCGGAAACCCGGAAGTGGGAGGCGGAAACCGGAAGTGAGGGGGAGAGGAGCGGGGGAGGCGGGAAAAGGCGCGCGAGGGGGTGAAAGGGTGTAAAAAAGTGTTTGGGGAGGGCGGGGAGGGGATTTGTTGGAACCCGGAAGTGGGAGGCGGAAACCCGGAAGTGGGAGGCGGAAACCGGAAGTGAGGGGGAGAGGAGCGGGGGAGGCGGGAAAAGGCGTCCGAGGGGGTGAAACGGTGTAAAAAAGTGTTTGGGGAGGGCGGGGGAGGGGATTTGTTGGAACCCGGAAGTGGGAGTCGTAAACCCGGAAGTGGGAGGCGGAAACCGGAAGTGAGGGGGAGAGGAGCGGGGGAGGCGGGAAAAGGCGTCCGAGGGGGTGAAAGGGTGTAAAAAAGTGTTTGGGGAGGGCGGGGGAGGGGATTTGTTGGAACCCGGAAGTGGGAGGCGGAAACCCGGAAGTGGCAGGCGGAAACCGGAAGTGAGGGGGAGAGGAGCGGGGGAGGCGGGAAAAGGCGTGCGAGGGGGAGAAACGGTGTAAAAAAGTGTTTGGGGAGGGCGGGGAGGGGATTTGTTGGAACCCGGAAGTGGGAGTCGGAAACCCGGAAGTGGGAGTCGGAAACCCGGAAGTGGGAGGCGGAAACCGGAAGTGAGGGGGAGAGGAGCGGGGGAGGCGGGAAAAGGCGCCCGAGGGGGTGAAACGGCGTAAAAAAGTGTTTGGGGAGGGCGGGGAGGGGATTTGTTGGAACCCGGAAGTGGGAGTCGTAAACCCGGAAGTGGGAGGCGGAAACCGGAAGTGAGGGGGAGAGGAGCGGGGGAGGCGGGAAAAGGCGTCCGAGGGGGTGAAACGGTGTCAAAAAGTGTTTGGGGAGGGCGGGGGAGGGGATTGGGTGGAACCCGGAAGTGGGAGGCGGAAACCCGGAAGTGGGAGTCGGAAACCGGAAGTGAGGGGGAGAGGAGCGGGGGAGGCGGGAAAAGGCGTCCGAGGGGGTGAAACGGTTTCAAAAAGTGTGTGGGGAGGGCGGGGGAGGGGATTGGGTGGAACCCGGAAGTGGGAGGCGGAAACCCGGAAGTGGGAGGCGGAAACCGGAAGTGAGGGGGAGAGGAGCAGGGGAGGCGGGAAAAGGCGTCCGAGGGGGTGAAACGGTGTCAAAAAGTGTTTGGGGAGGGCGGGGGAGGGGATTTGTTGGAACCCGGAAGTGGGAGGCGGAAACCCGGAAGTGGGATGCCGAAACCGGAAGTGAGGGGGAGAGGAGCGGGGGAGGCGGGAAAAGGCGTCCGAGGGGGTGAAACGGTGTCAAAAAGTGTTTGGGGAGGGCGGGGGAGGGGATTGGGTGGAACCCGGAAGTGGGAGTCGTAAACCCGGAAGTGGGAGGCGGAAACCGGAAGTGAGGGGGAGAGGAGCGGGGGAGGCGGGAAAAGGCGTCCGAGGGGGTGAAACGGTGTCAAAAAGTGTTTGGGGAGGGCGGGGGAGGGGATTGGGTGGAACCCGGAAGTGGGAGGCGGAAACCCGGAAGTGGGAGGCGGAAACCGGAAGTGAGGGGGAGAGGAGCGGGGGAGGCGGGAAAAGGCGTCCGAGGGGGTGAAACGGTGTCAAAAAGTGTTTGGGGAGGGCGGGGGAGGGGATTGGGTGGAACCCGGAAGTGGGAGGCGGAAACCCGGAAGTGGGAGGCGGAAACCGGAAGTGAGGGGGAGAGGAGCGGGGGAGGCGGGAAAAGGCGTCCGAGGGGGTGAAACGGTGTCAAAAAGTGTGTGGGGAGGGCGGGGGAGGGGATTGGGTGGAACCCGGAAGTGGGAGGCGGAAACCCGGAAGTGGGAGGCGGAAACCGGAAGTGAGGGGGAGAGGAGCGGGGGAGGCGGGAAAAGGCGCCCGAGGGGGTGAAAGGGTGTAAAAAAGTGTTTGGGGAGGGCGGGGGAGGGGATTTGTTGGAACCCGGAAGTGGGAGGCGGAAACCCGGAAGTGGGAGGCGGAAACCGGAAGTGAGGGGGAGAGGAGCGGGGGAGGCGGGAAAAGGCGCGCGAGGGGGTGAAAGGGTGTAAAAAAGTGTTTGGGGAGGGCGGGGAGGGGATTTGTTGGAACCCGGAAGTGGGAGGCGGAAACCCGGAAGTGGGAGGCGGAAACCGGAAGTGAGGGGGAGAGGAGCGGGGGAGGCGGGAAAAGGCATCCGAGGGGGTGAAACGGTGTAAAAAAGTGTTTGGGGAGGGCGGGGGAGGGGATTTGTTGGAACCCGGAAGTGGGAGTCGGAAACCCGGAAGTGGGAGTCGGAAACCCGGAAGTGGGAGGCGGAAACCGGAAGTGAGGGGGAGAGGAGCGGGGGAGGCGGGAAAAGGCGCCCGAGGGGGTGAAACGGCGTAAAAAAGTGTTTGGGGAGGGCGGGGAGGGGATTTGTTGGAACCCGGAAGTGGGAGTCGTAAACCCGGAAGTGGGAGGCGGAAACCGGAAGTGAGGGGGAGAGGAGCGGGGGAGGCGGGAAAAGGCGTCCGAGGGGGTGAAACGGTGTAAAAAAGTGTTTGGGGAGGGCGGGGAGGGGATTTGTTGGAACCCGGAAGTGGGAGGCGGAAACCCGGAAGTGGGAGGCGGAAACCGGAAGTGAGGGGGAGAGGAGCGGGGGAGGCGGGAAAAGGCGTGCGAGGGGGTGAAAGGGTGTAAAAAAGTGTTTGGGGAGGGCAGTGAGGGGATTTGTTGGAACCCGGAAGTGGGAGTCGGAAACCCGGAAGTGGGAGGCGGAAACCGGAAGTGAGGGGGAGAGGAGCGGGGGAGGCGGGAAAAGGCGCGCGAGGGGGTGAAAGGGTGTAAAAAAGTGTTTGGGGAGGGCGGGGAGGGGATTTGTTGGAACCCGGAAGTGGGAGGCGGAAACCCGGAAGTGGGAGGCCGAAACCGGAAGTGAGGGGGAGAGGAGCGGGGGAGGCGGGAAAAGGCGCCCGAGGGGGTGAAACGGTGTCAAAAAGTGTTTCGGGAGGGCGGGGGAGGGGATTTGTTGGAACCCGGAAGTGGGAGTCGGAAACCCGGAAGTGGCAGGCGGAAACCGGAAGTGAGGGGGAGAGGAGCGGGGGAGGCGGGAAAAGGCGCCCGAGGGGGTGAAACGGTGTAAAAAAGTGTTTGGGGAGGGCGGGGAGGGGATTTGTTGGAACCCGGAAGTGGGAGGCGGAAACCCGGAAGTGGGAGGCGGAAACCGGAAGTGAGGGGGAGAGGAGCGGGGGAGGCGGGAAAAGGCGTCCGAGGGGGTGAAACGGTGTCAAAAAGTGTTTGGGGAGGGCAGTGAGGGGATTGGGTGGAACCCGGAAGTGGGAGGCGGAAACCCGGAAGTGGGAGGCGGAAACCGGAAGTGAGGGGGAGAGGAGCGGGGGAGGCGGGAAAAGGCGCGCGAGGGGGTGAAAGGTTGTAAAAAAGTGTTTGGGGAGGGCGGGGAGGGGATTTGTTGGAACCCGGAAGTGGGAGGCGGAAACCCGGAAGTGGGAGGCGGAAACCGGAAGTGAGGGGGAGAGGAGCGGGGGAGGCGGGAAAAGGCGCGCGAGGGGGTGAAAGGGTGTAAAAAAGTGTTTGGGGAGGGCGGGGAGGGGATTTGTTGGAACCCGGAAGTGGGAGGCGGAAACCCGGAAGTGGGAGGCGGAAACCGGAAGTGAGGGGGAGAGGAGCGGGGGAGGCGGGAAAAGGCGTGCGAGGGGGTGAAAGGGTGTAAAAAAGTGTTTGGGGAGGGCGGGGAGGGGATTTGTTGGAACCCGGAAGTGGGAGGCGGAAACCCGGAAGTGGGAGGCGGAAACCGGAAGTGAGGGGGAGAGGAGCGGGGGAGGCGGGAAAAGGCGTCCGAGGGGGTGAAACGGTGTCAAAAAGTGTTTGGGGAGGGCAGTGAGGGGATTGGGTGGAACCCGGAAGTGGGAGGCGGAAACCCGGAAGTGGGAGGCCGAAACCGGAAGTGAGGGGGAGAGGAGCGGGGGAGGCGGGAAAAGGCGTCCGAGGGGGTGAAACGGTGTCAAAAAGTGTTTGGGGAGGGCGGGGGAGGGGATTTGTTGGAACCCGGAAGTGGGAGGCGGAAACCCGGAAGTGGGAGGCGGAAACCGGAAGTGAGGGGGAGAGGAGCGGGGGAGGCGGGAAAAGGCGCGCGAGGGGGTGAAAGGGTGTAAAAAAGTGTGTGGGGAGGGCGGGGAGGGGATTTGTTGGAACCCGGAAGTGGGAGGCGGAAACCCGGAAGTGGGAGGCGGAAACCGGAAGTGAGGGGGAGAGGAGCGGGGGAGGCGGGAAAAGGCGTCCGAGGGGGTGAAACGGTGTCAAAAAGTGTTTGGGGAGGGCGGGGGAGGGGATTGGGTGGAACCCGGAAGTGGGAGGCGGAAACCCGGAAGTGGGAGGCGGAAACCGGAAGTGAGGGGGAGAGGAGCGGGGGAGGCGGGAAAAGGCGTCCGAGGGGGTGAAACGGTGTCAAAAAGTGTTTGGGGAGGGCGGGGGAGGGGATTTGTTGGAACCCGGAAGTGGGAGGCGGAAACCCGGAAGTGGGAGGCCGAAACCGGAAGTGAGGGGGAGAGGAGCGGGGGAGGCGGGAAAAGGCGTCCGAGGGGGTGAAACGGTGTCAAAAAGTGTTTGGGGAGGGCGGGGGAGGGGATTGGGTGGAACCCGGAAGTGGGAGGCGGAAACCCGGAAGTGGGAGGCCGAAACCGGAAGTGAGGGGGAGAGGAGCGGGGGAGGCGGGAAAAGGCGTCCGAGGGGGTGAAACGGTGTCAAAAAGTGTTTGGGGAGGGCGGGGGAGGGGATTGGGTGGAACCCGGAAGTGGGAGGCGGAAACCCGGAAGTGGGAGGCGGAAACCGGAAGTGAGGGGGAGAGGAGCGGGGGAGGCGGGAAAAGGCGCCCGAGGGGGTGAAACGGTTTCAAAAAGTGTGTGGGGAGGGCGGGGGAGGGGATTGGGTGGAACCCGGAAGTGGGAGGCGGAAACCCGGAAGTGGGAGGCCGAAACCGGAAGTGAGGGGGAGAGGAGCGGGGGAGGCGGAAAAGGCGTCCGAGGGGGGGAAACGGTGTAAAAAAGTGTTTGGGGAGGGCGGGGGAGGGGATTTGTTGGAACCCGGAAGTGGGAGGCGGAAACCCGGAAGTGGGAGGCGGAAACCGGAAGTGAGGGGGAGAGGAGCGGGGGAGGCGGGAAAAGGCGTGCGAGGGGGTGAAACGGTGTAAAAAAGTGTTTGGGGAGGGCGGGGGAGGGGATTGGGTGGAACCCGGAAGTGGGAGGCGGAAACCCGGAAGTGGGAGTCGGAAACCGGAAGTGAGGGGGAGAGGAGCGGGGGAGGCGGGAAAAGGCGTCCGAGGGGGTGAAACGGTTTCAAAAAGTGTGTGGGGAGGGCGGGGGAGGGGATTGGGTGGAACCCGGAAGTGGGAGGCGGAAACCCGGAAGTGGGAGGCGGAAACCGGAAGTGAGGGGGAGAGGAGCAGGGGAGGCGGGAAAAGGCGTCCGAGGGGGTGAAACGGTGTCAAAAAGTGTTTGGGGAGGGCGGGGGAGGGGATTTGTTGGAACCCGGAAGTGGGAGGCGGAAACCCGGAAGTGGGATGCCGAAACCGGAAGTGAGGGGGAGAGGAGCGGGGGAGGCGGGAAAAGGCGTCCGAGGGGGTGAAACGGTGTCAAAAAGTGTTTGGGGAGGGCGGGGGAGGGGATTGGGTGGAACCCGGAAGTGGGAGTCGTAAACCCGGAAGTGGGAGGCGGAAACCGGAAGTGAGGGGGAGAGGAGCGGGGGAGGCGGGAAAAGGCGTCCGAGGGGGTGAAACGGTGTCAAAAAGTGTTTGGGGAGGGCGGGGGAGGGGATTGGGTGGAACCCGGAAGTGGGAGGCGGAAACCCGGAAGTGGGAGGCCGAAACCGGAAGTGAGGGGGAGAGGAGCGGGGGAGGCGGGAAAAGGCGTCCGAGGGGGTGAAACGGTGTAAAAAAGTGTGTGGGGAGGGCGGGGGAGGGGATTGGGTGGAACCCGGAAGTGGGAGGCGGAAACCCGGAAGTGGGAGGCCGAAACCGGAAGTGAGGGGGAGAGGAGCGGGGGAGGCGGGAAAAGGCGTCCGAGGGGGTGAAACGGTGTCAAAAAGTGTTTGGGGAGGGCGGGGGAGGGGATTTGTTGGAACCCGGAAGTGGGAGGCGGAAACCCGGAAGTGGGAGGCGGAAACCGGAAGTGAGGGGGAGAGGAGCGGGGGAGGCGGGAAAAGGCGCGCGAGGGGGTGAAAGGGTGTAAAAAAGTGTTTGGGGAGGGCGGGGAGGGGATTTGTTGGAACCCGGAAGTGGGAGGCGGAAACCCGGAAGTGGGAGGCGGAAACCGGAAGTGAGGGGGAGAGGAGCGGGGGAGGCGGGAAAAGGCGTCCGAGGGGGTGAAACGGTGTAAAAAAGTGTTTGGGGAGGGCGGGGGAGGGGATTTGTTGGAACCCGGAAGTGGGAGTCGTAAACCCGGAAGTGGGAGGCGGAAACCGGAAGTGAGGGGGAGAGGAGCGGGGGAGGCGGGAAAAGGCGTCCGAGGGGGTGAAAGGGTGTAAAAAAGTGTTTGGGGAGGGCGGGGGAGGGGATTTGTTGGAACCCGGAAGTGGGAGGCGGAAACCCGGAAGTGGCAGGCGGAAACCGGAAGTGAGGGGGAGAGGAGCGGGGGAGGCGGGAAAAGGCGTGCGAGGGGGAGAAACGGTGTAAAAAAGTGTTTGGGGAGGGCGGGGAGGGGATTTGTTGGAACCCGGAAGTGGGAGTCGGAAACCCGGAAGTGGGAGTCGGAAACCCGGAAGTGGGAGGCGGAAACCGGAAGTGAGGGGGAGAGGAGCGGGGGAGGCGGGAAAAGGCGCCCGAGGGGGTGAAACGGCGTAAAAAAGTGTTTGGGGAGGGCGGGGAGGGGATTTGTTGGAACCCGGAAGTGGGAGTCGTAAACCCGGAAGTGGGAGGCGGAAACCGGAAGTGAGGGGGAGAGGAGCGGGGGAGGCGGGAAAAGGCGTCCGAGGGGGTGAAACGGTGTAAAAAAGTGTTTGGGGAGGGCGGGGGAGGGGATTGGGTGGAACCCGGAAGTGGGAGGCGGAAACCCGGAAGTGGGAGGCGGAAACCGGAAGTGAGGGGGAGAGGAGCGGGGGAGGCGGGAAAAGGCGTCCGAGGGGGTGAAACGGTTTCAAAAAGTGTGTGGGGAGGGCGGGGGAGGGGATTGGGTGGAACCCGGAAGTGGGAGGCGGAAACCCGGAAGTGGGAGGCGGAAACCGGAAGTGAGGGGGAGAGGAGCAGGGGAGGCGGGAAAAGGCGTCCGAGGGGGTGAAACGGTGTCAAAAAGTGTTTGGGGAGGGCGGGGGAGGGGATTTGTTGGAACCCGGAAGTGGGAGGCGGAAACCCGGAAGTGGGATGCCGAAACCGGAAGTGAGGGGGAGAGGAGCGGGGGAGGCGGGAAAAGGCGTCCGAGGGGGTGAAACGGTGTCAAAAAGTGTTTGGGGAGGGCGGGGGAGGGGATTGGGTGGAACCCGGAAGTGGGAGTCGTAAACCCGGAAGTGGGAGGCGGAAACCGGAAGTGAGGGGGAGAGGAGCGGGGGAGGCGGGAAAAGGCGTCCGAGGGGGTGAAACGGTGTCAAAAAGTGTTTGGGGAGGGCGGGGGAGGGGATTGGGTGGAACCCGGAAGTGGGAGGCGGAAACCCGGAAGTGGGAGGCGGAAACCGGAAGTGAGGGGGAGAGGAGCGGGGGAGGCGGGAAAAGGCGTCCGAGGGGGTGAAACGGTGTCAAAAAGTGTTTGGGGAGGGCGGGGGAGGGGATTGGGTGGAACCCGGAAGTGGGAGGCGGAAACCCGGAAGTGGGAGGCCGAAACCGGAAGTGAGGGGGAGAGGAGCGGGGGAGGCGGGAAAAGGCGTCCGAGGGGGTGAAACGGTGTCAAAAAGTGTTTGGGGAGGGCGGGGGAGGGGATTTGTTGGAACCCGGAAGTGGGAGGCGGAAACCCGGAAGTGGGAGGCGGAAACCGGAAGTGAGGGGGAGAGGAGCGGGGGAGGCGGGAAAAGGCGCGCGAGGGGGTGAAAGGGTGTAAAAAAGTGTTTGGGGAGGGCGGGGAGGGGATTTGTTGGAACCCGGAAGTGGGAGGCGGAAACCCGGAAGTGGGAGGCGGAAACCGGAAGTGAGGGGGAGAGGAGCGGGGGAGGCGGGAAAAGGCGTCCGAGGGGGTGAAACGGTGTAAAAAAGTGTTTGGGGAGGGCGGGGGAGGGGATTTGTTGGAACCCGGAAGTGGGAGTCGTAAACCCGGAAGTGGGAGGCGGAAACCGGAAGTGAGGGGGAGAGGAGCGGGGGAGGCGGGAAAAGGCGTCCGAGGGGGTGAAAGGGTGTAAAAAAGTGTTTGGGGAGGGCGGGGGAGGGGATTTGTTGGAACCCGGAAGTGGGAGGCGGAAACCCGGAAGTGGCAGGCGGAAACCGGAAGTGAGGGGGAGAGGAGCGGGGGAGGCGGGAAAAGGCGTCCGAGGGGGTGAAACGGTGTAAAAAAGTGTTTGGGGAGGGCGGGGAGGGGATTTGTTGGAACCCGGAAGTGGGAGTCGGAAACCCGGAAGTGGGAGTCGGAAACCCGGAAGTGGGAGGCGGAAACCGGAAGTGAGGGGGAGAGGAGCGGGGGAGGCGGGAAAAGGCGCCCGAGGGGGTGAAACGGCGTAAAAAAGTGTTTGGGGAGGGCGGGGAGGGGATTTGTTGGAACCCGGAAGTGGGAGTCGTAAACCCGGAAGTGGGAGGCGGAAACCGGAAGTGAGGGGGAGAGGAGCGGGGGAGGCGGGAAAAGGCGTCCGAGGGGGTGAAACGGTGTCAAAAAGTGTTTGGGGAGGGCGGGGGAGGGGATTGGGTGGAACCCGGAAGTGGGAGGCGGAAACCCGGAAGTGGGAGTCGGAAACCGGAAGTGAGGGGGAGAGGAGCGGGGGAGGCGGGAAAAGGCGTCCGAGGGGGTGAAACGGTTTCAAAAAGTGTGTGGGGAGGGCGGGGGAGGGGATTGGGTGGAACCCGGAAGTGGGAGGCGGAAACCCGGAAGTGGGAGGCGGAAACCGGAAGTGAGGGGGAGAGGAGCAGGGGAGGCGGGAAAAGGCGTCCGAGGGGGTGAAACGGTGTCAAAAAGTGTTTGGGGAGGGCGGGGGAGGGGATTTGTTGGAACCCGGAAGTGGGAGGCGGAAACCCGGAAGTGGGATGCCGAAACCGGAAGTGAGGGGGAGAGGAGCGGGGGAGGCGGGAAAAGGCGTCCGAGGGGGTGAAACGGTGTCAAAAAGTGTTTGGGGAGGGCGGGGGAGGGGATTGGGTGGAACCCGGAAGTGGGAGTCGTAAACCCGGAAGTGGGAGGCGGAAACCGGAAGTGAGGGGGAGAGGAGCGGGGGAGGCGGGAAAAGGCGTCCGAGGGGGTGAAACGGTGTCAAAAAGTGTTTGGGGAGGGCGGGGGAGGGGATTGGGTGGAACCCGGAAGTGGGAGGCGGAAACCCGGAAGTGGGAGGCGGAAACCGGAAGTGAGGGGGAGAGGAGCGGGGGAGGCGGGAAAAGGCGTCCGAGGGGGTGAAACGGTGTCAAAAAGTGTTTGGGGAGGGCGGGGGAGGGGATTGGGTGGAACCCGGAAGTGGGAGGCGGAAACCCGGAAGTGGGAGGCGGAAACCGGAAGTGAGGGGGAGAGGAGCGGGGGAGGCGGGAAAAGGCGTCCGAGGGGGTGAAACGGTGTCAAAAAGTGTGTGGGGAGGGCGGGGGAGGGGATTGGGTGGAACCCGGAAGTGGGAGGCGGAAACCCGGAAGTGGGAGGCGGAAACCGGAAGTGAGGGGGAGAGGAGCGGGGGAGGCGGGAAAAGGCGCCCGAGGGGGTGAAAGGGTGTAAAAAAGTGTTTGGGGAGGGCGGGGGAGGGGATTTGTTGGAACCCGGAAGTGGGAGGCGGAAACCCGGAAGTGGGAGGCGGAAACCGGAAGTGAGGGGGAGAGGAGCGGGGGAGGCGGGAAAAGGCGCGCGAGGGGGTGAAAGGGTGTAAAAAAGTGTTTGGGGAGGGCGGGGAGGGGATTTGTTGGAACCCGGAAGTGGGAGGCGGAAACCCGGAAGTGGGAGGCGGAAACCGGAAGTGAGGGGGAGAGGAGCGGGGGAGGCGGGAAAAGGCATCCGAGGGGGTGAAACGGTGTAAAAAAGTGTTTGGGGAGGGCGGGGGAGGGGATTTGTTGGAACCCGGAAGTGGGAGTCGGAAACCCGGAAGTGGGAGTCGGAAACCCGGAAGTGGGAGGCGGAAACCGGAAGTGAGGGGGAGAGGAGCGGGGGAGGCGGGAAAAGGCGCCCGAGGGGGTGAAACGGCGTAAAAAAGTGTTTGGGGAGGGCGGGGAGGGGATTTGTTGGAACCCGGAAGTGGGAGTCGTAAACCCGGAAGTGGGAGGCGGAAACCGGAAGTGAGGGGGAGAGGAGCGGGGGAGGTGGGAAAAGGCGTCCGAGGGGGTGAAAGGGTGTAAAAAAGTGTTTGGGGAGGGCGGGGAGGGGATTTGTTGGAACCCGGAAGTGGGAGGCGGAAACCCGGAAGTGGGAGGCGGAAACCGGAAGTGAGGGGGAGAGGAGCGGGGGAGGCGGGAAAAGGCGTGCGAGGGGGTGAAAGGGTGTAAAAAAGTGTTTGGGGAGGGCAGTGAGGGGATTTGTTGGAACCCGGAAGTGGGAGTCGGAAACCCGGAAGTGGGAGGCGGAAACCGGAAGTGAGGGGGAGAGGAGCGGGGGAGGCGGGAAAAGGCGCGCGAGGGGGTGAAAGGGTGTAAAAAAGTGTTTGGGGAGGGCGGGGAGGGGATTTGTTGGAACCCGGAAGTGGGAGGCGGAAACCCGGAAGTGGGAGGCCGAAACCGGAAGTGAGGGGGAGAGGAGCGGGGGAGGCGGGAAAAGGCGCCCGAGGGGGGGAAACGGTGTCAAAAAGTGTTTCGGGAGGGCGGGGGAGGGGATTTGTTGGAACCCGGAAGTGGGAGTCGGAAACCCGGAAGTGGCAGGCGGAAACCGGAAGTGAGGGGGAGAGGAGCGGGGGAGGCGGGAAAAGGCGCCCGAGGGGGTGAAACGGTGTAAAAAAGTGTTTGGGGAGGGCGGGGAGGGGATTTGTTGGAACCCGGAAGTGGGAGGCGGAAACCCGGAAGTGGGAGGCGGAAACCGGAAGTGAGGGGGAGAGGAGCGGGGGAGGCGGGAAAAGGCGTCCGAGGGGGTGAAACGGTGTCAAAAAGTGTTTGGGGAGGGCAGTGAGGGGATTGGGTGGAACCCGGAAGTGGGAGGCGGAAACCCGGAAGTGGGAGGCGGAAACCGGAAGTGAGGGGGAGAGGAGCGGGGGAGGCGGGAAAAGGCGCGCGAGGGGGTGAAAGGTTGTAAAAAAGTGTTTGGGGAGGGCGGGGAGGGGATTTGTTGGAACCCGGAAGTGGGAGGCGGAAACCCGGAAGTGGGAGGCGGAAACCGGAAGTGAGGGGGAGAGGAGCGGGGGAGGCGGGAAAAGGCGCGCGAGGGGGTGAAAGGGTGTAAAAAAGTGTTTGGGGAGGGCGGGGAGGGGATTTGTTGGAACCCGGAAGTGGGAGGCGGAAACCCGGAAGTGGGAGGCGGAAACCGGAAGTGAGGGGGAGAGGAGCGGGGGAGGCGGGAAAAGGCGTGCGAGGGGGTGAAAGGGTGTAAAAAAGTGTTTGGGGAGGGCAGTGAGGGGATTTGTTGGAACCCGGAAGTGGGAGGCGGAAACCCGGAAGTGGGAGGCGGAAACCGGAAGTGAGGGGGAGAGGAGCGGGGGAGGCGGGAAAAGGCGTCCGAGGGGGTGAAACGGTGTCAAAAAGTGTTTGGGGAGGGCAGTGAGGGGATTGGGTGGAACCCGGAAGTGGGAGGCGGAAACCCGGAAGTGGGAGGCCGAAACCGGAAGTGAGGGGGAGAGGAGCGGGGGAGGCGGGAAAAGGCGTCCGAGGGGGTGAAACGGTGTCAAAAAGTGTTTGGGGAGGGCGGGGGAGGGGATTTGTTGGAACCCGGAAGTGGGAGGCGGAAACCCGGAAGTGGGAGGCGGAAACCGGAAGTGAGGGGGAGAGGAGCGGGGGAGGCGGGAAAAGGCGCGCGAGGGGGTGAAAGGGTGTAAAAAAGTGTGTGGGGAGGGCGGGGAGGGGATTTGTTGGAACCCGGAAGTGGGAGGCGGAAACCCGGAAGTGGGAGGCGGAAACCGGAAGTGAGGGGGAGAGGAGCGGGGGAGGCGGGAAAAGGCGTCCGAGGGGGTGAAACGGTGTCAAAAAGTGTTTGGGGAGGGCGGGGGAGGGGATTGGGTGGAACCCGGAAGTGGGAGGCGGAAACCCGGAAGTGGGAGGCGGAAACCGGAAGTGAGGGGGAGAGGAGCGGGGGAGGCGGGAAAAGGCGTCCGAGGGGGTGAAACGGTGTCAAAAAGTGTTTGGGGAGGGCGGGGGAGGGGATTTGTTGGAACCCGGAAGTGGGAGGCGGAAACCCGGAAGTGGGAGGCCGAAACCGGAAGTGAGGGGGAGAGGAGCGGGGGAGGCGGGAAAAGGCGTCCGAGGGGGTGAAACGGTGTCAAAAAGTGTTTGGGGAGGGAGGGGGAGGGGATTTGTTGGAACCCGGAAGTGGGAGGCGGAAACCCGGAAGTGGGAGGCCGAAACCGGAAGTGAGGGGGAGAGGAGCGGGGGAGGCGGGAAAAGGCGTCCGAGGGGGTGAAACGGTGTCAAAAAGTGTTTGGGGAGGGCGGGGGAGGGGATTGGGTGGAACCCGGAAGTGGGAGGCGGAAACCCGGAAGTGGGAGTCGGAAACCGGAAGTGAGGGGGAGAGGAGCGGGGGAGGCGGGAAAAGGCGTCCGAGGGGGTGAAACGGTTTCAAAAAGTGTGTGGGGAGGGCGGGGGAGGGGATTGGGTGGAACCCGGAAGTGGGAGGCGGAAACCCGGAAGTGGGAGGCGGAAACCGGAAGTGAGGGGGAGAGGAGCGGGGGAGGCGGGAAAAGGCGTCCGAGGGGGTGAAACGGTGTCAAAAAGTGTGTGGGGAGGGCGGGGGAGGGGATTTGTTGGAACCCGGAAGTGGGAGGCGGAAACCCGGAAGTGGGATGCCGAAACCGGAAGTGAGGGGGAGAGGAGCGGGGGAGGCGGGAAAAGGCGTCCGAGGGGGTGAAACGGTGTCAAAAAGTGTTTGGGGAGGGCGGGGGAGGGGATTGGGTGGAACCCGGAAGTGGGAGTCGTAAACCCGGAAGTGGGAGGCGGAAACCGGAAGTGAGGGGGAGAGGAGCGGGGGAGGCGGGAAAAGGCGTCCGAGGGGGTGAAACGGTGTCAAAAAGTGTTTGGGGAGGGCGGGGGAGGGGATTGGGTGGAACCCGGAAGTGGGAGGCGGAAACCCGGAAGTGGGAGGCCGAAACCGGAAGTGAGGGGGAGAGGAGCGGGGGAGGCGGGAAAAGGCGTCCGAGGGGGTGAAACGGTGTAAAAAAGTGTGTGGGGAGGGCGGGGGAGGGGATTGGGTGGAACCCGGAAGTGGGAGGCGGAAACCCGGAAGTGGGAGTCGGAAACCGGAAGTGAGGGGGAGAGGAGCGGGGGAGGCGGGAAAAGGCGTCCGAGGGGGTGAAACGGTTTCAAAAAGTGTGTGGGGAGGGCGGGGGAGGGGATTGGGTGGAACCCGGAAGTGGGAGGCGGAAACCCGGAAGTGGGAGGCGGAAACCGGAAGTGAGGGGGAGAGGAGCAGGGGAGGCGGGAAAAGGCGTCCGAGGGGGTGAAACGGTGTCAAAAAGTGTTTGGGGAGGGCGGGGGAGGGGATTTGTTGGAACCCGGAAGTGGGAGGCGGAAACCCGGAAGTGGGATGCCGAAACCGGAAGTGAGGGGGAGAGGAGCGGGGGAGGCGGGAAAAGGCGTCCGAGGGGGTGAAACGGTGTCAAAAAGTGTTTGGGGAGGGCGGGGGAGGGGATTGGGTGGAACCCGGAAGTGGGAGTCGTAAACCCGGAAGTGGGAGGCGGAAACCGGAAGTGAGGGGGAGAGGAGCGGGGGAGGCGGGAAAAGGCGTCCGAGGGGGTGAAACGGTGTCAAAAAGTGTTTGGGGAGGGCGGGGGAGGGGATTGGGTGGAACCCGGAAGTGGGAGGCGGAAACCCGGAAGTGGGAGGCGGAAACCGGAAGTGAGGGGGAGAGGAGCGGGGGAGGCGGGAAAAGGCGTCCGAGGGGGTGAAACGGTGTAAAAAAGTGTGTGGGGAGGGCGGGGGAGGGGATTGGGTGGAACCCGGAAGTGGGAGGCGGAAACCCGGAAGTGGGAGGCCGAAACCGGAAGTGAGGGGGAGAGGAGCGGGGGAGGCGGGAAAAGGCGTCCGAGGGGGTGAAACGGTGTCAAAAAGTGTTTGGGGAGGGCGGGGGAGGGGATTTGTTGGAACCCGGAAGTGGGAGGCGGAAACCCGGAA
This sequence comes from Struthio camelus, assembly GCF_040807025.1. Taxonomy (NCBI): domain Eukaryota; kingdom Metazoa; phylum Chordata; class Aves; order Struthioniformes; family Struthionidae; genus Struthio; species Struthio camelus. The sequence continues at coordinate 47,387,107 of NC_090947.1, read as the reverse complement.
GTGGGAGGCGGAAACCGGAAGTGAGGGGGAGAGGAGCGGGGGAGGCGGGAAAAGGCGCGCGAGGGGGTGAAAGGGTGTAAAAAAGTGTTTGGGGAGGGCGGGGAGGGGATTTGTTGGAACCCGGAAGTGGGAGGCGGAAACCCGGAAGTGGGAGGCGGAAACCGGAAGTGAGGGGGAGAGGAGCGGGGGAGGCGGGAAAAGGCGTCCGAGGGGGTGAAACGGTGTAAAAAAGTGTTTGGGGAGGGCGGGGGAGGGGATTTGTTGGAACCCGGAAGTGGGAGTCGTAAACCCGGAAGTGGGAGGCGGAAACCGGAAGTGAGGGGGAGAGGAGCGGGGGAGGCGGGAAAAGGCGTCCGAGGGGGTGAAAGGGTGTAAAAAAGTGTTTGGGGAGGGCGGGGGAGGGGATTTGTTGGAACCCGGAAGTGGGAGGCGGAAACCCGGAAGTGGCAGGCGGAAACCGGAAGTGAGGGGGAGAGGAGCGGGGGAGGCGGGAAAAGGCGTGCGAGGGGGAGAAACGGTGTAAAAAAGTGTTTGGGGAGGGCGGGGAGGGGATTTGTTGGAACCCGGAAGTGGGAGTCGGAAACCCGGAAGTGGGAGTCGGAAACCCGGAAGTGGGAGGCGGAAACCGGAAGTGAGGGGGAGAGGAGCGGGGGAGGCGGGAAAAGGCGCCCGAGGGGGTGAAACGGCGTAAAAAAGTGTTTGGGGAGGGCGGGGAGGGGATTTGTTGGAACCCGGAAGTGGGAGTCGTAAACCCGGAAGTGGGAGGCGGAAACCGGAAGTGAGGGGGAGAGGAGCGGGGGAGGCGGGAAAAGGCGTCCGAGGGGGTGAAACGGTGTCAAAAAGTGTTTGGGGAGGGCGGGGGAGGGGATTTGTTGGAACCCGGAAGTGGGAGGCGGAAACCCGGAAGTGGGAGGCGGAAACCGGAAGTGAGGGGGAGAGGAGCGGGGGAGGCGGGAAAAGGCGCGCGAGGGGGTGAAAGGGTGTCAAAAAGTGTTTGGGGAGGGCGGGGAGGGGATTTGTTGGAACCCGGAAGTGGGAGGCGGAAACCCGGAAGTGGGAGGCGGAAACCGGAAGTGAGGGGGAGAGGAGCGGGGGAGGCGGGAAAAGGCGTCCGAGGGGGTGAAAGGGTGTAAAAAAGTGTTTGGGGAGGGCAGTGAGGGGATTTGTTGGAACCCGGAAGTGGGAGGCGGAAACCCGGAAGTGGGAGGCGGAAACCGGAAGTGAGGGGGAGAGGAGCGGGGGAGGCGGGAAAAGGCGTCCGAGGGGGTGAAACGGTGTCAAAAAGTGTTTGGGGAGGGCAGTGAGGGGATTGGGTGGAACCCGGAAGTGGGAGGCGGAAACCCGGAAGTGGGAGGCGGAAACCGGAAGTGAGGGGGAGAGGAGCGGGGGAGGCGGGAAAAGGCGTCCGAGGGGGTGAAACGGTGTCAAAAAGTGTTTGGGGAGGGCGGGGGAGGGGATTTGTTGGAACCCGGAAGTGGGAGGCGGAAACCCGGAAGTGGGAGGCGGAAACCGGAAGTGAGGGGGAGAGGAGCGGGGGAGGCGGGAAAAGGCGCGCGAGGGGGTGAAAGGGTGTAAAAAAGTGTGTGGGGAGGGCGGGGAGGGGATTTGTTGGAACCCGGAAGTGGGAGGCGGAAACCCGGAAGTGGGAGGCGGAAACCGGAAGTGAGGGGGAGAGGAGCGGGGGAGGCGGGAAAAGGCGTCCGAGGGGGTGAAACGGTGTCAAAAAGTGTTTGGGGAGGGCGGGGGAGGGGATTGGGTGGAACCCGGAAGTGGGAGGCGGAAACCCGGAAGTGGGAGGCGGAAACCGGAAGTGAGGGGGAGAGGAGCGGGGGAGGCGGGAAAAGGCGTCCGAGGGGGTGAAACGGTGTCAAAAAGTGTTTGGGGAGGGCGGGGGAGGGGATTTGTTGGAACCCGGAAGTGGGAGGCGGAAACCCGGAAGTGGGAGGCCGAAACCGGAAGTGAGGGGGAGAGGAGCGGGGGAGGCGGGAAAAGGCGTCCGAGGGGGTGAAACGGTGTCAAAAAGTGTTTGGGGAGGGCGGGGGAGGGGATTTGTTGGAACCCGGAAGTGGGAGGCGGAAACCCGGAAGTGGGAGGCCGAAACCGGAAGTGAGGGGGAGAGGAGCGGGGGAGGCGGGAAAAGGCGTCCGAGGGGGTGAAACGGTGTCAAAAAGTGTTTGGGGAGGGCGGGGGAGGGGATTGGGTGGAACCCGGAAGTGGGAGGCGGAAACCCGGAAGTGGGAGGCGGAAACCGGAAGTGAGGGGGAGAGGAGCGGGGGAGGCGGGAAAAGGCGCCCGAGGGGGTGAAACGGTTTCAAAAAGTGTGTGGGGAGGGCGGGGGAGGGGATTGGGTGGAACCCGGAAGTGGGAGGCGGAAACCCGGAAGTGGGAGGCCGAAACCGGAAGTGAGGGGGAGAGGAGCGGGGGAGGCGGAAAAGGCGTCCGAGGGGGGGAAACGGTGTAAAAAAGTGTTTGGGGAGGGCGGGGGAGGGGATTTGTTGGAACCCGGAAGTGGGAGGCGGAAACCCGGAAGTGGGAGGCGGAAACCGGAAGTGAGGGGGAGAGGAGCGGGGGAGGCGGGAAAAGGCGTGCGAGGGGGTGAAACGGTGTAAAAAAGTGTTTGGGGAGGGCGGGGGAGGGGATTGGGTGGAACCCGGAAGTGGGAGGCGGAAACCCGGAAGTGGGAGTCGGAAACCGGAAGTGAGGGGGAGAGGAGCGGGGGAGGCGGGAAAAGGCGTCCGAGGGGGTGAAACGGTTTCAAAAAGTGTGTGGGGAGGGCGGGGGAGGGGATTGGGTGGAACCCGGAAGTGGGAGGCGGAAACCCGGAAGTGGGAGGCGGAAACCGGAAGTGAGGGGGAGAGGAGCAGGGGAGGCGGGAAAAGGCGTCCGAGGGGGTGAAACGGTGTCAAAAAGTGTTTGGGGAGGGCGGGGGAGGGGATTTGTTGGAACCCGGAAGTGGGAGGCGGAAACCCGGAAGTGGGATGCCGAAACCGGAAGTGAGGGGGAGAGGAGCGGGGGAGGCGGGAAAAGGCGTCCGAGGGGGTGAAACGGTGTCAAAAAGTGTTTGGGGAGGGCGGGGGAGGGGATTGGGTGGAACCCGGAAGTGGGAGTCGTAAACCCGGAAGTGGGAGGCGGAAACCGGAAGTGAGGGGGAGAGGAGCGGGGGAGGCGGGAAAAGGCGTCCGAGGGGGTGAAACGGTGTCAAAAAGTGTTTGGGGAGGGCGGGGGAGGGGATTGGGTGGAACCCGGAAGTGGGAGGCGGAAACCCGGAAGTGGGAGTCGGAAACCGGAAGTGAGGGGGAGAGGAGCGGGGGAGGCGGGAAAAGGCGTCCGAGGGGGTGAAACGGTTTCAAAAAGTGTGTGGGGAGGGCGGGGGAGGGGATTGGGTGGAACCCGGAAGTGGGAGGCGGAAACCCGGAAGTGGGAGGCGGAAACCGGAAGTGAGGGGGAGAGGAGCGGGGGAGGCGGGAAAAGGCGTCCGAGGGGGTGAAACGGTGTCAAAAAGTGTTTGGGGAGGGCGGGGGAGGGGATTTGTTGGAACCCGGAAGTGGGAGGCGGAAACCCGGAAGTGGGAGGCGGAAACCGGAAGTGAGGGGGAGAGGAGCGGGGGAGGCGGGAAAAGGCGCGCGAGGGGGTGAAAGGGTGTAAAAAAGTGTTTGGGGAGGGCGGGGAGGGGATTTGTTGGAACCCGGAAGTGGGAGGCGGAAACCCGGAAGTGGGAGGCGGAAACCGGAAGTGAGGGGGAGAGGAGCGGGGGAGGCGGGAAAAGGCGTCCGAGGGGGTGAAACGGTGTAAAAAAGTGTTTGGGGAGGGCGGGGGAGGGGATTTGTTGGAACCCGGAAGTGGGAGTCGTAAACCCGGAAGTGGGAGGCGGAAACCGGAAGTGAGGGGGAGAGGAGCGGGGGAGGCGGGAAAAGGCGTCCGAGGGGGTGAAAGGGTGTAAAAAAGTGTTTGGGGAGGGCGGGGGAGGGGATTTGTTGGAACCCGGAAGTGGGAGGCGGAAACCCGGAAGTGGCAGGCGGAAACCGGAAGTGAGGGGGAGAGGAGCGGGGGAGGCGGGAAAAGGCGTGCGAGGGGGAGAAACGGTGTAAAAAAGTGTTTGGGGAGGGCGGGGAGGGGATTTGTTGGAACCCGGAAGTGGGAGTCGGAAACCCGGAAGTGGGAGTCGGAAACCCGGAAGTGGGAGGCGGAAACCGGAAGTGAGGGGGAGAGGAGCGGGGGAGGCGGGAAAAGGCGCCCGAGGGGGTGAAACGGCGTAAAAAAGTGTTTGGGGAGGGCGGGGAGGGGATTTGTTGGAACCCGGAAGTGGGAGTCGTAAACCCGGAAGTGGGAGGCGGAAACCGGAAGTGAGGGGGAGAGGAGCGGGGGAGGCGGGAAAAGGCGTCCGAGGGGGTGAAAGGGTGTAAAAAAGTGTTTGGGGAGGGCGGGGGAGGGGATTGGGTGGAACCCGGAAGTGGGAGGCGGAAACCCGGAAGTGGGAGGCGGAAACCGGAAGTGAGGGGGAGAGGAGCGGGGGAGGCGGGAAAAGGCGTCCGAGGGGGTGAAACGGTGTCAAAAAGTGTTTGGGGAGGGCGGGGGAGGGGATTTGTTGGAACCCGGAAGTGGGAGGCGGAAACCCGGAAGTGGGAGGCGGAAACCGGAAGTGAGGGGGAGAGGAGCGGGGGAGGCGGGAAAAGGCGTCCGAGGGGGTGAAACGGTGTCAAAAAGTGTTTGGGGAGGGCGGGGGAGGGGATTGGGTGGAACCCGGAAGTGGGAGTCGTAAACCCGGAAGTGGGAGGCGGAAACCGGAAGTGAGGGGGAGAGGAGCGGGGGAGGCGGGAAAAGGCGTCCGAGGGGGTGAAACGGTGTCAAAAAGTGTTTGGGGAGGGCGGGGGAGGGGATTTGTTGGAACCCGGAAGTGGGAGGCGGAAACCCGGAAGTGGGAGGCGGAAACCGGAAGTGAGGGGGAGAGGAGCGGGGGAGGCGGGAAAAGGCGCCCGAGGGGGTGAAAGGGTGTAAAAAAGTGTTTGGGGAGGGCGGGGGAGGGGATTTGTTGGAACCCGGAAGTGGGAGGCGGAAACCCGGAAGTGGGAAGCGGAAACCGGAAGTAAGGGGGAGAGGAGCGGGGGAGGGGGGAAAAGGCGTCCGAGGGGGTGAAACGGTGTCAAAAAGTGTTTGGGGAGGGCGGGGGAGGGGATTTGTTGGAACCCGGAAGTGGGAGGCGGAAACCCGGAAGTGGGAGGCGGAAACCGGAAGTGAGGGGGAGAGGAGCGGGGGAGGCGGGAAAAGGCGCGCGAGGGGGTGAAAGGGTGTAAAAAAGTGTTTGGGGAGGGCGGGGAGGGGATTTGTTGGAACCCGGAAGTGGGAGGCGGAAACCCGGAAGTGGGAGGCGGAAACCGGAAGTGAGGGGGAGAGGAGCGGGGGAGGCGGGAAAAGGCGTCCGAGGGGGTGAAACGGTGTAAAAAAGTGTTTGGGGAGGGCGGGGGAGGGGATTTGTTGGAACCCGGAAGTGGGAGTCGTAAACCCGGAAGTGGGAGGCGGAAACCGGAAGTGAGGGGGAGAGGAGCGGGGGAGGCGGGAAAAGGCGTCCGAGGGGGTGAAAGGGTGTAAAAAAGTGTTTGGGGAGGGCGGGGGAGGGGATTTGTTGGAACCCGGAAGTGGGAGGCGGAAACCCGGAAGTGGCAGGCGGAAACCGGAAGTGAGGGGGAGAGGAGCGGGGGAGGCGGGAAAAGGCGTGCGAGGGGGAGAAACGGTGTAAAAAAGTGTTTGGGGAGGGCGGGGAGGGGATTTGTTGGAACCCGGAAGTGGGAGTCGGAAACCCGGAAGTGGGAGTCGGAAACCCGGAAGTGGGAGGCGGAAACCGGAAGTGAGGGGGAGAGGAGCGGGGGAGGCGGGAAAAGGCGCCCGAGGGGGTGAAACGGCGTAAAAAAGTGTTTGGGGAGGGCGGGGAGGGGATTTGTTGGAACCCGGAAGTGGGAGTCGTAAACCCGGAAGTGGGAGGCGGAAACCGGAAGTGAGGGGGAGAGGAGCGGGGGAGGCGGGAAAAGGCGTCCGAGGGGGTGAAACGGTGTCAAAAAGTGTTTGGGGAGGGCGGGGGAGGGGATTTGTTGGAACCCGGAAGTGGGAGGCGGAAACCCGGAAGTGGGAGGCGGAAACCGGAAGTGAGGGGGAGAGGAGCGGGGGAGGCGGGAAAAGGCGCGCGAGGGGGTGAAAGGGTGTCAAAAAGTGTTTGGGGAGGGCGGGGAGGGGATTTGTTGGAACCCGGAAGTGGGAGGCGGAAACCCGGAAGTGGGAGGCGGAAACCGGAAGTGAGGGGGAGAGGAGCGGGGGAGGCGGGAAAAGGCGTCCGAGGGGGTGAAAGGGTGTAAAAAAGTGTTTGGGGAGGGCAGTGAGGGGATTTGTTGGAACCCGGAAGTGGGAGGCGGAAACCCGGAAGTGGGAGGCGGAAACCGGAAGTGAGGGGGAGAGGAGCGGGGGAGGCGGGAAAAGGCGTCCGAGGGGGTGAAACGGTGTCAAAAAGTGTTTGGGGAGGGCAGTGAGGGGATTGGGTGGAACCCGGAAGTGGGAGGCGGAAACCCGGAAGTGGGAGGCGGAAACCGGAAGTGAGGGGGAGAGGAGCGGGGGAGGCGGGAAAAGGCGTCCGAGGGGGTGAAACGGTGTCAAAAAGTGTTTGGGGAGGGCGGGGGAGGGGATTTGTTGGAACCCGGAAGTGGGAGGCGGAAACCCGGAAGTGGGAGGCGGAAACCGGAAGTGAGGGGGAGAGGAGCGGGGGAGGCGGGAAAAGGCGCGCGAGGGGGTGAAAGGGTGTAAAAAAGTGTGTGGGGAGGGCGGGGAGGGGATTTGTTGGAACCCGGAAGTGGGAGGCGGAAACCCGGAAGTGGGAGGCGGAAACCGGAAGTGAGGGGGAGAGGAGCGGGGGAGGCGGGAAAAGGCGTCCGAGGGGGTGAAACGGTGTCAAAAAGTGTTTGGGGAGGGCGGGGGAGGGGATTGGGTGGAACCCGGAAGTGGGAGGCGGAAACCCGGAAGTGGGAGGCGGAAACCGGAAGTGAGGGGGAGAGGAGCGGGGGAGGCGGGAAAAGGCGTCCGAGGGGGTGAAACGGTGTCAAAAAGTGTTTGGGGAGGGCGGGGGAGGGGATTTGTTGGAACCCGGAAGTGGGAGGCGGAAACCCGGAAGTGGGAGGCCGAAACCGCAAGTGAGGGGGAGAGGAGCGGGGGAGGCGGGAAAAGGCGTCCGAGGGGGTGAAACGGTGTCAAAAAGTGTTTGGGGAGGGCGGGGGAGGGGATTTGTTGGAACCCGGAAGTGGGAGGCGGAAACCCGGAAGTGGGAGGCCGAAACCGGAAGTGAGGGGGAGAGGAGCGGGGGAGGCGGGAAAAGGCGTCCGAGGGGGTGAAACGGTGTCAAAAAGTGTTTGGGGAGGGCGGGGGAGGGGATTGGGTGGAACCCGGAAGTGGGAGGCGGAAACCCGGAAGTGGGAGGCGGAAACCGGAAGTGAGGGGGAGAGGAGCGGGGGAGGCGGGAAAAGGCGCCCGAGGGGGTGAAACGGTTTCAAAAAGTGTTTGGGGAGGGCGGGGGAGGGGATTGGGTGGAACCCGGAAGTGGGAGGCGGAAACCCGGAAGTGGGAGGCCGAAACCGGAAGTGAGGGGGAGAGGAGCGGGGGAGGCGGAAAAGGCGTCCGAGGGGGGGAAACGGTGTAAAAAAGTGTTTGGGGAGGGCGGGGGAGGGGATTTGTTGGAACCCGGAAGTGGGAGGCGGAAACCCGGAAGTGGGATGCCGAAACCGGAAGTGAGGGGGAGAGGAGCGGGGGAGGCGGGAAAAGGCGTGCGAGGGGGTGAAACGGTGTAAAAAAGTGTTTGGGGAGGGCGGGGGAGGGGATTGGGTGGAACCCGGAAGTGGGAGGCGGAAACCCGGAAGTGGGAGTCGGAAACCGGAAGTGAGGGGGAGAGGAGCGGGGGAGGCGGGAAAAGGCGTCCGAGGGGGTGAAACGGTTTCAAAAAGTGTGTGGGGAGGGCGGGGGAGGGGATTGGGTGGAACCCGGAAGTGGGAGGCGGAAACCCGGAAGTGGGAGGCGGAAACCGGAAGTGAGGGGGAGAGGAGCAGGGGAGGCGGGAAAAGGCGTCCGAGGGGGTGAAACGGTGTAAAAAAGTGTTTGGGGAGGGCGGGGGAGGGGATTTGTTGGAACCCGGAAGTGGGAGGCGGAAACCCGGAAGTGGGATGCCGAAACCGGAAGTGAGGGGGAGAGGAGCGGGGGAGGCGGGAAAAGGCGTCCGAGGGGGTGAAACGGTGTCAAAAAGTGTTTGGGGAGGGCGGGGGAGGGGATTGGGTGGAACCCGGAAGTGGGAGTCGTAAACCCGGAAGTGGGAGGCGGAAACCGGAAGTGAGGGGGAGAGGAGCGGGGGAGGCGGGAAAAGGCGTCCGAGGGGGTGAAACGGTGTCAAAAAGTGTTTGGGGAGGGCGGGGGAGGGGATTGGGTGGAACCCGGAAGTGGGAGGCGGAAACCCGGAAGTGGGAGGCGGAAACCGGAAGTGAGGGGGAGAGGAGCGGGGGAGGCGGGAAAAGGCGTCCGAGGGGGTGAAACGGTTTCAAAAAGTGTGTGGGGAGGGCGGGGGAGGGGATTGGGTGGAACCCGGAAGTGGGAGGCGGAAACCCGGAAGTGGGAGGCGGAAACCGGAAGTGAGGGGGAGAGGAGCGGGGGAGGCGGGAAAAGGCGTCCGAGGGGGTGAAACGGTGTCAAAAAGTGTTTGGGGAGGGCGGGGGAGGGGATTTGTTGGAACCCGGAAGTGGGAGGCGGAAACCCGGAAGTGGGAGGCGGAAACCGGAAGTGAGGGGGAGAGGAGCGGGGGAGGCGGGAAAAGGCGCGCGAGGGGGTGAAAGGGTGTAAAAAAGTGTTTGGGGAGGGCGGGGAGGGGATTTGTTGGAACCCGGAAGTGGGAGGCGGAAACCCGGAAGTGGGAGGCGGAAACCGGAAGTGAGGGGGAGAGGAGCGGGGGAGGCGGGAAAAGGCGTCCGAGGGGGTGAAACGGTGTAAAAAAGTGTTTGGGGAGGGCGGGGGAGGGGATTTGTTGGAACCCGGAAGTGGGAGTCGTAAACCCGGAAGTGGGAGGCGGAAACCGGAAGTGAGGGGGAGAGGAGCGGGGGAGGCGGGAAAAGGCGTCCGAGGGGGTGAAAGGGTGTAAAAAAGTGTTTGGGGAGGGCGGGGGAGGGGATTTGTTGGAACCCGGAAGTGGGAGGCGGAAACCCGGAAGTGGCAGGCGGAAACCGGAAGTGAGGGGGAGAGGAGCGGGGGAGGCGGGAAAAGGCGTGCGAGGGGGAGAAACGGTGTAAAAAAGTGTTTGGGGAGGGCGGGGAGGGGATTTGTTGGAACCCGGAAGTGGGAGTCGGAAACCCGGAAGTGGGAGTCGGAAACCCGGAAGTGGGAGGCGGAAACCGGAAGTGAGGGGGAGAGGAGCGGGGGAGGCGGGAAAAGGCGCCCGAGGGGGTGAAACGGCGTAAAAAAGTGTTTGGGGAGGGCGGGGAGGGGATTTGTTGGAACCCGGAAGTGGGAGTCGTAAACCCGGAAGTGGGAGGCGGAAACCGGAAGTGAGGGGGAGAGGAGCGGGGGAGGCGGGAAAAGGCGTCCGAGGGGGTGAAAGGGTGTAAAAAAGTGTTTGGGGAGGGCGGGGAGGGGATTTGTTGGAACCCGGAAGTGGGAGGCGGAAACCCGGAAGTGGGAGGCGGAAACCGGAAGTGAGGGGGAGAGGAGCGGGGGAGGCGGGAAAAGGCGTGCGAGGGGGTGAAAGGGTGTAAAAAAGTGTTTGGGGAGGGCAGTGAGGGGATTTGTTGGAACCCGGAAGTGGGAGTCGGAAACCCGGAAGTGGGAGGCGGAAACCGGAAGTGAGGGGGAGAGGAGCGGGGGAGGCGGGAAAAGGCGCGCGAGGGGGTGAAAGGGTGTAAAAAAGTGTTTGGGGAGGGCGGGGAGGGGATTTGTTGGAACCCGGAAGTGGGAGGCGGAAACCCGGAAGTGGGAGGCCGAAACCGGAAGTGAGGGGGAGAGGAGCGGGGGAGGCGGGAAAAGGCGCCCGAGGGGGTGAAAGGGTGTAAAAAAGTGTTTGGGGAGGGCGGGGGAGGGGATTTGTTGGAACCCGGAAGTGGGAGTCGTAAACCCGGAAGTGGCAGGCGGAAACCGGAAGTGAGGGGGAGAGGAGCGGGGGAGGCGGGAAAAGGCGCCCGAGGGGGTGAAAGGGTGTAAAAAAGTGTTTGGGGAGGGCGGGGAGGGGATTTGTTGGAACCCGGAAGTGGGAGGCGGAAACCCGGAAGTGGGAGGCGGAAACCGGAAGTGAGGGGGAGAGGAGCGGGGGAGGCGGGAAAAGGCGTCCGAGGGGGTGAAACGGTGTCAAAAAGTGTTTGGGGAGGGCAGTGAGGGGATTGGGTGGAACCCGGAAGTGGGAGGCGGAAACCCGGAAGTGGGAGGCGGAAACCGGAAGTGAGGGGGAGAGGAGCGGGGGAGGCGGGAAAAGGCGCGCGAGGGGGTGAAAGGTTGTAAAAAAGTGTTTGGGGAGGGCGGGGAGGGGATTTGTTGGAACCCGGAAGTGGGAGGCGGAAACCCGGAAGTGGGAGGCGGAAACCGGAAGTGAGGGGGAGAGGAGCGGGGGAGGCGGGAAAAGGCGCGCGAGGGGGTGAAAGGGTGTAAAAAAGTGTTTGGGGAGGGCGGGGAGGGGATTTGTTGGAACCCGGAAGTGGGAGGCGGAAACCCGGAAGTGGGAGGCGGAAACCGGAAGTGAGGGGGAGAGGAGCGGGGGAGGCGGGAAAAGGCGTCCGAGGGGGTGAAACGGTGTCAAAAAGTGTTTGGGGAGGGCGGGGAGGGGATTTGTTGGAACCCGGAAGTGGGAGGCGGAAACCCGGAAGTGGGAGGCGGAAACCGGAAGTGAGGGGGAGAGGAGCGGGGGAGGCGGGAAAAGGCGTCCGAGGGGGTGAAACGGTGTCAAAAAGTGTTTGGGGAGGGCAGTGAGGGGATTGGGTGGAACCCGGAAGTGGGAGGCGGAAACCCGGAAGTGGGAGGCGGAAACCGGAAGTGAGGGGGAGAGGAGCGGGGGAGGCGGGAAAAGGCGTCCGAGGGGGTGAAACGGTGTCAAAAAGTGTTTGGGGAGGGCGGGGGAGGGGATTTGTTGGAACCCGGAAGTGGGAGGCGGAAACCCGGAAGTGGGAGGCGGAAACCGGAAGTGAGGGGGAGAGGAGCGGGGGAGGCGGGAAAAGGCGCGCGAGGGGGTGAAAGGGTGTAAAAAAGTGTGTGGGGAGGGCGGGGAGGGGATTTGTTGGAACCCGGAAGTGGGAGGCGGAAACCCGGAAGTGGGAGGCGGAAACCGGAAGTGAGGGGGAGAGGAGCGGGGGAGGCGGGAAAAGGCGTCCGAGGGGGTGAAACGGTGTCAAAAAGTGTTTGGGGAGGGCGGGGGAGGGGATTGGGTGGAACCCGGAAGTGGGAGGCGGAAACCCGGAAGTGGGAGGCGGAAACCGGAAGTGAGGGGGAGAGGAGCGGGGGAGGCGGGAAAAGGCGTCCGAGGGGGTGAAACGGTGTCAAAAAGTGTTTGGGGAGGGCGGGGGAGGGGATTTGTTGGAACCCGGAAGTGGGAGGCGGAAACCCGGAAGTGGGAGGCGGAAACCGGAAGTGAGGGGGAGAGGAGCGGGGGAGGCGGGAAAAGGCGTCCGAGGGGGTGAAACGGTGTCAAAAAGTGTTTGGGGAGGGCGGGGGAGGGGATTGGGTGGAACCCGGAAGTGGGAGGCGGAAACCCGGAAGTGGGAGGCGGAAACCGGAAGTGAGGGGGAGAGGAGCGGGGGAGGCGGGAAAAGGCGTCCGAGGGGGTGAAACGGTGTCAAAAAGTGTTTGGGGAGGGCGGGGGAGGGGATTTGTTGGAACCCGGAAGTGGGAGGCGGAAACCCGGAAGTGGGAGGCGGAAACCGGAAGTGAGGGGGAGAGGAGCGGGGGAGGCGGGAAAAGGCGCCCGAGGGGGTGAAAGGGTGTAAAAAAGTGTTTGGGGAGGGCGGGGGAGGGGATTTGTTGGAACCCGGAAGTGGGAGGCGGAAACCCGGAAGTGGGAGGCGGAAACCGGAAGTGAGGGGGAGAGGAGCGGGGGAGGCGGGAAAAGGCGTCCGAGGGGGTGAAACGGTGTAAAAAAGTGCTTGGGGAGGGCGGGGGAGGGGATTGGGTGGAACCCGGAAGTGGGAGGCGGAAACCCGGAAGTGGGAGGCGGAAACCGGAAGTGAGGGGGAGAGGAGCGGGGGAGGCGGGAAAAGGCGCCCGAGGGGGTGAAACGGTTTCAAAAAGTGTGTGGGGAGGGCGGGGGAGGGGATTGGGTGGAACCCGGAAGTGGGAGGCGGAAACCCGGAAGTGGGAGGCCGAAACCGGAAGTGAGGGGGAGAGGAGCGGGGGAGGCGGAAAAGGTGTCCGAGGGGGGGAAACGGTGTAAAAAAGTGTTTGGGGAGGGCGGGGGAGGGGATTTGTTGGAACCCGGAAGTGGGAGGCGGAAACCCGGAAGTGGGAGGCCGAAACCGGAAGTGAGGGGGAGAGGAGCGGGGGAGGCGGGAAAAGGCGCCCGAGGGGGTGAAACGGTGTCAAAAAGTGTTTGGGGAGGGCGGGGAGGGGATTTGTTGGAACCCGGAAGTGGGAGGCGGAAACCCGGAAGTGGGAGGCGGAAACCGGAAGTGAGGGGGAGAGGAGCGGGGGAGGCGGGAAAAGGCGCCCGAGGGGGTGAAACGGTGTAAAAAAGTGTTTGGGGAGGGCGGGGGAGGGGATTTGTTGGAACCCGGAAGTGGGAGGCGGAAACCCGGAAGTGGCAGGCGGAAACCGGAAGTGAGGGGGAGAGGAGCGGGGGAGGCGGGAAAAGGCGTGCGAGGGGGAGAAACGGTGTAAAAAAGTGTTTGGGGAGGGCGGGGAGGGGATTTGTTGGAACCCGGAAGTGGGAGTCGGAAACCCGGAAGTGGGAGTCGGAAACCCGGAAGTGGGAGGCGGAAACCGGAAGTGAGGGGGAGAGGAGCGGGGGAGGCGGGAAAAGGCGCCCGAGGGGGTGAAACGGCGTAAAAAAGTGTTTGGGGAGGGCGGGGAGGGGATTTGTTGGAACCCGGAAGTGGGAGTCGTAAACCCGGAAGTGGGAGGCGGAAACCGGAAGTGAGGGGGAGAGGAGCGGGGGAGGCGGGAAAAGGCGTCCGAGGGGGTGAAAGGGTGTAAAAAAGTGTTTGGGGAGGGCGGGGAGGGGATTTGTTGGAACCCGGAAGTGGGAGGCGGAAACCCGGAAGTGGGAGGCGGAAACCGGAAGTGAGGGGGAGAGGAGCGGGGGAGGCGGGAAAAGGCGTGCGAGGGGGTGAAAGGGTGTAAAAAAGTGTTTGGGGAGGGCAGTGAGGGGATTTGTTGGAACCCGGAAGTGGGAGTCGGAAACCCGGAAGTGGGAGGCGGAAACCGGAAGTGAGGGGGAGAGGAGCGGGGGAGGCGGGAAAAGGCGCGCGAGGGGGTGAAAGGGTGTCAAAAAGTGTTTGGGGAGGGCGGGGAGGGGATTTGTTGGAACCCGGAAGTGGGAGGCGGAAACCCGGAAGTGGGAGGCCGAAACCGGAAGTGAGGGGGAGAGGAGCGGGGGAGGCGGGAAAAGGCGCCCGAGGGGGTGAAAGGGTGTAAAAAAGTGTTTGGGGAGGGCGGGGGAGGGGATTTGTTGGAACCCGGAAGTGGGAGTCGTAAACCCGGAAGTGGCAGGCGGAAACCGGAAGTGAGGGGGAGAGGAGCGGGGGAGGCGGGAAAAGGCGTCCGAGGGGGTGAAAGGGTGTAAAAAAGTGTTTGGGGAGGGCGGGGAGGGGATTTGTTGGAACCCGGAAGTGGGAGGCGGAAACCCGGAAGTGGGAGGCGGAAACCGGAAGTGAGGGGGAGAGGAGCGGGGGAGGCGGGAAAAGGCGCCCGAGGGGGTGAAACGGTGTCAAAAAGTGTTTGGGGAGGGCGGGGGAGGGGATTGGGTGGAACCCGGAAGTGGGAGGCGGAAACCCGGAAGTGGGAGGCGGAAACCCGGAAGTGAGGGGGAGAGGAGCGGGGGAGGCGGGAAAAGGCGTCCGAGGGGGTGAAACGGTTTCAAAAAGTGTGTGGGGAGGGCGGGGGAGGGGATTGGGTGGAACCCGGAAGTGGGAGGCGGAAACCCGGAAGTGGGAGGCGGAAACTGGAAGTGAGGGGGAGAGGAGCGGGGGAGGCGGGAAAAGGCGCCCGAGGGGGTGAAAGGGTGTAAAAAAGTGTTTGGGGAGGGCAGTGAGGGGATTGGGTGGAACCCGGAAGTGGGAGGCGGAAACCCGGAAGTGGGAGGCGGAAACCGGAAGTGAGGGGGAGAGGAGCGGGGGAGGCGGGAAAAGGCGTCCGAGGGGGTGAAACGGTGTCAAAAAGTGTTTGGGGAGGGCGGGGGAGGGGATTTGTTGGAACCCGGAAGTGGGAGGCGGAAACCCGGAAGTGGGAGGCGGAAACCGGAAGTGAGGGGGAGAGGAGCGGGGGAGGCGGGAAAAGGCGCGCGAGGGGGTGAAAGGGTGTAAAAAAGTGTGTGGGGAGGGCGGGGAGGGGATTTGTTGGAACCCGGAAGTGGGAGGCGGAAACCCGGAAGTGGGAGGCGGAAACCGGAAGTGAGGGGGAGAGGAGCGGGGGAGGCGGGAAAAGGCGTCCGAGGGGGTGAAACGGTGTCAAAAAGTGTTTGGGGAGGGCGGGGGAGGGGATTGGGTGGAACCCGGAAGTGGGAGGCGGAAACCCGGAAGTGGGAGGCGGAAACCGGAAGTGAGGGGGAGAGGAGCGGGGGAGGCGGGAAAAGGCGTCCGAGGGGGTGAAACGGTGTCAAAAAGTGTTTGGGGAGGGCGGGGGAGGGGATTTGTTGGAACCCGGAAGTGGGAGGCGGAAACCCGGAAGTGGGAGGCGGAAACCGGAAGTGAGGGGGAGAGGAGCGGGGGAGGCGGGAAAAGGCGTCCGAGGGGGTGAAACGGTGTCAAAAAGTGTTTGGGGAGGGCGGGGGAGGGGATTGGGTGGAACCCGGAAGTGGGAGGCGGAAACCCGGAAGTGGGAGGCGGAAACCGGAAGTGAGGGGGAGAGGAGCGGGGGAGGCGGGAAAAGGCGTCCGAGGGGGTGAAACGGTGTCAAAAAGTGTTTGGGGAGGGCGGGGGAGGGGATTTGTTGGAACCCGGAAGTGGGAGGCGGAAACCCGGAAGTGGGAGGCGGAAACCGGAAGTGAGGGGGAGAGGAGCGGGGGAGGCGGGAAAAGGCGCCCGAGGGGGTGAAAGGGTGTAAAAAAGTGTTTGGGGAGGGCGGGGGAGGGGATTTGTTGGAACCCGGAAGTGGGAGGCGGAAACCCGGAAGTGGGAGGCGGAAACCGGAAGTGAGGGGGAGAGGAGCGGGGGAGGCGGGAAAAGGCGTCCGAGGGGGTGAAACGGTGTAAAAAAGTGCTTGGGGAGGGCGGGGGAGGGGATTGGGTGGAACCCGGAAGTGGGAGGCGGAAACCCGGAAGTGGGAGGCGGAAACCGGAAGTGAGGGGGAGAGGAGCGGGGGAGGCGGGAAAAGGCGCCCGAGGGGGTGAAACGGTTTCAAAAAGTGTGTGGGGAGGGCGGGGGAGGGGATTGGGTGGAACCCGGAAGTGGGAGGCGGAAACCCGGAAGTGGGAGGCCGAAACCGGAAGTGAGGGGGAGAGGAGCGGGGGAGGCGGAAAAGGCGTCCGAGGGGGGGAAACGGTGTAAAAAAGTGTTTGGGGAGGGCGGGGGAGGGGATTTGTTGGAACCCGGAAGTGGGAGGCGGAAACCCGGAAGTGGGAGGCCGAAACCGGAAGTGAGGGGGAGAGGAGCGGGGGAGGCGGGAAAAGGCGCCCGAGGGGGTGAAACGGTGTCAAAAAGTGTTTGGGGAGGGCGGGGAGGGGATTTGTTGGAACCCGGAAGTGGGAGGCGGAAACCCGGAAGTGGGAGGCGGAAACCGGAAGTGAGGGGGAGAGGAGCGGGGGAGGCGGGAAAAGGCGCCCGAGGGGGTGAAACGGTGTAAAAAAGTGTTTGGGGAGGGCGGGGGAGGGGATTTGTTGGAACCCGGAAGTGGGAGGCGGAAACCCGGAAGTGGCAGGCGGAAACCGGAAGTGAGGGGGAGAGGAGCGGGGGAGGCGGGAAAAGGCGTGCGAGGGGGAGAAACGGTGTAAAAAAGTGTTTGGGGAGGGCGGGGAGGGGATTTGTTGGAACCCGGAAGTGGGAGTCGGAAACCCGGAAGTGGGAGTCGGAAACCCGGAAGTGGGAGGCGGAAACCGGAAGTGAGGGGGAGAGGAGCGGGGGAGGCGGGAAAAGGCGCCCGAGGGGGTGAAACGGCGTAAAAAAGTGTTTGGGGAGGGCGGGGAGGGGATTTGTTGGAACCCGGAAGTGGGAGGCGGAAACCCGGAAGTGGGAGGCGGAAACCGGAAGTGAGGGGGAGAGGAGCGGGGGAGGCGGGAAAAGGCGTCCGAGGGGGTGAAACGGTGTAAAAAAGTGTTTGGGGAGGGCGGGGAGGGGATTTGTTGGAACCCGGAAGTGGGAGGCGGAAACCCGGAAGTGGGAGGCGGAAACCGGAAGTGAGGGGGAGAGGAGCGGGGGAGGCGGGAAAAGGCGTGCGAGGGGGTGAAAGGGTGTAAAAAAGTGTTTGGGGAGGGCAGTGAGGGGATTTGTTGGAACCCGGAAGTGGGAGTCGGAAACCCGGAAGTGGGAGGCGGAAACCGGAAGTGAGGGGGAGAGGAGCGGGGGAGGCGGGAAAAGGCGCGCGAGGGGGTGAAAGGGTGTCAAAAAGTGTTTGGGGAGGGCGGGGAGGGGATTTGTTGGAACCCGGAAGTGGGAGGCGGAAACCCGGAAGTGGGAGGCCGAAACCGGAAGTGAGGGGGAGAGGAGCGGGGGAGGCGGGAAAAGGCGCCCGAGGGGGTGAAAGGGTGTAAAAAAGTGTTTGGGGAGGGCGGGGGAGGGGATTTGTTGGAACCCGGAAGTGGGAGTCGTAAACCCGGAAGTGGCAGGCGGAAACCGGAAGTGAGGGGGAGAGGAGCGGGGGAGGCGGGAAAAGGCGCCCGAGGGGGTGAAAGGGTGTCAAAAAGTGTTTGGGGAGGGCGGGGAGGGGATTTGTTGGAACCCGGAAGTGGGAGGCGGAAACCCGGAAGTGGGAGGCGGAAACCGGAAGTGAGGGGGAGAGGAGCGGGGGAGGCGGGAAAAGGCGCCCGAGGGGGTGAAACGGTGTCAAAAAGTGTTTGGGGAGGGCGGGGGAGGGGATTGGGTGGAACCCGGAAGTGGGAGGCGGAAACCCGGAAGTGGGAGGCGGAAACCCGGAAGTGAGGGGGAGAGGAGCGGGGGAGGCGGGAAAAGGCGTCCGAGGGGGTGAAACGGTTTCAAAAAGTGTGTGGGGAGGGCGGGGGAGGGGATTGGGTGGAACCCGGAAGTGGGAGGCGGAAACCCGGAAGTGGGAGGCGGAAACCGGAAGTGAGGGGGAGAGGAGCGGGGGAGGCGGGAAAAGGCGCCCGAGGGGGTGAAAGGGTGTAAAAAAGTGTTTGGGGAGGGCGGGGGAGGGGATTTGTTGGAACCCGGAAGTGGGAGGCGGAAACCCGGAAGTGGGAGGCGGAAACCGGAAGTGAGGGGGAGAGGAGCGGGGGAGGCGGGAAAAGGCGCGCGAGGGGGTGAAAGGGTGTAAAAAAGTGTTTGGGGAGGGCGGGGAGGGGATTTGTTGGAACCCGGAAGTGGGAGGCGGAAACCCGGAAGTGGGAGGCGGAAACCGGAAGTGAGGGGGAGAGGAGCGGGGGAGGCGGGAAAAGGCATCCGAGGGGGTGAAACGGTGTAAAAAAGTGTTTGGGGAGGGCGGGGGAGGGGATTTGTTGGAAC
The DNA here is from genome assembly GCF_040807025.1 of Struthio camelus. NCBI lineage: Eukaryota > Metazoa > Chordata > Aves > Struthioniformes > Struthionidae > Struthio > Struthio camelus. The sequence goes on along the minus strand of NC_090947.1, from coordinate 47,369,297 downwards.
CCGGAAGTGGGAGTCGTAAACCCGGAAGTGGGAGGCGGAAACCGGAAGTGAGGGGGAGAGGAGCGGGGGAGGCGGGAAAAGGCGTGCGAGGGGGTGAAAGGGTGTAAAAAAGTGTTTGGGGAGGGCGGGGGAGGGGATTTGTTGGAACCCGGAAGTGGGAGGCGGAAACCCGGAAGTGGGAGGCGGAAACCGGAAGTGAGGGGGAGAGGAGCGGGGGAGGCGGGAAAAGGCGTGCGAGGGGGAGAAACGGTGTAAAAAAGTGTTTGGGGAGGGCGGGGAGGGGATTTGTTGGAACCCGGAAGTGGGAGTCGGAAACCCGGAAGTGGGAGTCGGAAACCCGGAAGTGGGAGGCGGAAACCGGAAGTGAGGGGGAGAGGAGCGGGGGAGGCGGGAAAAGGCGCCCGAGGGGGTGAAACGGCGTAAAAAAGTGTTTGGGGAGGGCGGGGAGGGGATTTGTTGGAACCCGGAAGTGGGAGTCGTAAACCCGGAAGTGGGAGGCGGAAACCGGAAGTGAGGGGGAGAGGAGCGGGGGAGGTGGGAAAAGGCGTCCGAGGGGGTGAAACGGTGTAAAAAAGTGTTTGGGGAGGGCGGGGAGGGGATTTGTTGGAACCCGGAAGTGGGAGGCGGAAACCCGGAAGTGGGAGGCGGAAACCGGAAGTGAGGGGGAGAGGAGCGGGGGAGGCGGGAAAAGGCGTGCGAGGGGGTGAAAGGGTGTAAAAAAGTGTTTGGGGAGGGCAGTGAGGGGATTTGTTGGAACCCGGAAGTGGGAGTCGGAAACCCGGAAGTGGGAGGCGGAAACCGGAAGTGAGGGGGAGAGGAGCGGGGGAGGCGGGAAAAGGCGCGCGAGGGGGTGAAAGGGTGTAAAAAAGTGTTTGGGGAGGGCGGGGAGGGGATTTGTTGGAACCCGGAAGTGGGAGGCGGAAACCCGGAAGTGGGAGGCCGAAACCGGAAGTGAGGGGGAGAGGAGCGGGGGAGGCGGGAAAAGGCGCCCGAGGGGGTGAAACGGTGTCAAAAAGTGTTTCGGGAGGGCGGGGGAGGGGATTTGTTGGAACCCGGAAGTGGGAGTCGGAAACCCGGAAGTGGCAGGCGGAAACCGGAAGTGAGGGGGAGAGGAGCGGGGGAGGCGGGAAAAGGCGCCCGAGGGGGTGAAACGGTGTAAAAAAGTGTTTGGGGAGGGCGGGGAGGGGATTTGTTGGAACCCGGAAGTGGGAGGCGGAAACCCGGAAGTGGGAGGCGGAAACCGGAAGTGAGGGGGAGAGGAGCGGGGGAGGCGGGAAAAGGCGTCCGAGGGGGTGAAACGGTGTCAAAAAGTGTTTGGGGAGGGCAGTGAGGGGATTGGGTGGAACCCGGAAGTGGGAGGCGGAAACCCGGAAGTGGGAGGCGGAAACCGGAAGTGAGGGGGAGAGGAGCGGGGGAGGCGGGAAAAGGCGCGCGAGGGGGTGAAAGGTTGTAAAAAAGTGTTTGGGGAGGGCGGGGAGGGGATTTGTTGGAACCCGGAAGTGGGAGGCGGAAACCCGGAAGTGGGAGGCGGAAACCGGAAGTGAGGGGGAGAGGAGCGGGGGAGGCGGGAAAAGGCGCGCGAGGGGGTGAAAGGGTGTAAAAAAGTGTTTGGGGAGGGCGGGGAGGGGATTTGTTGGAACCCGGAAGTGGGAGGCGGAAACCCGGAAGTGGGAGGCGGAAACCGGAAGTGAGGGGGAGAGGAGCGGGGGAGGCGGGAAAAGGCGTGCGAGGGGGTGAAAGGGTGTAAAAAAGTGTTTGGGGAGGGCAGTGAGGGGATTTGTTGGAACCCGGAAGTGGGAGGCGGAAACCCGGAAGTGGGAGGCGGAAACCGGAAGTGAGGGGGAGAGGAGCGGGGGAGGCGGGAAAAGGCGTCCGAGGGGGTGAAACGGTGTCAAAAAGTGTTTGGGGAGGGCAGTGAGGGGATTGGGTGAAACCCGGAAGTGGGAGGCGGAAACCCGGAAGTGGGAGGCGGAAACCGGAAGTGAGGGGGAGAGGAGCGGGGGAGGCGGGAAAAGGCGTCCGAGGGGGTGAAACGGTGTCAAAAAGTGTTTGGGGAGGGCGGGGGAGGGGATTTGTTGGAACCCGGAAGTGGGAGGCGGAAACCCGGAAGTGGGAGGCGGAAACCGGAAGTGAGGGGGAGAGGAGCGGGGGAGGCGGGAAAAGGCGCGCGAGGGGGTGAAAGGGTGTAAAAAAGTGTTTGGGGAGGGCGGGGAGGGGATTTGTTGGAACCCGGAAGTGGGAGGCGGAAACCCGGAAGTGGGAGGCGGAAACCGGAAGTGAGGGGGAGAGGAGCGGGGGAGGCGGGAAAAGGCGTCCGAGGGGGTGAAACGGTGTCAAAAAGTGTTTGGGGAGGGCGGGGGAGGGGATTGGGTGGAACCCGGAAGTGGGAGGCGGAAACCCGGAAGTGGGAGGCGGAAACCGGAAGTGAGGGGGAGAGGAGCGGGGGAGGCGGGAAAAGGCGTCCGAGGGGGTGAAACGGTGTCAAAAAGTGTTTGGGGAGGGCGGGGGAGGGGATTTGTTGGAACCCGGAAGTGGGAGGCGGAAACCCGGAAGTGGGAGGCCGAAACCGGAAGTGAGGGGGAGAGGAGCGGGGGAGGCGGGAAAAGGCGTCCGAGGGGGTGAAACGGTGTCAAAAAGTGTTTGGGGAGGGCGGGGGAGGGGATTTGTTGGAACCCGGAAGTGGGAGGCGGAAACCCGGAAGTGGGAGGCCGAAACCGGAAGTGAGGGGGAGAGGAGCGGGGGAGGCGGGAAAAGGCGTCCGAGGGGGTGAAACGGTGTCAAAAAGTGTTTGGGGAGGGCGGGGGAGGGGATTGGGTGGAACCCGGAAGTGGGAGGCGGAAACCCGGAAGTGGGAGGCGGAAACCGGAAGTGAGGGGGAGAGGAGCGGGGGAGGCGGGAAAAGGCGCCCGAGGGGGTGAAACGGTTTCAAAAAGTGTGTGGGGAGGGCGGGGGAGGGGATTGGGTGGAACCCGGAAGTGGGAGGCGGAAACCCGGAAGTGGGAGGCCGAAACCGGAAGTGAGGGGGAGAGGAGCGGGGGAGGCGGAAAAGGCGTCCGAGGGGGGGAAACGGTGTAAAAAAGTGTTTGGGGAGGGCGGGGGAGGGGATTTGTTGGAACCCGGAAGTGGGAGGCGGAAACCCGGAAGTGGGAGGCGGAAACCGGAAGTGAGGGGGAGAGGAGCGGGGGAGGCGGGAAAAGGCGTGCGAGGGGGTGAAACGGTGTAAAAAAGTGTTTGGGGAGGGCGGGGGAGGGGATTGGGTGGAACCCGGAAGTGGGAGGCGGAAACCCGGAAGTGGGAGTCGGAAACCGGAAGTGAGGGGGAGAGGAGCGGGGGAGGCGGGAAAAGGCGTCCGAGGGGGTGAAACGGTTTCAAAAAGTGTGTGGGGAGGGCGGGGGAGGGGATTGGGTGGAACCCGGAAGTGGGAGGCGGAAACCCGGAAGTGGGAGGCGGAAACCGGAAGTGAGGGGGAGAGGAGCAGGGGAGGCGGGAAAAGGCGTCCGAGGGGGTGAAACGGTGTCAAAAAGTGTTTGGGGAGGGCGGGGGAGGGGATTTGTTGGAACCCGGAAGTGGGAGGCGGAAACCCGGAAGTGGGATGCCGAAACCGGAAGTGAGGGGGAGAGGAGCGGGGGAGGCGGGAAAAGGCGTCCGAGGGGGTGAAACGGTGTCAAAAAGTGTTTGGGGAGGGCGGGGGAGGGGATTGGGTGGAACCCGGAAGTGGGAGGCGGAAACCCGGAAGTGGGAGGCGGAAACCGGAAGTGAGGGGGAGAGGAGCGGGGGAGGCGGGAAAAGGCGCCCGAGGGGGTGAAACGGTGTCAAAAAGTGTTTGGGGAGGGCGGGGGAGGGGATTGGGTGGAACCCGGAAGTGGGAGGCGGAAACCCGGAAGTGGGAGGCGGAAACCGGAAGTGAGGGGGAGAGGAGCGGGGGAGGCGGGAAAAGGCGTCCGAGGGGGTGAAACGGTTTCAAAAAGTGTGTGGGGAGGGCGGGGGAGGGGATTGGGTGGAACCCGGAAGTGGGAGGCGGAAACCCGGAAGTGGGAGGCCGAAACCGGAAGTGAGGGGGAGAGGAGCGGGGGAGGCGGGAAAAGGCGTCCGAGGGGGTGAAACGGTGTCAAAAAGTGTTTGGGGAGGGCGGGGGAGGGGATTGGGTGGAACCCGGAAGTGGGAGGCGGAAACCCGGAAGTGGGAGGCGGAAACCGGAAGTGAGGGGGAGAGGAGCGGGGGAGGCGGGAAAAGGCGTCCGAGGGGGTGAAACGGTGTCAAAAAGTGTTTGGGGAGGGCGGGGGAGGGGATTGGGTGGAACCCGGAAGTGGGAGGCGGAAACCCGGAAGTGGGAGGCGGAAACCGGAAGTGAGGGGGAGAGGAGCGGGGGAGGCGGGAAAAGGCGTCCGAGGGGGTGAAACGGTTTCAAAAAGTGTGTGGGGAGGGCGGGGGAGGGGATTGGGTGGAACCCGGAAGTGGGAGGCGGAAACCCGGAAGTGGGAGGCGGAAACCGGAAGTGAGGGGGAGAGGAGCGGGGGAGGCGGGAAAAGGCGCCCGAGGGGGTGAAAGGGTGTAAAAAAGTGTTTGGGGAGGGCGGGGGAGGGGATTTGTTGGAACCCGGAAGTGGGAGGCGGAAACCCGGAAGTGGGAGGCGGAAACCGGAAGTGAGGGGGAGAGGAGCGGGGGAGGCGGGAAAAGGCGCGCGAGGGGGTGAAAGGGTGTAAAAAAGTGTTTGGGGAGGGCGGGGGAGGGGATTTGTTGGAACCCGGAAGTGGGAGGCGGAAACCCGGAAGTGGGAGGCGGAAACCGGAAGTGAGGGGGAGAGGAGCGGGGGAGGCGGGAAAAGGCGCGCGAGGGGGTGAAAGGGTGTAAAAAAGTGTTTGGGGAGGGCGGGGAGGGGATTTGTTGGAACCCGGAAGTGGGAGGCGGAAACCCGGAAGTGGGAGGCGGAAACCGGAAGTGAGGGGGAGAGGAGCGGGGGAGGCGGGAAAAGGCATCCGAGGGGGTGAAACGGTGTAAAAAAGTGTTTGGGGAGGGCGGGGGAGGGGATTTGTTGGAACCCGGAAGTGGGAGTCGGAAACCCGGAAGTGGGAGGCGGAAACCGGAAGTGAGGGGGAGAGGAGCGGGGGAGGCGGGAAAAGGCGTGCGAGGGGGTGAAAGGGTGTAAAAAAGTGTTTGGGGAGGGCGGGGGAGGGGATTTGTTGGAACCCGGAAGTGGGAGGCGGAAACCCGGAAGTGGCAGGCGGAAACCGGAAGTGAGGGGGAGAGGAGCGGGGGAGGCGGGAAAAGGCGTGCGAGGGGGAGAAACGGTGTAAAAAAGTGTTTGGGGAGGGCGGGGAGGGGATTTGTTGGAACCCGGAAGTGGGAGTCGGAAACCCGGAAGTGGGAGTCGGAAACCCGGAAGTGGGAGGCGGAAACCGGAAGTGAGGGGGAGAGGAGCGGGGGAGGCGGGAAAAGGCGCCCGAGGGGGTGAAACGGCGTAAAAAAGTGTTTGGGGAGGGCGGGGAGGGGATTTGTTGGAACCCGGAAGTGGGAGTCGTAAACCCGGAAGTGGGAGGCGGAAACCCGGAAGTGGGAGGCGGAAACCGGAAGTGAGGGGGAGAGGAGCGGGGGAGGCGGGAAAAGGCGCCCGAGGGGGTGAAAGGGTGTAAAAAAGTGTTTGGGGAGGGCGGGGGAGGGGATTTGTTGGAACCCGGAAGTGGGAGGCGGAAACCCGGAAGTGGGAGGCGGAAACCGGAAGTGAGGGGGAGAGGAGCGGGGGAGGCGGGAAAAGGCGCGCGAGGGGGTGAAAGGGTGTAAAAAAGTGTTTGGGGAGGGCGGGGGAGGGGATTTGTTGGAACCCGGAAGTGGGAGGCGGAAACCCGGAAGTGGGAGGCGGAAACCGGAAGTGAGGGGGAGAGGAGCGGGGGAGGCGGGAAAAGGCGCGCGAGGGGGTGAAAGGGTGTAAAAAAGTGTTTGGGGAGGGCGGGGAGGGGATTTGTTGGAACCCGGAAGTGGGAGGCGGAAACCCGGAAGTGGGAGGCGGAAACCGGAAGTGAGGGGGAGAGGAGCGGGGGAGGCGGGAAAAGGCATCCGAGGGGGTGAAACGGTGTAAAAAAGTGTTTGGGGAGGGCGGGGGAGGGGATTTGTTGGAACCCGGAAGTGGGAGTCGAAAACCCGGAAGTGGGAGGCGGAAACCGGAAGTGAGGGGGAGAGGAGCGGGGGAGGCGGGAAAAGGCGTGCGAGGGGGTGAAAGGGTGTAAAAAAGTGTTTGGGGAGGGCGGGGGAGGGGATTTGTTGGAACCCGGAAGTGGGAGGCGGAAACCCGGAAGTGGCAGGCGGAAACCGGAAGTGAGGGGGAGAGGAGCGGGGGAGGCGGGAAAAGGCGTGCGAGGGGGAGAAACGGTGTAAAAAAGTGTTTGGGGAGGGCGGGGAGGGGATTTGTTGGAACCCGGAAGTGGGAGTCGGAAACCCGGAAGTGGGAGTCGGAAACCCGGAAGTGGGAGGCGGAAACCGGAAGTGAGGGGGAGAGGAGCGGGGGAGGCGGGAAAAGGCGCCCGAGGGGGTGAAACGGCGTAAAAAAGTGTTTGGGGAGGGCGGGGAGGGGATTTGTTGGAACCCGGAAGTGGGAGTCGTAAACCCGGAAGTGGGAGGCGGAAACCGGAAGTGAGGGGGAGAGGAGCGGGGGAGGTGGGAAAAGGCGTCCGAGGGGGTGAAACGGTGTAAAAAAGTGTTTGGGGAGGGCGGGGAGGGGATTTGTTGGAACCCGGAAGTGGGAGGCGGAAACCCGGAAGTGGGAGGCGGAAACCGGAAGTGAGGGGGAGAGGAGCGGGGGAGGCGGGAAAAGGCGTGCGAGGGGGTGAAAGGGTGTAAAAAAGTGTTTGGGGAGGGCAGTGAGGGGATTTGTTGGAACCCGGAAGTGGGAGTCGGAAACCCGGAAGTGGGAGGCGGAAACCGGAAGTGAGGGGGAGAGGAGCGGGGGAGGCGGGAAAAGGCGCGCGAGGGGGTGAAAGGGTGTAAAAAAGTGTTTGGGGAGGGCGGGGAGGGGATTTGTTGGAACCCGGAAGTGGGAGGCGGAAACCCGGAAGTGGGAGGCCGAAACCGGAAGTGAGGGGGAGAGGAGCGGGGGAGGCGGGAAAAGGCGCCCGAGGGGGTGAAACGGTGTCAAAAAGTGTTTCGGGAGGGCGGGGGAGGGGATTTGTTGGAACCCGGAAGTGGGAGTCGGAAACCCGGAAGTGGCAGGCGGAAACCGGAAGTGAGGGGGAGAGGAGCGGGGGAGGCGGGAAAAGGCGCCCGAGGGGGTGAAACGGTGTAAAAAAGTGTTTGGGGAGGGCGGGGAGGGGATTTGTTGGAACCCGGAAGTGGGAGGCGGAAACCCGGAAGTGGGAGGCGGAAACCGGAAGTGAGGGGGAGAGGAGCGGGGGAGGCGGGAAAAGGCGTCCGAGGGGGTGAAACGGTGTCAAAAAGTGTTTGGGGAGGGCAGTGAGGGGATTGGGTGGAACCCGGAAGTGGGAGGCGGAAACCCGGAAGTGGGAGGCGGAAACCGGAAGTGAGGGGGAGAGGAGCGGGGGAGGCGGGAAAAGGCGCGCGAGGGGGTGAAAGGTTGTAAAAAAGTGTTTGGGGAGGGCGGGGAGGGGATTTGTTGGAACCCGGAAGTGGGAGGCGGAAACCCGGAAGTGGGAGGCGGAAACCGGAAGTGAGGGGGAGAGGAGCGGGGGAGGCGGGAAAAGGCGCGCGAGGGGGTGAAAGGGTGTAAAAAAGTGTTTGGGGAGGGCGGGGAGGGGATTTGTTGGAACCCGGAAGTGGGAGGCGGAAACCCGGAAGTGGGAGGCGGAAACCGGAAGTGAGGGGGAGAGGAGCGGGGGAGGCGGGAAAAGGCGTGCGAGGGGGTGAAAGGGTGTAAAAAAGTGTTTGGGGAGGGCAGTGAGGGGATTTGTTGGAACCCGGAAGTGGGAGGCGGAAACCCGGAAGTGGGAGGCGGAAACCGGAAGTGAGGGGGAGAGGAGCGGGGGAGGCGGGAAAAGGCGTCCGAGGGGGTGAAACGGTGTCAAAAAGTGTTTGGGGAGGGCAGTGAGGGGATTGGGTGGAACCCGGAAGTGGGAGGCGGAAACCCGGAAGTGGGAGGCGGAAACCGGAAGTGAGGGGGAGAGGAGCGGGGGAGGCGGGAAAAGGCGTCCGAGGGGGTGAAACGGTGTCAAAAAGTGTTTGGGGAGGGCGGGGGAGGGGATTTGTTGGAACCCGGAAGTGGGAGGCGGAAACCCGGAAGTGGGAGGCGGAAACCGGAAGTGAGGGGGAGAGGAGCGGGGGAGGCGGGAAAAGGCGCGCGAGGGGGTGAAAGGGTGTAAAAAAGTGTGTGGGGAGGGCGGGGAGGGGATTTGTTGGAACCCGGAAGTGGGAGGCGGAAACCCGGAAGTGGGAGGCGGAAACCGGAAGTGAGGGGGAGAGGAGCGGGGGAGGCGGGAAAAGGCGTCCGAGGGGGTGAAACGGTGTCAAAAAGTGTTTGGGGAGGGCGGGGGAGGGGATTGGGTGGAACCCGGAAGTGGGAGGCGGAAACCCGGAAGTGGGAGGCGGAAACCGGAAGTGAGGGGGAGAGGAGCGGGGGAGGCGGGAAAAGGCGTCCGAGGGGGTGAAACGGTGTCAAAAAGTGTTTGGGGAGGGCGGGGGAGGGGATTTGTTGGAACCCGGAAGTGGGAGGCGGAAACCCGGAAGTGGGAGGCCGAAACCGGAAGTGAGGGGGAGAGGAGCGGGGGAGGCGGGAAAAGGCGTCCGAGGGGGTGAAACGGTGTCAAAAAGTGTTTGGGGAGGGCGGGGGAGGGGATTTGTTGGAACCCGGAAGTGGGAGGCGGAAACCCGGAAGTGGGAGGCCGAAACCGGAAGTGAGGGGGAGAGGAGCGGGGGAGGCGGGAAAAGGCGTCCGAGGGGGTGAAACGGTGTCAAAAAGTGTTTGGGGAGGGCGGGGGAGGGGATTGGGTGGAACCCGGAAGTGGGAGGCGGAAACCCGGAAGTGGGAGGCGGAAACCGGAAGTGAGGGGGAGAGGAGCGGGGGAGGCGGGAAAAGGCGCCCGAGGGGGTGAAACGGTTTCAAAAAGTGTGTGGGGAGGGCGGGGGAGGGGATTGGGTGGAACCCGGAAGTGGGAGGCGGAAACCCGGAAGTGGGAGGCCGAAACCGGAAGTGAGGGGGAGAGGAGCGGGGGAGGCGGAAAAGGCGTCCGAGGGGGGGAAACGGTGTAAAAAAGTGTTTGGGGAGGGCGGGGGAGGGGATTTGTTGGAACCCGGAAGTGGGAGGCGGAAACCCGGAAGTGGGAGGCGGAAACCGGAAGTGAGGGGGAGAGGAGCGGGGGAGGCGGGAAAAGGCGTGCGAGGGGGTGAAACGGTGTAAAAAAGTGTTTGGGGAGGGCGGGGGAGGGGATTGGGTGGAACCCGGAAGTGGGAGGCGGAAACCCGGAAGTGGGAGTCGGAAACCGGAAGTGAGGGGGAGAGGAGCGGGGGAGGCGGGAAAAGGCGTCCGAGGGGGTGAAACGGTTTCAAAAAGTGTGTGGGGAGGGCGGGGGAGGGGATTGGGTGGAACCCGGAAGTGGGAGGCGGAAACCCGGAAGTGGGAGGCGGAAACCGGAAGTGAGGGGGAGAGGAGCAGGGGAGGCGGGAAAAGGCGTCCGAGGGGGTGAAACGGTGTCAAAAAGTGTTTGGGGAGGGCGGGGGAGGGGATTTGTTGGAACCCGGAAGTGGGAGGCGGAAACCCGGAAGTGGGATGCCGAAACCGGAAGTGAGGGGGAGAGGAGCGGGGGAGGCGGGAAAAGGCGTCCGAGGGGGTGAAACGGTGTCAAAAAGTGTTTGGGGAGGGCGGGGGAGGGGATTGGGTGGAACCCGGAAGTGGGAGTCGTAAACCCGGAAGTGGGAGGCGGAAACCGGAAGTGAGGGGGAGAGGAGCGGGGGAGGCGGGAAAAGGCGTCCGAGGGGGTGAAACGGTGTAAAAAAGTGTTTGGGGAGGGCGGGGGAGGGGATTGGGTGGAACCCGGAAGTGGGAGGCGGAAACCCGGAAGTGGGAGGCGGAAACCGGAAGTGAGGGGGAGAGGAGCGGGGGAGGCGGGAAAAGGCGTCCGAGGGGGTGAAACGGTTTCAAAAAGTGTGTGGGGAGGGCGGGGGAGGGGATTGGGTGGAACCCGGAAGTGGGAGGCGGAAACCCGGAAGTGGGAGGCCGAAACCGGAAGTGAGGGGGAGAGGAGCGGGGGAGGCGGGAAAAGGCGTCCGAGGGGGTGAAACGGTGTCAAAAAGTGTTTGGGGAGGGCGGGGGAGGGGATTTGTTGGAACCCGGAAGTGGGAGGCGGAAACCCGGAAGTGGGAGGCGGAAACCGGAAGTGAGGGGGAGAGGAGCGGGGGAGGCGGGAAAAGGCGCCCGAGGGGGTGAAAGGGTGTAAAAAAGTGTTTGGGGAGGGCGGGGAGGGGATTTGTTGGAACCCGGAAGTGGGAGGCGGAAACCCGGAAGTGGGAGGCGGAAACCGGAAGTGAGGGGGAGAGGAGCGGGGGAGGCGGGAAAAGGCGTCCGAGGGGGTGAAACGGTGTAAAAAAGTGTTTGGGGAGGGCGGGGGAGGGGATTTGTTGGAACCCGGAAGTGGGAGTCGTAAACCCGGAAGTGGGAGGCGGAAACCGGAAGTGAGGGGGAGAGGAGCGGGGGAGGCGGGAAAAGGCGTGCGAGGGGGTGAAACGGTGTAAAAAAGTGTTTGGGGAGGGCGGGGGAGGGGATTTGTTGGAACCCGGAAGTGGGAGGCGGAAACCCGGAAGTGGCAGGCGGAAACCGGAAGTGAGGGGGAGAGGAGCGGGGGAGGCGGGAAAAGGCGTGCGAGGGGGAGAAACGGTGTAAAAAAGTGTTTGGGGAGGGCGGGGAGGGGATTTGTTGGAACCCGGAAGTGGGAGTCGGAAACCCGGAAGTGGGAGTCGGAAACCCGGAAGTGGGAGGCGGAAACCGGAAGTGAGGGGGAGAGGAGCGGGGGAGGCGGGAAAAGGCGCCCGAGGGGGTGAAACGGCGTAAAAAAGTGTTTGGGGAGGGCGGGGAGGGGATTTGTTGGAACCCGGAAGTGGGAGTCGTAAACCCGGAAGTGGGAGGCGGAAACCGGAAGTGAGGGGGAGAGGAGCGGGGGAGGCGGGAAAAGGCGTCCGAGGGGGTGAAACGGTGTCAAAAAGTGTTTGGGGAGGGCGGGGGAGGGGATTTGTTGGAACCCGGAAGTGGGAGGCGGAAACCCGGAAGTGGGAGGCGGAAACCGGAAGTGAGGGGGAGAGGAGCGGGGGAGGCGGGAAAAGGCGCGCGAGGGGGTGAAAGGGTGTCAAAAAGTGTTTGGGGAGGGCGGGGAGGGGATTTGTTGGAACCCGGAAGTGGGAGGCGGAAACCCGGAAGTGGGAGGCGGAAACCGGAAGTGAGGGGGAGAGGAGCGGGGGAGGCGGGAAAAGGCGTCCGAGGGGGTGAAAGGGTGTAAAAAAGTGTTTGGGGAGGGCAGTGAGGGGATTTGTTGGAACCCGGAAGTGGGAGGCGGAAACCCGGAAGTGGGAGGCGGAAACCGGAAGTGAGGGGGAGAGGAGCGGGGGAGGCGGGAAAAGGCGTCCGAGGGGGTGAAACGGTGTCAAAAAGTGTTTGGGGAGGGCAGTGAGGGGATTGGGTGGAACCCGGAAGTGGGAGGCGGAAACCCGGAAGTGGGAGGCGGAAACCGGAAGTGAGGGGGAGAGGAGCGGGGGAGGCGGGAAAAGGCGTCCGAGGGGGTGAAACGGTGTCAAAAAGTGTTTGGGGAGGGCGGGGGAGGGGATTTGTTGGAACCCGGAAGTGGGAGGCGGAAACCCGGAAGTGGGAGGCGGAAACCGGAAGTGAGGGGGAGAGGAGCGGGGGAGGCGGGAAAAGGCGCGCGAGGGGGTGAAAGGGTGTAAAAAAGTGTGTGGGGAGGGCGGGGAGGGGATTTGTTGGAACCCGGAAGTGGGAGGCGGAAACCCGGAAGTGGGAGGCGGAAACCGGAAGTGAGGGGGAGAGGAGCGGGGGAGGCGGGAAAAGGCGTCCGAGGGGGTGAAACGGTGTCAAAAAGTGTTTGGGGAGGGCGGGGGAGGGGATTGGGTGGAACCCGGAAGTGGGAGGCGGAAACCCGGAAGTGGGAGGCGGAAACCGGAAGTGAGGGGGAGAGGAGCGGGGGAGGCGGGAAAAGGCGTCCGAGGGGGTGAAACGGTGTCAAAAAGTGTTTGGGGAGGGCGGGGGAGGGGATTTGTTGGAACCCGGAAGTGGGAGGCGGAAACCCGGAAGTGGGAGGCCGAAACCGGAAGTGAGGGGGAGAGGAGCGGGGGAGGCGGGAAAAGGCGTCCGAGGGGGTGAAACGGTGTCAAAAAGTGTTTGGGGAGGGCGGGGGAGGGGATTTGTTGGAACCCGGAAGTGGGAGGCGGAAACCCGGAAGTGGGAGGCCGAAACCGGAAGTGAGGGGGAGAGGAGCGGGGGAGGCGGGAAAAGGCGTCCGAGGGGGTGAAACGGTGTCAAAAAGTGTTTGGGGAGGGCGGGGGAGGGGATTTGTTGGAACCCGGAAGTGGGAGGCGGAAACCCGGAAGTGGGAGGCGGAAACCGGAAGTGAGGGGGAGAGGAGCGGGGGAGGCGGGAAAAGGCGCCCGAGGGGGTGAAACGGTTTCAAAAAGTGTGTGGGGAGGGCGGGGGAGGGGATTGGGTGGAACCCGGAAGTGGGAGGCGGAAACCCGGAAGTGGGAGGCCGAAACCGGAAGTGAGGGGGAGAGGAGCGGGGGAGGCGGAAAAGGCGTCCGAGGGGGTGAAAGGGTGTAAAAAAGTGTTTGGGGAGGGCGGGGGAGGGGATTTGTTGGAACCCGGAAGTGGGAGTCGGAAACCCGGAAGTGGCAGGCGGAAACCGGAAGTGAGGGGGAGAGGAGCGGGGGAGGCGGGAAAAGGCGTCCGAGGGGGTGAAACGGTTTCAAAAAGTGTGTGGGGAGGGCGGGGGAGGGGATTGGGTGGAACCCGGAAGTGGGAGGCGGAAACCCGGAAGTGGGAGTCGGAAACCGGAAGTGAGGGGGAGAGGAGCGGGGGAGGCGGGAAAAGGCGTCCGAGGGGGTGAAACGGTTTCAAAAAGTGTGTGGGGAGGGCGGGGGAGGGGATTGGGTGGAACCCGGAAGTGGGAGGCGGAAACCCGGAAGTGGGAGGCGGAAACCGGAAGTGAGGGGGAGAGGAGCAGGGGAGGCGGGAAAAGGCGTCCGAGGGGGTGAAACGGTGTCAAAAAGTGTTTGGGGAGGGCGGGGGAGGGGATTTGTTGGAACCCGGAAGTGGGAGGCGGAAACCCGGAAGTGGGATGCCGAAACCGGAAGTGAGGGGGAGAGGAGCGGGGGAGGCGGGAAAAGGCGTCCGAGGGGGTGAAACGGTGTCAAAAAGTGTTTGGGGAGGGCGGGGGAGGGGATTGGGTGGAACCCGGAAGTGGGAGTCGTAAACCCGGAAGTGGGAGGCGGAAACCGGAAGTGAGGGGGAGAGGAGCGGGGGAGGCGGGAAAAGGCGTCCGAGGGGGTGAAACGGTGTCAAAAAGTGTTTGGGGAGGGCGGGGGAGGGGATTGGGTGGAACCCGGAAGTGGGAGGCGGAAACCCGGAAGTGGGAGGCGGAAACCGGAAGTGAGGGGGAGAGGAGCGGGGGAGGCGGGAAAAGGCGTCCGAGGGGGTGAAACGGTTTCAAAAAGTGTGTGGGGAGGGCGGGGGAGGGGATTGGGTGGAACCCGGAAGTGGGAGGCGGAAACCCGGAAGTGGGAGGCCGAAACCGGAAGTGAGGGGGAGAGGAGCGGGGGAGGCGGGAAAAGGCGTCCGAGGGGGTGAAACGGTGTCAAAAAGTGTTTGGGGAGGGCGGGGGAGGGGATTTGTTGGAACCCGGAAGTGGGAGGCGGAAACCCGGAAGTGGGAGGCGGAAACCGGAAGTGAGGGGGAGAGGAGCGGGGGAGGCGGGAAAAGGCGCGCGAGGGGGTGAAAGGGTGTAAAAAAGTGTTTGGGGAGGGCGGGGAGGGGATTTGTTGGAACCCGGAAGTGGGAGGCGGAAACCCGGAAGTGGGAGGCGGAAACCGGAAGTGAGGGGGAGAGGAGCGGGGGAGGCGGGAAAAGGCGTCCGAGGGGGTGAAACGGTGTAAAAAAGTGTTTGGGGAGGGCGGGGGAGGGGATTTGTTGGAACCCGGAAGTGGGAGTCGTAAACCCGGAAGTGGGAGGCGGAAACCGGAAGTGAGGGGGAGAGGAGCGGGGGAGGCGGGAAAAGGCGTCCGAGGGGGTGAAAGGGTGTAAAAAAGTGTTTGGGGAGGGCGGGGGAGGGGATTTGTTGGAACCCGGAAGTGGGAGGCGGAAACCCGGAAGTGGCAGGCGGAAACCGGAAGTGAGGGGGAGAGGAGCGGGGGAGGCGGGAAAAGGCGTGCGAGGGGGAGAAACGGTGTAAAAAAGTGTTTGGGGAGGGCGGGGAGGGGATTTGTTGGAACCCGGAAGTGGGAGTCGGAAACCCGGAAGTGGGAGTCGGAAACCCGGAAGTGGGAGGCGGAAACCGGAAGTGAGGGGGAGAGGAGCGGGGGAGGCGGGAAAAGGCGCCCGAGGGGGTGAAACGGCGTAAAAAAGTGTTTGGGGAGGGCGGGGAGGGGATTTGTTGGAACCCGGAAGTGGGAGTCGTAAACCCGGAAGTGGGAGGCGGAAACCGGAAGTGAGGGGGAGAGGAGCGGGGGAGGCGGGAAAAGGCGTCCGAGGGGGTGAAACGGTGTAAAAAAGTGTTTGGGGAGGGCGGGGAGGGGATTTGTTGGAACCCGGAAGTGGGAGGCGGAAACCCGGAAGTGGGAGGCGGAAACCGGAAGTGAGGGGGAGAGGAGCGGGGGAGGCGGGAAAAGGCGTGCGAGGGGGTGAAAGGGTGTAAAAAAGTGTTTGGGGAGGGCAGTGAGGGGATTTGTTGGAACCCGGAAGTGGGAGTCGGAAACCCGGAAGTGGGAGGCGGAAACCGGAAGTGAGGGGGAGAGGAGCGGGGGAGGCGGGAAAAGGCGCGCGAGGGGGTGAAAGGGTGTAAAAAAGTGTTTGGGGAGGGCGGGGAGGGGATTTGTTGGAACCCGGAAGTGGGAGGCGGAAACCCGGAAGTGGGAGGCCGAAACCGGAAGTGAGGGGGAGAGGAGCGGGGGAGGCGGGAAAAGGCGCCCGAGGGGGTGAAAGGGTGTAAAAAAGTGTTTGGGGAGGGCGGGGGAGGGGATTTGTTGGAACCCGGAAGTGGGAGTCGTAAACCCGGAAGTGGCAGGCGGAAACCGGAAGTGAGGGGGAGAGGAGCGGGGGAGGCGGGAAAAGGCGCCCGAGGGGGTGAAAGGGTGTAAAAAAGTGTTTGGGGAGGGCGGGGAGGGGATTTGTTGGAACCCGGAAGTGGGAGGCGGAAACCCGGAAGTGGGAGGCGGAAACCGGAAGTGAGGGGGAGAGGAGCGGGGGAGGCGGGAAAAGGCGTCCGAGGGGGTGAAACGGTGTCAAAAAGTGTTTGGGGAGGGCAGTGAGGGGATTGGGTGGAACCCGGAAGTGGGAGGCGGAAACCCGGAAGTGGGAGGCGGAAACCGGAAGTGAGGGGGAGAGGAGCGGGGGAGGCGGGAAAAGGCGCGCGAGGGGGTGAAAGGTTGTAAAAAAGTGTTTGGGGAGGGCGGGGAGGGGATTTGTTGGAACCCGGAAGTGGGAGGCGGAAACCCGGAAGTGGGAGGCGGAAACCGGAAGTGAGGGGGAGAGGAGCGGGGGAGGCGGGAAAAGGCGCGCGAGGGGGTGAAAGGGTGTAAAAAAGTGTTTGGGGAGGGCGGGGAGGGGATTTGTTGGAACCCGGAAGTGGGAGGCGGAAACCCGGAAGTGGGAGGCGGAAACCGGAAGTGAGGGGGAGAGGAGCGGGGGAGGCGGGAAAAGGCGTCCGAGGGGGTGAAACGGTGTCAAAAAGTGTTTGGGGAGGGCGGGGAGGGGATTTGTTGGAACCCGGAAGTGGGAGGCGGAAACCCGGAAGTGGGAGGCGGAAACCGGAAGTGAGGGGGAGAGGAGCGGGGGAGGCGGGAAAAGGCGTCCGAGGGGGTGAAACGGTGTCAAAAAGTGTTTGGGGAGGGCAGTGAGGGGATTGGGTGGAACCCGGAAGTGGGAGGCGGAAACCCGGAAGTGGGAGGCGGAAACCGGAAGTGAGGGGGAGAGGAGCGGGGGAGGCGGGAAAAGGCGTCCGAGGGGGTGAAACGGTGTCAAAAAGTGTTTGGGGAGGGCGGGGGAGGGGATTTGTTGGAACCCGGAAGTGGGAGGCGGAAACCCGGAAGTGGGAGGCGGAAACCGGAAGTGAGGGGGAGAGGAGCGGGGGAGGCGGGAAAAGGCGCGCGAGGGGGTGAAAGGGTGTAAAAAAGTGTGTGGGGAGGGCGGGGAGGGGATTTGTTGGAACCCGGAAGTGGGAGGCGGAAACCCGGAAGTGGGAGGCGGAAACCGGAAGTGAGGGGGAGAGGAGCGGGGGAGGCGGGAAAAGGCGTCCGAGGGGGTGAAACGGTGTCAAAAAGTGTTTGGGGAGGGCGGGGGAGGGGATTGGGTGGAACCCGGAAGTGGGAGGCGGAAACCCGGAAGTGGGAGGCGGAAACCGGAAGTGAGGGGGAGAGGAGCGGGGGAGGCGGGAAAAGGCGTCCGAGGGGGTGAAACGGTGTCAAAAAGTGTTTGGGGAGGGCGGGGGAGGGGATTTGTTGGAACCCGGAAGTGGGAGGCGGAAACCCGGAAGTGGGAGGCGGAAACCGGAAGTGAGGGGGAGAGGAGCGGGGGAGGCGGGAAAAGGCGTCTGAGGGGGTGAAACGGTGTCAAAAAGTGTTTGGGGAGGGCGGGGGAGGGGATTGGGTGGAACCCGGAAGTGGGAGGCGGAAACCCGGAAGTGGGAGGCGGAAACCGGAAGTGAGGGGGAGAGGAGCGGGGGAGGCGGGAAAAGGCGTCCGAGGGGGTGAAACGGTGTCAAAAAGTGTTTGGGGAGGGCGGGGGAGGGGATTTGTTGGAACCCGGAAGTGGGAGGCGGAAACCCGGAAGTGGGAGGCGGAAACCGGAAGTGAGGGGGAGAGGAGCGGGGGAGGCGGGAAAAGGCGCCCGAGGGGGTGAAAGGGTGTAAAAAAGTGTTTGGGGAGGGCGGGGGAGGGGATTTGTTGGAACCCGGAAGTGGGAGGCGGAAACCCGGAAGTGGGAGGCGGAAACCGGAAGTGAGGGGGAGAGGAGCGGGGGAGGCGGGAAAAGGCGTCCGAGGGGGTGAAACGGTGTAAAAAAGTGCTTGGGGAGGGCGGGGGAGGGGATTGGGTGGAACCCGGAAGTGGGAGGCGGAAACCCGGAAGTGGGAGGCGGAAACCGGAAGTGAGGGGGAGAGGAGCGGGGGAGGCGGGAAAAGGCGCCCGAGGGGGTGAAACGGTTTCAAAAAGTGTGTGGGGAGGGCGGGGGAGGGGATTGGGTGGAACCCGGAAGTGGGAGGCGGAAACCCGGAAGTGGGAGGCCGAAACCGGAAGTGAGGGGGAGAGGAGCGGGGGAGGCGGAAAAGGCGTCCGAGGGGGGGAAACGGTGTAAAAAAGTGTTTGGGGAGGGCGGGGGAGGGGATTTGTTGGAACCCGGAAGTGGGAGGCGGAAACCCGGAAGTGGGAGGCCGAAACCGGAAGTGAGGGGGAGAGGAGCGGGGGAGGCGGGAAAAGGCGCCCGAGGGGGTGAAACGGTGTCAAAAAGTGTTTGGGGAGGGCGGGGAGGGGATTTGTTGGAACCCGGAAGTGGGAGGCGGAAACCCGGAAGTGGGAGGCGGAAACCGGAAGTGAGGGGGAGAGGAGCGGGGGAGGCGGGAAAAGGCGCCCGAGGGGGTGAAACGGTGTAAAAAAGTGTTTGGGGAGGGCGGGGGAGGGGATTTGTTGGAACCCGGAAGTGGGAGGCGGAAACCCGGAAGTGGCAGGCGGAAACCGGAAGTGAGGGGGAGAGGAGCGGGGGAGGCGGGAAAAGGCGTGCGAGGGGGAGAAACGGTGTAAAAAAGTGTTTGGGGAGGGCGGGGAGGGGATTTGTTGGAACCCGGAAGTGGGAGTCGGAAACCCGGAAGTGGGAGTCGGAAACCCGGAAGTGGGAGGCGGAAACCGGAAGTGAGGGGGAGAGGAGCGGGGGAGGCGGGAAAAGGCGCCCGAGGGGGTGAAACGGCGTAAAAAAGTGTTTGGGGAGGGCGGGGAGGGGATTTGTTGGAACCCGGAAGTGGGAGTCGTAAACCCGGAAGTGGGAGGCGGAAACCGGAAGTGAGGGGGAGAGGAGCGGGGGAGGCGGGAAAAGGCGTCCGAGGGGGTGAAAGGGTGTAAAAAAGTGTTTGGGGAGGGCGGGGAGGGGATTTGTTGGAACCCGGAAGTGGGAGGCGGAAACCCGGAAGTGGGAGGCGGAAACCGGAAGTGAGGGGGAGAGGAGCGGGGGAGGCGGGAAAAGGCGTGCGAGGGGGTGAAAGGGTGTAAAAAAGTGTTTGGGGAGGGCAGTGAGGGGATTTGTTGGAACCCGGAAGTGGGAGTCGGAAACCCGGAAGTGGGAGGCGGAAACCGGAAGTGAGGGGGAGAGGAGCGGGGGAGGCGGGAAAAGGCGCGCGAGGGGGTGAAAGGGTGTCAAAAAGTGTTTGGGGAGGGCGGGGAGGGGATTTGTTGGAACCCGGAAGTGGGAGGCGGAAACCCGGAAGTGGGAGGCCGAAACCGGAAGTGAGGGGGAGAGGAGCGGGGGAGGCGGGAAAAGGCGCCCGAGGGGGTGAAAGGGTGTAAAAAAGTGTTTGGGGAGGGCGGGGGAGGGGATTTGTTGGAACCCGGAAGTGGGAGTCGTAAACCCGGAAGTGGCAGGCGGAAACCGGAAGTGAGGGGGAGAGGAGCGGGGGAGGCGGGAAAAGGCGCCCGAGGGGGTGAAAGGGTGTAAAAAAGTGTTTGGGGAGGGCGGGGAGGGGATTGGGTGGAACCCGGAAGTGGGAGGCGGAAACCCGGAAGTGGGAGGCGGAAACCGGAAGTGAGGGGGAGAGGAGCGGGGGAGGCGGGAAAAGGCGTCCGAGGGGGTGAAACGGTGTCAAAAAGTGTTTGGGGAGGGCAGTGAGGGGATTGGGTGGAACCCGGAAGTGGGAGGCGGAAACCCGGAAGTGGGAGGCGGAAACCGGAAGTGAGGGGGAGAGGAGCGGGGGAGGCGGGAAAAGGCGCGCGAGGGGGTGAAAGGTTGTAAAAAAGTGTTTGGGGAGGGCGGGGAGGGGATTTGTTGGAACCCGGAAGTGGGAGGCGGAAACCCGGAAGTGGGAGGCGGAAACCGGAAGTGAGGGGGAGAGGAGCGGGGGAGGCGGGAAAAGGCGCCCGAGGGGGTGAAAGGGTGTAAAAAAGTGTTTGGGGAGGGCGGGGAGGGGATTTGTTGGAACCCGGAAGTGGGAGGCGGAAACCCGGAAGTGGGAGGCGGAAACCGGAAGTGAGGGGGAGAGGAGCGGGGGAGGCGGGAAAAGGCGTCCGAGGGGGTGAAACGGTGTCAAAAAGTGTTTGGGGAGGGCGGGGGAGGGGATTTGTTGGAACCCGGAAGTGGGAGGCGGAAACCCGGAAGTGGGAGGCGGAAACCGGAAGTGAGGGGGAGAGGAGCGGGGGAGGCGGGAAAAGGCGCGCGAGGGGGTGAAAGGGTGTAAAAAAGTGTTTGGGGAGGGCGGGGAGGGGATTTGTTGGAACCCGGAAGTGGGAGGCGGAAACCCGGAAGTGGGAGGCGGAAACCGGAAGTGAGGGGGAGAGGAGCGGGGGAGGCGGGAAAAGGCGTCCGAGGGGGTGAAACGGTGTCAAAAAGTGTTTGGGGAGGGCGGGGGAGGGGATTTGTTGGAACCCGGAAGTGGGAGGCGGAAACCCGGAAGTGGGAGGCGGAAACCGGAAGTGAGGGGGAGAGGAGCGGGGGAGGCGGGAAAAGGCGCGCGAGGGGGTGAAAGGGTGTAAAAAAGTGTGTGGGGAGGGCGGGGAGGGGATTTGTTGGAACCCGGAAGTGGGAGGCGGAAACCCGGAAGTGGGAGGCGGAAACCGGAAGTGAGGGGGAGAGGAGCGGGGGAGGCGGGAAAAGGCGTCCGAGGGGGTGAAACGGTGTCAAAAAGTGTTTGGGGAGGGCGGGGGAGGGGATTGGGTGGAACCCGGAAGTGGGAGGCGGAAACCCGGAAGTGGGAGGCGGAAACCGGAAGTGAGGGGGAGAGGAGCGGGGGAGGCGGGAAAAGGCGTCCGAGGGGGTGAAACGGTGTCAAAAAGTGTTTGGGGAGGGCGGGGGAGGGGATTTGTTGGAACCCGGAAGTGGGAGGCGGAAACCCGGAAGTGGGAGGCGGAAACCGGAAGTGAGGGGGAGAGGAGCGGGGGAGGCGGGAAAAGGCGTCCGAGGGGGTGAAACGGTGTCAAAAAGTGTTTGGGGAGGGCGGGGGAGGGGATTGGGTGGAACCCGGAAGTGGGAGGCGGAAACCCGGAAGTGGGAGGCGGAAACCGGAAGTGAGGGGGAGAGGAGCGGGGGAGGCGGGAAAAGGCGTCCGAGGGGGTGAAACGGTGTCAAAAAGTGTTTGGGGAGGGCGGGGGAGGGGATTTGTTGGAACCCGGAAGTGGGAGGCGGAAACCCGGAAGTGGGAGGCGGAAACCGGAAGTGAGGGGGAGAGGAGCGGGGGAGGCGGGAAAAGGCGCCCGAGGGGGTGAAAGGGTGTAAAAAAGTGTTTGGGGAGGGCGGGGGAGGGGATTTGTTGGAACCCGGAAGTGGGAGGCGGAAACCCGGAAGTGGGAGGCGGAAACCGGAAGTGAGGGGGAGAGGAGCGGGGGAGGCGGGAAAAGGCGTCCGAGGGGGTGAAACGGTGTAAAAAAGTGCTTGGGGAGGGCGGGGGAGGGGATTGGGTGGAACCCGGAAGTGGGAGGCGGAAACCCGGAAGTGGGAGGCGGAAACCGGAAGTGAGGGGGAGAGGAGCGGGGGAGGCGGGAAAAGGCGCCCGAGGGGGTGAAACGGTTTCAAAAAGTGTGTGGGGAGGGCGGGGGAGGGGATTGGGTGGAACCCGGAAGTGGGAGGCGGAAACCCGGAAGTGGGAGGCCGAAACCGGAAGTGAGGGGGAGAGGAGCGGGGGAGGCGGAAAAGGCGTCCGAGGGGGGGAAACGGTGTAAAAAAGTGTTTGGGGAGGGCGGGGGAGGGGATTGGGTGGAACCCGGAAGTGGGAGGCGGAAACCCGGAAGTGGGAGGCGGAAACCGGAAGTGAGGGGGAGAGGAGCGGGGGAGGCGGGAAAAGGCGTCCGAGGGGGTGAAACGGTGTAAAAAAGTGTTTGGGGAGGGCGGGGAGGGGATTTGTTGGAACCCGGAAGTGGGAGGCGGAAACCCGGAAGTGGGAGGCGGAAACCGGAAGTGAGGGGGAGAGGAGCGGGGGAGGCGGGAAAAGGCGTCCGAGGGGGTGAAACGGTGTCAAAAAGTGCTTGGGGAGGGCGGGGGAGGGGATTTGTTGGAACCCGGAAGTGGGAGGCGGAAACCCGGAAGTGGGAGGCGGAAACCGGAAGTGAGGGGGAGAGGAGCGGGGGAGGCGGGAAAAGGCGCCCGAGGGGGGTGAAACGGTGTAAAAAAGTGCTTGGGGAGGGCGGGGGAGGGGATTTGTTGGAACCCGGAAGTGGGAGGCGGAAACCCGGAAGTGGGAGGCGGAAACCGGAAGTGAGGGGGAGAGGAGCGGGGGAGGCGGGAAAAGGCGTCCGAGGGGGTGAAACGGTGTAAAAAAGTGCTTGGGGAGGGCGGGGGAGGGGATTGGGTGGAACCCGGAAGTGGGAGGCGGAAACCCGGAAGTGGGAGGCGGAAACCGGAAGTGAGGGGGAGAGGAGCGGGGGAGGCGGGAAAAGGCGCCCGAGGGGGTGAAACGGTTTCAAAAAGTGTGTGGGGAGGGCGGGGGAGGGGATTGGGTGGAACCCGGAAGTGGGAGGCGGAAACCCGGAAGTGGGAGGCGGAAACCGGAAGTGAGGGGGAGAGGAGCGGGGGAGGCGGGAAAAGGCGTCCGAGGGGGTGAAACGGTGTCAAAAAGTGTTTGGGGAGGGCAGTGAGGGGATTGGGTGGAACCCGGAAGTGGGAGGCGGAAACCCGGAAGTGGGAGGCGGAAACCGGAAGTGAGGGGGAGAGGAGCGGGGGAGGCGGGAAAAGGCGCGCGAGGGGGTGAAAGGTTGTAAAAAAGTGTTTGGGGAGGGCGGGGAGGGGATTTGTTGGAACCCGGAAGTGGGAGGCGGAAACCCGGAAGTGGGAGGCGGAAACCGGAAGTGAGGGGGAGAGGAGCGGGGGAGGCGGGAAAAGGCGCCCGAGGGGGTGAAAGGGTGTAAAAAAGTGTTTGGGGAGGGCGGGGAGGGGATTTGTTGGAACCCGGAAGTGGGAGGCGGAAACCCGGAAGTGGGAGGCGGAAACCGGAAGTGAGGGGGAGAGGAGCGGGGGAGGCGGGAAAAGGCGTCCGAGGGGGTGAAACGGTGTCAAAAAGTGTTTGGGGAGGGCGGGGGAGGGGATTTGTTGGAACCCGGAAGTGGGAGGCGGAAACCCGGAAGTGGGAGGCGGAAACCGGAAGTGAGGGGGAGAGGAGCGGGGGAGGCGGGAAAAGGCGCGCGAGGGGGTGAAAGGGTGTAAAAAAGTGTTTGGGGAGGGCGGGGAGGGGATTTGTTGGAACCCGGAAGTGGGAGGCGGAAACCCGGAAGTGGGAGGCGGAAACCGGAAGTGAGGGGGAGAGGAGCGGGGGAGGCGGGAAAAGGCGTCCGAGGGGGTGAAACGGTGTCAAAAAGTGTTTGGGGAGGGCGGGGGAGGGGATTTGTTGGAACCCGGAAGTGGGAGGCGGAAACCCGGAAGTGGGAGGCGGAAACCGGAAGTGAGGGGGAGAGGAGCGGGGGAGGCGGGAAAAGGCGCGCGAGGGGGTGAAAGGGTGTAAAAAAGTGTGTGGGGAGGGCGGGGAGGGGATTTGTTGGAACCCGGAAGTGGGAGGCGGAAACCCGGAAGTGGGAGGCGGAAACCGGAAGTGAGGGGGAGAGGAGCGGGGGAGGCGGGAAAAGGCGTCCGAGGGGGTGAAACGGTGTCAAAAAGTGTTTGGGGAGGGCGGGGGAGGGGATTGGGTGGAACCCGGAAGTGGGAGGCGGAAACCCGGAAGTGGGAGGCGGAAACCGGAAGTGAGGGGGAGAGGAGCGGGGGAGGCGGGAAAAGGCGTCCGAGGGGGTGAAACGGTGTCAAAAAGTGTTTGGGGAGGGCGGGGGAGGGGATTTGTTGGAACCCGGAAGTGGGAGGCGGAAACCCGGAAGTGGGAGGCGGAAACCGGAAGTGAGGGGGAGAGGAGCGGGGGAGGCGGGAAAAGGCGTCCGAGGGGGTGAAACGGTGTCAAAAAGTGTTTGGGGAGGGCGGGGGAGGGGATTGGGTGGAACCCGGAAGTGGGAGGCGGAAACCCGGAAGTGGGAGGCGGAAACCGGAAGTGAGGGGGAGAGGAGCGGGGGAGGCGGGAAAAGGCGTCCGAGGGGGTGAAACGGTGTCAAAAAGTGTTTGGGGAGGGCGGGGGAGGGGATTTGTTGGAACCCGGAAGTGGGAGGCGGAAACCCGGAAGTGGGAGGCGGAAACCGGAAGTGAGGGGGAGAGGAGCGGGGGAGGCGGGAAAAGGCGCCCGAGGGGGTGAAAGGGTGTAAAAAAGTGTTTGGGGAGGGCGGGGGAGGGGATTTGTTGGAACCCGGAAGTGGGAGGCGGAAACCCGGAAGTGGGAGGCGGAAACCGGAAGTGAGGGGGAGAGGAGCGGGGGAGGCGGGAAAAGGCGTCCGAGGGGGTGAAACGGTGTAAAAAAGTGCTTGGGGAGGGCGGGGGAGGGGATTGGGTGGAACCCGGAAGTGGGAGGCGGAAACCCGGAAGTGGGAGGCGGAAACCGGAAGTGAGGGGGAGAGGAGCGGGGGAGGCGGGAAAAGGCGCCCGAGGGGGTGAAACGGTTTCAAAAAGTGTGTGGGGAGGGCGGGGGAGGGGATTGGGTGGAACCCGGAAGTGGGAGGCGGAAACTCGGAAGTGGGAGGCCGAAACCGGAAGTGAGGGGGAGAGGAGCGGGGGAGGCGGAAAAGGCGTCCGAGGGGGGGAAACGGTGTAAAAAAGTGTTTGGGGAGGGCGGGGGAGGGGATTTGTTGGAACCCGGAAGTGGGAGGCGGAAACCCGGAAGTGGGAGGCGGAAACCGGAAGTGAGGGGGAGAGGAGCGGGGGAGGCGGGAAAAGGCGTGCGAGGGGGTGAAACGGTGTAAAAAAGTGTTTGGGGAGGGCGGGGAGGGGATTTGTTGGAACCCGGAAGTGGGAGGCGGAAACCCGGAAGTGGGAGGCGGAAACCGGAAGTGAGGGGGAGAGGAGCGGGGGAGGCGGGAAAAGGCGTCCGAGGGGGTGAAACGGTGTCAAAAAGTGCTTGGGGAGGGCGGGGGAGGGGATTTGTTGGAACCCGGAAGTGGGAGGCGGAAACCCGGAAGTGGGAGGCGGAAACCGGAAGTGAGGGGGAGAGGAGCGGGGGAGGCGGGAAAAGGCGCCCGAGGGGGGTGAAACGGTGTAAAAAAGTGTTTGGGGAGGGCGGGGGAGGGGATTTGTTGGAACCCGGAAGTGGGAGGCGGAAACCCGGAAGTGGGAGGCGGAAACCGGAAGTGAGGGGGAGAGGAGCGGGGGAGGCGGGAAAAGGCGTCCGAGGGGGTGAAACGGTGTAAAAAAGTGCTTGGGGAGGGCGGGGGAGGGGATTGGGTGGAACCCGGAAGTGGGAGGCGGAAACCCGGAAGTGGGAGGCGGAAACCGGAAGTGAGGGGGAGAGGAGCGGGGGAGGCGGGAAAAGGCGCCCGAGGGGGTGAAACGGTTTCAAAAAGTGTGTGGGGAGGGCGGGGGAGGGGATTGGGTGGAACCCGGAAGTGGGAGGCGGAAACCCGGAAGTGGGAGGCGGAAACCGGAAGTGAGGGGGAGAGGAGCGGGGGAGGCGGGAAAAGGCGTCCGAGGGGGTGAAACGGTGTCAAAAAGTGTTTGGGGAGGGCAGTGAGGGGATTGGGTGGAACCCGGAAGTGGGAGGCGGAAACCCGGAAGTGGGAGGCGGAAACCGGAAGTGAGGGGGAGAGGAGCGGGGGAGGCGGGAAAAGGCGCGCGAGGGGGTGAAAGGTTGTAAAAAAGTGTTTGGGGAGGGCGGGGAGGGGATTTGTTGGAACCCGGAAGTGGGAGGCGGAAACCCGGAAGTGGGAGGCGGAAACCGGAAGTGAGGGGGAGAGGAGCGGGGGAGGCGGGAAAAGGCGCCCGAGGGGGTGAAAGGGTGTAAAAAAGTGTTTGGGGAGGGCGGGGAGGGGATTTGTTGGAACCCGGAAGTGGGAGGCGGAAACCCGGAAGTGGGAGGCGGAAACCGGAAGTGAGGGGGAGAGGAGCGGGGGAGGCGGGAAAAGGCGTCCGAGGGGGTGAAACGGTGTCAAAAAGTGTTTGGGGAGGGCGGGGGAGGGGATTTGTTGGAACCCGGAAGTGGGAGGCGGAAACCCGGAAGTGGGAGGCGGAAACCGGAAGTGAGGGGGAGAGGAGCGGGGGAGGCGGGAAAAGGCGCGCGAGGGGGTGAAAGGGTGTAAAAAAGTGTTTGGGGAGGGCGGGGAGGGGATTTGTTGGAACCCGGAAGTGGGAGGCGGAAACCCGGAAGTGGGAGGCGGAAACCGGAAGTGAGGGGGAGAGGAGCGGGGGAGGCGGGAAAAGGCGTCCGAGGGGGTGAAACGGTGTCAAAAAGTGTTTGGGGAGGGCGGGGGAGGGGATTTGTTGGAACCCGGAAGTGGGAGGCGGAAACCCGGAAGTGGGAGGCGGAAACCGGAAGTGAGGGGGAGAGGAGCGGGGGAGGCGGGAAAAGGCGCGCGAGGGGGTGAAAGGGTGTAAAAAAGTGTGTGGGGAGGGCGGGGAGGGGATTTGTTGGAACCCGGAAGTGGGAGGCGGAAACCCGGAAGTGGGAGGCGGAAACCGGAAGTGAGGGGGAGAGGAGCGGGGGAGGCGGGAAAAGGCGTCCGAGGGGGTGAAACGGTGTCAAAAAGTGTTTGGGGAGGGCGGGGGAGGGGATTGGGTGGAACCCGGAAGTGGGAGGCGGAAACCCGGAAGTGGGAGGCGGAAACCGGAAGTGAGGGGGAGAGGAGCGGGGGAGGCGGGAAAAGGCGTCCGAGGGGGTGAAACGGTGTCAAAAAGTGTTTGGGGAGGGCGGGGGAGGGGATTTGTTGGAACCCGGAAGTGGGAGGCGGAAACCCGGAAGTGGGAGGCGGAAACCGGAAGTGAGGGGGAGAGGAGCGGGGGAGGCGGGAAAAGGCGTCCGAGGGGGTGAAACGGTGTCAAAAAGTGTTTGGGGAGGGCGGGGGAGGGGATTGGGTGGAACCCGGAAGTGGGAGGCGGAAACCCGGAAGTGGGAGGCGGAAACCGGAAGTGAGGGGGAGAGGAGCGGGGGAGGCGGGAAAAGGCGTCCGAGGGGGTGAAACGGTGTCAAAAAGTGTTTGGGGAGGGCGGGGGAGGGGATTTGTTGGAACCCGGAAGTGGGAGGCGGAAACCCGGAAGTGGGAGGCGGAAACCGGAAGTGAGGGGGAGAGGAGCGGGGGAGGCGGGAAAAGGCGCCCGAGGGGGTGAAAGGGTGTAAAAAAGTGTTTGGGGAGGGCGGGGGAGGGGATTTGTTGGAACCCGGAAGTGGGAGGCGGAAACCCGGAAGTGGGAGGCGGAAACCGGAAGTGAGGGGGAGAGGAGCGGGGGAGGCGGGAAAAGGCGTCCGAGGGGGTGAAACGGTGTAAAAAAGTGCTTGGGGAGGGCGGGGGAGGGGATTGGGTGGAACCCGGAAGTGGGAGGCGGAAACCCGGAAGTGGGAGGCGGAAACCGGAAGTGAGGGGGAGAGGAGCGGGGGAGGCGGGAAAAGGCGCCCGAGGGGGTGAAACGGTTTCAAAAAGTGTGTGGGGAGGGCGGGGGAGGGGATTGGGTGGAACCCGGAAGTGGGAGGCGGAAACCCGGAAGTGGGAGGCCGAAACCGGAAGTGAGGGGGAGAGGAGCGGGGGAGGCGGAAAAGGCGTCCGAGGGGGGGAAACGGTGTAAAAAAGTGTTTGGGGAGGGCGGGGGAGGGGATTTGTTGGAACCCGGAAGTGGGAGGCGGAAACCCGGAAGTGGGAGGCGGAAACCGGAAGTGAGGGGGAGAGGAGCGGGGGAGGCGGGAAAAGGCGTGCGAGGGGGTGAAACGGTGTAAAAAAGTGTTTGGGGAGGGCGGGGAGGGGATTTGTTGGAACCCGGAAGTGGGAGGCGGAAACCCGGAAGTGGGAGGCGGAAACCGGAAGTGAGGGGGAGAGGAGCGGGGGAGGCGGGAAAAGGCGTCCGAGGGGGTGAAACGGTGTCAAAAAGTGCTTGGGGAGGGCGGGGGAGGGGATTTGTTGGAACCCGGAAGTGGGAGGCGGAAACCCGGAAGTGGGAGGCGGAAACCGGAAGTGAGGGGGAGAGGAGCGGGGGAGGCGGGAAAAGGCGCCCGAGGGGGGTGAAACGGTGTAAAAAAGTGCTTGGGGAGGGCGGGGGAGGGGATTTGTTGGAACCCGGAAGTGGGAGGCGGAAACCCGGAAGTGGGAGGCGGAAACCGGAAGTGAGGGGGAGAGGAGCGGGGGAGGCGGGAAAAGGCGCCCGAGGGGGGGTGAAACGGTGTAAAAAAGTGTTTGGGGAGGGCGGGGGAGGGGATTGGGTGGAACCCGGAAGTGGGAGGCGGAAACCCGGAAGTGGGAGGCCGAAACCGGAAGTGAGGGGGAGAGGAGCGGGGGAGGCGGGAAAAGGCGCCCGAGGGGGTGAAACGGTTTCAAAAAGTGTGTGGGGAGGGCGGGGGAGGGGATTGGGTGGAACCAGGAAGTGGGAGGCGGAAACCCGGAAGTGGGAGGCCGAAACCGGAAGTGAGGGGGAGAGGAGCGGGGGAGGCGGGAAAAGGCGTCCGAGGGGGGGAAACGGTGTAAAAAAGTGTTTGGGGAGGGCGGGGGAGGGGATTGGGTGGAACCCGGAAGTGGGAGGCGGAAACCCGGAAGTGGGAGGCGGAAACCGGAAGTGAGGGGGAGAGGAGCGGGGGAGGCGGGAAAAGGCGTCCGAGGGGGTGAAACGGTGTAAAAAAGTGTTTGGGGAGGGCGGGGGAGGGGATTTGTTGGAACCCGGAAGTGGGAGGCGGAAACCCGGAAGTGGGAGGCGGAAACCGGAAGTGAGGGGGAGAGGAGCGGGGGAGGCGGGAAAAGGCGTCCGAGGGGGGGAAACGGTGTAAAAAAGTGTTTGGGGAGGGCGGGGGAGGGGATTTGTTGGAACCCGGAAGTGGGAGGCGGAAACCCGGAAGTGGGAGGCGGAAACCGGAAGTGAGGGGGAGAGGAGCGGGGGAGGCGGGAAAAGGCGCCCGAGGGGGTGAAACGGTGTCAAAAAGTGTTTGGGGAGGGCGGGGGAGGGGATTTGTTGGAACCCGGAAGTGGGAGGCGGAAACCCGGAAGTGGGAGGCGGAAACCGGAAGTGAGGGGGAGAGGAGCGGGGGAGGCGGGAAAAGGCGTCCGAGGGGGTGAAACGGTGTCAAAAAGTGCTTGGGGAGGGCGGGGGAGGGGATTGGGTGGAACCCGGAAGTGGGAGGCGGAAACCCGGAAGTGGGAGGCCGAAACCGGAAGTGAGGGGGAGAGGAGCGGGGGAGGCGGGAAAAGGCGCCCGAGGGGGTGAAACGGTTTCAAAAAGTGTGTGGGGAGGGCGGGGGAGGGGATTGGGTGGAACCCGGAAGTGGGAGGCGGAAACCCGGAAGTGGGAGGCGGAAACCGGAAGTGAGGGGGAGAGGAGCGGGGGAGGCGGGAAAAGGCGTCCGAGGGGGGGAAACGGTGTAAAAAAGTGTTTGGGGAGGGCGGGGGAGGGGATTTGTTGGAACCCGGAAGTGGGAGGCGGAAACCCGGAAGTGGGAGGCGGAAACCGGAAGTGAGGGGGAGAGGAGCGGGGGAGGCGGGAAAAGGCGTGCGAGGGGGTGAAACGGTGTAAAAAAGTGTTTGGGGAGGGCGGGGGAGGGGATTTGTTGGAACCCGGAAGTGGGAGGCGGAAACCCGGAAGTGGGAGGCGGAAACCGGAAGTGAGGGGGAGAGGAGCGGGGGAGGCGGGAAAAGGCGTCCGAGGGGGTGAAACGGTGTCAAAAAGTGTTTGGGGAGGGCGGGGGAGGGGATTTGTTGGAACCCGGAAGTGGGAGGCGGAAACCCGGAAGTGGGAGGCCGAAACCGGAAGTGAGGGGGAGAGGAGCGGGGGAGGCGGGAAAAGGCGTCCGAGGGGGGTGAAACGGTTTCAAAAAGTGTTTGGGGAGGGCGGGGGAGGGGATTTGTTGGAACCCGGAAGTGGGAGTCGGAAACCCGGAAGTGGGAGGCGGAAACCGGAAGTGAGGGGGAGAGGAGCGGGGGAGGCGGGAAAAGGCGTCCGAGGGGGTGAAACGGTGTCAAAAAGTGTTTGGGGAGGGCGGGGGAGGGGATTTGTTGGAACCCGGAAGTGGGAGGCGGAAACCCGGAAGTGGGAGGCCGAAACCGGAAGTGAGGGGGAGAGGAGCGGGGGAGGCGGGAAAAGGCGCCCGAGGGGGGTGAAACGGTGTAAAAAAGTGCTTGGGGAGGGCGGGGGAGGGGATTTGTTGGAACCCGGAAGTGGGAGGCGGAAACCCGGAAGTGGGAGGCGGAAACCGGAAGTGAGGGGGAGAGGAGCGGGGG
Organism: Struthio camelus; assembly: GCF_040807025.1. Classification (NCBI taxonomy): domain Eukaryota; kingdom Metazoa; phylum Chordata; class Aves; order Struthioniformes; family Struthionidae; genus Struthio; species Struthio camelus. The sequence goes on along the minus strand of NC_090947.1, from coordinate 47,339,702 downwards.
AGGCGGGAAAAGGCGCCCGAGGGGGGTGAAACGGTGTAAAAAAGTGCTTGGGGAGGGCGGGGGAGGGGATTTGTTGGAACCCGGAAGTGGGAGGCGGAAACCCGGAAGTGGGAGGCGGAAACCGGAAGTGAGGGGGAGAGGAGCGGGGGAGGCGGGAAAAGGCGCCCGAGGGGGTGAAACGGTGTCAAAAAGTGTTTGGGGAGGGCGGGGGAGGGGATTGGGTGGAACCCGGAAGTGGGAGGCGGAAACCCGGAAGTGGGAGGCCGAAACCGGAAGTGAGGGGGAGAGGAGCGGGGGAGGCGGGAAAAGGCGTCCGAGGGGGTGAAACGGTGTAAAAAAGTGTGTGGGGAGGGCGGGGGAGGGGATTGGGTGGAACCCGGAAGTGGGAGGCGGAAACCCGGAAGTGGGAGGCCGAAACCGGAAGTGAGGGGGAGAGGAGCGGGGGAGGCGGGAAAAGGCGCCCGAGGGGGGGAAACGGTGTCAAAAAGTGTTTGGGGAGGGCGGGGGAGGGGATTGGGTGGAACCCGGAAGTGGGAGGCGGAAACCCGGAAGTGGGAGGCGGAAACCGGAAGTGAGGGGGAGAGGAGCGGGGGAGGCGGGAAAAGGCGTCCGAGGGGGTGAAACGGTGTAAAAAAGTGTTTGGGGAGGGCGGGGGAGGGGATTGGGTGGAACCCGGAAGTGGGAGGCGGAAACCCGGAAGTGGGAGGCGGAAACCAGAAGTGAGGGGGAGAGGAGCGGGGGAGGCGGGAAAAGGCGTCCGAGGGGGTGAAACGGTGTCAAAAAGTGTTTGGGGAGGGCGGGGGAGGGGATTGGGTGGAACCCGGAAGTGGGAGGCGGAAACCCGGAAGTGGGAGGCCGAAACCGGAAGTGAGGGGGAGAGGAGCGGGGGAGGCGGGAAAAGGCGTCCGAGGGGGTGAAACGGTGTCAAAAAGTGTTTGGGGAGGGCGGGGGAGGGGATTTGTTGGAACCCGGAAGTGGAAGGCGGAAACCCGGAAGTGGGAGGCCGAAACCGGAAGTGAGGGGGAGAGGAGCGGGGGAGGCGGGAAAAGGCGTCCGAGGGGGTGAAACGGTGTCAAAAAGTGTTTGGGGAGGGCGGGGGAGGGGATTGGGTGGAACCCGGAAGTGGGAGGCGGAAACCCGGAAGTGGGAGGCGGAAACCGGAAGTGAGGGGGAGAGGAGCGGGGGAGGCGGGAAAAGGCGTCCGAGGGGGTGAAACGGTGTCAAAAAGTGTTTGGGGAGGGCGGGGGAGGGGATTGGGTGGAACCCGGAAGTGGGAGGCGGAAACCCGGAAGTGGGAGGCCGAAACCGGAAGTGAGGGGGAGAGGAGCGGGGGAGGCGGGAAAAGGCGTCCGAGGAGGGGAAACGGTGTCAAAAAGTGTTTGGGGAGGGCGGGGGAGGGGATTGGGTGGAACCCGGAAGTGGGAGGCGGAAACCCGGAAGTGGGAGGCCGAAACCGGAAGTGAGGGGGAGAGGAGCGGGGGAGGCGGGAAAAGGCGTCCGAGGGGGTGAAACGGTGTCAAAAAGTGTTTGGGGAGGGCGGGGGAGGGGATTGGGTGGAACCCGGAAGTGGGAGGCGGAAACCCGGAAGTGGGAGGCGGAAACCGGAAGTGAGGGGGAGAGGAGCGGGGGAGGCGGGAAAAGGCGTCCGAGGGGGTGAAACGGTGTCAAAAAGTGTGTGGGGAGGGCGGGGGAGGGGATTTGTTGGAACCCGGAAGTGGGAGGCGGAAACCCGGAAGTGGGAGGCCGAAACCGGAAGTGAGGGGGAGAGGAGCGGGGGAGGCGGGAAAAGGCGTCCGAGGGGGGGAAACGGTGTCAAAAAGTGTTTGGGGAGGGCGGGGGAGGGGATTGGGTGGAACCCGGAAGTGGGAGGCGGAAACCCGGAAGTGGGAGGCGGAAACCGGAAGTGAGGGGGAGAGGAGCGGGGGAGGCGGGAAAAGGCGTCCGAGGGGGTGAAACGGTGTCAAAAAGTGTTTGGGGAGGGCGGGGGAGGGGATTGGGTGGAACCCGGAAGTGGGAGGCGGAAACCCGGAAGTGGGAGGCCGAAACCGGAAGTGAGGGGGAGAGGAGCGGGGGAGGCGGGAAAAGGCGTCCGAGGGGGTGAAACGGTTTCAAAAAGTGTGTGGGGAGGGCGGGGGAGGGGATTGGGTGGAACCCGGAAGTGGGAGGCGGAAACCCGGAAGTGGGAGGCGGAAACCGGAAGTGAGGGGGAGAGGAGCGGGGGAGGCGGGAAAAGGCGTCCGAGGGGGTGAAACGGTTTCAAAAAGTGTGTGGGGAGGGCGGGGGAGGGGATTGGGTGGAACCCGGAAGTGGGAGGCGGAAACCCGGAAGTGGGAGGCCGAAACCGGAAGTGAGGGGGAGAGGAGCGGGGGAGGCGGGAAAAGGCGTCCGAGGGGGTGAAACGGTGTAAAAAAGTGTTTGGGGAGGGCGGGGGAGGGGATTTGTTGGAACCCGGAAGTGGGAGTCGGAAACCCGGAAGTGGGAGGCGGAAACCGGAAGTGAGGGGGAGAGGAGCGGGGGAGGCGGGAAAAGGCGTCCGAGGGGGTGAAACGGTGTCAAAAAGTGTTTGGGGAGGGCGGGGGAGGGGATTGGGTGGAACCCGGAAGTGGGAGGCGGAAACCCGGAAGTGGGAGGCGGAAACCGGAAGTGAGGGGGAGAGGAGCGGGGGAGGCGGGAAAAGGCGTCCGAGGGGGGGAAACGGTGTCAAAAAGTGTTTGGGGAGGGCGGGGGAGGGGATTGGGTGGAACCCGGAAGTGGGAGGCGGAAACCCGGAAGTGGGAGGCCGAAACCGGAAGTGAGGGGGAGAGGAGCGGGGGAGGCGGGAAAAGGCGTCCGAGGGGGTGAAACGGTGTAAAAAAGTGTTTGGGGAGGGCGGGGGAGGGGATTGGGTGGAACCCGGAAGTGGGAGGCGGAAACCCGGAAGTGGGAGGCGGAAACCGGAAGTGAGGGGGAGAGGAGCGGGGGAGGCGGGAAAAGGCGTCCGAGGGGGTGAAACGGTGTCAAAAAGTGTGTGGGGAGGGCGGGGGAGGGGATTTGTTGGAACCCGGAAGTGGGAGGCGGAAACCCGGAAGTGGGAGGCGGAAACCGGAAGTGAGGGGGAGAGGAGCGGGGGAGGCGGGAAAAGGCGTCCGAGGGGGGGAAACGGTGTAAAAAAGTGTTTGGGGAGGGCGGGGGAGGGGATTTGTTGGAACCCGGAAGTGGGAGGCGGAAACCCGGAAGTGGGAGGCGGAAACCGGAAGTGAGGGGGAGAGGAGCGGGGGAGGCGGGAAAAGGCGTCCGAGGGGGTGAAACGGTGTAAAAAAGTGTTTGGGGAGGGCGGGGGAGGGGATTGGGTGGAACCCGGAAGTGGGAGGCGGAAACCCGGAAGTGGGAGGCGGAAACCGGAAGTGAGGGGGAGAGGAGCGGGGGAGGCGGGAAAAGGCGTCCGAGGGGGTGAAACGGTGTCAAAAAGTGTTTGGGGAGGGCGGGGGAGGGGATTTGTTGGAACCCGGAAGTGGAAGGCGGAAACCCGGAAGTGGGAGGCCGAAACCGGAAGTGAGGGGGAGAGGAGCGGGGGAGGCGGGAAAAGGCGTCCGAGGGGGTGAAACGGTGTCAAAAAGTGTTTGGGGAGGGCGGGGGAGGGGATTGGGTGGAACCCGGAAGTGGGAGGCGGAAACCCGGAAGTGGGAGGCGGAAACCGGAAGTGAGGGGGAGAGGAGCGGGGGAGGCGGGAAAAGGCGTCCGAGGGGGTGAAACGGTGTCAAAAAGTGTTTGGGGAGGGCGGGGGAGGGGATTGGGTGGAACCCGGAAGTGGGAGGCGGAAACCCGGAAGTGGGAGGCCGAAACCGGAAGTGAGGGGGAGAGGAGCGGGGGAGGCGGGAAAAGGCGTCCGAGGAGGGGAAACGGTGTCAAAAAGTGTTTGGGGAGGGCGGGGGAGGGGATTGGGTGGAACCCGGAAGTGGGAGGCGGAAACCCGGAAGTGGGAGGCCGAAACCGGAAGTGAGGGGGAGAGGAGCGGGGGAGGCGGGAAAAGGCGTCCGAGGGGGTGAAACGGTGTCAAAAAGTGTTTGGGGAGGGCGGGGGAGGGGATTGGGTGGAACCCGGAAGTGGGAGGCGGAAACCCGGAAGTGGGAGGCGGAAACCGGAAGTGAGGGGGAGAGGAGCGGGGGAGGCGGGAAAAGGCGTCCGAGGGGGTGAAACGGTGTCAAAAAGTGTGTGGGGAGGGCGGGGGAGGGGATTTGTTGGAACCCGGAAGTGGGAGGCGGAAACCCGGAAGTGGGAGGCCGAAACCGGAAGTGAGGGGGAGAGGAGCGGGGGAGGCGGGAAAAGGCGTCCGAGGGGGGGAAACGGTGTCAAAAAGTGTTTGGGGAGGGCGGGGGAGGGGATTGGGTGGAACCCGGAAGTGGGAGGCGGAAACCCGGAAGTGGGAGGCGGAAACCGGAAGTGAGGGGGAGAGGAGCGGGGGAGGCGGGAAAAGGCGTCCGAGGGGGTGAAACGGTGTCAAAAAGTGTTTGGGGAGGGCGGGGGAGGGGATTGGGTGGAACCCGGAAGTGGGAGGCGGAAACCCGGAAGTGGGAGGCCGAAACCGGAAGTGAGGGGGAGAGGAGCGGGGGAGGCGGGAAAAGGCGTCCGAGGGGGTGAAACGGTTTCAAAAAGTGTGTGGGGAGGGCGGGGGAGGGGATTGGGTGGAACCCGGAAGTGGGAGGCGGAAACCCGGAAGTGGGAGGCGGAAACCGGAAGTGAGGGGGAGAGGAGCGGGGGAGGCGGGAAAAGGCGTCCGAGGGGGTGAAACGGTTTCAAAAAGTGTGTGGGGAGGGCGGGGGAGGGGATTGGGTGGAACCCGGAAGTGGGAGGCGGAAACCCGGAAGTGGGAGGCCGAAACCGGAAGTGAGGGGGAGAGGAGCGGGGGAGGCGGGAAAAGGCGTCCGAGGGGGTGAAACGGTGTAAAAAAGTGTTTGGGGAGGGCGGGGGAGGGGATTTGTTGGAACCCGGAAGTGGGAGTCGGAAACCCGGAAGTGGGAGGCGGAAACCGGAAGTGAGGGGGAGAGGAGCGGGGGAGGCGGGAAAAGGCGTCCGAGGGGGTGAAACGGTGTCAAAAAGTGTTTGGGGAGGGCGGGGGAGGGGATTGGGTGGAACCCGGAAGTGGGAGGCGGAAACCCGGAAGTGGGAGGCGGAAACCGGAAGTGAGGGGGAGAGGAGCGGGGGAGGCGGGAAAAGGCGTCCGAGGGGGGGAAACGGTGTCAAAAAGTGTTTGGGGAGGGCGGGGGAGGGGATTGGGTGGAACCCGGAAGTGGGAGGCGGAAACCCGGAAGTGGGAGGCCGAAACCGGAAGTGAGGGGGAGAGGAGCGGGGGAGGCGGGAAAAGGCGTCCGAGGGGGTGAAACGGTGTAAAAAAGTGTTTGGGGAGGGCGGGGGAGGGGATTGGGTGGAACCCGGAAGTGGGAGGCGGAAACCCGGAAGTGGGAGGCGGAAACCGGAAGTGAGGGGGAGAGGAGCGGGGGAGGCGGGAAAAGGCGTCCGAGGGGGTGAAACGGTGTCAAAAAGTGTGTGGGGAGGGCGGGGGAGGGGATTGGGTGGAACCCGGAAGTGGGAGGCGGAAACCCGGAAGTGGGAGGCCGAAACCGGAAGTGAGGGGGAGAGGAGCGGGGGAGGCGGGAAAAGGCGTCCGAGGGGGGGAAACGGTGTCAAAAAGTGTTTGGGGAGGGCGGGGGAGGGGATTTGTTGGAACCCGGAAGTGGGAGGCGGAAACCCGGAAGTGGGAGGCGGAAACCGGAAGTGAGGGGGAGAGGAGCGGGGGAGGCGGGAAAAGGCGTCCGAGGGGGTGAAACGGTGTAAAAAAGTGTTTGGGGAGGGCGGGGGAGGGGATTGGGTGGAACCCGGAAGTGGGAGGCGGAAACCCGGAAGTGGGAGGCGGAAACCGGAAGTGAGGGGGAGAGGAGCGGGGGAGGCGGGAAAAGGCGTCCGAGGGGGTGAAACGGTTTCAAAAAGTGTGTGGGGAGGGCGGGGGAGGGGATTGGGTGGAACCCGGAAGTGGGAGGCGGAAACCCGGAAGTGGGAGGCCGAAACCGGAAGTGAGGGGGAGAGGAGCGGGGGAGGCGGGAAAAGGCGTCCGAGGGGGGGAAACGGTGTCAAAAAGTGTTTGGGGAGAGCGGGGGAGGGGATTTGTTGGAACCCGGAAGTGGGAGGCGGAAACCCGGAAGTGGGATGCCGAAACCGGAAGTGAGGGGGAGAGGAGCGGGGGAGGCGGGAAAAGGCGTCCGAGGGGGGGAAACGGTGTAAAAAAGTGTTTGGGGAGGGCGGGGGAGGGGATTGGGTGGAACCCGGAAGTGGGAGGCGGAAACCCGGAAGTGGGAGGCGGAAACCGGAAGTGAGGGGGAGAGGAGCGGGGGAGGCGGGAAAAGGCGTCCGAGGGGGGGAAACGGTTTCAAAAAGTGTTTGGGGAGGGCGGGGGAGGGGATTGGGTGGAACCCGGAAGTGGGAGGCGGAAACCCGGAAGTGGGAGGCGGAAACCGGAAGTGAGGGGGAGAGGAGCGGGGGAGGCGGGAAAAGGCGTCCGAGGGGGTGAAACGGTTTCAAAAAGTGTGTGGGGAGGGCGGGGGAGGGGATTGGGTGGAACCCGGAAGTGGGAGGCGGAAACCCGGAAGTGGGAGGCGGAAACCGGAAGTGAGGGGGAGAGGAGCGGGGGAGGCGGGAAAAGGCGTGCGAGGGGGTGAAACGGTGTCAAAAAGTGTTTGGGGAGGGCGGGGGAGGGGATTGGGTGGAACCCGGAAGTGGTAGGCGGAAACCCGGAAGTGGGAGGCGGAAACCGGAAGTGAGGGGGAGAGGAGCGGGGGAGGCGGGAAAAGGCGCGCGAGGGGGTGAAACGGTTTCAAAAAGTGTTTGGGGAGGGCGGGGGAGGGGATTTGTTGGAACCCGGAAGTGGGAGTCGTAAACCCGGAAGTGGGAGGCGGAAACCGGAAGTGAGGGGGAGAGGAGCGGGGGAGGCGGGAAAAGGCGTGCGAGGGGGTGAAACGGCGTAAAAAAGTGTTTGGGGAGGGCGGGGAGGGGATTTGTTGGAACCCGGAAGTGGGAGGCGGAAACCCGGAAGTGGGAGGCGGAAACCGGAAGTGAGGGGGAGAGGAGCGGGGGAGGCGGGAAAAGGCGCCCGAGGGGGTGAAACGGCGTAAAAAAGTGTTTGGGGAGGGCGGGGAGGGGATTTGTTGGAACTCGGAAGTGGGAGTCGTAAACCCGGAAGTGGGAGGCGGAAACCGGAAGTGAGGGGAGAGGAGCGGGGGAGGCGGGAAAAGGCGTGCGAGGGGGTGAAAGGGTGTAAAAAAGTGTTTGGGGAGGGCGGGGAGGGGATTTGTTGGAACCCGGAAGTGGGAGGCGGAAACCCGGAAGTGGGAGGCGGAAACCGGAAGTGAGGGGGAGAGGAGCGGGGGAGGCGGGAAAAGGCGTGCGAGGGGGTGAAAGGGTGTAAAAAAGTGTTTGGGGAGGGCGGGGAGGGGATTTGTTGGAACCCGGAAGTGGGAGTCGTAAACCCGGAAGTGGGAGGCGGAAACCGGAAGTGAGGGGGAGAGGAGCGGGGGAGGCGGGAAAAGGCGCGCGAGGGGGTGAAAGGGTGTAAAAAAGTGTTTGGGGAGGGCGGGGGAGGGGATTGGGTGGAACCCGGAAGTGGGAGGCGGAAACCCGGAAGTGGGAGGCGGAAACCGGAAGTGAGGGGGAGAGGAGCGGGGGAGGCGGGAAAAGGCGCGCGAGGGGGTGAAAGGGTGTAAAAAAGTGTTTGGGGAGGGCGGGGAGGGGATTTGTTGGAACCCGGAAGTGGGAGGCGGAAACCCGGAAGTGGGAGGCGGAAACCGGAAGTGAGGGGGAGAGGAGCGGGGGAGGCGGGAAAAGGCGCCCGAGGGGGTGAAACGGTGTAAAAAAGTGTTTGGGGAGGGCGGGGAGGGGATTTGTTGGAACCCGGAAGTGGGAGGCGGAAACCCGGAAGTGGGAGGCGGAAACCGGAAGTGAGGGGGAGAGGAGCGGGGGAGGCGGGAAAAGGCGTCCGAGGGGGGGAAACGGTGTCAAAAAGTGTTTGGGGAGGGCAGTGAGGGGATTGGGTGGAACCCGGAAGTGGGAGGCGGAAACCCGGAAGTGGGAGGCGGAAACCGGAAGTGAGGGGGAGAGGAGCGGGGGAGGCGGGAAAAGGCGCGCGAGGGGGTGAAAAGGTGTAAAAAAGTGTTTGGGGAGGGCGGGGAGGGGATTTGTTGGAACCCGGAAGTGGGAGGCGGAAACCCGGAAGTGGGAGGCGGAAACCGGAAGTGAGGGGGAGAGGAGCGGGGGAGGCGGGAAAAGGCGCGCGAGGGGGTGAAAGGGTGTAAAAAAGTGTTTGGGGAGGGCGGGGAGGGGATTTGTTGGAACCCGGAAGTGGGAGGCGGAAACCCGGAAGTGGGAGGCGGAAACCGGAAGTGAGGGGGAGAGGAGCAAGGGAGGCGGGAAAAGGCGTCCGAGGGGGTGAAACGGTGTAAAAAAGTGTTTGGGGAGGGCAGTGAGGGGATTGGGTGGAACCCGGAAGTGGGAGGCGGAAACCCGGAAGTGGGAGGCGGAAACCGGAAGTGAGGGGGAGAGGAGCGGGGGAGGCGGGAAAAGGCGCGCGAGGGGGTGAAAGGGTGTAAAAAAGTGTGTGGGGAGGGCGGGGAGGGGATTTGTTGGAACCCGGAAGTGGGAGGCGGAAACCCGGAAGTGGGAGGCCGAAACCGGAAGTGAGGGGGAGAGGAGCGGGGGAGGCGGGAAAAGGCGCGCGAGGGGGTGAAAGGGTGTAAAAAAGTGTTTGGGGAGGGCGGGGGAGGGGATTGGGTGGAACCCGGAAGTGGGAGGCGGAAACCCGGAAGTGGGAGGCGGAAACCGGAAGTGAGGGGGAGAGGAGCGGGGGAGGCGGGAAAAGGCGTCCGAGGGGGTGAAACGGTGTAAAAAAGTGCTTGGGGAGGGCGGGGGAGGGGATTGGGTGGAACCCGGAAGTGGGAGGCGGAAACCCGGAAGTGGGAGGCGGAAACCGGAAGTGAGGGGGAGAGGAGCGGGGGAGGCGGGAAAAGGCGCCCGAGGGGGTGAAACGGTTTCAAAAAGTGTGTGGGGAGGGCGGGGGAGGGGATTGGGTGGAACCCGGAAGTGGGAGGCGGAAACCCGGAAGTGGGAGGCCGAAACCGGAAGTGAGGGGGAGAGGAGCGGGGGAGGCGGAAAAGGCGTCCGAGGGGGGGAAACGGTGTAAAAAAGTGTTTGGGGAGGGCGGGGGAGGGGATTTGTTGGAACCCGGAAGTGGGAGGCGGAAACCCGGAAGTGGGAGGCGGAAACCGGAAGTGAGGGGGAGAGGAGCGGGGGAGGCGGGAAAAGGCGTCCGAGGGGGTGAAACGGTGTAAAAAAGTGTTTGGGGAGGGCGGGGGAGGGGATTGGGTGGAACCCGGAAGTGGGAGGCGGAAACCCGGAAGTGGGAGGCGGAAACCGGAAGTGAGGGGGAGAGGAGCGGGGGAGGCGGGAAAAGGCGTCCGAGGGGGTGAAACGGTGTCAAAAAGTGCTTGGGGAGGGCGGGGGAGGGGATTTGTTGGAACCCGGAAGTGGGAGGCGGAAACCCGGAAGTGGGAGGCCGAAACCGGAAGTGAGGGGGAGAGGAGCGGGGGAGGCGGGAAAAGGCGTCCGAGGGGGGTGAAACGGTTTCAAAAAGTGTTTGGGGAGGGCGGGGGAGGGGATTTGTTGGAACTCGGAAGTGGGAGGCGGAAACCCGGAAGTGGGAGGCGGAAACCGGAAGTGAGGGGGAGAGGAGCGGGGGAGGCGGGAAAAGGCGTCCGAGGGGGTGAAACGGTGTAAAAAAGTGTTTGGGGAGGGCGGGGGAGGGGATTTGTTGGAACCCGGAAGTGGGAGGCGGAAACCCGGAAGTGGGAGGCCGAAACCGGAAGTGAGGGGGAGAGGAGCGGGGGAGGCGGGAAAAGGCGCCCGAGGGGGTGAAACGGTGTAAAAAAGTGCTTGGGGAGGGCGGGGGAGGGGATTTGTTGGAACCCGGAAGTGGGAGGCGGAAACCCGGAAGTGGGAGGCCGAAACCGGAAGTGAGGGGGAGAGGAGCGGGGGAGGCGGGAAAAGGCGTCCGAGGGGGTGAAACGGTGTAAAAAAGTGTTTGGGGAGGGCGGGGGAGGGGATTTGTTGGAACCCGGAAGTGGGAGGCGGAAACCCGGAAGTGGGAGGCGGAAACCGGAAGTGAGGGGGAGAGGAGCGGGGGAGGCGGGAAAAGGCGTCCGAGGGGTGAAACGGTGTAAAAAAGTGTTTCGGGAGGGCGGGGGAGGGGATTTGTTGGAACCCGGAAGTGGGAGGCGGAAACCCGGAAGTGGGAGGCGGAAACCGGAAGTGAGGGGGAGAGGAGCGGGGGAGGCGGGAAAAGGCGTCCGAGGGGGTGAAACGGTGTAAAAAAGTGCTTGGGGAGGGCGGGGGAGGGGATTGGGTGGAACCCGGAAGTGGGAGGCGGAAACCCGGAAGTGGGAGTCGGAAACCGGAAGTGAGGGGGAGAGGAGCGGGGGAGGCGGGAAAAGGCGCCCGAGGGGGTGAAACGGTTTCAAAAAGTGTGTGGGGAGGGCGGGGGAGGGGATTGGGTGGAACCCGGAAGTGGGAGGCGGAAACCCGGAAGTGGGAGGCCGAAACCGGAAGTGAGGGGGAGAGGAGCGGGGGAGGCGGGAAAAGGCGTCCGAGGGGGGGAAACGGTTTCAAAAAGTGTTTGGGGAGGGCGGGGGAGGGGATTTGTTGGAACCCGGAAGTGGGAGGCGGAAACCCGGAAGTGGGAGGCGGAAACCGGAAGTGAGGGGGAGAGGAGCGGGGGAGGCGGGAAAAGGCGTCCGAGGGGGTGAAACGGTGTCAAAAAGTGTTTGGGGAGGGCGGGGGAGGGGATTTGTTGGAACCCGGAAGTGGGAGGCGGAAACCCGGAAGTGGGAGGCGGAAACCGGAAGTGAGGGGGAGAGGAGCGGGGGAGGCGGGAAAAGGCGTCCGAGGGGGGGAAACGGTGTAAAAAAGTGTTTGGGGAGGGCGGGGGAGGGGATTTGTTGGAACCCGGAAGTGGGAGGCGGAAACCCGGAAGTGGGAGGCGGAAACCGGAAGTGAGGGGGAGAGGAGCGGGGGAGGCGGGAAAAGGCGTCCGAGGGGGTGAAACGGTTTCAAAAAATGTGTGGGGAGGGCGGGGGAGGGGATTGGGTGGAACCCGGAAGTGGGAGGCGGAAACCCGGAAGTGGGAGGCGGAAACCGGAAGTGAGGGGGAGAGGAGCGGGGGAGGCGGGAAAAGGCGTCCGAGGGGGTGAAACGGTGTAAAAAAGTGTTTGGGGAGGGCGGGGGAGGGGATTGGGTGGAACCCGGAAGTGGGAGGCGGAAACCCGGAAGTGGGAGTCGGAAACCGGAAGTGAGGGGGAGAGGAGCGGGGGAGGCGGGAAAAGGCGTCCGAGGGGGTGAAACGGTTTCAAAAAGTGTGTGGGGAGGGCGGGGGAGGGGATTGGGTGGAACCCGGAAGTGGGAGGCGGAAACCCGGAAGTGGGAGGCGGAAACCGGAAGTGAGGGGGAGAGGAGCGGGGGAGGCGGGAAAAGGCGTCCGAGGGGGGGAAACGGTGTCAAAAAGTGTTTGGGGAGGGCGGGGGAGGGGATTGGGTGGAACCCGGAAGTGGGAGGCGGAAACCCGGAAGTGGGAGGCGGAAACCGGAAGTGAGGGGGAGAGAAGCGGGGGAGGCGGGAAAAGGCGTCCGAGGGGGTGAAACGGTTTCAAAAAGTGTGTGGGGAGGGCGGGGGAGGGGATTGGGTGGAACCCGGAAGTGGGAGGCGGAAACCCGGAAGTGGGAGGCCGAAACCGGAAGTGAGGGGGAGAGGAGCGGGGGAGGCGGGAAAAGGCGTCCGAGGGGGTGAAACGGTGTCAAAAAGTGTTTGGGGAGGGCGGGGGAGGGGATTTGTTGGAACCCGGAAGTGGGAGGCGGAAACCCGGAAGTGGGAGGCGGAAACCGGAAGTGAGGGGGAGAGGAGCGGGGGAGGCGGGAAAAGGCGCGCGAGGGGGTGAAAGGGTGTAAAAAAGTGTTTGGGGAGGGCGGGGAGGGGATTTGTTGGAACCCGGAAGTGGGAGTCGGAAACCCGGAAGTGGGAGGCCGAAACCGGAAGTGAGGGGGAGAGGAGCGGGGGAGGCGGGAAAAGGCGTCCGAGGGGGTGAAACGGTGTAAAAAAGTGTTTGGGGAGGGCGGGGGAGGGGATTTGTTGGAACCCGGAAGTGGGAGTCGTAAACCCGGAAGTGGGAGGCGGAAACCGGAAGTGAGGGGGAGAGGAGCGGGGGAGGCGGGAAAAGGCGTCCGAGGGGGTGAAACGGTGTCAAAAAGTGTTTGGGGAGGGCGGGGGAGGGGATTTGTTGGAACCCGGAAGTGGGAGGCGGAAACCCGGAAGTGGGAGGCGGAAACCGGAAGTGAGGGGGAGAGGAGCGGGGGAGGCGGGAAAAGGCGTGCGAGGGGGAGAAACGGTGTAAAAAAGTGTTTGGGGAGGGCGGGGGAGGGGATTTGTTGGAACCCGGAAGTGGGAGTCGGAAACCCGGAAGTGGGAGGCGGAAACCCGGAAGTGGGAGGCGGAAACCGGAAGTGAGGGGGAGAGGAGCGGGGGAGGCGGGAAAAGGCGCCCGAGGGGGTGAAACGGCGTAAAAAAGTGTTTGGGGAGGGCGGGGAGGGGATTTGTTGGAACCCGGAAGTGGGAGTCGTAAACCCGGAAGTGGGAGGCGGAAACCGGAAGTGAGGGGGAGAGGAGCGGGGGAGGCGGGAAAAGGCGTTCGAGGGGGGGAAACGGTGTAAAAAAGTGTTTGGGGAGGGCGGGGAGGGGATTTGTTGGAACCCGGAAGTGGGAGGCGGAAACCCGGAAGTGGGAGGCGGAAACCGGAAGTGAGGGGGAGAGGAGCGGGGGAGGCGGGAAAAGGCGTGCGAGGGGGTGAAAGGGTGTAAAAAAGTGTTTGGGGAGGGCGGGGGAGGGGATTTGTTGGAACCCGGAAGTGGGAGTCGGAAACCCGGAAGTGGGAGGCGGAAACCGGAAGTGAGGGGGAGAGGAGCGGGGGAGGCGGGAAAAGGCGCGCGAGGGGGTGAAAGGGTGTAAAAAAGTGTTTGGGGAGGGCGGGGAGGGGATTTGTTGGAACCCGGAAGTGGGAGGCGGAAACCCGGAAGTGGGAGGCGGAAACCGGAAGTGAGGGGGAGAGGAGCGGGGGAGGCGGGAAAAGGCGCCCGAGGGGGGTGAAACGGTGTAAAAAAGTGTTTGGGGAGGGCGGGGGAGGGGATTTGTTGGAACCCGGAAGTGGGAGGCGGAAACCCGGAAGTGGGAGGCGGAAACCGGAAGTGAGGGGGAGAGGAGCGGGGGAGGCGGGAAAAGGCGCCCGAGGGGGTGAAACGGTGTCAAAAAGTGTTTGGGGAGGGCGGGGGAGGGGATTGGGTGGAACCCGGAAGTGGGAGGCGGAAACCCGGAAGTGGGAGGCGGAAACCGGAAGTGAGGGGGAGAGGAGCGGGGGAGGCGGGAAAAGGCGTCCGAGGGGGTGAAACGGTGTCAAAAAGTGTTTGGGGAGGGCGGGGGAGGGGATTGGGTGGAACCCGGAAGTGGGAGGCGGAAACCCGGAAGTGGGAGGCCGAAACCGGAAGTGAGGGGGAGAGGAGCGGGGGAGGCGGGAAAAGGCGCCCGAGGGGGTGAAACGGTGTCAAAAAGTGTTTGGGGAGGGCGGGGGAGGGGATTGGGTGGAACCCGGAAGTGGGAGGCGGAAACCCGGAAGTGGGAGGCGGAAACCGGAAGTGAGGGGGAGAGGAGCGGGGGAGGCGGGAAAAGGCGTCCGAGGGGGTGAAACGGTGTAAAAAAGTGTTTGGGGAGGGCGGGGGAGGGGATTGGGTGGAACCCGGAAGTGGGAGGCGGAAACCCGGAAGTGGGAGGCGGAAACCAGAAGTGAGGGGGAGAGGAGCGGGGGAGGCGGGAAAAGGCGTCCGAGGGGGTGAAACGGTGTCAAAAAGTGTTTGGGGAGGGCGGGGGAGGGGATTGGGTGGAACCCGGAAGTGGGAGGCGGAAACCCGGAAGTGGGAGGCCGAAACCGGAAGTGAGGGGGAGAGGAGCGGGGGAGGCGGGAAAAGGCGTCCGAGGGGGTGAAACGGTGTCAAAAAGTGTTTGGGGAGGGCGGGGGAGGGGATTTGTTGGAACCCGGAAGTGGAAGGCGGAAACCCGGAAGTGGGAGGCCGAAACCGGAAGTGAGGGGGAGAGGAGCGGGGGAGGCGGGAAAAGGCGTCCGAGGGGGGGAAACGGTGTCAAAAAGTGTTTGGGGAGGGCGGGGGAGGGGATTTGTTGGAACCCGGAAGTGGGAGGCGGAAACCCGGAAGTGGGAGGCGGAAACCGGAAGTGAGGGGGAGAGGAGCGGGGGAGGCGGGAAAAGGCGTCCGAGGGGGTGAAACGGTGTCAAAAAGTGTTTGGGGAGGGCGGGGGAGGGGATTGGGTGGAACCCGGAAGTGGGAGGCGGAAACCCGGAAGTGGGAGGCCGAAACCGGAAGTGAGGGGGAGAGGAGCGGGGGAGGCGGGAAAAGGCGTCCGAGGAGGGGAAACGGTGTCAAAAAGTGTTTGGGGAGGGCGGGGGAGGGGATTGGGTGGAACCCGGAAGTGGGAGGCGGAAACCCGGAAGTGGGAGGCGGAAACCGGAAGTGAGGGGGAGAGGAGCGGGGGAGGCGGGAAAAGGCGTCCGAGGGGGTGAAACGGTGTAAAAAAGTGTTTGGGGAGGGCGGGGGAGGGGATTGGGTGGAACCCGGAAGTGGGAGGCGGAAACCCGGAAGTGGGAGGCGGAAACCGGAAGTGAGGGGGAGAGGAGCGGGGGAGGCGGGAAAAGGCGTCCGAGGGGGTGAAACGGTGTCAAAAAGTGTGTGGGGAGGGCGGGGGAGGGGATTTGTTGGAACCCGGAAGTGGGAGGCGGAAACCCGGAAGTGGGAGGCGGAAACCGGAAGTGAGGGGGAGAGGAGCGGGGGAGGCGGGAAAAGGCGTCCGAGGGGGGGAAACGGTGTAAAAAAGTGTTTGGGGAGGGCGGGGGAGGGGATTGGGTGGAACCCGGAAGTGGGAGGCGGAAACCCGGAAGTGGGAGGCGGAAACCGGAAGTGAGGGGGAGAGGAGCGGGGGAGGCGGGAAAAGGCGTCCGAGGGGGTGAAACGGTGTAAAAAAGTGTTTGGGGAGGGCGGGGGAGGGGATTGGGTGGAACCCGGAAGTGGGAGGCGGAAACCCGGAAGTGGGAGGCCGAAACCGGAAGTGAGGGGGAGAGGAGCGGGGGAGGCGGGAAAAGGCGTCCGAGGGGGTGAAACGGTTTCAAAAAGTGTGTGGGGAGGGCGGGGGAGGGGATTGGGTGGAACCCGGAAGTGGGAGGCGGAAACCCGGAAGTGGGAGGCGGAAACCGGAAGTGAGGGGGAGAGGAGCGGGGGAGGCGGGAAAAGGCGTCCGAGGGGGTGAAACGGTTTCAAAAAGTGTGTGGGGAGGGCGGGGGAGGGGATTGGGTGGAACCCGGAAGTGGGAGGCGGAAACCCGGAAGTGGGAGGCGGAAACCGGAAGTGAGGGGGAGAGGAGCGGGGGAGGCGGGAAAAGGCGTCCGAGGGGGGGAAACGGTGTAAAAAAGTGTTTGGGGAGGGCGGGGGAGGGGATTTGTTGGAACCCGGAAGTGGGAGTCGGAAACCCGGAAGTGGGAGGCGGAAACCGGAAGTGAGGGGGAGAGGAGCGGGGGAGGCGGGAAAAGGCGCCCGAGGGGGTGAAACGGTGTCAAAAAGTGTTTGGGGAGGGCGGGGGAGGGGATTGGGTGGAACCCGGAAGTGGGAGGCGGAAACCCGGAAGTGGGAGGCGGAAACCGGAAGTGAGGGGGAGAGGAGCGGGGGAGGCGGGAAAAGGCGCCCGAGGGGGGGAAACGGTGTCAAAAAGTGTTTGGGGAGGGCGGGGGAGGGGATTTGTTGGAACCCGGAAGTGGGAGGCGGAAACCCGGAAGTGGGAGGCCGAAACCGGAAGTGAGGGGGAGAGGAGCGGGGGAGGCGGGAAAAGGCGTCCGAGGGGGTGAAACGGTGTCAAAAAGTGTTTGGGGAGGGCGGGGGAGGGGATTTGTTGGAACCCGGAAGTGGGAGGCGGAAACCCGGAAGTGGGAGGCGGAAACCGGAAGTGAGGGGGAGAGGAGCGGGGGAGGCGGGAAAAGGCGTCCGAGGGGGGGAAACGGTGTAAAAAAGTGTTTGGGGAGGGCGGGGGAGGGGATTTGTTGGAACCCGGAAGTGGGAGGCGGAAACCCGGAAGTGGGAGGCGGAAACCGGAAGTGAGGGGGAGAGGAGCGGGGGAGGCGGGAAAAGGCGTCCGAGGGGGTGAAACGGTTTCAAAAAATGTGTGGGGAGGGCGGGGGAGGGGATTGGGTGGAACCCGGAAGTGGGAGGCGGAAACCCGGAAGTGGGAGGCGGAAACCGGAAGTGAGGGGGAGAGGAGCGGGGGAGGCGGGAAAAGGCGTCCGAGGGGGTGAAACGGTGTAAAAAAGTGTTTGGGGAGGGCGGGGGAGGGGATTGGGTGGAACCCGGAAGTGGGAGGCGGAAACCCGGAAGTGGGAGTCGGAAACCGGAAGTGAGGGGGAGAGGAGCGGGGGAGGCGGGAAAAGGCGTCCGAGGGGGTGAAACGGTTTCAAAAAGTGTGTGGGGAGGGCGGGGGAGGGGATTGGGTGGAACCCGGAAGTGGGAGGCGGAAACCCGGAAGTGGGAGGCGGAAACCGGAAGTGAGGGGGAGAGGAGCGGGGGAGGCGGGAAAAGGCGTCCGAGGGGGGGAAACGGTGTCAAAAAGTGTTTGGGGAGGGCGGGGGAGGGGATTGGGTGGAACCCGGAAGTGGGAGGCGGAAACCCGGAAGTGGGAGGCGGAAACCGGAAGTGAGGGGGAGAGAAGCGGGGGAGGCGGGAAAAGGCGTCCGAGGGGGTGAAACGGTTTCAAAAAGTGTGTGGGGAGGGCGGGGGAGGGGATTGGGTGGAACCCGGAAGTGGGAGGCGGAAACCCGGAAGTGGGAGGCCGAAACCGGAAGTGAGGGGGAGAGGAGCGGGGGAGGCGGGAAAAGGCGTCCGAGGGGGTGAAACGGTGTCAAAAAGTGTTTGGGGAGGGCGGGGGAGGGGATTTGTTGGAACCCGGAAGTGGGAGGCGGAAACCCGGAAGTGGGAGGCGGAAACCGGAAGTGAGGGGGAGAGGAGCGGGGGAGGCGGGAAAAGGCGCGCGAGGGGGTGAAAGGGTGTAAAAAAGTGTTTGGGGAGGGCGGGGAGGGGATTTGTTGGAACCCGGAAGTGGGAGTCGGAAACCCGGAAGTGGGAGGCCGAAACCGGAAGTGAGGGGGAGAGGAGCGGGGGAGGCGGGAAAAGGCGTCCGAGGGGGTGAAACGGTGTAAAAAAGTGTTTGGGGAGGGCGGGGGAGGGGATTTGTTGGAACCCGGAAGTGGGAGTCGTAAACCCGGAAGTGGGAGGCGGAAACCGGAAGTGAGGGGGAGAGGAGCGGGGGAGGCGGGAAAAGGCGTCCGAGGGGGTGAAACGGTGTCAAAAAGTGTTTGGGGAGGGCGGGGGAGGGGATTTGTTGGAACCCGGAAGTGGGAGGCGGAAACCCGGAAGTGGGAGGCGGAAACCGGAAGTGAGGGGGAGAGGAGCGGGGGAGGCGGGAAAAGGCGTGCGAGGGGGAGAAACGGTGTAAAAAAGTGTTTGGGGAGGGCGGGGGAGGGGATTTGTTGGAACCCGGAAGTGGGAGTCGGAAACCCGGAAGTGGGAGGCGGAAACCCGGAAGTGGGAGGCGGAAACCGGAAGTGAGGGGGAGAGGAGCGGGGGAGGCGGGAAAAGGCGCCCGAGGGGGTGAAACGGCGTAAAAAAGTGTTTGGGGAGGGCGGGGAGGGGATTTGTTGGAACCCGGAAGTGGGAGTCGTAAACCCGGAAGTGGGAGGCGGAAACCGGAAGTGAGGGGGAGAGGAGCGGGGGAGGCGGGAAAAGGCGTTCGAGGGGGGGAAACGGTGTAAAAAAGTGTTTGGGGAGGGCGGGGAGGGGATTTGTTGGAACCCGGAAGTGGGAGGCGGAAACCCGGAAGTGGGAGGCGGAAACCGGAAGTGAGGGGGAGAGGAGCGGGGGAGGCGGGAAAAGGCGTGCGAGGGGGTGAAAGGGTGTAAAAAAGTGTTTGGGGAGGGCGGGGGAGGGGATTTGTTGGAACCCGGAAGTGGGAGTCGGAAACCCGGAAGTGGGAGGCGGAAACCGGAAGTGAGGGGGAGAGGAGCGGGGGAGGCGGGAAAAGGCGCGCGAGGGGGTGAAAGGGTGTAAAAAAGTGTTTGGGGAGGGCGGGGAGGGGATTTGTTGGAACCCGGAAGTGGGAGGCGGAAACCCGGAAGTGGGAGGCGGAAACCGGAAGTGAGGGGGAGAGGAGCGGGGGAGGCGGGAAAAGGCGCCCGAGGGGGGTGAAACGGTGTAAAAAAGTGTTTGGGGAGGGCGGGGGAGGGGATTTGTTGGAACCCGGAAGTGGGAGGCGGAAACCCGGAAGTGGGAGGCGGAAACCGGAAGTGAGGGGGAGAGGAGCGGGGGAGGCGGGAAAAGGCGCCCGAGGGGGTGAAACGGTGTCAAAAAGTGTTTGGGGAGGGCGGGGGAGGGGATTGGGTGGAACCCGGAAGTGGGAGGCGGAAACCCGGAAGTGGGAGGCCGAAACCGGAAGTGAGGGGGAGAGGAGCGGGGGAGGCGGGAAAAGGCGTCCGAGGGGGTGAAACGGTGTCAAAAAGTGTTTGGGGAGGGCGGGGGAGGGGATTGGGTGGAACCCGGAAGTGGGAGGCGGAAACCCGGAAGTGGGAGGCCGAAACCGGAAGTGAGGGGGAGAGGAGCGGGGGAGGCGGGAAAAGGCGCCCGAGGGGGTGAAACGGTGTCAAAAAGTGTTTGGGGAGGGCGGGGGAGGGGATTGGGTGGAACCCGGAAGTGGGAGGCGGAAACCCGGAAGTGGGAGGCGGAAACCGGAAGTGAGGGGGAGAGGAGCGGGGGAGGCGGGAAAAGGCGTCCGAGGGGGTGAAACGGTGTAAAAAAGTGTTTGGGGAGGGCGGGGGAGGGGATTGGGTGGAACCCGGAAGTGGGAGGCGGAAACCCGGAAGTGGGAGGCGGAAACCAGAAGTGAGGGGGAGAGGAGCGGGGGAGGCGGGAAAAGGCGTCCGAGGGGGTGAAACGGTGTCAAAAAGTGTTTGGGGAGGGCGGGGGAGGGGATTGGGTGGAACCCGGAAGTGGGAGGCGGAAACCCGGAAGTGGGAGGCGGAAACCGGAAGTGAGGGGGAGAGGAGCGGGGGAGGCGGGAAAAGGCGTCCGAGGGGGTGAAACGGTGTCAAAAAGTGTTTGGGGAGGGCGGGGGAGGGGATTTGTTGGAACCCGGAAGTGGAAGGCGGAAACCCGGAAGTGGGAGGCCGAAACCGGAAGTGAGGGGGAGAGGAGCGGGGGAGGCGGGAAAAGGCGTCCGAGGGGGGGAAACGGTGTCAAAAAGTGTTTGGGGAGGGCGGGGGAGGGGATTTGTTGGAACCCGGAAGTGGGAGGCGGAAACCCGGAAGTGGGAGGCGGAAACCGGAAGTGAGGGGGAGAGGAGCGGGGGAGGCGGGAAAAGGCGTCCGAGGGGGTGAAACGGTGTCAAAAAGTGTTTGGGGAGGGCGGGGGAGGGGATTGGGTGGAACCCGGAAGTGGGAGGCGGAAACCCGGAAGTGGGAGGCCGAAACCGGAAGTGAGGGGGAGAGGAGCGGGGGAGGCGGGAAAAGGCGTCCGAGGAGGGGAAACGGTGTCAAAAAGTGTTTGGGGAGGGCGGGGGAGGGGATTGGGTGGAACCCGGAAGTGGGAGGCGGAAACCCGGAAGTGGGAGGCGGAAACCGGAAGTGAGGGGGAGAGGAGCGGGGGAGGCGGGAAAAGGCGTCCGAGGGGGTGAAACGGTGTAAAAAAGTGTTTGGGGAGGGCGGGGGAGGGGATTGGGTGGAACCCGGAAGTGGGAGGCGGAAACCCGGAAGTGGGAGGCGGAAACCGGAAGTGAGGGGGAGAGGAGCGGGGGAGGCGGGAAAAGGCGTCCGAGGGGGTGAAACGGTGTCAAAAAGTGTGTGGGGAGGGCGGGGGAGGGGATTTGTTGGAACCCGGAAGTGGGAGGCGGAAACCCGGAAGTGGGAGGCGGAAACCGGAAGTGAGGGGGAGAGGAGCGGGGGAGGCGGGAAAAGGCGTCCGAGGGGGGGAAACGGTGTAAAAAAGTGTTTGGGGAGGGCGGGGGAGGGGATTGGGTGGAACCCGGAAGTGGGAGGCGGAAACCCGGAAGTGGGAGGCGGAAACCGGAAGTGAGGGGGAGAGGAGCGGGGGAGGCGGGAAAAGGCGTCCGAGGGGGTGAAACGGTGTAAAAAAGTGTTTGGGGAGGGCGGGGGAGGGGATTGGGTGGAACCCGGAAGTGGGAGGCGGAAACCCGGAAGTGGGAGGCCGAAACCGGAAGTGAGGGGGAGAGGAGCGGGGGAGGCGGGAAAAGGCGTCCGAGGGGGTGAAACGGTTTCAAAAAGTGTGTGGGGAGGGCGGGGGAGGGGATTGGGTGGAACCCGGAAGTGGGAGGCGGAAACCCGGAAGTGGGAGGCGGAAACCGGAAGTGAGGGGGAGAGGAGCGGGGGAGGCGGGAAAAGGCGTCCGAGGGGGTGAAACGGTTTCAAAAAGTGTGTGGGGAGGGCGGGGGAGGGGATTGGGTGGAACCCGGAAGTGGGAGGCGGAAACCCGGAAGTGGGAGGCGGAAACCGGAAGTGAGGGGGAGAGGAGCGGGGGAGGCGGGAAAAGGCGTCCGAGGGGGGGAAACGGTGTAAAAAAGTGTTTGGGGAGGGCGGGGGAGGGGATTTGTTGGAACCCGGAAGTGGGAGTCGGAAACCCGGAAGTGGGAGGCGGAAACCGGAAGTGAGGGGGAGAGGAGCGGGGGAGGCGGGAAAAGGCGCCCGAGGGGGTGAAACGGTGTAAAAAAGTGTTTGGGGAGGGCGGGGGAGGGGATTGGGTGGAACCCGGAAGTGGGAGGCGGAAACCCGGAAGTGGGAGGCGGAAACCGGAAGTGAGGGGGAGAGGAGCGGGGGAGGCGGGAAAAGGCGCCCGAGGGGGGGAAACGGTGTCAAAAAGTGTTTGGGGAGGGCGGGGGAGGGGATTTGTTGGAACCCGGAAGTGGGAGGCGGAAACCCGGAAGTGGGAGGCCGAAACCGGAAGTGAGGGGGAGAGGAGCGGGGGAGGCGGGAAAAGGCGTCCGAGGGGGTGAAACGGTGTCAAAAAGTGTGTGGGGAGGGCGGGGGAGGGGATTTGTTGGAACCCGGAAGTGGGAGGCGGAAACCCGGAAGTGGGAGGCGGAAACCGGAAGTGAGGGGGAGAGGAGCGGGGGAGGCGGGAAAAGGCGTCCGAGGGGGGGAAACGGTGTAAAAAAGTGTTTGGGGAGGGCGGGGGAGGGGATTTGTTGGAACCCGGAAGTGGGAGGCGGAAACCCGGAAGTGGGAGGCGGAAACCGGAAGTGAGGGGGAGAGGAGCGGGGGAGGCGGGAAAAGGCGTCCGAGGGGGTGAAACGGTGTAAAAAAGTGTTTGGGGAGGGCGGGGGAGGGGCTTGGGTGGAACCCGGAAGTGGGAGGCGGAAACCCGGAAGTGGGAGGCGGAAACCGGAAGTGAGGGGGAGAGGAGCGGGGGAGGCGGGAAAAGGCGTCCGAGGGGGTGAAACGGTTTCAAAAAGTGTGTGGGGAGGGCGGGGGAGGGGATTGGGTGGAACCCGGAAGTGGGAGGCGGAAACCCGGAAGTGGGAGGCCGAAACCGGAAGTGAGGGGGAGAGGAGCAGGGGAGGCGGGAAAAGGCGTCCGAGGGGGGGAAACGGTGTCAAAAAGTGTTTGGGGAGGGCGGGGGAGGGGATTTGTTGGAACCCGGAAGTGGGAGGCGGAAACCCGGAAGTGGGATGCCGAAACCGGAAGTGAGGGGGAGAGGAGCGGGGGAGGCGGGAAAAGGCGTCCGAGGGGGGGAAACGGTGTAAAAAAGTGTTTGGGGAGGGCGGGGGAGGGGATTGGGTGGAACCCGGAAGTGGGAGGCGGAAACCCGGAAGTGGGAGGCGGAAACCGGAAGTGAGGGGGAGAGGAGCGGGGGAGGCGGGAAAAGGCGTCCGAGGGGGGGAAACGGTTTCAAAAAGTGTTTGGGGAGGGCGGGGGAGGGGATTGGGTGGAACCCGGAAGTGGGAGTCGTAAACCCGGAAGTGGGAGGCGGAAACCGGAAGTGAGGGGGAGAGGAGCGGGGGAGGCGGGAAAAGGCGTCCGAGGGGGTGAAACGGTGTAAAAAAGTGTTTGGGGAGGGCGGGGGAGGGGCTTGGGTGGAACCCGGAAGTGGGAGGCGGAAACCCGGAAGTGGGAGGCGGAAACCGGAAGTGAGGGGGAGAGGAGCGGGGGAGGCGGGAAAAGGCGTGCGAGGGGGTGAAACGGTGTCAAAAAGTGTTTGGGGAGGGCGGGGGAGGGGATTGGGTGGAACCCGGAAGTGGGAGGCGGAAACCCGGAAGTGGGAGGCGGAAACCGGAAGTGAGGGGGAGAGGAGCGGGGGAGGCGGGAAAAGGCGCGCGAGGGGGTGAAACGGTTTCAAAAAGTGTTTGGGGAGGGCGGGGGAGGGGATTTGTTGGAACCCGGAAGTGGGAGTCGTAAACCCGGAAGTGGGAGGCGGAAACCGGAAGTGAGGGGGAGAGGAGCGGGGGAGGCGGGAAAAGGCGTGCGAGGGGGTGAAACGGCGTAAAAAAGTGTTTGGGGAGGGCGGGGAGGGGATTTGTTGGAACCCGGAAGTGGGAGGCGGAAACCCGGAAGTGGGAGGCGGAAACCGGAAGTGAGGGGGAGAGGAGCGGGGGAGGCGGGAAAAGGCGCCCGAGGGGGTGAAACGGCGTAAAAAAGTGTTTGGGGAGGGCGGGGAGGGGATTTGTTGGAACTCGGAAGTGGGAGTCGTAAACCCGGAAGTGGGAGGCGGAAACCGGAAGTGAGGGGGAGAGGAGCGGGGGAGGCGGGAAAAGGCGTGCGAGGGGGTGAAAGGGTGTAAAAAAGTGTTTGGGGAGGGCGGGGAGGGGATTTGTTGGAACCCGGAAGTGGGAGGCGGAAACCCGGAAGTGGGAGGCGGAAACCGGAAGTGAGGGGGAGAGGAGCGAGGGAGGCGGGAAAAGGCGTGCGAGGGGGTGAAAGGGTGTAAAAAAGTGTTTGGGGAGGGCGGGGAGGGGATTTGTTGGAACCCGGAAGTGGGAGTCGTAAACCCGGAAGTGGGAGGCGGAAACCGGAAGTGAGGGGGAGAGGAGCGGGGGAGGCGGGAAAAGGCGCGCGAGGGGGTGAAAGGGTGTAAAAAAGTGTTTGGGGAGGGCGGGGGAGGGGATTGGGTGGAACCCGGAAGTGGGAGGCGGAAACCCGGAAGTGGGAGGCGGAAACCGGAAGTGAGGGGGAGAGGAGCGGGGGAGGCGGGAAAAGGCGCCCGAGGGGGTGAAAGGGTGTAAAAAAGTGTTTGGGGAGGGCGGGGAGGGGATTTGTTGGAACCCGGAAGTGGGAGGCGGAAACCCGGAAGTGGGAGGCGGAAACCGGAAGTGAGGGGGAGAGGAGCGGGGGAGGCGGGAAAAGGCGCCCGAGGGGGTGAAACGGTGTAAAAAAGTGTTTGGGGAGGGCGGGGAGGGGATTTGTTGGAACCCGGAAGTGGGAGGCGGAAACCCGGAAGTGGGAGGCGGAAACCGGAAGTGAGGGGGAGAGGAGCGGGGGAGGCGGGAAAAGGCGTCCGAGGGGGGGAAACGGTGTCAAAAAGTGTTTGGGGAGGGCAGTGAGGGGATTGGGTGGAACCCGGAAGTGGGAGGCGGAAACCCGGAAGTGGGAGGCGGAAACCGGAAGTGAGGGGGAGAGGAGCGGGGGAGGCGGGAAAAGGCGCGCGAGGGGGTGAAAAGGTGTAAAAAAGTGTTTGGGGAGGGCGGGGAGGGGATTTGTTGGAACCCGGAAGTGGGAGGCGGAAACCCGGAAGTGGGAGGCGGAAACCGGAAGTGAGGGGGAGAGGAGCGGGGGAGGCGGGAAAAGGCGCGCGAGGGGGTGAAAGGGTGTAAAAAAGTGTGTGGGGAGGGCGGGGAGGGGATTTGTTGGAACCCGGAAGTGGGAGGCGGAAACCCGGAAGTGGGAGGCCGAAACCGGAAGTGAGGGGGAGAGGAGCGGGGGAGGCGGGAAAAGGCGCCCGAGGGGGTGAAAGGGTGTAAAAAAGTGTTTGGGGAGGGCGGGGGAGGGGATTGGGTGGAACCCGGAAGTGGGAGGCGGAAACCCGGAAGTGGGAGGCGGAAACCGGAAGTGAGGGGGAGAGGAGCGGGGGAGGCGGGAAAAGGCGTCCGAGGGGGTGAAACGGTGTAAAAAAGTGCTTGGGGAGGGCGGGGGAGGGGATTGGGTGGAACCCGGAAGTGGGAGGCGGAAACCCGGAAGTGGGAGGCCGAAACCGGAAGTGAGGGGGAGAGGAGCGGGGGAGGCGGGAAAAGGCGCCCGAGGGGGTGAAACGGTTTCAAAAAGTGTGTGGGGAGGGCGGGGGAGGGGATTGGGTGGAACCCGGAAGTGGGAGGCGGAAACCCGGAAGTGGGAGGCCGAAACCGGAAGTGAGGGGGAGAGGAGCGGGGGAGGCGGAAAAGGCGTCCGAGGGGGGGAAACGGTGTAAAAAAGTGTTTGGGGAGGGCGGGGGAGGGGATTGGGTGGAACCCGGAAGTGGGAGGCGGAAACCCGGAAGTGGGAGGCGGAAACCGGAAGTGAGGGGGAGAGGAGCGGGGGAGGCGGGAAAAGGCGTCCGAGGGGGTGAAACGGTGTAAAAAAGTGTTTGGGGAGGGCGGGGAGGGGATTTGTTGGAACCCGGAAGTGGGAGGCGGAAACCCGGAAGTGGGAGGCGGAAACCGGAAGTGAGGGGGAGAGGAGCGGGGGAGGCGGGAAAAGGCGTCCGAGGGGGTGAAACGGTGTAAAAAAGTGTTTGGGGAGGGCGGGGGAGGGGATTGGGTGGAACCCGGAAGTGGGAGGCGGAAACCCGGAAGTGGGAGGCGGAAACCGGAAGTGAGGGGGAGAGGAGCGGGGGAGGCGGGAAAAGGCGTGCGAGGGGGTGAAACGGTGTCAAAAAGTGTTTGGGGAGGGCGGGGGAGGGGATTGGGTGGAACCCGGAAGTGGGAGGCGGAAACCCGGAAGTGGGAGGCGGAAACCGGAAGTGAGGGGGAGAGGAGCGGGGGAGGCGGGAAAAGGCGCGCGAGGGGGTGAAACGGTTTCAAAAAGTGTTTGGGGAGGGCGGGGGAGGGGATTTGTTGGAACCCGGAAGTGGGAGTCGTAAACCCGGAAGTGGGAGGCGGAAACCGGAAGTGAGGGGGAGAGGAGCGGGGGAGGCGGGAAAAGGCGTGCGAGGGGGTGAAACGGCGTAAAAAAGTGTTTGGGGAGGGCGGGGAGGGGATTTGTTGGAACCCGGAAGTGGGAGGCGGAAACCCGGAAGTGGGAGGCGGAAACCGGAAGTGAGGGGGAGAGGAGCGGGGGAGGCGGGAAAAGGCGCCCGAGGGGGTGAAACGGCGTAAAAAAGTGTTTGGGGAGGGCGGGGAGGGGATTTGTTGGAACTCGGAAGTGGGAGTCGTAAACCCGGAAGTGGGAGGCGGAAACCGGAAGTGAGGGGGAGAGGAGCGGGGGAGGCGGGAAAAGGCGTGCGAGGGGGTGAAAGGGTGTAAAAAAGTGTTTGGGGAGGGCGGGGAGGGGATTTGTTGGAACCCGGAAGTGGGAGGCGGAAACCCGGAAGTGGGAGGCGGAAACCGGAAGTGAGGGGGAGAGGAGCGAGGGAGGCGGGAAAAGGCGTGCGAGGGGGTGAAAGGGTGTAAAAAAGTGTTTGGGGAGGGCGGGGAGGGGATTTGTTGGAACCCGGAAGTGGGAGTCGGAAACCCGGAAGTGGGAGGCGGAAACCGGAAGTGAGGGGGAGAGGAGCGGGGGAGGCGGGAAAAGGCGCGCGAGGGGGTGAAAGGGTGTAAAAAAGTGTTTGGGGAGGGCGGGGGAGGGGATTGGGTGGAACCCGGAAGTGGGAGGCGGAAACCCGGAAGTGGGAGGCGGAAACCGGAAGTGAGGGGGAGAGGAGCGGGGGAGGCGGGAAAAGGCGCCCGAGGGGGTGAAAGGGTGTAAAAAAGTGTTTGGGGAGGGCGGGGAGGGGATTTGTTGGAACCCGGAAGTGGGAGGCGGAAACCCGGAAGTGGGAGGCGGAAACCGGAAGTGAGGGGGAGAGGAGCGGGGGAGGCGGGAAAAGGCGCGCGAGGGGGTGAAACGGTGTAAAAAAGTGTTTGGGGAGGGCGGGGAGGGGATTTGTTGGAACCCGGAAGTGGGAGGCGGAAACCCGGAAGTGGGAGGCGGAAACCGGAAGTGAGGGGGAGAGGAGCGGGGGAGGCGGGAAAAGGCGTCCGAGGGGGTGAAACGGTGTCAAAAAGTGTTTGGGGAGGGCAGTGAGGGGATTGGGTGGAACCCGGAAGTGGGAGGCGGAAACCCGGAAGTGGGAGGCGGAAACCGGAAGTGAGGGGGAGAGGAGCGGGGGAGGCGGGAAAAGGCGCGCGAGGGGGTGAAACGGTGTCAAAAAGTGTTTGGGGAGGGCGGGGAGGGGATTTGTTGGAACCCGGAAGTGGGAGGCGGAAACCCGGAAGTGGGAGGCAGAAACCGGAAGTGAGGGGGAGAGGAGCGGGGGAGGCGGGAAAAGGCGCGCGAGGGGGTGAAAGGGTGTAAAAAAGTGTTTGGGGAGGGCGGGGAGGGGATTTGTTGGAACCCGGAAGTGGGAGGCGGAAACCCGGAAGTGGGAGGCGGAAACCGGAAGTGAGGGGGAGAGGAGCAAGGGAGGCGGGAAAAGGCGTCCGAGGGGGTGAAACGGTGTAAAAAAGTGTTTGGGGAGGGCAGTGAGGGGATTGGGTGGAACCCGGAAGTGGGAGGCGGAAACCCGGAAGTGGGAGGCGGAAACCGGAAGTGAGGGGGAGAGGAGCGGGGGAGGCGGGAAAAGGCGCGCGAGGGGGTGAAAGGGTGTAAAAAAGTGTGTGGGGAGGGCGGGGAGGGGATTTGTTGGAACCCGGAAGTGGGAGGCGGAAACCCGGAAGTGGGAGGCCGAAACCGGAAGTGAGGGGGAGAGGAGCGGGGGAGGCGGGAAAAGGCGCCCGAGGGGGTGAAAGGGTGTAAAAAAGTGTTTGGGGAGGGCGGGGGAGGGGATTGGGTGGAACCCGGAAGTGGGAGGCGGAAACCCGGAAGTGGGAGGCGGAAACCGGAAGTGAGGGGGAGAGGAGCGGGGGAGGCGGGAAAAGGCGTCCGAGGGGGTGAAACGGTGTAAAAAAGTGTTTGGGGAGGGCGGGGGAGGGGATTGGGTGGAACCCGGAAGTGGGAGGCGGAAACCCGGAAGTGGGAGGCGGAAACCGGAAGTGAGGGGGAGAGGAGCGGGGGAGGCGGGAAAAGGCGCCCGAGGGGGTGAAACGGTTTCAAAAAGTGTGTGGGGAGGGCGGGGGAGGGGATTGGGTGGAACCCGGAAGTGGGAGGCGGAAACCCGGAAGTGGGAGGCCGAAACCGGAAGTGAGGGGGAGAGGAGCGGGGGAGGCGGAAAAGGCGTCCGAGGGGGGGAAACGGTGTAAAAAAGTGTTTGGGGAGGGCGGGGGAGGGGATTTGTTGGAACCCGGAAGTGGGAGGCGGAAACCCGGAAGTGGGAGGCGGAAACCGGAAGTGAGGGGGAGAGGAGCGGGGGAGGCGGGAAAAGGCGTCCGAGGGGGTGAAACGGTGTAAAAAAGTGTTTGGGGAGGGCGGGGAGGGGATTTGTTGGAACCCGGAAGTGGGAGGCGGAAACCCGGAAGTGGGAGGCGGAAACCGGAAGTGAGGGGGAGAGGAGCGGGGGAGGCGGGAAAAGGCGTCCGAGGGGGTGAAACGGTGTCAAAAAGTGCTTGGGGAGGGCGGGGGAGGGGATTTGTTGGAACCCGGAAGTGGGAGGCGGAAACCCGGAAGTGGGAGGCCGAAACCGGAAGTGAGGGGGAGAGGAGCGGGGGAGGCGGGAAAAGGCGTCCGAGGGGGGTGAAACGGTTTCAAAAAGTGTTTGGGGAGGGCGGGGGAGGGGATTTGTTGGAACCCGGAAGTGGGAGGCGGAAACCCGGAAGTGGGAGGCGGAAACCGGAAGTGAGGGGGAGAGGAGCGGGGGAGGCGGGAAAAGGCGTCCGAGGGGGTGAAACGGTTTCAAAAAGTGTTTGGGGAGGGCGGGGGAGGGGATTTGTTGGAACCCGGAAGTGGGAGGCGGAAACCCGGAAGTGGGAGGCGGAAACCGGAAGTGAGGGGGAGAGGAGCGGGGGAGGCGGGAAAAGGCGCCCGAGGGGGGTGAAACGGTGTAAAAAAGTGTTTGGGGAGGGCGGGGGAGGGGATTTGTTGGAACCCGGAAGTGGGAGGCGGAAACCCGGAAGTGGGAGGCGGAAACCGGAAGTGAGGGGGAGAGGAGCGGGGGAGGCGGGAAAAGGCGTCCGAGGGGTGAAACGGTGTAAAAAAGTGTTTCGGGAGGGCGGGGGAGGGGATTTGTTGGAACCCGGAAGTGGGAGGCGGAAACCCGGAAGTGGGAGGCGGAAACCGGAAGTGAGGGGGAGAGGAGCGGGGGAGGCGGGAAAAGGCGTCCGAGGGGTGAAACGGTGTAAAAAAGTGTTTCGGGAGGGCGGGGGAGGGGATTTGTTGGAACCCGGAAGTGGGAGGCGGAAACCCGGAAGTGGGAGGCGGAAACCGGAAGTGAGGGGGAGAGGAGCGGGGGAGGCGGGAAAAGGCGTCCGAGGGGGTGAAACGGTGTAAAAAAGTGCTTGGGGAGGGCGGGGGAGGGGATTGGGTGGAACCCGGAAGTGGGAGGCGGAAACCCGGAAGTGGGAGTCGGAAACCGGAAGTGAGGGGGAGAGGAGCGGGGGAGGCGGGAAAAGGCGCCCGAGGGGGTGAAACGGTTTCAAAAAGTGTGTGGGGAGGGCGGGGGAGGGGATTGGGTGGAACCCGGAAGTGGGAGGCGGAAACCCGGAAGTGGGAGGCCGAAACCGGAAGTGAGGGGGAGAGGAGCGGGGGAGGCGGGAAAAGGCGTCCGAGGGGGGGAAACGGTTTCAAAAAGTGTTTGGGGAGGGCGGGGGAGGGGATTTGTTGGAACCCGGAAGTGGGAGGCGGAAACCCGGAAGTGGGAGGCGGAAACCGGAAGTGAGGGGGAGAGGAGCGGGGGAGGCGGGAAAAGGCGTCCGAGGGGGTGAAACGGTGTAAAAAAGTGTTTGGGGAGGGCGGGGGAGGGGATTTGTTGGAACCCGGAAGTGGGAGGCGGAAACCCGGAAGTGGGAGGCGGAAACCGGAAGTGAGGGGGAGAGGAGCGGGGGAGGCGGGAAAAGGCGTCCGAGGGGGGGAAACGGTGTCAAAAAGTGTTTGGGGAGGGCGGGGGAGGGGATTGGGTGGAACCCGGAAGTGGGAGGCGGAAACCCGGAAGTGGGAGGCGGAAACCGGAAGTGAGGGGGAGAGGAGCGGGGGAGGCGGGAAAAGGCGCCCGAGGGGGTGAAACGGTTTCAAAAAGTGTGTGGGGAGGGCGGGGGAGGGGATTGGGTGGAACCCGGAAGTGGGAGGCGGAAACCCGGAAGTGGGAGGCGGAAACCGGAAGTGAGGGGGAGAGGAGCGGGGGAGGCGGGAAAAGGCGTCCGAGGGGGTGAAACGGTGTAAAAAAGTGTTTGGGGAGGGCGGGGGAGGGGATTGGGTGGAACCCGGAAGTGGGAGGCGGAAACCCGGAAGTGGGAGTCGGAAACCGGAAGTGAGGGGGAGAGGAGCGGGGGAGGCGGGAAAAGGCGTCCGAGGGGGTGAAACGGTTTCAAAAAGTGTGTGGGGAGGGCGGGGGAGGGGATTGGGTCGAACCCGGAAGTGGGAGGCGGAAACCCGGAAGTGGGATGCCGAAACCGGAAGTGAGGGGGAGAGGAGCAGGGGAGGCGGGAAAAGGCGTCCGAGGGGGTGAAACGGTGTCAAAAAGTGTTTGGGGAGGGCGGGGGAGGGGATTTGTTGGAACCCGGAAGTGGGAGGCGGAAACCCGGAAGTGGGATGCCGAAACCGGAAGTGAGGGGGAGAGGAGCGGGGGAGGCGGGAAAAGGCGTCCGAGGGGGTGAAACGGTGTCAAAAAGTGTTTGGGGAGGGCGGGGGAGGGGATTGGGTGGAACCCGGAAGTGGGAGGCGGAAACCCGGAAGTGGGAGGCGGAAACCGGAAGTGAGGGGGAGAGGAGCGGGGGAGGCGGGAAAAGGCGTCCGAGGGGGGGAAACGGTGTCAAAAAGTGTTTGGGGAGGGCGGGGGAGGGGATTGGGTGGAACCCGGAAGTGGGAGGCGGAAACCCGGAAGTGGGAGGCGGAAACCGGAAGTGAGGGGGAGAGGAGCGGGGGAGGCGGGAAAAGGCGTCCGAGGGGGTGAAACGGTTTCAAAAAGTGTGTGGGGAGGGCGGGGGAGGGGATTGGGTGGAACCCGGAAGTGGGAGGCGGAAACCCGGAAGTGGGAGGCGGAAACCGGAAGTGAGGGGGAGAGGAGCGGGGGAGGCGGGAAAAGGCGTCCGAGGGGGTGAAACGGTGTCAAAAAGTGCTTGGGGAGGGCGGGGGAGGGGATTTGTTGGAACCCGGAAGTGGGAGGCGGAAACCCGGAAGTGGGAGGCCGAAACCGGAAGTGAGGGGGAGAGGAGCGGGGGAGGCGGGAAAAGGCGTCCGAGGGGGGTGAAACGGTTTCAAAAAGTGTTTGGGGAGGGCGGGGGAGGGGATTTGTTGGAACCCGGAAGTGGGAGGCGGAAACCCGGAAGTGGCAGGCGGAAACCGGAAGTGAGGGGGAGAGGAGCGGGGGAGGCGGGAAAAGGCGTCCGAGGGGGTGAAACGGTTTCAAAAAGTGTTTGGGGAGGGCGGGGGAGGGGATTTGTTGGAACCCGGAAGTGGGAGTCGGAAACCCGGAAGTGGGAGGCCGAAACCGGAAGTGAGGGGGAGAGGAGCGGGGGAGGCGGGAAAAGGCGCCCGAGGGGGGTGAAACGGTGTAAAAAAGTGCTTGGGGAGGGCGGGGGAGGGGATTTGTTGGAACCCGGAAGTGGGAGGCGGAAACCCGGAAGTGGGAGGCGGAAACCGGAAGTGAGGGGGAGAGGAGCGGGGGAGGCGGGAAAAGGCGTCCGAGGGGGGTGAAACGGTGTAAAAAAGTGTTTGGGGAGGGCGGGGGAGGGGATTTGTTGGAACCCGGAAGTGGGAGGCGGAAACCCGGAAGTGGGAGGCGGAAACCGGAAGTGAGGGGGAGAGGAGCGGGGGAGGCGGGAAAAGGCGTCCGAGGGGTGAAACGGTGTAAAAAAGTGTTTCGGGAGGGCGGGGGAGGGGATTTGTTGGAACCCGGAAGTGGGAGGCGGAAACCCGGAAGTGGGAGGCGGAAACCGGAAGTGAGGGGGAGAGGAGCGGGGGAGGCGGGAAAAGGCGTCCGAGGGGTGAAACGGTGTAAAAAAGTGTTTCGGGAGGGCGGGGGAGGGGATTTGTTGGAACCCGGAAGTGGGAGGCGGAAACCCGGAAGTGGGAGGCGGAAACCGGAAGTGAGGGGGAGAGGAGCGGGGGAGGCGGGAAAAGGCGTCCGAGGGGGTGAAACGGTGTAAAAAAGTGCTTGGGGAGGGCGGGGGAGGGGATTGGGTGGAACCCGGAAGTGGGAGGCGGAAACCCGGAAGTGGGAGGCGGAAACCGGAAGTGAGGGGGAGAGGAGCGGGGGAGGCGGGAAAAGGCGCCCGAGGGGGTGAAACGGTTTCAAAAAGTGTGTGGGGAGGGCGGGGGAGGGGATTGGGTGGAACCCGGAAGTGGGAGGCGGAAACCCGGAAGTGGGAGGCGGAAACCGGAAGTGAGGGGGAGAGGAGCGGGGGAGGCGGGAAAAGGCGTCCGAGGGGGGGAAACGGTTTCAAAAAGTGTTTGGGGAGGGCGGGGGAGGGGATTTGTTGGAACCCGGAAGTTGGAGGCGGAAACCCGGAAGTGGGAGGCGGAAACCGGAAGTGAGGGGGAGAGGAGCGGGGGAGGCGGGAAAAGGCGTCCGAGGGGGTGAAACGGTGTAAAAAAGTGTTTGGGGAGGGCGGGGGAGGGGATTTGTTGGAACCCGGAAGTGGGAGGCGGAAACCCGGAAGTGGGAGGCGGAAACCGGAAGTGAGGGGGAGAGGAGCGGGGGAGGCGGGAAAAGGCGTCCGAGGGGGGGAAACGGTGTCAAAAAGTGTTTGGGGAGGGCGGGGGAGGGGATTGGGTGGAACCCGGAAGTGGGAGGCGGAAACCCGGAAGTGGGAGGCGGAAACCGGAAGTGAGGGGGAGAGGAGCGGGGGAGGCGGGAAAAGGCGTCCGAGGGGGTGAAACGGTTTCAAAAAATGTGTGGGGAGGGCGGGGGAGGGGATTGGGTGGAACCCGGAAGTGGGAGGCGGAAACCCGGAAGTGGGAGGCGGAAACCGGAAGTGAGGGGGAGAGGAGCGGGGGAGGCGGGAAAAGGCGTCCGAGGGGGTGAAACGGTGTAAAAAAGTGTTT
Organism: Struthio camelus; assembly: GCF_040807025.1. Classification (NCBI taxonomy): domain Eukaryota; kingdom Metazoa; phylum Chordata; class Aves; order Struthioniformes; family Struthionidae; genus Struthio; species Struthio camelus. The sequence goes on along the minus strand of NC_090947.1, from coordinate 47,307,241 downwards.
GGGGAGGGCGGGGGAGGGGATTGGGTGGAACCCGGAAGTGGGAGGCGGAAACCCGGAAGTGGGAGTCGGAAACCGGAAGTGAGGGGGAGAGGAGCGGGGGAGGCGGGAAAAGGCGCCCGAGGGGGTGAAACGGTTTCAAAAAGTGTGTGGGGAGGGCGGGGGAGGGGATTGGGTGGAACCCGGAAGTGGGAGTCGGAAACCCGGAAGTGGGAGGCCGAAACCGGAAGTGAGGGGGAGAGGAGCGGGGGAGGCGGGAAAAGGCGTCCGAGGGGGGGAAACGGTGTCAAAAAGTGTTTGGGGAGGGCGGGGGAGGGGATTTGTTGGAACCCGGAAGTTGGAGGCGGAAACCCGGAAGTGGGAGGCGGAAACCGGAAGTGAGGGGGAGAGGAGCGGGGGAGGCGGGAAAAGGCGTCCGAGGGGGTGAAACGGTGTAAAAAAGTGTTTGGGGAGGGCGGGGGAGGGGATTTGTTGGAACCCGGAAGTGGGAGGCGGAAACCCGGAAGTGGGAGGCGGAAACCGGAAGTGAGGGGGAGAGGAGCGGGGGAGGCGGGAAAAGGCGTCCGAGGGGGTGAAACGGTTTCAAAAAGTGTTTGGGGAGGGCGGGGGAGGGGATTGGGTGGAACCCGGAAGTGGGAGGCGGAAACCCGGAAGTGGGAGGCCGAAACCGGAAGTGAGGGGGAGAGGAGCGGGGGAGGCGGGAAAAGGCGTCCGAGGGGGGGAAACGGTGTCAAAAAGTGTTTGGGGAGGGCGGGGGAGGGGATTGGGTGGAACCCGGAAGTGGGAGGCGGAAACCCGGAAGTGGGAGGCGGAAACCGGAAGTGAGGGGGAGAGGAGCGGGGGAGGCGGGAAAAGGCGTCCGAGGGGGTGAAACGGTTTCAAAAAATGTGTGGGGAGGGCGGGGGAGGGGATTGGGTGGAACCCGGAAGTGGGAGGCGGAAACCCGGAAGTGGGAGGCGGAAACCGGAAGTGAGGGGGAGAGGAGCGGGGGAGGCGGGAAAAGGCGTCCGAGGGGGTGAAACGGTGTAAAAAAGTGTTTGGGGAGGGCGGGGGAGGGGATTGGGTGGAACCCGGAAGTGGGAGGCGGAAACCCGGAAGTGGGAGTCGGAAACCGGAAGTGAGGGGGAGAGGAGCGGGGGAGGCGGGAAAAGGCGTCCGAGGGGGTGAAACGGTTTCAAAAAGTGTGTGGGGAGGGCGGGGGAGGGGATTGGGTCGAACCCGGAAGTGGGAGGCGGAAACCCGGAAGTGGGAGGCGGAAACCGGAAGTGAGGGGGAGAGGAGCGGGGGAGGCGGGAAAAGGCGTCCGAGGGGGGGAAACGGTGTCAAAAAGTGTTTGGGGAGGGCGGGGGAGGGGATTTGTTGGAACCCGGAAGTGGGAGGCGGAAACCCGGAAGTGGGATGCCGAAACCGGAAGTGAGGGGGAGAGGAGCGGGGGAGGCGGGAAAAGGCGTCCGAGGGGGTGAAACGGTGTCAAAAAGTGTTTGGGGAGGGCGGGGGAGGGGATTGGGTGGAACCCGGAAGTGGGAGGCGGAAACCCGGAAGTGGGAGGCGGAAACCGGAAGTGAGGGGGAGAGGAGCGGGGGAGGCGGGAAAAGGCGTCCGAGGGGGGGAAACGGTGTCAAAAAGTGTTTGGGGAGGGCGGGGGAGGGGATTGGGTGGAACCCGGAAGTGGGAGGCGGAAACCCGGAAGTGGGAGGCGGAAACCGGAAGTGAGGGGGAGAGGAGCGGGGGAGGCGGGAAAAGGCGTCCGAGGGGGTGAAACGGTTTCAAAAAGTGTGTGGGGAGGGCGGGGGAGGGGATTGGGTGGAACCCGGAAGTGGGAGGCGGAAACCCGGAAGTGGGAGGCCGAAACCGGAAGTGAGGGGGAGAGGAGCGGGGGAGGCGGGAAAAGGCGTCCGAGGGGGTGAAACGGTGTAAAAAAGTGTTTGGGGAGGGCGGGGGAGGGGATTTGTTGGAACCCGGAAGTGGGAGGCGGAAACCCGGAAGTGGGAGGCGGAAACCGGAAGTGAGGGGGAGAGGAGCGGGGGAGGCGGGAAAAGGCGCGCGAGGGGGTGAAAGGGTGTAAAAAAGTGTTTGGGGAGGGCGGGGAGGGGATTTGTTGGAACCCGGAAGTGGGAGTCGGAAACCCGGAAGTGGGAGGCCGAAACCGGAAGTGAGGGGGAGAGGAGCGGGGGAGGCGGGAAAAGGCGCCCGAGGGGGTGAAACGGCGTAAAAAAGTGTTTGGGGAGGGCGGGGGAGGGGATTTGTTGGAACCCGGAAGTGGGAGTCGTAAACCCGGAAGTGGGAGGCGGAAACCGGAAGTGAGGGGGAGAGGAGCGGGGGAGGCGGGAAAAGGCGTCCGAGGGGGGGAAACGGTGTAAAAAAGTGTTTGGGGAGGGCGGGGAGGGGATTTGTTGGAACCCGGAAGTGGGAGGCGGAAACCCGGAAGTGGGAGGCGGAAACCGGAAGTGAGGGGGAGAGGAGCGGGGGAGGCGGGAAAAGGCGTGCGAGGGGGTGAAAGGGTGTAAAAAAGTGTTTGGGGAGGGCGGGGGAGGGGATTTGTTGGAACCCGGAAGTGGGAGTCGGAAACCCGGAAGTGGGAGGCGGAAACCGGAAGTGAGGGGGAGAGGAGCGGGGGAGGCGGGAAAAGGCGCGCGAGGGGGTGAAAGGGTGTAAAAAAGTGTTTGGGGAGGGCGGGGAGGGGATTTGTTGGAACCCGGAAGTGGGAGGCGGAAACCCGGAAGTGGGAGGCGGAAACCGGAAGTGAGGGGGAGAGGAGCGGGGGAGGCGGGAAAAGGCGCCCGAGGGGGTGAAACGGTGTCAAAAAGTGTTTGGGGAGGGCGGGGGAGGGGATTGGGTGGAACCCGGAAGTGGAAGGCGGAAACCCGGAAGTGGGAGGCGGAAACCGGAAGTGAGGGGGAGAGGAGCGGGGGAGGCGGGAAAAGGCGTGCGAGGGGGTGAAACGGTGTAAAAAAGTGTTTGGGGAGGGCGGGGAGGGGATTTGTTGGAACCCGGAAGTGGGAGGCGGAAACCCGGAAGTGGGAGGCCGAAACCGGAAGTGAGGGGGAGAGGAGCGGGGGAGGCGGGAAAAGGCGCCCGAGGGGGGGAAACGGTGTCAAAAAGTGTTTGGGGAGGGCGGGGGAGGGGATTTGTTGGAACCCGGAAGTGGGAGGCGGAAACCCGGAAGTGGGATGCCGAAACCGGAAGTGAGGGGGAGAGGAGCGGGGGAGGCGGGAAAAGGCGTCCGAGGGGGTGAAACGGTGTCAAAAAGTGTTTGGGGAGGGCGGGGGAGGGGATTGGGTGGAACCCGGAAGTGGGAGGCGGAAACCCGGAAGTGGGAGGCGGAAACCGGAAGTGAGGGGGAGAGGAGCGGGGGAGGCGGGAAAAGGCGCGCGAGGGGGTGAAAGGGTGTAAAAAAGTGTTTGGGGAGAGCGGGGAGGGGATTTGTTGGAACCCGGAAGTGGGAGTCGGAAACCCGGAAGTGGGAGGCGGAAACCGGAAGTGAGGGGGAGAGGAGCGGGGGAGGCGGGAAAAGGCGTGCGAGGGGGTGAAAGGGTGTAAAAAAGTGTTTGGGGAGGGCAGTGAGGGGATTTGTTGGAACCCGGAAGTGGGAGGCGGAAACCCGGAAGTGGGAGGCGGAAACCGGAAGTGAGGGGGAGAGGAGCGGGGGAGGCGGGAAAAGGCGCCCGAGGGGGTGAAACGGTGTAAAAAAGTGTTTGGGGAGGGCGGGGGAGGGGATTTGTTGGAACCCGGAAGTGGGAGGCGGAAACCCGGAAGTGGGATGCCGAAACCGGAAGTGAGGGGGAGAGGAGCAGGGGAGGCGGGAAAAGGCGTCCGAGGGGGTGAAACGGTGTCAAAAAGTGTTTGGGGAGGGCGGGGGAGGGGATTTGTTGGAACCCGGAAGTGGGAGGCGGAAACCCGGAAGTGGGAGGCGGAAACCGGAAGTGAGGGGGAGAGGAGCGGGGGAGGCGGGAAAAGGCGTCCGAGGGGGTGAAACGGTGTCAAAAAGTGTTTGGGGAGGGCGGGGGAGGGGATTGGGTGGAACCCGGAAGTGGGAGGCGGAAACCCGGAAGTGGGAGGCGGAAACCGGAAGTGAGGGGGAGAGGAGCGGGGGAGGCGGGAAAAGGCGTCCGAGGGGGGGAAACGGTGTCAAAAAGTGTTTGGGGAGGGCGGGGGAGGGGATTGGGTGGAACCCGGAAGTGGGAGGCGGAAACCCGGAAGTGGGAGGCGGAAACCGGAAGTGAGGGGGAGAGGAGCGGGGGAGGCGGGAAAAGGCGTCCGAGGGGGTGAAACGGTTTCAAAAAGTGTGTGGGGAGGGCGGGGGAGGGGATTGGGTGGAACCCGGAAGTGGGAGTCGGAAACCCGGAAGTGGGAGGCCGAAACCGGAAGTGAGGGGGAGAGGAGCGGGGGAGGCGGGAAAAGGCGTCCGAGGGGGTGAAACGGTGTCAAAAAGTGTTTGGGGAGGGCGGGGGAGGGGATTGGGTGGAACCCGGAAGTGGGAGGCGGAAACCCGGAAGTGGGAGGCGGAAACCGGAAGTGAGGGGGAGAGGAGCGGGGGAGGCGGGAAAAGGCGCGCGAGGGGGTGAAAGGGTGTAAAAAAGTGTTTGGGGAGGGCGGGGAGGGGATTTGTTGGAACCCGGAAGTGGGAGTCGGAAACCCGGAAGTGGGAGGCGGAAACCGGAAGTGAGGGGGAGAGGAGCGGGGGAGGCGGGAAAAGGCGCCCGAGGGGGGGAAACGGTGTAAAAAAGTGTTTGGGGAGGGCGGGGGAGGGGATTTGTTGGAACCCGGAAGTGGGAGTCGTAAACCCGGAAGTGGGAGGCGGAAACCGGAAGTGAGGGGGAGAGGAGCAGGGGAGGCGGGAAAAGGCGTCCGAGGGGGTGAAACGGTGTCAAAAAGTGTTTGGGGAGGGCGGGGGAGGGGATTTGTTGGAACCCGGAAGTGGGAGGCGGAAACCCGGAAGTGGGAGGCGGAAACCGGAAGTGAGGGGGAGAGGAGCGGGGGAGGCGGGAAAAGGCGTGCGAGGGGGAGAAACGGTGTAAAAAAGTGTTTGGGGAGGGCGGGGAGGGGATTTGTTGGAACCCGGAAGTGGGAGTCGGAAACCCGGAAGTGGGAGGCGGAAACCCGGAAGTGGGAGGCGGAAACCGGAAGTGAGGGGGAGAGGAGCGGGGGAGGCGGGAAAAGGCGCCCGAGGGGGTGAAACGGCGTAAAAAAGTGTTTGGGGAGGGCGGGGAGGGGATTTGTTGGAACCCGGAAGTGGGAGTCGTAAACCCGGAAGTGGGAGGCGGAAACCGGAAGTGAGGGGGAGAGGAGCGGGGGAGGCGGGAAAAGGCGTCCGAGGGGGAGAAACGGTGTAAAAAAGTGTTTGGGGAGGGCGGGGAGGGGATTTGTTGGAACCCGGAAGTGGGAGGCGGAAACCCGGAAGTGGGAGGCGGAAACCGGAAGTGAGGGGGAGAGGAGCGGGGGAGGCGGGAAAAGGCGTGCGAGGGGGTGAAAGGGTGTAAAAAAGTGTTTGGGGAGGGCGGGGGAGGGGATTTGTTGGAACCCGGAAGTGGGAGTCGGAAACCCGGAAGTGGGAGGCGGAAACCGGAAGTGAGGGGGAGAGGAGCGGGGGAGGCGGGAAAAGGCGCGCGAGGGGGTGAAAGGGTGTAAAAAAGTGTTTGGGGAGGGCGGGGAGGGGATTTGTTGGAACCCGGAAGTGGGAGGCGGAAACCCGGAAGTGGGAGGCGGAAACCGGAAGTGAGGGGGAGAGGAGCGGGGGAGGCGGGAAAAGGCGTCCGAGGGGGTGAAACGGTGTCAAAAAGTGTTTGGGGAGGGCGGGGGAGGGGATTGGGTGGAACCCGGAAGTGGAAGGCGGAAACCCGGAAGTAGGAGGCGGAAACCGGAAGTGAGGGGGAGAGGAGCGGGGGAGGCGGGAAAAGGCGTGCGAGGGGGTGAAACGGTGTAAAAAAGTGTTTGGGGAGGGCGGGGAGGGGATTTGTTGGAACCCGGAAGTGGGAGGCGGAAACCCGGAAGTGGGAGGCGGAAACCGGAAGTGAGGGGGAGAGGAGCGGGGGAGGCGGGAAAAGGCGTCCGAGGGGGGGAAACGGTGTCAAAAAGTGTTTGGGGAGGGCGGGGGAGGGGATTTGTTGGAACCCGGAAGTGGGAGGCGGAAACCCGGAAGTGGGATGCCGAAACCGGAAGTGAGGGGGAGAGGAGCGGGGGAGGCGGGAAAAGGCGTCCGAGGGGGTGAAACGGTGTCAAAAAGTGTTTGGGGAGGGCGGGGGAGGGGATTGGGTGGAACCCGGAAGTGGGAGGCGGAAACCCGGAAGTGGGAGGCGGAAACCGGAAGTGAGGGGGAGAGGAGCGGGGGAGGCGGGAAAAGGCGCGCGAGGGGGTGAAAGGGTGTAAAAAAGTGTTTGGGGAGAGCGGGGAGGGGATTTGTTGGAACCCGGAAGTGGGAGGCGGAAACCCGGAAGTGGGAGGCGGAAACCGGAAGTGAGGGGGAGAGGAGCGGGGGAGGCGGGAAAAGGCGTGCGAGGGGGTGAAAGGGTGTAAAAAAGTGTTTGGGGAGGGCAGTGAGGGGATTTGTTGGAACCCGGAAGTGGGAGGCGGAAACCCGGAAGTGGGAGGCGGAAACCGGAAGTGAGGGGGAGAGGAGCGGGGGAGGCGGGAAAAGGCGCGCGAGGGGGTGAAAGGGTGTAAAAAAGTGTGTGGGGAGGGCGGGGAGGGGATTTGTTGGAACCCGGAAGTGGGAGGCGGAAACCCGGAAGTGGGAGGCGGAAACCGGAAGTGAGGGGGAGAGGAGCGGGGGAGGCGGGAAAAGGCGCCCGAGGGGGTGAAACGGTGTCAAAAAGTGTTTGGGGAGGGCGGGGGAGGGGATTTGTTGGAACCCGGAAGTGGGAGGCGGAAACCCGGAAGTGGGAGGCGGAAACCGGAAGTGAGGGGGAGAGGAGCGGGGGAGGCGGGAAAAGGCGTCCGAGGGGGTGAAACGGTGTCAAAAAGTGTTTGGGGAGGGCGGGGGAGGGGATTTGTTGGAACCCGGAAGTGGGAGGCGGAAACCCGGAAGTGGGAGGCGGAAACCGGAAGTGAGGGGGAGAGGAGCGGGGGAGGCGGGAAAAGGCGTCCGAGGGGGTGAAACGGTGTAAAAAAGTGTTTGGGGAGGGCGGGGGAGGGGATTTGTTGGAACCCGGAAGTGGGAGGCGGAAACCCGGAAGTGGGAGGCGGAAACCGGAAGTGAGGGGGAGAGGAGCGGGGGAGGCGGGAAAAGGCGTCCGAGGGGGTGAAACGGTGTAAAAAAGTGCTTGGGGAGGGCGGGGGAGGGGATTGGGTGGAACCCGGAAGTGGGAGGCGGAAACCCGGAAGTGGGAGGCGGAAACCGGAAGTGAGGGGGAGAGGAGCGGGGGAGGCGGGAAAAGGCGTCCGAGGGGGTGAAACGGTTTCAAAAAGTGTGTGGGGAGGGCGGGGGAGGGGATTGGGTGGAACCCGGAAGTGGGAGGCGGAAACCCGGAAGTGGGAGGCGGAAACCGGAAGTGAGGGGGAGAGGAGCGGGGGAGGCGGGAAAAGGCGTCCGAGGGGGTGAAAGGGTGTCAAAAAGTGCTTGGGGAGGGCGGGGGAGGGGATTTGTTGGAACTCGGAAGTGGGAGGCGGAAACCCGGAAGTGGGAGGCGGAAACCGGAAGTGAGGGGGAGAGGAGCGGGGGAGGCGGGAAAAGGCGTCCGAGGGGGGTGAAACGGTTTCAAAAAGTGTTTGGGGAGGGCGGGGGAGGGGATTGGGTGGAACACGGAAGTGGGAGGCGGAAACCCGGAAGTGGGAGGCCGAAACCGGAAGTGAGGGGGAGAGGAGCGGGGGAGGCGGGAAAAGGCGTCCGAGGGGGTGAAACGGTGTAAAAAAGTGTTTGGGGAGGGCGGGGGAGGGGATTTGTTGGAACCCGGAAGTGGGAGGCGGAAACCCGGAAGTGGGAGGCGGAAACCGGAAGTGAGGGGGAGAGGAGCGGGGGAGGCGGGAAAAGGCGTCCGAGGGGGTGAAACGGTGTCAAAAAGTGTTTGGGGAGGGCGGGGGAGGGGATTGGGTGGAACCCGGAAGTGGGAGGCGGAAACCCGGAAGTGGGAGGCCGAAACCGGAAGTGAGGGGGAGAGGAGCGGGGGAGGCGGGAAAAGGCGCCCGAGGGGGGTGAAACGGTGTAAAAAAGTGCTTGGGGAGGGCGGGGGAGGGGATTTGTTGGAACCCGGAAGTGGGAGGCGGAAACCCGGAAGTGGGAGGCGGAAACCGGAAGTGAGGGGGAGAGGAGCGGGGGAGGCGGGAAAAGGCGTCCGAGGGGGTGAAACGGTGTAAAAAAGTGCTTGGGGAGGGCGGGGGAGGGGATTGGGTGGAACCCGGAAGTGGGAGGCGGAAACCCGGAAGTGGGAGGCGGAAACCGGAAGTGAGGGGGAGAGGAGCGGGGGAGGCGGGAAAAGGCGCCCGAGGGGGTGAAACGGTTTCAAAAAGTGTGTGGGGAGGGCGGGGGAGGGGATTGGGTGGAACCCGGAAGTGGGAGGCGGAAACCCGGAAGTGGGAGGCCAAAACCGGAAGTGAGGGGGAGAGGAGCGGGGGAGGCGGGAAAAGGCGTCCGAGGGGGGGAAACGGTGTAAAAAAGTGTTTGGGGAGGGCGGGGGAGGGGATTGGGTGGAACCCGGAAGTGGGAGGCGGAAACCCGGAAGTGGGAGGCGGAAACCGGAAGTGAGGGGGAGAGGAGCGGGGGAGGCGGGAAAAGGCGTCCGAGGGGGTGAAACGGTGTAAAAAAGTGTTTGGGGAGGGCGGGGGAGGGGATTGGGTGGAACCCGGAAGTGGGAGGCGGAAACCCGGAAGTGGGAGGCGGAAACCGGAAGTGAGGGGGAGAGGAGCGGGGGAGGCGGGAAAAGGCGTCCGAGGGGGTGAAACGGTGTCAAAAAGTGTGTGGGGAGGGCGGGGGAGGGGATTGGGTGGAACCCGGAAGTGGGAGGCGGAAACCCGGAAGTGGGAGGCCGAAACCGGAAGTGAGGGGGAGAGGAGCGGGGGAGGCGGGAAAAGGCGCCCGAGGGGGGGAAACGGTGTCAAAAAGTGTTTGGGGAGGGCGGGGGAGGGGATTGGGTGGAACCCGGAAGTGGGAGGCGGAAACCCGGAAGTGGGAGGCGGAAACCGGAAGTGAGGGGGAGAGGAGCGGGGGAGGCGGGAAAAGGCGTCCGAGGGGGTGAAACGGTGTAAAAAAGTGTTTGGGGAGGGCGGGGGAGGGGATTTGTTGGAACCCGGAAGTGGGAGTCGGAAACCCGGAAGTGGGAGGCGGAAACCGGAAGTGAGGGGGAGAGGAGCGGGGGAGGCGGGAAAAGGCGTGCGAGGGGGTGAAAGGGTGTAAAAAAGTGTTTGGGGAGGGCGGGGGAGGGGATTTGTTGGAACCCGGAAGTGGGAGTCGGAAACCCGGAAGTGGGAGGCGGAAACCGGAAGTGAGGGGGAGAGGAGCGGGGGAGGCGGGAAAAGGCGTCCGAGGGGGGGAAACGGTGTAAAAAAGTGTTTGGGGAGGGCGGGGGAGGGGATTTGTTGGAACCCGGAAGTGGGAGGCGGAAACCCGGAAGTGGGAGGCGGAAACCGGAAGTGAGGGGGAGAGGAGCGGGGGAGGCGGGAAAAGGCGTCCGAGGGGGGGAAACGGTGTAAAAAAGTGTTTGGGGAGGGCGGGGGAGGGGATTTGTTGGAACCCGGAAGTGGGAGGCGGAAACCCGGAAGTGGGAGGCGGAAACCGGAAGTGAGGGGGAGAGGAGCGGGGGAGGCGGGAAAAGGCGTCCGAGGGGGGGAAACGGTGTCAAAAAGTGTTTGGGGAGGGCGGGGGAGGGGATTGGGTGGAACCCGGAAGTGGGAGGCGGAAACCCGGAAGTGGGAGGCGGAAACCGGAAGTGAGGGGGAGAGGAGCGGGGGAGGCGGGAAAAGGCGTCCGAGGGGGTGAAACGCTTTCAAAAAATGTGTGGGGAGGGCGGGGGAGGGGATTGGGTGGAACCCGGAAGTGGGAGGCGGAAACCCGGAAGTGGGAGGCGGAAACCGGAAGTGAGGGGGAGAGGAGCGGGGGAGGCGGGAAAAGGCGTCCGAGGGGGTGAAACGGTGTAAAAAAGTGTTTGGGGAGGGCGGGGGAGGGGATTGGGTGGAACCCGGAAGTGGGAGGCGGAAACCCGGAAGTGGGAGTCGGAAACCGGAAGTGAGGGGGAGAGGAGCGGGGGAGGCGGGAAAAGGCGTCCGAGGGGGTGAAACGGTTTCAAAAAGTGTGTGGGGAGGGCGGGGGAGGGGATTGGGTCGAACCCGGAAGTGGGAGGCGGAAACCCGGAAGTGGGATGCCGAAACCGGAAGTGAGGGGGAGAGGAGCAGGGGAGGCGGGAAAAGGCGTCCGAGGGGGTGAAACGGTGTCAAAAAGTGTTTGGGGAGGGCGGGGGAGGGGATTTGTTGGAACCCGGAAGTGGGAGGCGGAAACCCGGAAGTGGGATGCCGAAACCGGAAGTGAGGGGGAGAGGAGCGGGGGAGGCGGGAAAAGGCGTCCGAGGGGGTGAAACGGTGTCAAAAAGTGCTTGGGGAGGGCGGGGGAGGGGATTTGTTGGAACCCGGAAGTGGGAGGCGGAAACCCGGAAGTGGGAGGCGGAAACCGGAAGTGAGGGGGAGAGGAGCGGGGGAGGCGGGAAAAGGCGTCCGAGGGGGGGAAACGGTGTAAAAAAGTGTTTGGGGAGGGCGGGGGAGGGGATTGGGTGGAACCCGGAAGTGGGAGGCGGAAACCCGGAAGTGGGAGTCGGAAACCGGAAGTGAGGGGGAGAGGAGCGGGGGAGGCGGGAAAAGGCGTCCGAGGGGGTGAAACGGTTTCAAAAAGTGTGTGGGGAGGGCGGGGGAGGGGATTGGGTGGAACCCGGAAGTGGGAGGCGGAAACCCGGAAGTGGGAGGCGGAAACCGGAAGTGAGGGGGAGAGGAGCGGGGGAGGCGGGAAAAGGCGTCCGAGGGGGTGAAACGGTGTAAAAAAGTGTTTGGGGAGGGCGGGGGAGGGGATTTGTTGGAACCCGGAAGTGGGAGGCGGAAACCCGGAAGTGGGAGGCGGAAACCGGAAGTGAGGGGGAGAGGAGCGGGGGAGGCGGGAAAAGGCGCGCGAGGGGGTGAAAGGGTGTAAAAAAGTGTTTGGGGAGGGCGGGGAGGGGATTTGTTGGAACCCGGAAGTGGGAGTCGGAAACCCGGAAGTGGGAGGCCGAAACCGGAAGTGAGGGGGAGAGGAGCGGGGGAGGCGGGAAAAGGCGTCCGAGGGGGGGAAACGGTGTCAAAAAGTGTTTGGGGAGGGCGGGGAGGGGATTTGTTGGAACCCGGAAGTGGGAGGCGGAAACCCGGAAGTGGGAGGCGGAAACCGGAAGTGAGGGGGAGAGGAGCGGGGGAGGCGGGAAAAGGCGCGCGAGGGGGTGAAAGGGTGTAAAAAAGTGTTTGGGGAGGGCGGGGAGGGGATTTGTTGGAACCCGGAAGTGGGAGGCGGAAACCCGGAAGTGGGAGGCGGAAACCGGAAGTGAGGGGGAGAGGAGCGAGGGAGGCGGGAAAAGGCGTGCGAGGGGGTGAAAGGGTGTAAAAAAGTGTTTGGGGAGGGCGGGGAGGGGATTTGTTGGAACCCGGAAGTGGGAGGCGGAAACCCGGAAGTGGGAGGCCGAAACCGGAAGTGAGGGGGAGAGGAGCGGGGGAGGCGGGAAAAGGCGTGCGAGGGGGTGAAAGGGTGTAAAAAAGTGTGTGGGGAGGGCGGGGAGGGGATTTGTTGGAACCCGGAAGTGGGAGGCGGAAACCCGGAAGTGGGAGGCGGAAACCGGAAGTGAGGGGGAGAGGAGCGGGGGAGGCGGGAAAAGGCGTCCGAGGGGGTGAAACGGTGTCAAAAAGTGTTTGGGGAGGGCGGGGGAGGGGATTGGGTGGAACCCGGAAGTGGGAGGCGGAAACCCGGAAGTGGGAGGCCGAAACCGGAAGTGAGGGGGAGAGGAGCGGGGGAGGCGGGAAAAGGCGTCCGAGGGGGTGAAACGGTGTAAAAAAGTGTTTGGGGAGGGCGGGGGAGGGGATTTGGTGGAACCCGGAAGTGGGAGGCGGAAACCCGGAAGTGGGAGGCGGAAACCGGAAGTGAGGGGGAGAGGAGCGGGGGAGGCGGGAAAAGGCGTCCGAGGGGGTGAAACGGTGTCAAAAAGTGTTTGGGGAGGGCGGGGGAGGGGATTGGGTGGAACCCGGAAGTGGAAGGCGGAAACCCGGAAGTGGGAGGCGGAAACCCGGAAGTGGGAGGCCGAAACCGGAAGTGAGGGGGAGAGGAGCGGGGGAGGCGGGAAAAGGCGTCCGAGGGGGTGAAACGGTGTAAAAAAGTGTTTGGGGAGGGCGGGGGAGGGGATTGGGTGGAACCCGGAAGTGGAAGGCGGAAACCCGGAAGTGGGAGGCGGAAACCGGAAGTGAGGGGGAGAGGAGCGGGGGAGGCGGGAAAAGGCGTCCGAGGGGGTGAAACGGTGTAAAAAAGTGCTTGGGGAGGGCGGGGGAGGGGATTGGGTGGAACCCGGAAGTGGAAGGCGGAAACCCGGAAGTGGGAGGCCGAAACCGGAAGTGAGGGGGAGAGGAGCGGGGGAGGCGGGAAAAGGCGTCCGAGGGGGTGAAACGGTGTCAAAAAGTGTTTGGGGAGGGCGGGGGAGGGGATTGGGTGGAACCCGGAAGTGGGAGGCGGAAACCCGGAAGTGGGAGGCGGAAACCGGAAGTGAGGGGGAGAGGAGCGGGGGAGGCGGGAAAAGGCGTCCGAGGGGGTGAAACGGTGTCAAAAAGTGTTTGGGGAGGGCGGGGGAGGGGATTTGTTGGAACCCGGAAGTGGGAGGCGGAAACCCGGAAGTGGGAGTCGGAAACCGGAAGTGAGGGGGAGAGGAGCGGGGGAGGCGGGAAAAGGCGTCCGAGGGGGTGAAACGGTGTCAAAAAGTGTTTGGGGAGGGCGGGGGAGGGGATTGGGTGGAACCCGGAAGTGGGAGGCGGAAACCCGGAAGTGGGAGGCCGAAACCGGAAGTGAGGGGGAGAGGAGCGGGGGAGGCGGGAAAAGGCGTCCGAGGGGGTGAAACGGTGTAAAAAAGTGTTTGGGGAGGGCGGGGGAGGGGATTGGGTGGAACCCGGAAGTGGGAGGCGGAAACCCGGAAGTGCGAGGCCGAAACCGGAAGTGAGGGGGAGAGGAGTGGGGGAGGCGGGAAAAGGCGTCCGAGGGGGTGAAACGGTGTCAAAAAGTGTTTGGGGAGGGCGGGGGAGGGGATTGGGTGGAACCCGGAAGTGGGAGGCGGAAACCCGGAAGTGGGAGGCGGAAACCGGAAGTGAGGGGGAGAGGAGCGGGGGAGGCGGGAAAAGGCGTCCGAGGGGGTGAAACGGTGTCAAAAAGTGTTTGGGGAGGGCGGGGGAGGGGATTGGGTGGAACCCGGAAGTGGAAGGCGGAAACCCGGAAGTGGGAGGCGGAAACCGGAAGTGAGGGGGAGAGGAGCGGGGGAGGCGGGAAAAGGCGTCCGAGGGGGTGAAACGGTGTCAAAAAGTGTTTGGGGAGGGCGGGGGAGGGGATTTGTTGGAACCCGGAAGTGGGAGGCGGAAACCCGGAAGTGGGAGGCCGAAACCGGAAGTGAGGGGGAGAGGAGCGGGGGAGGCGGGAAAAGGCGTCCGAGGGGGTGAAACGGTGTCAAAAAGTGTGTGGGGAGGGCGGGGGAGGGGATTTGTTGGAACCCGGAAGTGGGAGGCGGAAACCCGGAAGTGGGAGGCGGAAACCGGAAGTGAGGGGGAGAGGAGCGGGGGAGGCGGGAAAAGGCGTCCGAGGGGGTGAAACGGTGTAAAAAAGTGCTTGGGGAGGGCGGGGGAGGGGATTTGTTGGAACCCGGAAGTGGGAGGCGGAAACCCGGAAGTGGGAGGCGGAAACCGGAAGTGAGGGGGAGAGGAGCGGGGGAGGCGGGAAAAGGCGTCCGAGGGGGTGAAACGGTGTCAAAAAGTGTTTGGGGAGGGCGGGGGAGGGGATTGGGTGGAACCCGGAAGTGGGAGGCGGAAACCCGGAAGTGGGAGGCGGAAACCGGAAGTGAGGGGGAGAGGAGCGGGGGAGGCGGGAAAAGGCGTCCGAGGGGGTGAAACGGTTTCAAAAAGTGTTTGGGGAGGGCGGGGGAGGGGATTTGTTGGAACCCGGAAGTGGGAGGCGGAAACCCGGAAGTGGGAGGCGGAAACCGGAAGTGAGGGGGAGAGGAGCGGGGGAGGCGGGAAAAGGCGCCCGAGGGGGTGAAACGGTGTAAAAAAGTGTTTGGGGAGGGCGGGGGAGGGGATTGGGTGGAACCCGGAAGTGGGAGGCGGAAACCCGGAAGTGGGAGGCGGAAACCGGAAGTGAGGGGGAGAGGAGCGGGGGAGGCGGGAAAAGGCGCGCGAGGGGGTGAAAGGGTGTAAAAAAGTGTTTGGGGAGGGCGGGGAGGGGATTTGTTGGAACCCGGAAGTGGGAGGCGGAAACCCGGAAGTGGGAGGCGGAAACCGGAAGTGAGGGGGAGAGGAGCGGGGGAGGCGGGAAAAGGCGTCCGAGGGGGTGAAACGGTTTCAAAAAGTGTTTGGGGAGGGCGGGGAGGGGATTTGTTGGAACCCGGAAGTGGGAGGCGGAAACCCGGAAGTGGGAGTCGGAAACCGGAAGTGAGGGGGAGAGGAGCGGGGGAGGCGGGAAAAGGCGCGCGAGGGGGTGAAAGGGTGTAAAAAAGTGTTTGGGGAGGGCGGGGAGGGGATTTGTTGGAACCCGGAAGTGGGAGGCGGAAACCCGGAAGTGGGAGGCGGAAACCGGAAGTGAGGGGGAGAGGAGCGGGGGAGGCGGGAAAAGGCGCGCGAGGGGGTGAAAGGGTGTAAAAAAGTGTGTGGGGAGGGCGGGGAGGGGATTTGTTGGAACCCGGAAGTGGGAGGCGGAAACCCGGAAGTGGGAGGCGGAAACCGGAAGTGAGGGGGAGAGGAGCGAGGGAGGCGGGAAAAGGCGTGCGAGGGGGTGAAAGGGTGTAAAAAAGTGTTTGGGGAGGGCGGGGAGGGGATTTGTTGGAACCCGGAAGTGGGAGGCGGAAACCCGGAAGTGGGAGGCGGAAACCGGAAGTGAGGGGGAGAGGAGCGGGGGAGGCGGGAAAAGGCGCGCGAGGGGGTGAAAGGGTGTAAAAAAGTGTGTGGGGAGGGCGGGGAGGGGATTTGTTGGAACCCGGAAGTGGGAGGCGGAAACCCGGAAGTGGGAGGCGGAAACCGGAAGTGAGGGGGAGAGGAGCGGGGGAGGCGGGAAAAGGCGTCCGAGGGGGTGAAACGGTGTCAAAAAGTGTTTGGGGAGGGCGGGGGAGGGGATTGGGTGGAACCCGGAAGTGGGAGGCGGAAACCCGGAAGTGGGAGGCGGAAACCGGAAGTGAGGGGGAGAGGAGCGGGGGAGGCGGGAAAAGGCGTCCGAGGGGGTGAAACGGTGTAAAAAAGTGTTTGGGGAGGGCGGGGGAGGGGATTTGGTGGAACCCGGAAGTGGGAGGCGGAAACCCGGAAGTGGGAGGCGGAAACCGGAAGTGAGGGGGAGAGGAGCGGGGGAGGCGGGAAAAGGCGTCCGAGGGGGTGAAACGGTGTAAAAAAGTGTTTGGGGAGGGCGGGGAGGGGATTTGTTGGAACCCGGAAGTGGGAGGCGAAAACCCGGAAGTGGGAGGCGGAAACCGGAAGTGAGGGGGAGAGGAGCGGGGGAGGCGGGAAAAGGCGCCCGAGGGGGTGAAACGGTTTCAAAAAGTGTGTGGGGAGGGCGGGGGAGGGGATTGGGTGGAACCCGGAAGTGGGAGGCGGAAACCCGGAAGTGGGAGGCGGAAACCGGAAGTGAGGGGGAGAGGAGCGGGGGAGGCGGGAAAAGGCGCGCGAGGGGGTGAAAGGGTGTAAAAAAGTGTTTGGGGAGGGCGGGGAGGGGATTTGTTGGAACCCGGAAGTGGGAGGCGGAAACCCGGAAGTGGGAGGCGGAAACCGGAAGTGAGGGGGAGAGGAGCGGGGGAGGCGGGAAAAGGCGCGCGAGGGGGTGAAAGGGTGTAAAAAAGTGTTTGGGGAGGGCGGGGAGGGGATTTGTTGGAACCCGGAAGTGGGAGTCGTAAACCCGGAAGTGGGAGGCGGAAACCGGAAGTGAGGGGGAGAGGAGCGGGGGAGGCGGGAAAAGGCGCGCGAGGGGGTGAAAGGGTGTAAAAAAGTGTGTGGGGAGGGCGGGGAGGGGATTTGTTGGAACCCGGAAGTGGGAGGCGGAAACCCGGAAGTGGGAGGCGGAAACCGGAAGTGAGGGGGAGAGGAGCGGGGGAGGCGGGAAAAGGCGTCCGAGGGGGTGAAACGGTGTCAAAAAGTGTTTGGGGAGGGCGGGGGAGGGGATTGGGTGGAACCCGGAAGTGGGAGGCGGAAACCCGGAAGTGGGAGGCCGAAACCGGAAGTGAGGGGGAGAGGAGCGGGGGAGGCGGGAAAAGGCGTCCGAGGGGGTGAAACGGTGTCAAAAAGTGTGTGGGGAGGGCGGGGGAGGGGATTGGGTGGAACCCGGAAGTGGGAGGCGGAAACCCGGAAGTGGGAGGCCGAAACCGGAAGTGAGGGGGAGAGGAGCGGGGGAGGCGGGAAAAGGCGTCCGAGGGGGTGAAAGGGTGTAAAAAAGTGTTTGGGGAGGGCGGGGGAGGGGATTTGTTGGAACCCGGAAGTGGGAGGCGGAAACCCGGAAGTGGCAGGCGGAAACCGGAAGTGAGGGGGAGAGGAGCGGGGGAGGCGGGAAAAGGCGTGCGAGGGGGAGAAACGGTGTAAAAAAGTGTTTGGGGAGGGCGGGGAGGGGATTTGTTGGAACCCGGAAGTGGGAGTCGGAAACCCGGAAGTGGAAGGCGGAAACCCGGAAGTGGGAGGCGGAAACCGGAAGTGAGGGGGAGAGGAGCGGGGGAGGCGGGAAAAGGCGCCCGAGGGGGTGAAACGGCGTAAAAAAGTGTTTGGGGAGGGCGGGGAGGGGATTTGTTGGAACCCGGAAGTGGGAGTCGTAAACCCGGAAGTGGGAGGCGGAAACCGGAAGTGAGGGGGAGAGGAGCGGGGGAGGCGGGAAAAGGCGTGCGAGGGGGAGAAACGGTGTAAAAAAGTGTTTGGGGAGGGCGGGGGAGGGGATTTGTTGGAACTCGGAAGTGGGAGTCGTAAACCCGGAAGTGGGAGGCGGAAACCGGAAGTGAGGGGGAGAGGAGCGGGGGAGGCGGGAAAAGGCGTGCGAGGGGGTGAAACGGTGTAAAAAAGTGTTTGGGGAGGGCGGGGAGGGGATTTGTTGGAACCCGGAAGTGGGAGGCGGAAACCCGGAAGTGGGAGGCCAAAACCGGAAGTGAGGGGGAGAGGAGCGGGGGAGGCGGGAAAAGGCGTCCGAGGGGGGGAAACGGTGTCAAAAAGTGTTTGGGGAGGGCGGGGGAGGGGATTGGGTGGAACCCGGAAGTGGGAGGCGGAAACCCGGAAGTGGGAGGCGGAAACCGGAAGTGAGGGGGAGAGGAGCGGGGGAGGCGGGAAAAGGCGTCCGAGGGGGTGAAACGGTGTAAAAAAGTGTTTGGGGAGGGCGGGGGAGGGGATTTGTTGGAACCCGGAAGTGGGAGGCGGAAACCCGGAAGTGGGAGGCGGAAACCGGAAGTGAGGGGGAGAGGAGCGGGGGAGGCGGGAAAAGGCGTCCGAGGGGGTGAAACGGTGTCAAAAAGTGTTTGGGGAGGGCGGGGGAGGGGATTGGGTGGAACCCGGAAGTGGAAGGCGGAAACCCGGAAGTGGGAGGCGGAAACCCGGAAGTGGGAGGCCGAAACCGGAAGTGAGGGGGAGAGGAGCGGGGGAGGCGGGAAAAGGCGTCCGAGGGGGTGAAACGGTGTAAAAAAGTGTTTGGGGAGGGCGGGGAGGGGATTGGGTGGAACCCGGAAGTGGAAGGCGGAAACCCGGAAGTGGGAGGCGGAAACCGGAAGTGAGGGGGAGAGGAGCGGGGGAGGCGGGAAAAGGCGTCCGAGGGGGAGAAACGGTGTAAAAAAGTGTTTGGGGAGGGCGGGGAGGGGATTTGTTGGAACTCGGAAGTGGGAGTCGTAAACCCGGAAGTGGGAGGCGGAAACCGGAAGTGAGGGGGAGAGGAGCGGGGGAGGCGGGAAAAGGCGTGCGAGGGGGTGAAACGGTGTAAAAAAGTGTTTGGGGAGGGCGGGGAGGGGATTTGTTGGAACCCGGAAGTGGGAGGCGGAAACCCGGAAGTGGGAGGCGGAAACCGGAAGTGAGGGGGAGAGGAGCGGGGGAGGCGGGAAAAGGCGTCCGAGGGGGTGAAACGGTGTCAAAAAGTGTTTGGGGAGGGCGGGGGAGGGGATTTGTTGGAACCCGGAAGTGGGAGGCGGAAACCCGGAAGTGGGAGGCGGAAACCGGAAGTGAGGGGGAGAGGAGCGGGGGAGGCGGGAAAAGGCGTCCGAGGGGGTGAAACGGTGTCAAAAAGTGTTTGGGGAGGGCGGGGGAGGGGATTTGGTGGAACCCGGAAGTGGGAGGCGGAAACCCGGAAGTGGGAGGCGGAAACCGGAAGTGAGGGGGAGAGGAGCGGGGGAGGCGGGAAAAGGCGCCCGAGGGGGTGAAACGGTGTAAAAAAGTGTTTGGGGAGGGCGGGGGAGGGGATTTGTTGGAACCCGGAAGTGGGAGGCGGAAACCCGGAAGTGGGAGGCGGAAACCGGAAGTGAGGGGGAGAGGAGCGGGGGAGGCGGGAAAAGGCGTCCGAGGGGGTGAAACGGTGTAAAAAAGTGCTTGGGGAGGGCGGGGGAGGGGATTGGGTGGAACCCGGAAGTGGGAGGCGGAAACCCGGAAGTGGGAGGCGGAAACCGGAAGTGAGGGGGAGAGGAGCGGGGGAGGCGGGAAAAGGCGCCCGAGGGGGTGAAACGGTTTCAAAAAGTGTGTGGGGAGGGCGGGGGAGGGGATTGGGTGGAACCCGGAAGTGGGAGGCGGAAACCCGGAAGTGGGAGGCGGAAACCGGAAGTGAGGGGGAGAGGAGCGGGGGAGGCGGGAAAAGGCGTCCGAGGGGGTGAAACGGTGTCAAAAAGTGCTTGGGGAGGGCGGGGGAGGGGATTTGTTGGAACTCGGAAGTGGGAGGCGGAAACCCGGAAGTGGGAGGCCGAAACCGGAAGTGAGGGGGAGAGGAGCGGGGGAGGCGGGAAAAGGCGTCCGAGGGGGGTGAAACGGTTTCAAAAAGTGTTTGGGGAGGGCGGGGGAGGGGATTGGGTGGAACACGGAAGTGGGAGGCGGAAACCCGGAAGTGGGAGGCGGAAACCGGAAGTGAGGGGGAGAGGAGCGGGGGAGGCGGGAAAAGGCGTCCGAGGGGGTGAAACGGTGTCAAAAAGTGTTTGGGGAGGGCGGGGGAGGGGATTGGGTGGAACCCGGAAGTGGGAGGCGGAAACCCGGAAGTGGGAGGCGGAAACCGGAAGTGAGGGGGAGAGGAGCGGGGGAGGCGGGAAAAGGCGTCCGAGGGGGTGAAACGGTGTAAAAAAGTGTTTGGGGAGGGCGGGGGAGGGGATTTGTTGGAACCCGGAAGTGGGAGGCGGAAACCCGGAAGTGGGAGGCCGAAACCGGAAGTGAGGGGGAGAGGAGCGGGGGAGGCGGGAAAAGGCGCCCGAGGGGGGTGAAACGGTGTAAAAAAGTGCTTGGGGAGGGCGGGGGAGGGGATTTGTTGGAACCCGGAAGTGGGAGGCGGAAACCCGGAAGTGGGAGGCGGAAACCGGAAGTGAGGGGGAGAGGAGCGGGGGAGGCGGGAAAAGGCGTCCGAGGGGGTGAAACGGTGTAAAAAAGTGCTTGGGGAGGGCGGGGGAGGGGATTGGGTGGAACCCGGAAGTGGGAGGCGGAAACCCGGAAGTGGGAGGCGGAAACCGGAAGTGAGGGGGAGAGGAGCGGGGGAGGCGGGAAAAGGCGCCCGAGGGGGTGAAACGGTGTAAAAAAGTGTTTGGGGAGGGCGGGGGAGGGGATTGGGTGGAACCCGGAAGTGGGAGGCGGAAACCCGGAAGTGGGAGGCCAAAACCGGAAGTGAGGGGGAGAGGAGCGGGGGAGGCGGGAAAAGGCGTCCGAGGGGGGGAAACGGTGTCAAAAAGTGTTTGGGGAGGGCGGGGGAGGGGATTGGGTGGAACCCGGAAGTGGGAGGCGGAAACCCGGAAGTGGGAGGCGGAAACCGGAAGTGAGGGGGAGAGGAGCGGGGGAGGCGGGAAAAGGCGTCCGAGGGGGTGAAACGGTGTAAAAAAGTGTTTGGGGAGGGCGGGGGAGGGGATTTGTTGGAACCCGGAAGTGGGAGGCGGAAACCCGGAAGTGGGAGGCGGAAACCGGAAGTGAGGGGGAGAGGAGCGGGGGAGGCGGGAAAAGGCGTCCGAGGGGGTGAAACGGTGTAAAAAAGTGTTTGGGGAGGGCGGGGGAGGGGATTTGTTGGAACCCGGAAGTGGGAGGCGGAAACCCGGAAGTGGGAGGCGGAAACCGGAAGTGAGGGGGAGAGGAGCGGGGGAGGCGGGAAAAGGCGCCCGAGGGGGTGAAACGGTGTAAAAAAGTGTTTGGGGAGGGCGGGGGAGGGGATTGGGTGGAACCCGGAAGTGGGAGGCGGAAACCCGGAAGTGGGAGTCGGAAACCGGAAGTGAGGGGGAGAGGAGCGGGGGAGGCGGGAAAAGGCGCGCGAGGGGGTGAAACGGTGTAAAAAAGTGCTTGGGGAGGGCGGGGGAGGGGATTGGGTGGAACCCGGAAGTGGGAGGCGGAAACCCGGAAGTGGGAGGCGGAAACCGGAAGTGAGGGGGAGAGGAGCGGGGGAGGCGGGAAAAGGCGTCCGAGGGGGTGAAAGGGTGTAAAAAAGTGTTTGGGGAGGGCGGGGGAGGGGATTTGTTGGAACCCGGAAGTGGGAGGCGGAAACCCGGAAGTGGGAGGCGGAAACCGGAAGTGAGGGGGAGAGGAGCGGGGGAGGCGGGAAAAGGCGTCCGAGGGGGGGAAACGGTGTAAAAAAGTGTTTGGGGAGGGCGGGGGAGGGGATTTGTTGGAACCCGGAAGTGGGAGGCGGAAACCCGGAAGTGGGAGGCGGAAACCGGAAGTGAGGGGGAGAGGAGCGGGGGAGGCGGGAAAAGGCGTCCGAGGGGGGGAAACGGTGTAAAAAAGTGTTTGGGGAGGGCGGGGGAGGGGATTTGTTGGAACCCGGAAGTGGGAGGCGGAAACCCGGAAGTGGGAGGCGGAAACCGGAAGTGAGGGGGAGAGGAGCGGGGGAGGCGGGAAAAGGCGTCCGAGGGGGGGAAACGGTGTCAAAAAGTGTTTGGGGAGGGCGGGGGAGGGGATTGGGTGGAACCCGGAAGTGGGAGGCGGAAACCCGGAAGTGGGAGTCGGAAACCGGAAGTGAGGGGGAGAGGAGCGGGGGAGGCGGGAAAAGGCGTCCGAGGGGGTGAAACGCTTTCAAAAAATGTGTGGGGAGGGCGGGGGAGGGGATTGGGTGGAACCCGGAAGTGGGAGGCGGAAACCCGGAAGTGGAAGGCGGAAACCGGAAGTGAGGGGGAGAGGAGCGGGGGAGGCGGGAAAAGGCGTCCGAGGGGGTGAAACGGTGTAAAAAAGTGTTTGGGGAGGGCGGGGGAGGGGATTGGGTGGAACCCGGAAGTGGGAGGCGGAAACCCGGAAGTGGGAGTCGGAAACCGGAAGTGAGGGGGAGAGGAGCGGGGGAGGCGGGAAAAGGCGTCCGAGGGGGTGAAACGGTTTCAAAAAGTGTGTGGGGAGGGCGGGGGAGGGGATTGGGTCGAACCCGGAAGTGGGAGGCGGAAACCCGGAAGTGGGATGCCGAAACCGGAAGTGAGGGGGAGAGGAGCAGGGGAGGCGGGAAAAGGCGTCCGAGGGGGTGAAACGGTGTCAAAAAGTGTTTGGGGAGGGCGGGGGAGGGGATTTGTTGGAACCCGGAAGTGGGAGGCGGAAACCCGGAAGTGGGATGCCGAAACCGGAAGTGAGGGGGAGAGGAGCGGGGGAGGCGGGAAAAGGCGTCCGAGGGGGTGAAACGGTGTCAAAAAGTGTTTGGGGAGGGCGGGGGAGGGGATTGGGTGGAACCCGGAAGTGGGAGGCGGAAACCCGGAAGTGGGAGGCGGAAACCGGAAGTGAGGGGGAGAGGAGCGGGGGAGGCGGGAAAAGGCGTCCGAGGGGGGGAAACGGTGTAAAAAAGTGTTTGGGGAGGGCGGGGGAGGGGATTTGTTGGAACCCGGAAGTGGGAGGCGGAAACCCGGAAGTGGGAGGCGGAAACCGGAAGTGAGGGGGAGAGGAGCGGGGGAGGCGGGAAAAGGCGTCCGAGGGGGTGAAACGGTTTCAAAAAGTGTGTGGGGAGGGCGGGGGAGGGGATTGGGTGGAACCCGGAAGTGGGAGGCGGAAACCCGGAAGTGGGAGGCGGAAACCGGAAGTGAGGGGGAGAGGAGCGGGGGAGGCGGGAAAAGGCGTCCGAGGGGGTGAAACGGTGTCAAAAAGTGTGTGGGGAGGGCGGGGGAGGGGATTTGTTGGAACCCGGAAGTGGGAGGCGGAAACCCGGAAGTGGGAGGCGGAAACCGGAAGTGAGGGGGAGAGGAGCGGGGGAGGCGGGAAAAGGCGTCCGAGGGGGTGAAACGGTGTCAAAAAGTGTTTGGGGAGGGCGGGGGAGGGGATTGGGTGGAACCCGGAAGTGGAAGGCGGAAACCCGGAAGTGGGAGGCGGAAACCCGGAAGTTGGAGGCCGAAACCGGAAGTGAGGGGGAGAGGAGCGGGGGAGGCGGGAAAAGGCGTCCGAGGGGGTGAAACGGTGTAAAAAAGTGTTTGGGGAGGGCGGGGAGGGGATTGGGTGGAACCCGGAAGTGGAAGGCGGAAACCCGGAAGTGGGAGGCGGAAACCGGAAGTGAGGGGGAGAGGAGCGGGGGAGGCGGGAAAAGGCGTCCGAGGGGGTGAAACGGTGTCAAAAAGTGTTTGGGGAGGGCGGGGGAGGGGATTGGGTGGAACCCGGAAGTGGGAGGCGGAAACCCGGAAGTGGGAGGCGGAAACCGGAAGTGAGGGGGAGAGGAGCGGGGGAGGCGGGAAAAGGCGTCCGAGGGGGTGAAACGGTGTAAAAAAGTGCTTGGGGAGGGCGGGGGAGGGGATTGGGTGGAACCCGGAAGTGGGAGGCGGAAACCCGGAAGTGGGAGGCGGAAACCGGAAGTGAGGGGGAGAGGAGCGGGGGAGGCGGGAAAAGGCGCCCGAGGGGGTGAAACGGTTTCAAAAAGTGTGTGGGGAGGGCGGGGGAGGGGATTGGGTGGAACCCGGAAGTGGGAGGCGGAAACCCGGAAGTGGAAGGCGGAAACCGGAAGTGAGGGGGAGAGGAGCGGGGGAGGCGGGAAAAGGCGTCCGAGGGGGTGAAACGGTGTCAAAAAGTGCTTGGGGAGGGCGGGGGAGGGGATTTGTTGGAACTCGGAAGTGGGAGGCGGAAACCCGGAAGTGGGAGGCCGAAACCGGAAGTGAGGGGGAGAGGAGCGGGGGAGGCGGGAAAAGGCGTCCGAGGGGGTGAAACGGTGTAAAAAAGTGTTTGGGGAGGGCCGGGGAGGGGATTTGGTGGAACCCGGAAGTGGGAGGCGGAAACCCGGAAGTGGGAGGCGGAAACCGGAAGTGAGGGGGAGAGGAGCGGGGGAGGCGGGAAAAGGCGTCCGAGGGGGTGAAACGGTGTCAAAAAGTGTTTGGGGAGGGCGGGGGAGGGGATTGGGTGGAACCCGGAAGTGGGAGGCGGAAACCCGGAAGTGGGAGGCGGAAACCGGAAGTGAGGGGGAGAGGAGCGGGGGAGGCGGGAAAAGGCGTCCGAGGGGGTGAAACGGTGTAAAAAAGTGTTTGGGGAGGGCGGGGGAGGGGATTTGGTGGAACCCGGAAGTGGGAGGCGGAAACCCGGAAGTGGGAGGCGGAAACCGGAAGTGAGGGGGAGAGGAGCGGGGGAGGCGGGAAAAGGCGTCCGAGGGGGTGAAACGGTGTCAAAAAGTGTTTGGGGAGGGCGGGGGAGGGGATTGGGTGGAACCCGGAAGTGGAAGGCGGAAACCCGGAAGTGGGAGTCGGAAACCGGAAGTGAGGGGGAGAGGAGCGGGGGAGGCGGGAAAAGGCGCCCGAGGGGGTGAAAGGGTGTAAAAAAGTGTTTGGGGAGGGCGGGGAGGGGATTTGTTGGAACCCGGAAGTGGGAGTCGGAAACCCGGAAGTGGGAGGCGGAAACCGGAAGTGAGGGGGAGAGGAGCGGGGGAGGCGGGAAAAGGCGTGCGAGGGGGTGAAACGGTGTAAAAAAGTGTTTGGGGAGGGCGGGGAGGGGATTTGTTGGAACCCGGAAGTGGGAGGCGGAAACCCGGAAGTGGGAGGCGGAAACCGGAAGTGAGGGGGAGAGGAGCGGGGGAGGCGGGAAAAGGCGCCCGAGGGGGTGAAACGGTTTCAAAAAGTGTGTGGGGAGGGCGGGGGAGGGGATTGGGTGGAACCCGGAAGTGGGAGGCGGAAACCCGGAAGTGGGAGGCGGAAACCGGAAGTGAGGGGGAGAGGAGCGGGGGAGGCGGGAAAAGGCGCGCGAGGGGGTGAAACGGTGTAAAAAAGTGTTTGGGGAGGGCGGGGAGGGGATTTGTTGGAACCCGGAAGTGGGAGGCGGAAACCCGGAAGTGGGAGGCGGAAACCGGAAGTGAGGGGGAGAGGAGCGGGGGAGGCGGGAAAAGGCGCGCGAGGGGGTGAAAGGGTGTAAAAAAGTGTTTGGGGAGGGCGGGGAGGGGATTTGTTGGAACCCGGAAGTGGGAGGCGGAAACCCGGAAGTGGGAGGCCGAAACCGGAAGTGAGGGGGAGAGGAGCGGGGGAGGCGGGAAAAGGCGTCCGAGGGGGTGAAAGGGTGTAAAAAAGTGTGTGGGGAGGGCGGGGAGGGGATTTGTTGGAACCCGGAAGTGGGAGGCGGAAACCCGGAAGTGGGAGGCGGAAACCGGAAGTGAGGGGGAGAGGAGCGGGGGAGGCGGGAAAAGGCGTCCGAGGGGGTGAAACGGTGTCAAAAAGTGTTTGGGGAGGGCGGGGGAGGGGATTGGGTGGAACCCGGAAGTGGGAGGCGGAAACCCGGAAGTGGGAGGCCGAAACCGGAAGTGAGGGGGAGAGGAGCGGGGGAGGCGGGAAAAGGCGTCCGAGGGGGTGAAACGGTGTAAAAAAGTGTTTGGGGAGGGCGGGGGAGGGGATTTGTTGGAACCCGGAAGTGGGAGTCGTAAACCCGGAAGTGGGAGGCCGAAACCGGAAGTGAGGGGGAGAGGAGCGGGGGAGGCGGGAAAAGGCGTCCGAGGGGGTGAAAGGGTGTAAAAAAGTGTTTGGGGAGGGCGGGGGAGGGGATTTGTTGGAACCCGGAAGTGGGAGGCGGAAACCCGGAAGTGGCAGGCGGAAACCGGAAGTGAGGGGGAGAGGAGCGGGGGAGGCGGGAAAAGGCGTGCGAGGGGGAGAAACGGTGTAAAAAAGTGTTTGGGGAGGGCGGGGAGGGGATTTGTTGGAACCCGGAAGTGGGAGTCGGAAACCCGGAAGTGGAAGGCGGAAACCCGGAAGTGGGAGGCGGAAACCGGAAGTGAGGGGGAGAGGAGCGGGGGAGGCGGGAAAAGGCGCCCGAGGGGGTGAAACGGCGTAAAAAAGTGTTTGGGGAGGGCGGGGAGGGGATTTGTTGGAACCCGGAAGTGGGAGTCGTAAACCCGGAAGTGGGAGGCGGAAACCGGAAGTGAGGGGGAGAGGAGCGGGGGAGGCGGGAAAAGGCGTGCGAGGGGGAGAAACGGTGTAAAAAAGTGTTTGGGGAGGGCGGGGAGGGGATTTGTTGGAACTCGGAAGTGGGAGTCGTAAACCCGGAAGTGGGAGGCGGAAACCGGAAGTGAGGGGGAGAGGAGCGGGGGAGGCGGGAAAAGGCGTGCGAGGGGGTGAAACGGTGTAAAAAAGTGTTTGGGGAGGGCGGGGAGGGGATTTGTTGGAACCCGGAAGTGGGAGGCGGAAACCCGGAAGTGGGAGGCGGAAACCGGAAGTGAGGGGGAGAGGAGCGAGGGAGGCGGGAAAAGGCGTGCGAGGGGGTGAAAGGGTGTCAAAAAGTGTTTGGGGAGGGCGGGGAGGGGATTTGTTGGAACCCGGAAGTGGGAGTCGGAAACCCGGAAGTGGGAGGCGGAAACCGGAAGTGAGGGGGAGAGGAGCGGGGGAGGCGGGAAAAGGCGCCCGAGGGGGTGAAACGGTGTAAAAAAGTGTTTGGGGAGGGCGGGGGAGGGGATTTGTTGGAACCCGGAAGTGGGAGGCGGAAACCCGGAAGTGGGAGGCGGAAACCGGAAGTGAGGGGGAGAGGAGCGGGGGAGGCGGGAAAAGGCGTCCGAGGGGGTGAAACGGTGTCAAAAAGTGCTTGGGGAGGGCGGGGGAGGGGATTTGTTGGAACCCGGAAGTGGGAGGCGGAAACCCGGAAGTGGGAGGCCGAAACCGGAAGTGAGGGGGAGAGGAGCGGGGGAGGCGGGAAAAGGCGTCCGAGGGGGGTGAAACGGTTTCAAAAAGTGTTTGGGGAGGGCGGGGGAGGGGATTTGTTGGAACCCGGAAGTGGGAGGCGGAAACCCGGAAGTGGCAGGCGGAAACCGGAAGTGAGGGGGAGAGGAGCGGGGGAGGCGGGAAAAGGCGTCCGAGGGGGTGAAACGGTTTCAAAAAGTGTTTGGGGAGGGCGGGGGAGGGGATTTGTTGGAACCCGGAAGTGGGAGGCGGAAACCCGGAAGTGGGAGGCCGAAACCGGAAGTGAGGGGGAGAGGAGCGGGGGAGGCGGGAAAAGGCGTCCGAGGGGTGAAACGGTGTAAAAAAGTGTTTCGGGAGGGCGGGGGAGGGGATTTGTTGGAACCCGGAAGTGGGAGGCGGAAACCCGGAAGTGGGAGGCGGAAACCGGAAGTGAGGGGGAGAGGAGCGGGGGAGGCGGGAAAAGGCGTCCGAGGGGGTGAAACGGTGTAAAAAAGTGCTTGGGGAGGGCGGGGGAGGGGATTGGGTGGAACCCGGAAGTGGGAGGCGGAAACCCGGAAGTGGGAGTCGGAAACCGGAAGTGAGGGGGAGAGGAGCGGGGGAGGCGGGAAAAGGCGCCCGAGGGGGTGAAACGGTTTCAAAAAGTGTGTGGGGAGGGCGAGGGAGGGGATTGGGTGGAACCCGGAAGTGGGAGGCGGAAACCCGGAAGTGGGAGGCCGAAACCGGAAGTGAGGGGGAGAGGAGCGGGGGAGGCGGGAAAAGGCGTCCGAGGGGGGAAACGGTTTCAAAAAGTGTTTGGGGAGGGCGGGGGAGGGGATTTGTTGGAACCCGGAAGTGGGAGGCGGAAACCCGGAA
The DNA here is from genome assembly GCF_040807025.1 of Struthio camelus. NCBI lineage: Eukaryota > Metazoa > Chordata > Aves > Struthioniformes > Struthionidae > Struthio > Struthio camelus. The sequence continues at coordinate 47,280,017 of NC_090947.1, read as the reverse complement.
GTGGGAGGCCGAAACCGGAAGTGAGGGGGAGAGGAGCGGGGGAGGCGGGAAAAGGCGTCCGAGGGGGTGAAACGGTGTAAAAAAGTGTTTGGGGAGGGCGGGGGAGGGGATTTGTTGGAACCCGGAAGTGGGAGGCGGAAACCCGGAAGTGGGAGGCGGAAACCGGAAGTGAGGGGGAGAGGAGCGGGGGAGGCGGGAAAAGGCGTCCGAGGGGGGGAAACGGTGTCAAAAAGTGTTTGGGGAGGGCGGGGGAGGGGATTGGGTGGAACCCGGAAGTGGGAGGCGGAAACCCGGAAGTGGGAGGCGGAAACCGGAAGTGAGGGGGAGAGGAGCGGGGGAGGCGGGAAAAGGCGTCCGAGGGGGTGAAACGGTTTCAAAAAATGTGTGGGGAGGGCGGGGGAGGGGATTGGGTGGAACCCGGAAGTGGGAGGCGGAAACCCGGAAGTGGGAGGCGGAAACCGGAAGTGAGGGGGAGAGGAGCGGGGGAGGCGGGAAAAGGCGTCCGAGGGGGTGAAACGGTGTAAAAAAGTGTTTGGGGAGGGCGGGGGAGGGGATTGGGTGGAACCCGGAAGTGGGAGGCGGAAACCCGGAAGTGGGAGGCCGAAACCGGAAGTGAGGGGGAGAGGAGCGGGGGAGGCGGGAAAAGGCGTCCGAGGGGGTGAAACGGTTTCAAAAAGTGTGTGGGGAGGGCGGGGGAGGGGATTGGGTCGAACCCGGAAGTGGGAGGCGGAAACCCGGAAGTGGGAGGCCGAAACCGGAAGTGAGGGGGAGAGGAGCGGGGGAGGCGGGAAAAGGCGTCCGAGGGGGGGAAACGGTGTCAAAAAGTGTTTGGGGAGGGCGGGGGAGGGGATTTGTTGGAACCCGGAAGTGGGAGGCGGAAACCCGGAAGTGGGATGCCGAAACCGGAAGTGAGGGGGAGAGGAGCGGGGGAGGCGGGAAAAGGCGTCCGAGGGGGTGAAACGGTGTCAAAAAGTGTTTGGGGAGGGCGGGGGAGGGGATTGGGTGGAACCCGGAAGTGGGAGGCGGAAACCCGGAAGTGGGAGGCGGAAACCGGAAGTGAGGGGGAGAGGAGCGGGGGAGGCGGGAAAAGGCGTCCGAGGGGGGGAAACGGTGTCAAAAAGTGTTTGGGGAGGGCGGGGGAGGGGATTGGGTGGAACCCGGAAGTGGGAGGCGGAAACCCGGAAGTGGGAGGCGGAAACCGGAAGTGAGGGGGAGAGGAGCGGGGGAGGCGGGAAAAGGCGTGCGAGGGGGTGAAACGGTTTCAAAAAGTGTGTGGGGAGGGCGGGGGAGGGGATTGGGTGGAACCCGGAAGTGGGAGGCGGAAACCCGGAAGTGGGAGGCCGAAACCGGAAGTGAGGGGGAGAGGAGCGGGGGAGGCGGGAAAAGGCGTCCGAGGGGGTGAAACGGTGTAAAAAAGTGTTTGGGGAGGGCGGGGGAGGGGATTTGTTGGAACCCGGAAGTGGGAGGCGGAAACCCGGAAGTGGGAGGCGGAAACCGGAAGTGAGGGGGAGAGGAGCGGGGGAGGCGGGAAAAGGCGCGCGAGGGGGTGAAAGGGTGTAAAAAAGTGTTTGGGGAGGGCGGGGAGGGGATTTGTTGGAACCCGGAAGTGGGAGTCGGAAACCCGGAAGTGGGAGGCCGAAACCGGAAGTGAGGGGGAGAGGAGCGGGGGAGGCGGGAAAAGGCGCCCGAGGGGGTGAAACGGCGTAAAAAAGTGTTTGGGGAGGGCGGGGGAGGGGATTTGTTGGAACCCGGAAGTGGGAGGCGTAAACCCGGAAGTGGGAGGCGGAAACCGGAAGTGAGGGGGAGAGGAGCGGGGGAGGCGGGAAAAGGCGTCCGAGGGGGGGAAACGGTGTAAAAAAGTGTTTGGGGAGGGCGGGGAGGGGATTTGTTGGAACCCGGAAGTGGGAGGCGGAAACCCGGAAGTGGGAGGCGGAAACCGGAAGTGAGGGGGAGAGGAGCGGGGGAGGCGGGAAAAGGCGTGCGAGGGGGTGAAAGGGTGTAAAAAAGTGTTTGGGGAGGGCGGGGGAGGGGATTTGTTGGAACCCGGAAGTGGGAGGCGGAAACCCGGAAGTGGGAGGCGGAAACCGGAAGTGAGGGGGAGAGGAGCGGGGGAGGCGGGAAAAGGCGCGCGAGGGGGTGAAAGGGTGTAAAAAAGTGTTTGGGGAGGGCGGGGAGGGGATTTGTTGGAACCCGGAAGTGGGAGGCGGAAACCCGGAAGTGGGAGGCGGAAACCGGAAGTGAGGGGGAGAGGAGCGGGGGAGGCGGGAAAAGGCGTCCGAGGGGGTGAAACGGTGTCAAAAAGTGTTTGGGGAGGGCGGGGGAGGGGATTGGGTGGAACCCGGAAGTGGAAGGCGGAAACCCGGAAGTGGGAGGCGGAAACCGGAAGTGAGGGGGAGAGGAGCGGGGGAGGCGGGAAAAGGCGTGCGAGGGGGTGAAACGGTGTAAAAAAGTGTTTGGGGAGGGCGGGGAGGGGATTTGTTGGAACCCGGAAGTGGGAGGCGGAAACCCGGAAGTGGGAGGCCGAAACCGGAAGTGAGGGGGAGAGGAGCGGGGGAGGCGGGAAAAGGCGTCCGAGGGGGGGAAACGGTGTCAAAAAGTGTTTGGGGAGGGCGGGGGAGGGGATTTGTTGGAACCCGGAAGTGGGAGGCGGAAACCCGGAAGTGGGAGGCGGAAACCGGAAGTGAGGGGGAGAGGAGCGGGGGAGGCGGGAAAAGGCGTCCGAGGGGGTGAAACGGTGTCAAAAAGTGTTTGGGGAGGGCGGGGGAGGGGATTGGGTGGAACCCGGAAGTGGGAGGCGGAAACCCGGAAGTGGGAGGCGGAAACCGGAAGTGAGGGGGAGAGGAGCGGGGGAGGCGGGAAAAGGCGCCCGAGGGGGTGAAACGGTTTCAAAAAGTGTGTGGGGAGGGCGGGGGAGGGGATTGGGTGGAACCCGGAAGTGGGAGGCGGAAACCCGGAAGTGGGAGGCGGAAACCGGAAGTGAGGGGGAGAGGAGCGGGGGAGGCGGGAAAAGGCGTGCGAGGGGGTGAAAGGGTGTAAAAAAGTGTTTGGGGAGGGCAGTGAGGGGATTTGTTGGAACCCGGAAGTGGGAGGCGGAAACCCGGAAGTGGGAGGCGGAAACCGGAAGTGAGGGGGAGAGGAGCGGGGGAGGCGGGAAAAGGCGCCCGAGGGGGTGAAACGGTGTAAAAAAGTGTTTGGGGAGGGCGGGGGAGGGGATTTGTTGGAACCCGGAAGTGGGAGGCGGAAACCCGGAAGTGGGATGCCGAAACCGGAAGTGAGGGGGAGAGGAGCAGGGGAGGCGGGAAAAGGCGTCCGAGGGGGTGAAACGGTGTCAAAAAGTGTTTGGGGAGGGCGGGGGAGGGGATTTGTTGGAACCCGGAAGTGGGAGGCGGAAACCCGGAAGTGGGAGGCGGAAACCGGAAGTGAGGGGGAGAGGAGCGGGGGAGGCGGGAAAAGGCGTCCGAGGGGGTGAAACGGTGTCAAAAAGTGTTTGGGGAGGGCGGGGGAGGGGATTGGGTGGAACCCGGAAGTGGGAGGCGGAAACCCGGAAGTGGGAGGCGGAAACCGGAAGTGAGGGGGAGAGGAGCGGGGGAGGCGGGAAAAGGCGTCCGAGGGGGGGAAACGGTGTCAAAAAGTGTTTGGGGAGGGCGGGGGAGGGGATTGGGTGGAACCCGGAAGTGGGAGGCGGAAACCCGGAAGTGGGAGGCGGAAACCGGAAGTGAGGGGGAGAGGAGCGGGGGAGGCGGGAAAAGGCGTCCGAGGGGGTGAAACGGTTTCAAAAAGTGTGTGGGGAGGGCGGGGGAGGGGATTGGGTGGAACCCGGAAGTGGGAGTCGGAAACCCGGAAGTGGGAGGCCGAAACCGGAAGTGAGGGGGAGAGGAGCGGGGGAGGCGGGAAAAGGCGTCCGAGGGGGTGAAACGGTGTCAAAAAGTGTTTGGGGAGGGCGGGGGAGGGGATTGGGTGGAACCCGGAAGTGGGAGGCGGAAACCCGGAAGTGGGAGGCGGAAACCGGAAGTGAGGGGGAGAGGAGCGGGGGAGGCGGGAAAAGGCGCGCGAGGGGGTGAAAGGGTGTAAAAAAGTGTTTGGGGAGGGCGGGGAGGGGATTTGTTGGAACCCGGAAGTGGGAGTCGGAAACCCGGAAGTGGGAGGCCGAAACCGGAAGTGAGGGGGAGAGGAGCGGGGGAGGCGGGAAAAGGCGTCCGAGGGGGTGAAACGGTGTAAAAAAGTGTTTGGGGAGGGCGGGGGAGGGGATTTGTTGGAACCCGGAAGTGGGAGTCGTAAACCCGGAAGTGGGAGGCGGAAACCGGAAGTGAGGGGGAGAGGAGCGGGGGAGGCGGGAAAAGGCGTCCGAGGGGGTGAAACGGTGTCAAAAAGTGTTTGGGGAGGGCGGGGGAGGGGATTTGTTGGAACCCGGAAGTGGGAGGCGGAAACCCGGAAGTGGCAGGCGGAAACCGGAAGTGAGGGGGAGAGGAGCGGGGGAGGCGGGAAAAGGCGTGCGAGGGGGAGAAACGGTGTAAAAAAGTGTTTGGGGAGGGCGGGGAGGGGATTTGTTGGAACCCGGAAGTGGGAGTCGGAAACCCGGAAGTGGGAGGCGGAAACCCGGAAGTGGGAGGCGGAAACCGGAAGTGAGGGGGAGAGGAGCGGGGGAGGCGGGAAAAGGCGCCCGAGGGGGTGAAACGGCGTAAAAAAGTGTTTGGGGAGGGCGGGGAGGGGATTTGTTGGAACCCGGAAGTGGGAGTCGTAAACCCGGAAGTGGGAGGCGGAAACCGGAAGTGAGGGGGAGAGGAGCGGGGGAGGCGGGAAAAGGCGTCCGAGGGGGAGAAACGGTGTAAAAAAGTGTTTGGGGAGGGCGGGGAGGGGATTTGTTGGAACCCGGAAGTGGGAGGCGGAAACCCGGAAGTGGGAGGCGGAAACCGGAAGTGAGGGGGAGAGGAGCGGGGGAGGCGGGAAAAGGCGTGCGAGGGGGTGAAAGGGTGTAAAAAAGTGTTTGGGGAGGGCGGGGGAGGGGATTTGTTGGAACCCGGAAGTGGGAGTCGGAAACCCGGAAGTGGGAGGCGGAAACCGGAAGTGAGGGGGAGAGGAGCGGGGGAGGCGGGAAAAGGCGTCCGAGGGGGTGAAACGGTGTCAAAAAGTGTTTGGGGAGGGCGGGGGAGGGGATTGGGTGGAACCCGGAAGTGGGAGGCGGAAACCCGGAAGTGGGAGGCGGAAACCGGAAGTGAGGGGGAGAGGAGCGGGGGAGGCGGGAAAAGGCGCCCGAGGGGGTGAAAGGGTGTAAAAAAGTGTTTGGGGAGAGCGGGGAGGGGATTTGTTGGAACCCGGAAGTGGGAGGCGGAAACCCGGAAGTGGGAGGCGGAAACCGGAAGTGAGGGGGAGAGGAGCGGGGGAGGCGGGAAAAGGCGTGCGAGGGGGTGAAAGGGTGTAAAAAAGTGTTTGGGGAGGGCAGTGAGGGGATTTGTTGGAACCCGGAAGTGGGAGGCGGAAACCCGGAAGTGGGAGGCGGAAACCGGAAGTGAGGGGGAGAGGAGCGGGGGAGGCGGGAAAAGGCGCCCGAGGGGGTGAAACGGTGTAAAAAAGTGTTTGGGGAGGGCGGGGGAGGGGATTTGTTGGAACCCGGAAGTGGGAGGCGGAAACCCGGAAGTGGGATGCCGAAACCGGAAGTGAGGGGGAGAGGAGCAGGGGAGGCGGGAAAAGGCGTCCGAGGGGGTGAAACGGTGTCAAAAAGTGTTTGGGGAGGGCGGGGGAGGGGATTTGTTGGAACCCGGAAGTGGGAGGCGGAAACCCGGAAGTGGGAGGCGGAAACCGGAAGTGAGGGGGAGAGGAGCGGGGGAGGCGGGAAAAGGCGTCCGAGGGGGTGAAACGGTGTCAAAAAGTGTTTGGGGAGGGCGGGGGAGGGGATTGGGTGGAACCCGGAAGTGGGAGGCGGAAACCCGGAAGTGGGAGGCGGAAACCGGAAGTGAGGGGGAGAGGAGCGGGGGAGGCGGGAAAAGGCGTCCGAGGGGGGGAAACGGTGTCAAAAAGTGTTTGGGGAGGGCGGGGGAGGGGATTGGGTGGAACCCGGAAGTGGGAGGCGGAAACCCGGAAGTGGGAGGCGGAAACCGGAAGTGAGGGGGAGAGGAGCGGGGGAGGCGGGAAAAGGCGTCCGAGGGGGTGAAACGGTTTCAAAAAGTGTGTGGGGAGGGCGGGGGAGGGGATTGGGTGGAACCCGGAAGTGGGAGTCGGAAACCCGGAAGTGGGAGGCCGAAACCGGAAGTGAGGGGGAGAGGAGCGGGGGAGGCGGGAAAAGGCGTCCGAGGGGGTGAAACGGTGTCAAAAAGTGTTTGGGGAGGGCGGGGGAGGGGATTGGGTGGAACCCGGAAGTGGGAGGCGGAAACCCGGAAGTGGGAGGCGGAAACCGGAAGTGAGGGGGAGAGGAGCGGGGGAGGCGGGAAAAGGCGCGCGAGGGGGTGAAAGGGTGTAAAAAAGTGTTTGGGGAGGGCGGGGAGGGGATTTGTTGGAACCCGGAAGTGGGAGTCGGAAACCCGGAAGTGGGAGGCCGAAACCGGAAGTGAGGGGGAGAGGAGCGGGGGAGGCGGGAAAAGGCGTCCGAGGGGGTGAAAGGGTGTAAAAAAGTGTTTGGGGAGGGCGGGGGAGGGGATTTGTTGGAACCCGGAAGTGGGAGTCGTAAACCCGGAAGTGGGAGGCGGAAACCGGAAGTGAGGGGGAGAGGAGCGGGGGAGGCGGGAAAAGGCGTCCGAGGGGGTGAAACGGTGTCAAAAAGTGTTTGGGGAGGGCGGGGGAGGGGATTTGTTGGAACCCGGAAGTGGGAGGCGGAAACCCGGAAGTGGCAGGCGGAAACCGGAAGTGAGGGGGAGAGGAGCGGGGGAGGCGGGAAAAGGCGTGCGAGGGGGAGAAACGGTGTAAAAAAGTGTTTGGGGAGGGCGGGGAGGGGATTTGTTGGAACCCGGAAGTGGGAGTCGGAAACCCGGAAGTGGGAGGCGGAAACCCGGAAGTGGGAGGCGGAAACCGGAAGTGAGGGGGAGAGGAGCGGGGGAGGCGGGAAAAGGCGCCCGAGGGGGTGAAACGGCGTAAAAAAGTGTTTGGGGAGGGCGGGGAGGGGATTTGTTGGAACCCGGAAGTGGGAGTCGTAAACCCGGAAGTGGGAGGCGGAAACCGGAAGTGAGGGGGAGAGGAGCGGGGGAGGCGGGAAAAGGCGTCCGAGGGGGAGAAACGGTGTAAAAAAGTGTTTGGGGAGGGCGGGGAGGGGATTTGTTGGAACCCGGAAGTGGGAGGCGGAAACCCGGAAGTGGGATGCCGAAACCGGAAGTGAGGGGGAGAGGAGCGGGGGAGGCGGGAAAAGGCGCCCGAGGGGGTGAAACGGTTTCAAAAAGTGTTTGGGGAGGGCGGGGGAGGGGATTGGGTGGAACCCGGAAGTGGGAGGCGGAAACCCGGAAGTGGGAGGCGGAAACCGGAAGTGAGGGGGAGAGGAGCGGGGGAGGCGGGAAAAGGCGCGCGAGGGGGTGAAAGGGTGTAAAAAAGTGTTTGGGGAGGGCGGGGAGGGGATTTGTTGGAACCCGGAAGTGGGAGGCGGAAACCCGGAAGTGGGAGGCGGAAACCGGAAGTGAGGGGGAGAGGAGCGGGGGAGGCGGGAAAAGGCGTCCGAGGGGGTGAAACGGTGTCAAAAAGTGTTTGGGGAGGGCGGGGGAGGGGATTTGTTGGAACCCGGAAGTGGAAGGCGGAAACCCGGAAGTGGGAGGCGGAAACCGGAAGTGAGGGGGAGAGGAGCGGGGGAGGCGGGAAAAGGCGTGCGAGGGGGTGAAACGGTGTAAAAAAGTGTTTGGGGAGGGCGGGGAGGGGATTTGTTGGAACCCGGAAGTGGGAGGCGGAAACCCGGAAGTGGGAGGCGGAAACCGGAAGTGAGGGGGAGAGGAGCGGGGGAGGCGGGAAAAGGCGTCCGAGGGGGGGAAACGGTGTAAAAAAGTGTTTGGGGAGGGCGGGGGAGGGGATTTGTTGGAACCCGGAAGTGGGAGGCGGAAACCCGGAAGTGGGAGGCCGAAACCGGAAGTGAGGGGGAGAGGAGCGGGGGAGGCGGGAAAAGGCGTCCGAGGGGGTGAAACGGTGTCAAAAAGTGTTTGGGGAGGGCGGGGGAGGGGATTGGGTGGAACCCGGAAGTGGGAGGCGGAAACCCGGAAGTGGGAGGCGGAAACCGGAAGTGAGGGGGAGAGGAGCGGGGGAGGCGGGAAAAGGCGCGCGAGGGGGTGAAAGGGTGTAAAAAAGTGTTTGGGGAGAGCGGGGAGGGGATTTGTTGGAACCCGGAAGTGGGAGGCGGAAACCCGGAAGTGGGAGGCGGAAACCGGAAGTGAGGGGGAGAGGAGCGGGGGAGGCGGGAAAAGGCGTGCGAGGGGGTGAAAGGGTGTAAAAAAGTGTTTGGGGAGGGCAGTGAGGGGATTTGTTGGAACCCGGAAGTGGGAGGCGGAAACCCGGAAGTGGGAGGCGGAAACCGGAAGTGAGGGGGAGAGGAGCGGGGGAGGCGGGAAAAGGCGCGCGAGGGGGTGAAAGGGTGTAAAAAAATGTGTGGGGAGGGCGGGGAGGGGATTTGTTGGAACCCGGAAGTGGGAGGCGGAAACCCGGAAGTGGGAGGCGGAAACCGGAAGTGAGGGGGAGAGGAGCGGGGGAGGCGGGAAAAGGCGCCCGAGGGGGTGAAACGGTGTCAAAAAGTGTTTGGGGAGGGCGGGGGAGGGGATTTGTTGGAACCCGGAAGTGGGAGGCGGAAACCCGGAAGTGGGAGGCGGAAACCGGAAGTGAGGGGGAGAGGAGCGGGGGAGGCGGGAAAAGGCGTCCGAGGGGGTGAAACGGTGTCAAAAAGTGTTTGGGGAGGGCGGGGGAGGGGATTTGTTGGAACCCGGAAGTGGGAGGCGGAAACCCGGAAGTGGGAGGCGGAAACCGGAAGTGAGGGGGAGAGGAGCGGGGGAGGCGGGAAAAGGCGTCCGAGGGGGTGAAACGGTGTAAAAAAGTGTTTGGGGAGGGCGGGGGAGGGGATTTGTTGGAACCCGGAAGTGGGAGGCGGAAACCCGGAAGTGGGAGGCGGAAACCGGAAGTGAGGGGGAGAGGAGCGGGGGAGGCGGGAAAAGGCGTCCGAGGGGGTGAAACGGTGTAAAAAAGTGCTTGGGGAGGGCGGGGGAGGGGATTGGGTGGAACCCGGAAGTGGGAGGCGGAAACCCGGAAGTGGGAGGCGGAAACCGGAAGTGAGGGGGAGAGGAGCGGGGGAGGCGGGAAAAGGCGTCCGAGGGGGTGAAACGGTTTCAAAAAGTGTGTGGGGAGGGCGGGGGAGGGGATTGGGTGGAACCCGGAAGTGGGAGGCGGAAACCCGGAAGTGGGAGGCGGAAACCGGAAGTGAGGGGGAGAGGAGCGGGGGAGGCGGGAAAAGGCGTCCGAGGGGGTGAAACGGTGTCAAAAAGTGCTTGGGGAGGGCGGGGGAGGGGATTTGTTGGAACTCGGAAGTGGGAGGCGGAAACCCGGAAGTGGGAGGCCGAAACCGGAAGTGAGGGGGAGAGGAGCGGGGGAGGCGGGAAAAGGCGTCCGAGGGGGGTGAAACGGTTTCAAAAAGTGTTTGGGGAGGGCGGGGGAGGGGATTGGGTGGAACACGGAAGTGGGAGGCGGAAACCCGGAAGTGGGAGGCCGAAACCGGAAGTGAGGGGGAGAGGAGCGGGGGAGGCGGGAAAAGGCGCCCGAGGGGGTGAAACGGTGTCAAAAAGTGTTTGGGGAGGGCGGGGGAGGGGATTGGGTGGAACCCGGAAGTGGGAGGCGGAAACCCGGAAGTGGGAGGCGGAAACCGGAAGTGAGGGGGAGAGGAGCGGGGGAGGCGGGAAAAGGCGTCCGAGGGGGTGAAACGGTGTAAAAAAGTGTTTGGGGAGGGCGGGGGAGGGGATTTGTTGGAACCCGGAAGTGGGAGGCGGAAACCCGGAAGTGGGAGGCCGAAACCGGAAGTGAGGGGGAGAGGAGCGGGGGAGGCGGGAAAAGGCGCCCGAGGGGGGTGAAACGGTGTAAAAAAGTGCTTGGGGAGGGCGGGGGAGGGGATTTGTTGGAACCCGGAAGTGGGAGGCGGAAACCCGGAAGTGGGAGGCGGAAACCGGAAGTGAGGGGGAGAGGAGCGGGGGAGGCGGGAAAAGGCGTCCGAGGGGGTGAAACGGTGTAAAAAAGTGCTTGGGGAGGGCGGGGGAGGGGATTGGGTGGAACCCGGAAGTGGGAGGCGGAAACCCGGAAGTGGGAGGCGGAAACCGGAAGTGAGGGGGAGAGGAGCGGGGGAGGCGGGAAAAGGCGCCCGAGGGGGTGAAACGGTTTCAAAAAGTGCGTGGGGAGGGCGGGGGAGGGGATTTGTTGGAACCCGGAAGTGGGAGGCGGAAACCCGGAAGTGGGAGGCCAAAACCGGAAGTGAGGGGGAGAGGAGCGGGGGAGGCGGGAAAAGGCGTCCGAGGGGGGGAAACGGTGTAAAAAAGTGTTTGGGGAGGGCGGGGGAGGGGATTGGGTGGAACCCGGAAGTGGGAGGCGGAAACCCGGAAGTGGGAGGCGGAAACCGGAAGTGAGGGGGAGAGGAGCGGGGGAGGCGGGAAAAGGCGTCCGAGGGGGTGAAACGGTGTAAAAAAGTGTTTGGGGAGGGCGGGGGAGGGGATTTGTTGGAACCCGGAAGTGGGAGGCGGAAACCCGGAAGTGGGAGGCGGAAACCGGAAGTGAGGGGGAGAGGAGCGGGGGAGGCGGGAAAAGGCGTCCGAGGGGGTGAAACGGTGTCAAAAAGTGTTTGGGGAGGGCGGGGGAGGGGATTTGTTGGAACCCGGAAGTGGGAGGCGGAAACCCGGAAGTGGGAGGCGGAAACCGGAAGTGAGGGGGAGAGGAGCGGGGGAGGCGGGAAAAGGCGCCCGAGGGGGTGAAACGGTGTCAAAAAGTGTTTCGGGAGGGCGGGGGAGGGGATTGGGTGGAACCCGGAAGTGGGAGGCGGAAACCCGGAAGTGGGAGGCGGAAACCGGAAGTGAGGGGGAGAGGAGCGGGGGAGGCGGGAAAAGGCGCGCGAGGGGGTGAAACGGTGTAAAAAAGTGCTTGGGGAGGGCGGGGGAGGGGATTGGGTGGAACCCGGAAGTGGGAGGCGGAAACCCGGAAGTGGGAGGCGGAAACCGGAAGTGAGGGGGAGAGGAGCGGGGGAGGCGGGAAAAGGCGTCCGAGGGGGTGAAAGGGTGTAAAAAAGTGTTTGGGGAGGGCGGGGGAGGGGATTTGTTGGAACCCGGAAGTGGGAGGCGGAAACCCGGAAGTGGGAGGCAGAAACCGGAAGTGAGGGGGAGAGGAGCGGGGGAGGCGGGAAAAGGCGTCCGAGGGGGGGAAACGGTGTAAAAAAGTGTTTGGGGAGGGCGGGGGAGGGGATTTGTTGGAACCCGGAAGTGGGAGGCGGAAACCCGGAAGTGGGAGGCGGAAACCGGAAGTGAGGGGGAGAGGAGCGGGGGAGGCGGGAAAAGGCGTCCGAGGGGGGGAAACGGTGTAAAAAAGTGTTTGGGGAGGGCGGGGGAGGGGATTTGTTGGAACCCGGAAGTGGGAGGCGGAAACCCGGAAGTGGGAGGCGGAAACCGGAAGTGAGGGGGAGAGGAGCGGGGGAGGCGGGAAAAGGCGTCCGAGGGGGGGAAACGGTGTCAAAAAGTGTTTGGGGAGGGCGGGGGAGGGGATTGGGTGGAACCCGGAAGTGGGAGGCGGAAACCCGGAAGTGGGAGGCGGAAACCGGAAGTGAGGGGGAGAGGAGCGGGGGAGGCGGGAAAAGGCGTCCGAGGGGGTGAAACGCTTTCAAAAAATGTGTGGGGAGGGCGGGGGAGGGGATTGGGTGGAACCCGGAAGTGGGAGGCGGAAACCCGGAAGTGGGAGGCGGAAACCGGAAGTGAGGGGGAGAGGAGCGGGGGAGGCGGGAAAAGGCGTCCGAGGGGGTGAAACGGTGTAAAAAAGTGTTTGGGGAGGGCGGGGGAGGGGATTGGGTGGAACCCGGAAGTGGGAGGCGGAAACCCGGAAGTGGGAGTCGGAAACCGGAAGTGAGGGGGAGAGGAGCGGGGGAGGCGGGAAAAGGCGTCCGAGGGGGTGAAACGGTTTCAAAAAGTGTGTGGGGAGGGCGGGGGAGGGGATTGGGTCGAACCCGGAAGTGGGAGGCGGAAACCCGGAAGTGGGATGCCGAAACCGGAAGTGAGGGGGAGAGGAGCAGGGGAGGCGGGAAAAGGCGTCCGAGGGGGTGAAACGGTGTCAAAAAGTGTTTGGGGAGGGCGGGGGAGGGGATTTGTTGGAACCCGGAAGTGGGAGGCGGAAACCCGGAAGTGGGATGCCGAAACCGGAAGTGAGGGGGAGAGGAGCGGGGGAGGCGGGAAAAGGCGTCCGAGGGGGTGAAACGGTGTCAAAAAGTGTTTGGGGAGGGCGGGGGAGGGGATTGGGTGGAACCCGGAAGTGGGAGGCGGAAACCCGGAAGTGGGAGGCGGAAACCGGAAGTGAGGGGGAGAGGAGCGGGGGAGGCGGGAAAAGGCGTCCGAGGGGGGGAAACGGTGTAAAAAAGTGTTTGGGGAGGGCGGGGGAGGGGATTGGGTGGAACCCGGAAGTGGGAGGCGGAAACCCGGAAGTGGGAGTCGGAAACCGGAAGTGAGGGGGAGAGGAGCGGGGGAGGCGGGAAAAGGCGTCCGAGGGGGTGAAACGGTTTCAAAAAGTGTGTGGGGAGGGCGGGGGAGGGGATTGGGTGGAACCCGGAAGTGGGAGGCGGAAACCCGGAAGTGGGAGGCCGAAACCGGAAGTGAGGGGGAGAGGAGCGGGGGAGGCGGGAAAAGGCGTCCGAGGGGGTGAAACGGTGTCAAAAAGTGTGTGGGGAGGGCGGGGGAGGGGATTGGGTGGAACCCGGAAGTGGGAGGCGGAAACCCGGAAGTGGGAGGCGGAAACCGGAAGTGAGGGGGAGAGGAGCGGGGGAGGCGGGAAAAGGCGCGCGAGGGGGTGAAAGGGTGTAAAAAAGTGTTTGGGGAGGGCGGGGAGGGGATTTGTTGGAACCCGGAAGTGGGAGTCGGAAACCCGGAAGTGGGAGGCCGAAACCGGAAGTGAGGGGGAGAGGAGCGGGGGAGGCGGGAAAAGGCGTCCGAGGGGGGGAAACGGTGTCAAAAAGTGTTTGGGGAGGGCGGGGAGGGGATTTGTTGGAACCCGGAAGTGGGAGGCGGAAACCCGGAAGTGGGAGGCGGAAACCGGAAGTGAGGGGGAGAGGAGCGGGGGAGGCGGGAAAAGGCGCGCGAGGGGGTGAAAGGGTGTAAAAAAGTGTTTGGGGAGGGCGGGGAGGGGATTTGTTGGAACCCGGAAGTGGGAGGCGGAAACCCGGAAGTGGGAGGCGGAAACCGGAAGTGAGGGGGAGAGGAGCGGGGGAGGCGGGAAAAGGCGTGCGAGGGGGTGAAAGGGTGTAAAAAAGTGTTTGGGGAGGGCGGGGAGGGGATTTGTTGGAACCCGGAAGTGGGAGGCGGAAACCCGGAAGTGGGAGGCCGAAACCGGAAGTGAGGGGGAGAGGAGCGGGGGAGGCGGGAAAAGGCGCGCGAGGGGGTGAAAGGGTGTAAAAAAGTGTGTGGGGAGGGCGGGGAGGGGATTTGTTGGAACCCGGAAGTGGGAGTCGGAAACCCGGAAGTGGGAGGCGGAAACCGGAAGTGAGGGGGAGAGGAGCGGGGGAGGCGGGAAAAGGCGTCCGAGGGGGTGAAACGGTGTCAAAAAGTGTTTGGGGAGGGCGGGGGAGGGGATTGGGTGGAACCCGGAAGTGGGAGGCGGAAACCCGGAAGTGGGAGGCCGAAACCGGAAGTGAGGGGGAGAGGAGCGGGGGAGGCGGGAAAAGGCGTCCGAGGGGGTGAAACGGTGTAAAAAAGTGTTTGGGGAGGGCGGGGGAGGGGATTTGGTGGAACCCGGAAGTGGGAGGCGGAAACCCGGAAGTGGGAGGCGGAAACCGGAAGTGAGGGGGAGAGGAGCGGGGGAGGCGGGAAAAGGCGTCCGAGGGGGTGAAACGGTGTAAAAAAGTGTGTGGGGAGGGCGGGGGAGGGGATTGGGTGGAACCCGGAAGTGGGAGGCGGAAACCCGGAAGTGGGAGGCGGAAACCGGAAGTGAGGGGGAGAGGAGCGGGGGAGGCGGGAAAAGGCGTCCGAGGGGGTGAAACGGTGTAAAAAAGTGTTTGGGGAGGGCGGGGGAGGGGATTGGGTGGAACCCGGAAGTGGGAGGCGGAAACCCGGAAGTGGGAGGCGGAAACCGGAAGTGAGGGGGAGAGGAGCGGGGGAGGCGGGAAAAGGCGTCCGAGGGGGTGAAACGGTGTCAAAAAGTGCTTGGGGAGGGCGGGGGAGGGGATTTGTTGGAACCCGGAAGTGGGAGGCGGAAACCCGGAAGTGGGAGGCCGAAACCGGAAGTGAGGGGGAGAGGAGCGGGGGAGGCGGGAAAAGGCGTCCGAGGGGGTGAAACGGTGTCAAAAAGTGTTTGGGGAGGGCGGGGGAGGGGATTGGGTGGAACCCGGAAGTGGGAGGCGGAAACCCGGAAGTGGGAGGCGGAAACCGGAAGTGAGGGGGAGAGGAGCGGGGGAGGCGGGAAAAGGCGTCCGAGGGGGTGAAACGGTGTAAAAAAGTGTTTGGGGAGGGCGGGGGAGGGGATTGGGTGGAACCCGGAAGTGGGAGGCGGAAACCCGGAAGTGGGAGGCCGAAACCGGAAGTGAGGGGGAGAGGAGCGGGGGAGGCGGGAAAAGGCGTCCGAGGGGGTGAAACGGTGTAAAAAAGTGTTTGGGGAGGGCGGGGGAGGGGATTGGGTGGAACCCGGAAGTGGGAGGCGGAAACCCGGAAGTGGGAGGCGGAAACCGGAAGTGAGGGGGAGAGGAGCGGGGGAGGCGGGAAAAGGCGTCCGAGGGGGTGAAACGGTGTAAAAAAGTGTTTGGGGAGGGCGGGGGAGGGGATTGGGTGGAACCCGGAAGTGGGAGGCGGAAACCCGGAAGTGCGAGGCCGAAACCGGAAGTGAGGGGGAGAGGAGTGGGGGAGGCGGGAAAAGGCGTCCGAGGGGGTGAAACGGTGTCAAAAAGTGTTTGGGGAGGGCGGGGGAGGGGATTGGGTGGAACCCGGAAGTGGGAGGCGGAAACCCGGAAGTGGGAGGCGGAAACCGGAAGTGAGGGGGAGAGGAGCGGGGGAGGCGGGAAAAGGCGTCCGAGGGGGTGAAACGGTGTCAAAAAGTGTTTGGGGAGGGCGGGGGAGGGGATTGGGTGGAACCCGGAAGTGGGAGGCGGAAACCCGGAAGTGGGAGGCGGAAACCGGAAGTGAGGGGGAGAGGAGCGGGGGAGGCGGGAAAAGGCGTCCGAGGGGGTGAAACGGTGTCAAAAAGTGTTTGGGGAGGGCGGGGGAGGGGATTTGTTGGAACCCGGAAGTGGGAGGCGGAAACCCGGAAGTGGGAGGCCGAAACCGGAAGTGAGGGGGAGAGGAGCGGGGGAGGCGGGAAAAGGCGTCCGAGGGGGTGAAACGGTGTCAAAAAGTGTGTGGGGAGGGCGGGGGAGGGGATTTGTTGGAACCCGGAAGTGGGAGGCGGAAACCCGGAAGTGGGAGGCGGAAACCGGAAGTGAGGGGGAGAGGAGCGGGGGAGGCGGGAAAAGGCGTCCGAGGGGGTGAAACGGTGTAAAAAAGTGCTTGGGGAGGGCGGGGGAGGGGATTTGTTGGAACCCGGAAGTGGGAGGCGGAAACCCGGAAGTGGGAGGCGGAAACCGGAAGTGAGGGGGAGAGGAGCGGGGGAGGCGGGAAAAGGCGTCCGAGGGGGTGAAACGGTGTCAAAAAGTGTTTGGGGAGGGCGGGGGAGGGGATTGGGTGGAACCCGGAAGTGGGAGGCGGAAACCCGGAAGTGGGAGGCGGAAACCGGAAGTGAGGGGGAGAGGAGCGGGGGAGGCGGGAAAAGGCGTCCGAGGGGGTGAAACGGTTTCAAAAAGTGTTTGGGGAGGGCGGGGGAGGGGATTTGTTGGAACCCGGAAGTGGGAGGCGGAAACCCGGAAGTGGGAGGCGGAAACCGGAAGTGAGGGGGAGAGGAGCGGGGGAGGCGGGAAAAGGCGCCCGAGGGGGTGAAACGGTGTAAAAAAGTGTTTGGGGAGGGCGGGGGAGGGGATTGGGTGGAACCCGGAAGTGGGAGGCGGAAACCCGGAAGTGGGAGGCGGAAACCGGAAGTGAGGGGGAGAGGAGCGGGGGAGGCGGGAAAAGGCGCGCGAGGGGGTGAAAGGGTGTAAAAAAGTGTTTGGGGAGGGCGGGGAGGGGATTTGTTGGAACCCGGAAGTGGGAGGCGGAAACCCGGAAGTGGGAGGCGGAAACCGGAAGTGAGGGGGAGAGGAGCGGGGGAGGCGGGAAAAGGCGTCCGAGGGGGTGAAACGGTTTCAAAAAGTGTTTGGGGAGGGCGGGGAGGGGATTTGTTGGAACCCGGAAGTGGGAGGCGGAAACCCGGAAGTGGGAGTCGGAAACCGGAAGTGAGGGGGAGAGGAGCGGGGGAGGCGGGAAAAGGCGCGCGAGGGGGTGAAAGGGTGTAAAAAAGTGTTTGGGGAGGGCGGGGAGGGGATTTGTTGGAACCCGGAAGTGGGAGGCGGAAACCCGGAAGTGGGAGGCGGAAACCGGAAGTGAGGGGGAGAGGAGCGGGGGAGGCGGGAAAAGGCGCGCGAGGGGGTGAAAGGGTGTAAAAAAGTGTTTGGGGAGGGCGGGGAGGGGATTTGTTGGAACCCGGAAGTGGGAGGCGGAAACCCGGAAGTGGGAGGCGGAAACCGGAAGTGAGGGGGAGAGGAGCGAGGGAGGCGGGAAAAGGCGTGCGAGGGGGTGAAAGGGTGTAAAAAAGTGTTTGGGGAGGGCGGGGAGGGGATTTGTTGGAACCCGGAAGTGGGAGGCGGAAACCCGGAAGTGGGAGGCCGAAACCGGAAGTGAGGGGGAGAGGAGCGGGGGAGGCGGGAAAAGGCGCGCGAGGGGGTGAAAGGGTGTAAAAAAGTGTGTGGGGAGGGCGGGGAGGGGATTTGTTGGAACCCGGAAGTGGGAGGCGGAAACCCGGAAGTGGGAGGCGGAAACCGGAAGTGAGGGGGAGAGGAGCGGGGGAGGCGGGAAAAGGCGTCCGAGGGGGTGAAACGGTGTCAAAAAGTGTTTGGGGAGGGCGGGGGAGGGGATTGGGTGGAACCCGGAAGTGGGAGGCGGAAACCCGGAAGTGGGAGGCGGAAACCGGAAGTGAGGGGGAGAGGAGCGGGGGAGGCGGGAAAAGGCGTCCGAGGGGGTGAAACGGTGTAAAAAAGTGTTTGGGGAGGGCGGGGGAGGGGATTTGGTGGAACCCGGAAGTGGGAGGCGGAAACCCGGAAGTGGGAGGCGGAAACCGGAAGTGAGGGGGAGAGGAGCGGGGGAGGCGGGAAAAGGCGTCCGAGGGGGTGAAACGGTGTAAAAAAGTGTTTGGGGAGGGCGGGGAGGGGATTTGTTGGAACCCGGAAGTGGGAGGCGGAAACCCGGAAGTGGGAGGCGGAAACCGGAAGTGAGGGGGAGAGGAGCGGGGGAGGCGGGAAAAGGCGCCCGAGGGGGTGAAACGGTTTCAAAAAGTGTGTGGGGAGGGCGGGGGAGGGGATTGGGTGGAACCCGGAAGTGGGAGGCGGAAACCCGGAAGTGGGAGGCGGAAACCGGAAGTGAGGGGGAGAGGAGCGGGGGAGGCGGGAAAAGGCGCGCGAGGGGGTGAAAGGGTGTAAAAAAGTGTTTGGGGAGGGCGGGGAGGGGATTTGTTGGAACCCGGAAGTGGGAGGCGGAAACCCGGAAGTGGGAGGCGGAAACCGGAAGTGAGGGGGAGAGGAGCGGGGGAGGCGGGAAAAGGCGCGCGAGGGGGTGAAAGGGTGTAAAAAAGTGTTTGGGGAGGGCGGGGAGGGGATTTGTTGGAACCCGGAAGTGGGAGTCGTAAACCCGGAAGTGGGAGGCGGAAACCGGAAGTGAGGGGGAGAGGAGCGGGGGAGGCGGGAAAAGGCGCGCGAGGGGGTGAAAGGGTGTAAAAAAGTGTGTGGGGAGGGCGGGGAGGGGATTTGTTGGAACCCGGAAGTGGGAGGCGGAAACCCGGAAGTGGGAGGCGGAAACCGGAAGTGAGGGGGAGAGGAGCGGGGGAGGCGGGAAAAGGCGTCCGAGGGGGTGAAACGGTGTCAAAAAGTGTTTGGGGAGGGCGGGGGAGGGGATTGGGTGGAACCCGGAAGTGGGAGGCGGAAACCCGGAAGTGGGAGGCCGAAACCGGAAGTGAGGGGGAGAGGAGCGGGGGAGGCGGGAAAAGGCGTCCGAGGGGGTGAAACGGTGTCAAAAAGTGTGTGGGGAGGGCGGGGGAGGGGATTGGGTGGAACCCGGAAGTGGGAGGCGGAAACCCGGAAGTGGGAGGCCGAAACCGGAAGTGAGGGGGAGAGGAGCGGGGGAGGCGGGAAAAGGCGTCCGAGGGGGTGAAAGGGTGTAAAAAAGTGTTTGGGGAGGGCGGGGGAGGGGATTTGTTGGAACCCGGAAGTGGGAGGCGGAAACCCGGAAGTGGCAGGCGGAAACCGGAAGTGAGGGGGAGAGGAGCGGGGGAGGCGGGAAAAGGCGTGCGAGGGGGAGAAACGGTGTAAAAAAGTGTTTGGGGAGGGCGGGGAGGGGATTTGTTGGAACCCGGAAGTGGGAGTCGGAAACCCGGAAGTGGAAGGCGGAAACCCGGAAGTGGGAGGCGGAAACCGGAAGTGAGGGGGAGAGGAGCGGGGGAGGCGGGAAAAGGCGCCCGAGGGGGTGAAACGGCGTAAAAAAGTGTTTGGGGAGGGCGGGGGAGGGGATTGGGTGGAACCCGGAAGTGGGAGGCGGAAACCCGGAAGTGGGAGGCGGAAACCGGAAGTGAGGGGGAGAGGAGCGGGGGAGGCGGGAAAAGGCGTCCGAGGGGGTGAAACGGTGTAAAAAAGTGTTTGGGGAGGGCGGGGGAGGGGATTGGGTGGAACCCGGAAGTGGGAGGCGGAAACCCGGAAGTGGGAGGCCGAAACCGGAAGTGAGGGGGAGAGGAGCGGGGGAGGCGGGAAAAGGCGTCCGAGGGGGTGAAACGGTGTAAAAAAGTGTTTGGGGAGGGCGGGGGAGGGGATTGGGTGGAACCCGGAAGTGGGAGGCGGAAACCCGGAAGTGGGAGGCGGAAACCGGAAGTGAGGGGGAGAGGAGCGGGGGAGGCGGGAAAAGGCGTCCGAGGGGGTGAAACGGTGTAAAAAAGTGTTTGGGGAGGGCGGGGGAGGGGATTGGGTGGAACCCGGAAGTGGGAGGCGGAAACCCGGAAGTGCGAGGCCGAAACCGGAAGTGAGGGGGAGAGGAGTGGGGGAGGCGGGAAAAGGCGTCCGAGGGGGTGAAACGGTGTCAAAAAGTGTTTGGGGAGGGCGGGGGAGGGGATTGGGTGGAACCCGGAAGTGGGAGGCGGAAACCCGGAAGTGGGAGGCGGAAACCGGAAGTGAGGGGGAGAGGAGCGGGGGAGGCGGGAAAAGGCGTCCGAGGGGGTGAAACGGTGTCAAAAAGTGTTTGGGGAGGGCGGGGGAGGGGATTGGGTGGAACCCGGAAGTGGGAGGCGGAAACCCGGAAGTGGGAGGCGGAAACCGGAAGTGAGGGGGAGAGGAGCGGGGGAGGCGGGAAAAGGCGTCCGAGGGGGTGAAACGGTGTCAAAAAGTGTTTGGGGAGGGCGGGGGAGGGGATTTGTTGGAACCCGGAAGTGGGAGGCGGAAACCCGGAAGTGGGAGGCCGAAACCGGAAGTGAGGGGGAGAGGAGCGGGGGAGGCGGGAAAAGGCGTCCGAGGGGGTGAAACGGTGTCAAAAAGTGTGTGGGGAGGGCGGGGGAGGGGATTTGTTGGAACCCGGAAGTGGGAGGCGGAAACCCGGAAGTGGGAGGCGGAAACCGGAAGTGAGGGGGAGAGGAGCGGGGGAGGCGGGAAAAGGCGTCCGAGGGGGTGAAACGGTGTAAAAAAGTGCTTGGGGAGGGCGGGGGAGGGGATTTGTTGGAACCCGGAAGTGGGAGGCGGAAACCCGGAAGTGGGAGGCGGAAACCGGAAGTGAGGGGGAGAGGAGCGGGGGAGGCGGGAAAAGGCGTCCGAGGGGGTGAAACGGTGTAAAAAAGTGTGTGGGGAGGGCGGGGGAGGGGATTTGTTGGAACCCGGAAGTGGGAGGCGGAAACCCGGAAGTGGGAGGCCGAAACCGGAAGTGAGGGGGAGAGGAGCGGGGGAGGCGGGAAAAGGCGTCCGAGGGGGTGAAACGGTTTCAAAAAGTGTTTGGGGAGGGCGGGGGAGGGGATTTGTTGGAACCCGGAAGTGGGAGGCGGAAACCCGGAAGTGGGAGGCGGAAACCGGAAGTGAGGGGGAGAGGAGCGGGGGAGGCGGGAAAAGGCGCCCGAGGGGGTGAAACGGTGTAAAAAAGTGTTTGGGGAGGGCGGGGGAGGGGATTGGGTGGAACCCGGAAGTGGGAGGCGGAAACCCGGAAGTGGGAGGCGGAAACCGGAAGTGAGGGGGAGAGGAGCGGGGGAGGCGGGAAAAGGCGCGCGAGGGGGTGAAAGGGTGTAAAAAAGTGTTTGGGGAGGGCGGGGAGGGGATTTGTTGGAACCCGGAAGTGGGAGGCGGAAACCCGGAAGTGGGAGGCGGAAACCGGAAGTGAGGGGGAGAGGAGCGGGGGAGGCGGGAAAAGGCGTCCGAGGGGGTGAAACGGTTTCAAAAAGTGTTTGGGGAGGGCGGGGAGGGGATTTGTTGGAACCCGGAAGTGGGAGGCGGAAACCCGGAAGTGGGAGTCGGAAACCGGAAGTGAGGGGGAGAGGAGCGGGGGAGGCGGGAAAAGGCGCGCGAGGGGGTGAAAGGGTGTAAAAAAGTGTTTGGGGAGGGCGGGGAGGGGATTTGTTGGAACCCGGAAGTGGGAGGCGGAAACCCGGAAGTGGGAGGCGGAAACCGGAAGTGAGGGGGAGAGGAGCGGGGGAGGCGGGAAAAGGCGCGCGAGGGGGTGAAAGGGTGTAAAAAAGTGTTTGGGGAGGGCGGGGAGGGGATTTGTTGGAACCCGGAAGTGGGAGGCGGAAACCCGGAAGTGGGAGGCGGAAACCGGAAGTGAGGGGGAGAGGAGCGAGGGAGGCGGGAAAAGGCGTGCGAGGGGGTGAAAGGGTGTAAAAAAGTGTTTGGGGAGGGCGGGGAGGGGATTTGTTGGAACCCGGAAGTGGGAGGCGGAAACCCGGAAGTGGGAGGCCGAAACCGGAAGTGAGGGGGAGAGGAGCGGGGGAGGCGGGAAAAGGCGCGCGAGGGGGTGAAAGGGTGTAAAAAAGTGTGTGGGGAGGGCGGGGAGGGGATTTGTTGGAACCCGGAAGTGGGAGGCGGAAACCCGGAAGTGGGAGGCGGAAACCGGAAGTGAGGGGGAGAGGAGCGGGGGAGGCGGGAAAAGGCGTCCGAGGGGGTGAAACGGTGTCAAAAAGTGTTTGGGGAGGGCGGGGGAGGGGATTGGGTGGAACCCGGAAGTGGGAGGCGGAAACCCGGAAGTGGGAGGCGGAAACCGGAAGTGAGGGGGAGAGGAGCGGGGGAGGCGGGAAAAGGCGTCCGAGGGGGTGAAACGGTGTAAAAAAGTGTTTGGGGAGGGCGGGGGAGGGGATTTGGTGGAACCCGGAAGTGGGAGGCGGAAACCCGGAAGTGGGAGGCGGAAACCGGAAGTGAGGGGGAGAGGAGCGGGGGAGGCGGGAAAAGGCGTCCGAGGGGGTGAAACGGTGTAAAAAAGTGTTTGGGGAGGGCGGGGAGGGGATTTGTTGGAACCCGGAAGTGGGAGGCGGAAACCCGGAAGTGGGAGGCGGAAACCGGAAGTGAGGGGGAGAGGAGCGGGGGAGGCGGGAAAAGGCGCCCGAGGGGGTGAAACGGTTTCAAAAAGTGTGTGGGGAGGGCGGGGGAGGGGATTGGGTGGAACCCGGAAGTGGGAGGCGGAAACCCGGAAGTGGGAGGCGGAAACCGGAAGTGAGGGGGAGAGGAGCGGGGGAGGCGGGAAAAGGCGCGCGAGGGGGTGAAAGGGTGTAAAAAAGTGTTTGGGGAGGGCGGGGAGGGGATTTGTTGGAACCCGGAAGTGGGAGGCGGAAACCCGGAAGTGGGAGGCGGAAACCGGAAGTGAGGGGGAGAGGAGCGGGGGAGGCGGGAAAAGGCGCGCGAGGGGGTGAAAGGGTGTAAAAAAGTGTTTGGGGAGGGCGGGGAGGGGATTTGTTGGAACCCGGAAGTGGGAGTCGTAAACCCGGAAGTGGGAGGCGGAAACCGGAAGTGAGGGGGAGAGGAGCGGGGGAGGCGGGAAAAGGCGCGCGAGGGGGTGAAAGGGTGTAAAAAAGTGTGTGGGGAGGGCGGGGAGGGGATTTGTTGGAACCCGGAAGTGGGAGGCGGAAACCCGGAAGTGGGAGGCGGAAACCGGAAGTGAGGGGGAGAGGAGCGGGGGAGGCGGGAAAAGGCGTCCGAGGGGGTGAAACGGTGTCAAAAAGTGTTTGGGGAGGGCGGGGGAGGGGATTGGGTGGAACCCGGAAGTGGGAGGCGGAAACCCGGAAGTGGGAGGCCGAAACCGGAAGTGAGGGGGAGAGGAGCGGGGGAGGCGGGAAAAGGCGTCCGAGGGGGTGAAACGGTGTCAAAAAGTGTGTGGGGAGGGCGGGGGAGGGGATTGGGTGGAACCCGGAAGTGGGAGGCGGAAACCCGGAAGTGGGAGGCCGAAACCGGAAGTGAGGGGGAGAGGAGCGGGGGAGGCGGGAAAAGGCGTCCGAGGGGGTGAAAGGGTGTAAAAAAGTGTTTGGGGAGGGCGGGGGAGGGGATTTGTTGGAACCCGGAAGTGGGAGGCGGAAACCCGGAAGTGGCAGGCGGAAACCGGAAGTGAGGGGGAGAGGAGCGGGGGAGGCGGGAAAAGGCGTGCGAGGGGGAGAAACGGTGTAAAAAAGTGTTTGGGGAGGGCGGGGAGGGGATTTGTTGGAACCCGGAAGTGGGAGTCGGAAACCCGGAAGTGGAAGGCGGAAACCCGGAAGTGGGAGGCGGAAACCGGAAGTGAGGGGGAGAGGAGCGGGGGAGGCGGGAAAAGGCGCCCGAGGGGGTGAAACGGCGTAAAAAAGTGTTTGGGGAGGGCGGAGAGGGGATTTGTTGGAACCCGGAAGTGGGAGTCGTAAACCCGGAAGTGGGAGGCGGAAACCGGAAGTGAGGGGGAGAGGAGCGGGGGAGGCGGGAAAAGGCGTGCGAGGGGGAGAAACGGTGTAAAAAAGTGTTTGGGGAGGGCGGGGGAGGGGATTTGTTGGAACTCGGAAGTGGGAGTCGTAAACCCGGAAGTGGGAGGCGGAAACCGGAAGTGAGGGGGAGAGGAGCGGGGGAGGCGGGAAAAGGCGTGCGAGGGGGTGAAACGGTGTAAAAAAGTGTTTGGGGAGGGCGGGGAGGGGATTTGTTGGAACCCGGAAGTGGGAGGCGGAAACCCGGAAGTGGGAGGCCAAAACCGGAAGTGAGGGGGAGAGGAGCGGGGGAGGCGGGAAAAGGCGTCCGAGGGGGGGAAACGGTGTCAAAAAGTGTTTGGGGAGGGCGGGGGAGGGGATTGGGTGGAACCCGGAAGTGGGAGGCGGAAACCCGGAAGTGGGAGGCGGAAACCGGAAGTGAGGGGGAGAGGAGCGGGGGAGGCGGGAAAAGGCGTCCGAGGGGGTGAAACGGTGTAAAAAAGTGTTTGGGGAGGGCGGGGGAGGGGATTTGTTGGAACCCGGAAGTGGGAGGCGGAAACCCGGAAGTGGGAGGCGGAAACCGGAAGTGAGGGGGAGAGGAGCGGGGGAGGCGGGAAAAGGCGTCCGAGGGGGTGAAACGGTGTCAAAAAGTGTTTGGGGAGGGCGGGGGAGGGGATTGGGTGGAACCCGGAAGTGGAAGGCGGAAACCCGGAAGTGGGAGGCGGAAACCCGGAAGTGGGAGGCCGAAACCGGAAGTGAGGGGGAGAGGAGCGGGGGAGGCGGGAAAAGGCGTCCGAGGGGGTGAAACGGTGTAAAAAAGTGTTTGGGGAGGGCGGGGAGGGGATTTGTTGGAACTCGGAAGTGGGAGTCGTAAACCCGGAAGTGGGAGGCGGAAACCGGAAGTGAGGGGGAGAGGAGCGGGGGAGGCGGGAAAAGGCGTGCGAGGGGGTGAAACGGTGTAAAAAAGTGTTTGGGGAGGGCGGGGAGGGGATTTGTTGGAACCCGGAAGTGGGAGGCGGAAACCCGGAAGTGGGAGGCGGAAACCGGAAGTGAGGGGGAGAGGAGCGGGGGAGGCGGGAAAAGGCGTCCGAGGGGGTGAAACGGTGTCAAAAAGTGTTTGGGGAGGGCGGGGGAGGGGATTTGTTGGAACCCGGAAGTGGGAGGCGGAAACCCGGAAGTGGGAGGCGGAAACCGGAAGTGAGGGGGAGAGGAGCGGGGGAGGCGGGAAAAGGCGTCCGAGGGGGTGAAACGGTGTCAAAAAGTGTTTGGGGAGGGCGGGGGAGGGGATTTGGTGGAACCCGGAAGTGGGAGGCGGAAACCCGGAAGTGGGAGGCGGAAACCGGAAGTGAGGGGGAGAGGAGCGGGGGAGGCGGGAAAAGGCGCCCGAGGGGGTGAAACGGTGTAAAAAAGTGTTTGGGGAGGGCGGGGGAGGGGATTTGTTGGAACCCGGAAGTGGGAGGCGGAAACCCGGAAGTGGCAGGCCGAAACCGGAAGTGAGGGGGAGAGGAGCGGGGGAGGCGGGAAAAGGCGTCCGAGGGGGTGAAACGGTGTAAAAAAGTGCTTGGGGAGGGCGGGGGAGGGGATTGGGTGGAACCCGGAAGTGGGAGGCGGAAACCCGGAAGTGGGAGGCGGAAACCGGAAGTGAGGGGGAGAGGAGCGGGGGAGGCGGGAAAAGGCGCCCGAGGGGGTGAAACGGTTTCAAAAAGTGTGTGGGGAGGGCGGGGGAGGGGATTGGGTGGAACCCGGAAGTGGGAGGCGGAAACCCGGAAGTGGGAGGCGGAAACCGGAAGTGAGGGGGAGAGGAGCGGGGGAGGCGGGAAAAGGCGTCCGAGGGGGTGAAACGGTGTCAAAAAGTGCTTGGGGAGGGCGGGGGAGGGGATTTGTTGGAACTCGGAAGTGGGAGGCGGAAACCCGGAAGTGGGAGGCCGAAACCGGAAGTGAGGGGGAGAGGAGCGGGGGAGGCGGGAAAAGGCGTCCGAGGGGGGTGAAACGGTTTCAAAAAGTGTTTGGGGAGGGCGGGGGAGGGGATTGGGTGGAACACGGAAGTGGGAGGCGGAAACCCGGAAGTGGGAGGCGGAAACCGGAAGTGAGGGGGAGAGGAGCGGGGGAGGCGGGAAAAGGCGTCCGAGGGGGTGAAACGGTGTCAAAAAGTGTTTGGGGAGGGCGGGGGAGGGGATTGGGTGGAACCCGGAAGTGGGAGGCGGAAACCCGGAAGTGGGAGGCCGAAACCGGAAGTGAGGGGGAGAGGAGCGGGGGAGGCGGGAAAAGGCGTCCGAGGGGGTGAAACGGTGTAAAAAAGTGTTTGGGGAGGGCGGGGGAGGGGATTTGTTGGAACCCGGAAGTGGGAGGCGGAAACCCGGAAGTGGGAGGCCGAAACCGGAAGTGAGGGGGAGAGGAGCGGGGGAGGCGGGAAAAGGCGCCCGAGGGGGGTGAAACGGTGTAAAAAAGTGCTTGGGGAGGGCGGGGGAGGGGATTTGTTGGAACCCGGAAGTGGGAGGCGGAAACCCGGAAGTGGGAGGCGGAAACCGGAAGTGAGGGGGAGAGGAGCGGGGGAGGCGGGAAAAGGCGTCCGAGGGGGTGAAACGGTGTAAAAAAGTGCTTGGGGAGGGCGGGGGAGGGGATTGGGTGGAACCCGGAAGTGGGAGGCGGAAACCCGGAAGTGGGAGGCGGAAACCGGAAGTGAGGGGGAGAGGAGCGGGGGAGGCGGGAAAAGGCGCCCGAGGGGGTGAAACGGTGTAAAAAAGTGTGTGGGGAGGGCGGGGGAGGGGATTGGGTGGAACCCGGAAGTGGGAGGCGGAAACCCGGAAGTGGGAGGCGGAAACCGGAAGTGAGGGGGAGAGGAGCGGGGGAGGCGGGAAAAGGCGTCCGAGGGGGGGAAACGGTGTCAAAAAGTGTTTGGGGAGGGCGGGGGAGGGGATTGGGTGGAACCCGGAAGTGGGAGGCGGAAACCCGGAAGTGGGAGGCGGAAACCGGAAGTGAGGGGGAGAGGAGCGGGGGAGGCGGGAAAAGGCGTCCGAGGGGGTGAAACGGTGTAAAAAAGTGTTTGGGGAGGGCGGGGGAGGGGATTTGTTGGAACCCGGAAGTGGGAGGCGGAAACCCGGAAGTGGGAGGCGGAAACCGGAAGTGAGGGGGAGAGGAGCGGGGGAGGCGGGAAAAGGCGTCCGAGGGGGTGAAACGGTGTAAAAAAGTGTTTGGGGAGGGCGGGGGAGGGGATTGGGTGGAACCCGGAAGTGGGAGGCGGAAACCCGGAAGTGGGAGGCGGAAACCGGAAGTGAGGGGGAGAGGAGCGGGGGAGGCGGGAAAAGGCGCCCGAGGGGGTGAAACGGTGTCAAAAAGTGTTTCGGGAGGGCGGGGGAGGGGATTGGGTGGAACCCGGAAGTGGGAGGCGGAAACCCGGAAGTGGGAGGCCGAAACCGGAAGTGAGGGGGAGAGGAGCGGGGGAGGCGGGAAAAGGCGCGCGAGGGGGTGAAACGGTGTAAAAAAGTGCTTGGGGAGGGCGGGGGAGGGGATTGGGTGGAACCCGGAAGTGGGAGGCGGAAACCCGGAAGTGGGAGGCGGAAACCGGAAGTGAGGGGGAGAGGAGCGGGGGAGGCGGGAAAAGGCGTCCGAGGGGGTGAAAGGGTGTAAAAAAGTGTTTGGGGAGGGCGGGGGAGGGGATTTGTTGGAACCCGGAAGTGGGAGGCGGAAACCCGGAAGTGGGAGGCGGAAACCGGAAGTGAGGGGGAGAGGAGCGGGGGAGGCGGGAAAAGGCGTCCGAGGGGGGGAAACGGTGTAAAAAAGTGTTTGGGGAGGGCGGGGGAGGGGATTGGGTGGAACCCGGAAGTGGGAGGCGGAAACCCGGAAGTGGGAGGCGGAAACCGGAAGTGAGGGGGAGAGGAGCGGGGGAGGCGGGAAAAGGCGTCCGAGGGGGGGAAACGGTGTAAAAAAGTGTTTGGGGAGGGCGGGGGAGGGGATTTGTTGGAACCCGGAAGTGGGAGGCGGAAACCCGGAAGTGGGAGGCGGAAACCGGAAGTGAGGGGGAGAGGAGCGGGGGAGGCGGGAAAAGGCGTCCGAGGGGGGGAAACGGTGTCAAAAAGTGTTTGGGGAGGGCGGGGGAGGGGATTGGGTGGAACCCGGAAGTGGGAGGCGGAAACCCGGAAGTGGGAGTCGGAAACCGGAAGTGAGGGGGAGAGGAGCGGGGGAGGCGGGAAAAGGCGTCCGAGGGGGTGAAACGCTTTCAAAAAATGTGTGGGGAGGGCGGGGGAGGGGATTGGGTGGAACCCGGAAGTGGGAGGCGGAAACCCGGAAGTGGAAGGCGGAAACCGGAAGTGAGGGGGAGAGGAGCGGGGGAGGCGGGAAAAGGCGTCCGAGGGGGTGAAACGGTGTAAAAAAGTGTTTGGGGAGGGCGGGGGAGGGGATTGGGTGGAACCCGGAAGTGGAAGGCGGAAACCCGGAAGTGGGAGTCGGAAACCCGGAAGTGGGAGGCCGAAACCGGAAGTGAGGGGGAGAGGAGCGGGGGAGGCGGGAAAAGGCGTCCGAGGGGGTGAAACGGTGTAAAAAAGTGTTTGGGGAGGGCGGGGAGGGGATTGGGTGGAACCCGGAAGTGGAAGGCGGAAACCCGGAAGTGGGAGGCGGAAACCGGAAGTGAGGGGGAGAGGAGCGGGGGAGGCGGGAAAAGGCGTCCGAGGGGGTGAAACGGTGTCAAAAAGTGTTTGGGGAGGGCGGGGGAGGGGATTTGTTGGAACCCGGAAGTGGGAGGCGGAAACCCGGAAGTGGGAGGCGGAAACCGGAAGTGAGGGGGAGAGGAGCGGGGGAGGCGGGAAAAGGCGTCCGAGGGGGTGAAACGGTGTAAAAAAGTGCTTGGGGAGGGCGGGGGAGGGGATTGGGTGGAACCCGGAAGTGGGAGGCGGAAACCCGGAAGTGGGAGGCGGAAACCGGAAGTGAGGGGGAGAGGAGCGGGGGAGGCGGGAAAAGGCGCCCGAGGGGGTGAAACGGTTTCAAAAAGTGTGTGGGGAGGGCGGGGGAGGGGATTGGGTGGAACCCGGAAGTGGGAGGCGGAAACCCGGAAGTGGGAGGCGGAAACCGGAAGTGAGGGGGAGAGGAGCGGGGGAGGCGGGAAAAGGCGTCCGAGGGGGTGAAACGGTGTCAAAAAGTGCTTGGGGAGGGCGGGGGAGGGGATTTGTTGGAACTCGGAAGTGGGAGGCGGAAACCCGGAAGTGGGAGGCCGAAACCGGAAGTGAGGGGGAGAGGAGCGGGGGAGGCGGGAAAAGGCGTCCGAGGGGGTGAAACGGTGTAAAAAAGTGTTTGGGGAGGGCCGGGGAGGGGATTTGGTGGAACCCGGAAGTGGGAGGCGGAAACCCGGAAGTGGGAGGCGGAAACCGGAAGTGAGGGGGAGAGGAGCGGGGGAGGCGGGAAAAGGCGTCCGAGGGGGTGAAACGGTGTCAAAAAGTGTTTGGGGAGGGCGGGGGAGGGGATTGGGTGGAACCCGGAAGTGGGAGGCGGAAACCCGGAAGTGGGAGGCGGAAACCGGAAGTGAGGGGGAGAGGAGCGGGGGAGGCGGGAAAAGGCGTCCGAGGGGGTGAAACGGTGTAAAAAAGTGTTTGGGGAGGGCGGGGGAGGGGATTTGGTGGAACCCGGAAGTGGGAGGCGGAAACCCGGAAGTGGGAGGCGGAAACCGGAAGTGAGGGGGAGAGGAGCGGGGGAGGCGGGAAAAGGCGTCCGAGGGGGTGAAACGGTGTAAAAAAGTGTTTGGGGAGGGCGGGGGAGGGGATTGGGTGGAACCCGGAAGTGGAAGGCGGAAACCCGGAAGTGGGAGTCGGAAACCGGAAGTGAGGGGGAGAGGAGCGGGGGAGGCGGGAAAAGGCGCGCGAGGGGGTGAAAGGGTGTAAAAAAGTGTTTGGGGAGGGCGGGGAGGGGATTTGTTGGAACCCGGAAGTGGGAGGCGGAAACCCGGAAGTGGGAGGCGGAAACCGGAAGTGAGGGGGAGA
This sequence comes from Struthio camelus, assembly GCF_040807025.1. Classification (NCBI taxonomy): domain Eukaryota; kingdom Metazoa; phylum Chordata; class Aves; order Struthioniformes; family Struthionidae; genus Struthio; species Struthio camelus. Next base: position 47,250,900 of record NC_090947.1, on the reverse strand, counting down.
GGAGCGGGGGAGGCGGGAAAAGGCGTGCGAGGGGGTGAAACGGTGTAAAAAAGTGTTTGGGGAGGGCGGGGAGGGGATTTGTTGGAACCCGGAAGTGGGAGGCGGAAACCCGGAAGTGGGAGGCGGAAACCGGAAGTGAGGGGGAGAGGAGCGGGGGAGGCGGGAAAAGGCGCCCGAGGGGGTGAAACGGTTTCAAAAAGTGTGTGGGGAGGGCGGGGGAGGGGATTGGGTGGAACCCGGAAGTGGGAGGCGGAAACCCGGAAGTGGGAGGCGGAAACCGGAAGTGAGGGGGAGAGGAGCGGGGGAGGCGGGAAAAGGCGCGCGAGGGGGTGAAAGGGTGTAAAAAAGTGTTTGGGGAGGGCGGGGAGGGGATTTGTTGGAACCCGGAAGTGGGAGGCGGAAACCCGGAAGTGGGAGGCGGAAACCGGAAGTGAGGGGGAGAGGAGCGGGGGAGGCGGGAAAAGGCGCGCGAGGGGGTGAAAGGGTGTAAAAAAGTGTTTGGGGAGGGCGGGGAGGGGATTTGTTGGAACCCGGAAGTGGGAGGCGGAAACCCGGAAGTGGGAGGCCGAAACCGGAAGTGAGGGGGAGAGGAGCGGGGGAGGCGGGAAAAGGCGTCCGAGGGGGTGAAAGGGTGTAAAAAAGTGTGTGGGGAGGGCGGGGAGGGGATTTGTTGGAACCCGGAAGTGGGAGGCGGAAACCCGGAAGTGGGAGGCGGAAACCGGAAGTGAGGGGGAGAGGAGCGGGGGAGGCGGGAAAAGGCGTCCGAGGGGGTGAAACGGTGTCAAAAAGTGTTTGGGGAGGGCGGGGGAGGGGATTGGGTGGAACCCGGAAGTGGGAGGCGGAAACCCGGAAGTGGGAGGCCGAAACCGGAAGTGAGGGGGAGAGGAGCGGGGGAGGCGGGAAAAGGCGTCCGAGGGGGTGAAACGGTGTAAAAAAGTGTTTGGGGAGGGCGGGGGAGGGGATTTGTTGGAACCCGGAAGTGGGAGTCGTAAACCCGGAAGTGGGAGGCCGAAACCGGAAGTGAGGGGGAGAGGAGCGGGGGAGGCGGGAAAAGGCGTCCGAGGGGGTGAAAGGGTGTAAAAAAGTGTTTGGGGAGGGCGGGGGAGGGGATTTGTTGGAACCCGGAAGTGGGAGGCGGAAACCCGGAAGTGGGAGGCGGAAACCGGAAGTGAGGGGGAGAGGAGCGGGGGAGGCGGGAAAAGGCGTGCGAGGGGGAGAAACGGTGTAAAAAAGTGTTTGGGGAGGGCGGGGAGGGGATTTGTTGGAACCCGGAAGTGGGAGTCGGAAACCCGGAAGTGGAAGGCGGAAACCCGGAAGTGGGAGGCGGAAACCGGAAGTGAGGGGGAGAGGAGCGGGGGAGGCGGGAAAAGGCGCCCGAGGGGGTGAAACGGCGTAAAAAAGTGTTTGGGGAGGGCGGGGAGGGGATTTGTTGGAACCCGGAAGTGGGAGTCGTAAACCCGGAAGTGGGAGGCGGAAACCGGAAGTGAGGGGGAGAGGAGCGGGGGAGGCGGGAAAAGGCGTGCGAGGGGGAGAAACGGTGTAAAAAAGTGTTTGGGGAGGGCGGGGGAGGGGATTTGTTGGAACTCGGAAGTGGGAGTCGTAAACCCGGAAGTGGGAGGCGGAAACCGGAAGTGAGGGGGAGAGGAGCGGGGGAGGCGGGAAAAGGCGTGCGAGGGGGTGAAACGGTGTAAAAAAGTGTTTGGGGAGGGCGGGGAGGGGATTTGTTGGAACCCGGAAGTGGGAGGCGGAAACCCGGAAGTGGGAGACCAAAACCGGAAGTGAGGGGGAGAGGAGCGGGGGAGGCGGGAAAAGGCGTCCGAGGGGGGGAAACGGTGTCAAAAAGTGTTTGGGGAGGGCGGGGGAGGGGATTGGGTGGAACCCGGAAGTGGGAGGCGGAAACCCGGAAGTGGGAGGCGGAAACCGGAAGTGAGGGGGAGAGGAGCGGGGGAGGCGGGAAAAGGCGTCCGAGGGGGTGAAACGGTGTAAAAAAGTGTTTGGGGAGGGCGGGGGAGGGGATTTGTTGGAACCCGGAAGTGGGAGGCGGAAACCCGGAAGTGGGAGGCGGAAACCGGAAGTGAGGGGGAGAGGAGCGGGGGAGGCGGGAAAAGGCGTCCGAGGGGGTGAAACGGTGTCAAAAAGTGTTTGGGGAGGGCGGGGGAGGGGATTGGGTGGAACCCGGAAGTGGAAGGCGGAAACCCGGAAGTGGGAGGCGGAAACCCGGAAGTGGGAGGCCGAAACCGGAAGTGAGGGGGAGAGGAGCGGGGGAGGCGGGAAAAGGCGTCCGAGGGGGTGAAACGGTGTAAAAAAGTGTTTGGGGAGGGCGGGGAGGGGATTGGGTGGAACCCGGAAGTGGAAGGCGGAAACCCGGAAGTGGGAGGCGGAAACCGGAAGTGAGGGGGAGAGGAGCGGGGGAGGCGGGAAAAGGCGTGCGAGGGGGAGAAACGGTGTAAAAAAGTGTTTGGGGAGGGCGGGGAGGGGATTTGTTGGAACTCGGAAGTGGGAGTCGTAAACCCGGAAGTGGGAGGCGGAAACCGGAAGTGAGGGGGAGAGGAGCGGGGGAGGCGGGAAAAGGCGTGCGAGGGGGTGAAACGGTGTAAAAAAGTGTTTGGGGAGGGCGGGGAGGGGATTTGTTGGAACCCGGAAGTGGGAGGCGGAAACCCGGAAGTGGGAGGCGGAAACCGGAAGTGAGGGGGAGAGGAGCGGGGGAGGCGGGAAAAGGCGTCCGAGGGGGTGAAACGGTGTCAAAAAGTGTTTGGGGAGGGCGGGGGAGGGGATTTGTTGGAACCCGGAAGTGGGAGGCGGAAACCCGGAAGTGGGAGGCGGAAACCGGAAGTGAGGGGGAGAGGAGCGGGGGAGGCGGGAAAAGGCGTCCGAGGGGGTGAAACGGTGTCAAAAAGTGTTTGGGGAGGGCGGGGGAGGGGATTTGGTGGAACCCGGAAGTGGGAGGCGGAAACCCGGAAGTGGGAGGCGGAAACCGGAAGTGAGGGGGAGAGGAGCGGGGGAGGCGGGAAAAGGCGCCCGAGGGGGTGAAACGGTGTAAAAAAGTGTTTGGGGAGGGCGGGGGAGGGGATTTGTTGGAACCCGGAAGTGGGAGGCGGAAACCCGGAAGTGGGAGGCGGAAACCGGAAGTGAGGGGGAGAGGAGCGGGGGAGGCGGGAAAAGGCGTCCGAGGGGGTGAAACGGTGTAAAAAAGTGCTTGGGGAGGGCGGGGGAGGGGATTGGGTGGAACCCGGAAGTGGGAGGCGGAAACCCGGAAGTGGGAGGCGGAAACCGGAAGTGAGGGGGAGAGGAGCGGGGGAGGCGGGAAAAGGCGCCCGAGGGGGTGAAACGGTTTCAAAAAGTGTGTGGGGAGGGCGGGGGAGGGGATTGGGTGGAACCCGGAAGTGGGAGGCGGAAACCCGGAAGTGGGAGGCGGAAACCGGAAGTGAGGGGGAGAGGAGCGGGGGAGGCGGGAAAAGGCGTCCGAGGGGGTGAAACGGTGTCAAAAAGTGCTTGGGGAGGGCGGGGGAGGGGATTTGTTGGAACTCGGAAGTGGGAGGCGGAAACCCGGAAGTGGGAGGCCGAAACCGGAAGTGAGGGGGAGAGGAGCGGGGGAGGCGGGAAAAGGCGTCCGAGGGGGGTGAAACGGTTTCAAAAAGTGTTTGGGGAGGGCGGGGGAGGGGATTGGGTGGAACACGGAAGTGGGAGGCGGAAACCCGGAAGTGGGAGGCGGAAACCGGAAGTGAGGGGGAGAGGAGCGGGGGAGGCGGGAAAAGGCGTCCGAGGGGGTGAAACGGTGTCAAAAAGTGTTTGGGGAGGGCGGGGGAGGGGATTGGGTGGAACCCGGAAGTGGGAGGCGGAAACCCGGAAGTGGGAGTCGGAAACCGGAAGTGAGGGGGAGAGGAGCGGGGGAGGCGGGAAAAGGCGTCCGAGGGGGTGAAACGGTGTAAAAAAGTGTTTGGGGAGGGCGGGGGAGGGGATTTGTTGGAACCCGGAAGTGGGAGGCGGAAACCCGGAAGTGGGAGGCCGAAACCGGAAGTGAGGGGGAGAGGAGCGGGGGAGGCGGGAAAAGGCGCCCGAGGGGGGTGAAACGGTGTAAAAAAGTGCTTGGGGAGGGCGGGGGAGGGGATTTGTTGGAACCCGGAAGTGGGAGGCGGAAACCCGGAAGTGGGAGGCGGAAACCGGAAGTGAGGGGGAGAGGAGCGGGGGAGGCGGGAAAAGGCGTCCGAGGGGGTGAAACGGTGTAAAAAAGTGCTTGGGGAGGGCGGGGGAGGGGATTGGGTGGAACCCGGAAGTGGGAGGCGGAAACCCGGAAGTGGGAGGCGGAAACCGGAAGTGAGGGGGAGAGGAGCGGGGGAGGCGGGAAAAGGCGCCCGAGGGGGTGAAACGGTGTAAAAAAGTGTGTGGGGAGGGCGGGGGAGGGGATTGGGTGGAACCCGGAAGTGGGAGGCGGAAACCCGGAAGTGGGAGGCCAAAACCGGAAGTGAGGGGGAGAGGAGCGGGGGAGGCGGGAAAAGGCGTCCGAGGGGGGGAAACGGTGTCAAAAAGTGTTTGGGGAGGGCGGGGGAGGGGATTGGGTGGAACCCGGAAGTGGGAGGCGGAAACCCGGAAGTGGGAGGCGGAAACCGGAAGTGAGGGGGAGAGGAGCGGGGGAGGCGGGAAAAGGCGTCCGAGGGGGTGAAACGGTGTAAAAAAGTGTTTGGGGAGGGCGGGGGAGGGGATTTGTTGGAACCCGGAAGTGGGAGGCGGAAACCCGGAAGTGGGATGCCGAAACCGGAAGTGAGGGGGAGAGGAGCGGGGGAGGCGGGAAAAGGCGTCCGAGGGGGTGAAACGGTGTCAAAAAGTGTTTGGGGAGGGCGGGGGAGGGGATTTGTTGGAACCCGGAAGTGGGAGGCGGAAACCCGGAAGTGGGAGGCGGAAACCGGAAGTGAGGGGGAGAGGAGCGGGGGAGGCGGGAAAAGGCGCCCGAGGGGGTGAAACGGTGTCAAAAAGTGTTTGGGGAGGGCGGGGGAGGGGATTGGGTGGAACCCGGAAGTGGGAGGCGGAAACCCGGAAGTGGGAGGCCGAAACCGGAAGTGAGGGGGAGAGGAGCGGGGGAGGCGGGAAAAGGCGCGCGAGGGGGTGAAACGGTGTAAAAAAGTGCTTGGGGAGGGCGGGGGAGGGGATTGGGTGGAACCCGGAAGTGGGAGGCGGAAACCCGGAAGTGGGAGGCGGAAACCGGAAGTGAGGGGGAGAGGAGCGGGGGAGGCGGGAAAAGGCGTCCGAGGGGGTGAAAGGGTGTAAAAAAGTGTTTGGGGAGGGCGGGGGAGGGGATTTGTTGGAACCCGGAAGTGGGAGGCGGAAACCCGGAAGTGGGAGGCGGAAACCGGAAGTGAGGGGGAGAGGAGCGGGGGAGGCGGGAAAAGGCGTCCGAGGGGGGGAAAGGGTGTAAAAAAGTGTTTGGGGAGGGCGGGGGAGGGGATTTGTTGGAACCCGGAAGTGGGAGGCGGAAACCCGGAAGTGGGAGGCGGAAACCGGAAGTGAGGGGGAGAGGAGCGGGGGAGGCGGGAAAAGGCGTCCGAGGGGGGGAAACGGTGTAAAAAAGTGTTTGGGGAGGGCGGGGGAGGGGATTTGTTGGAACCCGGAAGTGGGAGGCGGAAACCCGGAAGTGGGAGGCGGAAACCGGAAGTGAGGGGGAGAGGAGCGGGGGAGGCGGGAAAAGGCGTCCGAGGGGGGGAAACGGTGTCAAAAAGTGTTTGGGGAGGGCGGGGGAGGGGATTGGGTGGAACCCGGAAGTGGGAGGCGGAAACCCGGAAGTGGGAGTCGGAAACCGGAAGTGAGGGGGAGAGGAGCGGGGGAGGCGGGAAAAGGCGTCCGAGGGGGTGAAACGCTTTCAAAAAATGTGTGGGGAGGGCGGGGGAGGGGATTGGGTGGAACCCGGAAGTGGGAGGCGGAAACCCGGAAGTGGAAGGCGGAAACCGGAAGTGAGGGGGAGAGGAGCGGGGGAGGCGGGAAAAGGCGTCCGAGGGGGTGAAACGGTGTAAAAAAGTGTTTGGGGAGGGCGGGGGAGGGGATTGGGTGGAACCCGGAAGTGGGAGGCGGAAACCCGGAAGTGGGAGTCGGAAACCGGAAGTGAGGGGGAGAGGAGCGGGGGAGGCGGGAAAAGGCGTCCGAGGGGGTGAAACGGTTTCAAAAAGTGTGTGGGGAGGGCGGGGGAGGGGATTGGGTGGAACCCGGAAGTGGGAGGCGGAAACCCGGAAGTGGGAGGCGGAAACCGGAAGTGAGGGGGAGAGGAGCAGGGGAGGCGGGAAAAGGCGTCCGAGGGGGTGAAACGGTGTCAAAAAGTGTTTGGGGAGGGCGGGGGAGGGGATTTGTTGGAACCCGGAAGTGGGAGGCGGAAACCCGGAAGTGGGATGCCGAAACCGGAAGTGAGGGGGAGAGGAGCGGGGGAGGCGGGAAAAGGCGTCCGAGGGGGTGAAACGGTGTCAAAAAGTGTTTGGGGAGGGCGGGGGAGGGGATTGGGTGGAACCCGGAAGTGGGAGGCGGAAACCCGGAAGTGGGAGGCGGAAACCGGAAGTGAGGGGGAGAGGAGCGGGGGAGGCGGGAAAAGGCGTCCGAGGGGGGGAAACGGTGTAAAAAAGTGTTTGGGGAGGGCGGGGGAGGGGATTTGTTGGAACCCGGAAGTGGGAGGCGGAAACCCGGAAGTGGGAGGCGGAAACCGGAAGTGAGGGGGAGAGGAGCGGGGGAGGCGGGAAAAGGCGTCCGAGGGGGTGAAACGGTTTCAAAAAGTGTGTGGGGAGGGCGGGGGAGGGGATTGGGTGGAACCCGGAAGTGGGAGGCGGAAACCCGGAAGTGGGAGGCGGAAACCGGAAGTGAGGGGGAGAGGAGCGGGGGAGGCGGGAAAAGGCGTCCGAGGGGGTGAAACGGTGTCAAAAAGTGTTTGGGGAGGGCGGGGGAGGGGATTTGTTGGAACCCGGAAGTGGGAGGCGGAAACCCGGAAGTGGGAGGCGGAAACCGGAAGTGAGGGGGAGAGGAGCGGGGGAGGCGGGAAAAGGCGTCCGAGGGGGTGAAACGGTGTCAAAAAGTGTTTGGGGAGGGCGGGGGAGGGGATTGGGTGGAACCCGGAAGTGGAAGGCGGAAACCCGGAAGTGGGAGTCGGAAACCCGGAAGTGGGAGGCCGAAACCGGAAGTGAGGGGGAGAGGAGCGGGGGAGGCGGGAAAAGGCGTCCGAGGGGGTGAAACGGTGTAAAAAAGTGTTTGGGGAGGGCGGGGAGGGGATTGGGTGGAACCCGGAAGTGGAAGGCGGAAACCCGGAAGTGGGAGGCGGAAACCGGAAGTGAGGGGGAGAGGAGCGGGGGAGGCGGGAAAAGGCGTCCGAGGGGGTGAAACGGTGTCAAAAAGTGTTTGGGGAGGGCGGGGGAGGGGATTTGTTGGAACCCGGAAGTGGGAGGCGGAAACCCGGAAGTGGGAGGCGGAAACCGGAAGTGAGGGGGAGAGGAGCGGGGGAGGCGGGAAAAGGCGTCCGAGGGGGTGAAACGGTGTAAAAAAGTGCTTGGGGAGGGCGGGGGAGGGGATTGGGTGGAACCCGGAAGTGGGAGGCGGAAACCCGGAAGTGGGAGGCGGAAACCGGAAGTGAGGGGGAGAGGAGCGGGGGAGGCGGGAAAAGGCGCCCGAGGGGGTGAAACGGTTTCAAAAAGTGTGTGGGGAGGGCGGGGGAGGGGATTGGGTGGAACCCGGAAGTGGGAGGCGGAAACCCGGAAGTGGGAGGCGGAAACCGGAAGTGAGGGGGAGAGGAGCGGGGGAGGCGGGAAAAGGCGTCCGAGGGGGTGAAACGGTGTCAAAAAGTGCTTGGGGAGGGCGGGGGAGGGGATTTGTTGGAACTCGGAAGTGGGAGGCGGAAACCCGGAAGTGGGAGGCCGAAACCGGAAGTGAGGGGGAGAGGAGCGGGGGAGGCGGGAAAAGGCGTCCGAGGGGGTGAAACGGTGTAAAAAAGTGTTTGGGGAGGGCCGGGGAGGGGATTTGGTGGAACCCGGAAGTGGGAGGCGGAAACCCGGAAGTGGGAGGCGGAAACCGGAAGTGAGGGGGAGAGGAGCGGGGGAGGCGGGAAAAGGCGTCCGAGGGGGTGAAACGGTGTCAAAAAGTGTTTGGGGAGGGCGGGGGAGGGGATTGGGTGGAACCCGGAAGTGGAAGGCGGAAACCCGGAAGTGGGAGTCGGAAACCCGGAAGTGGGAGGCCGAAACCGGAAGTGAGGGGGAGAGGAGCGGGGGAGGCGGGAAAAGGCGTCCGAGGGGGTGAAACGGTGTAAAAAAGTGTTTGGGGAGGGCGGGGAGGGGATTGGGTGGAACCCGGAAGTGGAAGGCGGAAACCCGGAAGTGGGAGGCGGAAACCGGAAGTGAGGGGGAGAGGAGCGGGGGAGGCGGGAAAAGGCGTCCGAGGGGGTGAAACGGTGTCAAAAAGTGTTTGGGGAGGGCGGGGGAGGGGATTTGTTGGAACCCGGAAGTGGGAGGCGGAAACCCGGAAGTGGGAGGCGGAAACCGGAAGTGAGGGGGAGAGGAGCGGGGGAGGCGGGAAAAGGCGTCCGAGGGGGTGAAACGGTGTAAAAAAGTGCTTGGGGAGGGCGGGGGAGGGGATTGGGTGGAACCCGGAAGTGGGAGGCGGAAACCCGGAAGTGGGAGGCGGAAACCGGAAGTGAGGGGGAGAGGAGCGGGGGAGGCGGGAAAAGGCGCCCGAGGGGGTGAAACGGTTTCAAAAAGTGTGTGGGGAGGGCGGGGGAGGGGATTGGGTGGAACCCGGAAGTGGGAGGCGGAAACCCGGAAGTGGGAGGCGGAAACCGGAAGTGAGGGGGAGAGGAGCGGGGGAGGCGGGAAAAGGCGTCCGAGGGGGTGAAACGGTGTCAAAAAGTGCTTGGGGAGGGCGGGGGAGGGGATTTGTTGGAACTCGGAAGTGGGAGGCGGAAACCCGGAAGTGGGAGGCCGAAACCGGAAGTGAGGGGGAGAGGAGCGGGGGAGGCGGGAAAAGGCGTCCGAGGGGGTGAAACGGTGTAAAAAAGTGTTTGGGGAGGGCCGGGGAGGGGATTTGGTGGAACCCGGAAGTGGGAGGCGGAAACCCGGAAGTGGGAGGCGGAAACCGGAAGTGAGGGGGAGAGGAGCGGGGGAGGCGGGAAAAGGCGTCCGAGGGGGTGAAACGGTGTCAAAAAGTGTTTGGGGAGGGCGGGGGAGGGGATTGGGTGGAACCCGGAAGTGGGAGGCGGAAACCCGGAAGTGGGAGGCGGAAACCGGAAGTGAGGGGGAGAGGAGCGGGGGAGGCGGGAAAAGGCGTCCGAGGGGGTGAAACGGTGTAAAAAAGTGTTTGGGGAGGGCGGGGGAGGGGATTTGGTGGAACCCGGAAGTGGGAGGCGGAAACCCGGAAGTGGGAGGCGGAAACCGGAAGTGAGGGGGAGAGGAGCGGGGGAGGCGGGAAAAGGCGTCCGAGGGGGTGAAACGGTGTAAAAAAGTGTTTGGGGAGGGCGGGGGAGGGGATTGGGTGGAACCCGGAAGTGGAAGGCGGAAACCCGGAAGTGGGAGTCGGAAACCGGAAGTGAGGGGGAGAGGAGCGGGGGAGGCGGGAAAAGGCGCCCGAGGGGGTGAAAGGGTGTAAAAAAGTGTTTGGGGAGGGCGGGGAGGGGATTTGTTGGAACCCGGAAGTGGGAGTCGGAAACCCGGAAGTGGGAGGCGGAAACCGGAAGTGAGGGGGAGAGGAGCGGGGGAGGCGGGAAAAGGCGTGCGAGGGGGTGAAACGGTGTAAAAAAGTGTTTGGGGAGGGCGGGGAGGGGATTTGTTGGAACCCGGAAGTGGGAGGCGGAAACCCGGAAGTGGGAGGCGGAAACCGGAAGTGAGGGGGAGAGGAGCGGGGGAGGCGGGAAAAGGCGCCCGAGGGGGTGAAACGGTGTAAAAAAGTGTGTGGGGAGGGCGGGGGAGGGGATTGGGTGGAACCCGGAAGTGGGAGGCGGAAACCCGGAAGTGGGAGGCGGAAACCGGAAGTGAGGGGGAGAGGAGCGGGGGAGGCGGGAAAAGGCGCGCGAGGGGGTGAAAGGGTGTAAAAAAGTGTTTGGGGAGGGCGGGGAGGGGATTTGTTGGAACCCGGAAGTGGGAGGCGGAAACCCGGAAGTGGGAGGCGGAAACCGGAAGTGAGGGGGAGAGGAGCGGGGGAGGCGGGAAAAGGCGCGCGAGGGGGTGAAAGGGTGTAAAAAAGTGTTTGGGGAGGGCGGGGAGGGGATTTGTTGGAACCCGGAAGTGGGAGGCGGAAACCCGGAAGTGGGAGGCCGAAACCGGAAGTGAGGGGGAGAGGAGCGGGGGAGGCGGGAAAAGGCGTCCGAGGGGGTGAAAGGGTGTAAAAAAGTGTTTGGGGAGGGCGGGGAGGGGATTTGTTGGAACCCGGAAGTGGGAGGCGGAAACCCGGAAGTGGGAGGCGGAAACCGGAAGTGAGGGGGAGAGGAGCGGGGGAGGCGGGAAAAGGCGTCCGAGGGGGTGAAACGGTGTCAAAAAGTGTTTGGGGAGGGCGGGGGAGGGGATTGGGTGGAACCCGGAAGTGGGAGGCGGAAACCCGGAAGTGGGAGGCCGAAACCGGAAGTGAGGGGGAGAGGAGCGGGGGAGGCGGGAAAAGGCGTCCGAGGGGGTGAAACGGTGTAAAAAAGTGTTTGGGGAGGGCGGGGGAGGGGATTTGTTGGAACCCGGAAGTGGGAGTCGTAAACCCGGAAGTGGGAGGCCGAAACCGGAAGTGAGGGGGAGAGGAGCGGGGGAGGCGGGAAAAGGCGTCCGAGGGGGTGAAAGGGTGTAAAAAAGTGTTTGGGGAGGGCGGGGGAGGGGATTTGTTGGAACCCGGAAGTGGGAGGCGGAAACCCGGAAGTGGCAGGCGGAAACCGGAAGTGAGGGGGAGAGGAGCGGGGGAGGCGGGAAAAGGCGTGCGAGGGGGAGAAACGGTGTAAAAAAGTGTTTGGGGAGGGCGGGGAGGGGATTTGTTGGAACCCGGAAGTGGGAGTCGGAAACCCGGAAGTGGAAGGCGGAAACCCGGAAGTGGGAGGCGGAAACCGGAAGTGAGGGGGAGAGGAGCGGGGGAGGCGGGAAAAGGCGCCCGAGGGGGTGAAACGGCGTAAAAAAGTGTTTGGGGAGGGCGGGGAGGGGATTGGGTGGAACCCGGAAGTGGGAGTCGTAAACCCGGAAGTGGGAGGCGGAAACCGGAAGTGAGGGGGAGAGGAGCGGGGGAGGCGGGAAAAGGCGTGCGAGGGGGAGAAACGGTGTAAAAAAGTGTTTGGGGAGGGCGGGGAGGGGATTTGTTGGAACTCGGAAGTGGGAGTCGTAAACCCGGAAGTGGGAGGCGGAAACCGGAAGTGAGGGGGAGAGGAGCGGGGGAGGCGGGAAAAGGCGTGCGAGGGGGTGAAACGGTGTAAAAAAGTGTTTGGGGAGGGCGGGGAGGGGATTTGTTGGAACCCGGAAGTGGGAGGCGGAAACCCGGAAGTGGGAGGCGGAAACCGGAAGTGAGGGGGAGAGGAGCGAGGGAGGCGGGAAAAGGCGTGCGAGGGGGTGAAAGGGTGTCAAAAAGTGTTTGGGGAGGGCGGGGAGGGGATTTGTTGGAACCCGGAAGTGGGAGTCGGAAACCCGGAAGTGGGAGGCGGAAACCGGAAGTGAGGGGGAGAGGAGCGGGGGAGGCGGGAAAAGGCGCCCGAGGGGGTGAAACGGTGTAAAAAAGTGTTTGGGGAGGGCGGGGGAGGGGATTTGTTGGAACCCGGAAGTGGGAGGCGGAAACCCGGAAGTGGGAGGCGGAAACCGGAAGTGAGGGGGAGAGGAGCGGGGGAGGCGGGAAAAGGCGTCCGAGGGGGTGAAACGGTGTCAAAAAGTGTTTGGGGAGGGCGGGGGAGGGGATTGGGTGGAACCCGGAAGTGGGAGTCGTAAACCCGGAAGTGGGAGGCCGAAACCGGAAGTGAGGGGGAGAGGAGCGGGGGAGGCGGGAAAAGGCGTCCGAGGGGGTGAAAGGGTGTAAAAAAGTGTTTGGGGAGGGCGGGGGAGGGGATTTGTTGGAACCCGGAAGTGGGAGGCGGAAACCCGGAAGTGGCAGGCGGAAACCGGAAGTGAGGGGGAGAGGAGCGGGGGAGGCGGGAAAAGGCGTGCGAGGGGGAGAAACGGTGTAAAAAACTGTTTGGGGAGGGCGGGGAGGGGATTTGTTGGAACCCGGAAGTGGGAGTCGGAAACCCGGAAGTGGAAGGCGGAAACCCGGAAGTGGGAGGCGGAAACCGGAAGTGAGGGGGAGAGGAGCGGGGGAGGCGGGAAAAGGCGCCCGAGGGGGTGAAACGGCGTAAAAAAGTGTTTGGGGAGGGCGGGGAGGGGATTTGTTGGAACCCGGAAGTGGGAGTCGTAAACCCGGAAGTGGGAGGCGGAAACCGGAAGTGAGGGGGAGAGGAGCGGGGGAGGCGGGAAAAGGCGTGCGAGGGGGAGAAACGGTGTAAAAAAGTGTTTGGGGAGGGCGGGGAGGGGATTTGTTGGAACTCGGAAGTGGGAGTCGTAAACCCGGAAGTGAGAGGCGGAAACCGGAAGTGAGGGGGAGAGGAGCGGGGGAGGCGGGAAAAGGCGTGCGAGGGGGTGAAACGGTGTAAAAAAGTGTTTGGGGAGGGCGGGGAGGGGATTTGTTGGAACCCGGAAGTGGGAGGCGGAAACCCGGAAGTGGGAGGCGGAAACCGGAAGTGAGGGGGAGAGGAGCGAGGGAGGCGGGAAAAGGCGTGCGAGGGGGTGAAAGGGTGTAAAAAAGTGTTTGGGGAGGGCGGGGAGGGGATTTGTTGGAACCCGGAAGTGGGAGTCGGAAACCCGGAAGTGGGAGGCGGAAACCGGAAGTGAGGGGGAGAGGAGCGGGGGAGGCGGGAAAAGGCGTGCGAGGGGGTGAAAGGGTGTAAAAAAGTGTTTGGGGAGGGCGGGGAGGGGATTTGTTGGAACCCGGAAGTGGGAGTCGTAAACCCGGAAGTGGGAGGCGGAAACCGGAAGTGAGGGGGAGAGGAGCGGGGGAGGCGGGAAAAGGCGTCCGAGGGGGTGAAACGGTGTCAAAAAGTGTTTGGGGAGGGCGGGGGAGGGGATTGGGTGGAACCCGGAAGTGGGAGGCGGAAACCCGGAAGTGGGAGGCGGAAACCCGGAAGTGGGAGGCCGAAACCGGAAGTGAGGGGGAGAGGAGCGGGGGAGGCGGGAAAAGGCGTCCGAGGGGGTGAAACGGTGTAAAAAAGTGTTTGGGGAGGGCGGGGAGGGGATTGGGTGGAACCCGGAAGTGGAAGGCGGAAACCCGGAAGTGGGAGGCGGAAACCGGAAGTGAGGGGGAGAGGAGCGGGGGAGGCGGGAAAAGGCGTCCGAGGGGGTGAAACGGTGTCAAAAAGTGTTTGGGGAGGGCGGGGGAGGGGATTTGTTGGAACCCGGAAGTGGGAGGCGGAAACCCGGAAGTGGGAGGCGGAAACCGGAAGTGAGGGGGAGAGGAGCGGGGGAGGCGGGAAAAGGCGTCCGAGGGGGTGAAACGGTGTAAAAAAGTGCTTGGGGAGGGCGGGGGAGGGGATTGGGTGGAACCCGGAAGTGGGAGGCGGAAACCCGGAAGTGGGAGTCGGAAACCGGAAGTGAGGGGGAGAGGAGCGGGGGAGGCGGGAAAAGGCGCCCGAGGGGGTGAAACGGTTTCAAAAAGTGTGTGGGGAGGGCGGGGGAGGGGATTGGGTGGAACCCGGAAGTGGGAGGCGGAAACCCGGAAGTGGGAGGCGGAAACCGGAAGTGAGGGGGAGAGGAGCGGGGGAGGCGGGAAAAGGCGTCCGAGGGGGTGAAACGGTGTCAAAAAGTGCTTGGGGAGGGCGGGGGAGGGGATTTGTTGGAACTCGGAAGTGGGAGGCGGAAACCCGGAAGTGGGAGGCCGAAACCGGAAGTGAGGGGGAGAGGAGCGGGGGAGGCGGGAAAAGGCGTCCGAGGGGGGTGAAACGGTGTCAAAAAGTGTTTGGGGAGGGCGGGGGAGGGGATTGGGTGGAACACGGAAGTGGGAGGCGGAAACCCGGAAGTGGGAGGCCGAAACCGGAAGTGAGGGGGAGAGGAGCGGGGGAGGCGGGAAAAGGCGTCCGAGGGGGTGAAACGGTGTCAAAAAGTGTTTGGGGAGGGCGGGGGAGGGGATTGGGTGGAACCCGGAAGTGGGAGGCGGAAACCCGGAAGTGGGAGGCGGAAACCGGAAGTGAGGGGGAGAGGAGCGGGGGAGGCGGGAAAAGGCGTCCGAGGGGGTGAAACGGTGTAAAAAAGTGTTTGGGGAGGGCGGGGGAGGGGATTTGTTGGAACCCGGAAGTGGGAGGCGGAAACCCGGAAGTGGGAGGCCGAAACCGGAAGTGAGGGGGAGAGGAGCGGGGGAGGCGGGAAAAGGCGCCCGAGGGGGGTGAAACGGTGTAAAAAAGTGCTTGGGGAGGGCGGGGGAGGGGATTTGTTGGAACCCGGAAGTGGGAGGCGGAAACCCGGAAGTGGGAGGCGGAAACCGGAAGTGAGGGGGAGAGGAGCGGGGGAGGCGGGAAAAGGCGTCCGAGGGGGTGAAACGGTGTAAAAAAGTGCTTGGGGAGGGCGGGGGAGGGGATTGGGTGGAACCCGGAAGTGGGAGGCGGAAACCCGGAAGTGGGAGGCGGAAACCGGAAGTGAGGGGGAGAGGAGCGGGGGAGGCGGGAAAAGGCGTCCGAGGGGGTGAAACGGTTTCAAAAAGTGTGTGGGGAGGGCGGGGGAGGGGATTGGGTGGAACCCGGAAGTGGGAGGCGGAAACCCGGAAGTGGGAGGCGGAAACCGGAAGTGAGGGGGAGAGGAGCGGGGGAGGCGGGAAAAGGCGCGCGAGGGGGTGAAAGGGTGTAAAAAAGTGTTTGGGGAGGGCGGGGAGGGGATTTGTTGGAACCCGGAAGTGGGAGGCGGAAACCCGGAAGTGGGAGGCGGAAACCGGAAGTGAGGGGGAGAGGAGCGGGGGAGGCGGGAAAAGGCGCGCGAGGGGGTGAAAGGGTGTAAAAAAGTGTTTGGGGAGGGCGGGGAGGGGATTTGTTGGAACCCGGAAGTGGGAGGCGGAAACCCGGAAGTGGGAGGCCGAAACCGGAAGTGAGGGGGAGAGGAGCGGGGGAGGCGGGAAAAGGCGTCCGAGGGGGTGAAAGGGTGTAAAAAAGTGTTTGGGGAGGGCGGGGAGGGGATTTGTTGGAACCCGGAAGTGGGAGGCGGAAACCCGGAAGTGGGAGGCGGAAACCGGAAGTGAGGGGGAGAGGAGCGGGGGAGGCGGGAAAAGGCGTCCGAGGGGGTGAAACGGTGTCAAAAAGTGTTTGGGGAGGGCGGGGGAGGGGATTGGGTGGAACCCGGAAGTGGGAGGCGGAAACCCGGAAGTGGGAGGCCGAAACCGGAAGTGAGGGGGAGAGGAGCGGGGGAGGCGGGAAAAGGCGTCCGAGGGGGTGAAACGGTGTAAAAAAGTGTTTGGGGAGGGCGGGGGAGGGGATTTGTTGGAACCCGGAAGTGGGAGTCGTAAACCCGGAAGTGGGAGGCCGAAACCGGAAGTGAGGGGGAGAGGAGCGGGGGAGGCGGGAAAAGGCGTCCGAGGGGGTGAAAGGGTGTAAAAAAGTGTTTGGGGAGGGCGGGGGAGGGGATTTGTTGGAACCCGGAAGTGGGAGGCGGAAACCCGGAAGTGGCAGGCGGAAACCGGAAGTGAGGGGGAGAGGAGCGGGGGAGGCGGGAAAAGGCGTGCGAGGGGGAGAAACGGTGTAAAAAAGTGTTTGGGGAGGGCGGGGAGGGGATTTGTTGGAACCCGGAAGTGGGAGTCGGAAACCCGGAAGTGGAAGGCGGAAACCCGGAAGTGGGAGGCGGAAACCGGAAGTGAGGGGGAGAGGAGCGGGGGAGGCGGGAAAAGGCGCCCGAGGGGGTGAAACGGCGTAAAAAAGTGTTTGGGGAGGGCGGGGAGGGGATTTGTTGGAACCCGGAAGTGGGAGTCGTAAACCCGGAAGTGGGAGGCGGAAACCGGAAGTGAGGGGGAGAGGAGCGGGGGAGGCGGGAAAAGGCGTGCGAGGGGGAGAAACGGTGTAAAAAAGTGTTTGGGGAGGGCGGGGAGGGGATTTGTTGGAACTCGGAAGTGGGAGTCGTAAACCCGGAAGTGGGAGGCGGAAACCGGAAGTGAGGGGGAGAGGAGCGGGGGAGGCGGGAAAAGGCGTGCGAGGGGGTGAAACGGTGTAAAAAAGTGTTTGGGGAGGGCGGGGAGGGGATTTGTTGGAACCCGGAAGTGGGAGGCGGAAACCCGGAAGTGGGAGGCGGAAACCGGAAGTGAGGGGGAGAGGAGCGAGGGAGGCGGGAAAAGGCGTGCGAGGGGGTGAAAGGGTGTCAAAAAGTGTTTGGGGAGGGCGGGGAGGGGATTTGTTGGAACCCGGAAGTGGGAGTCGGAAACCCGGAAGTGGGAGGCGGAAACCGGAAGTGAGGGGGAGAGGAGCGGGGGAGGCGGGAAAAGGCGCCCGAGGGGGTGAAACGGTGTAAAAAAGTGTTTGGGGAGGGCGGGGGAGGGGATTTGTTGGAACCCGGAAGTGGGAGGCGGAAACCCGGAAGTGGGAGGCGGAAACCGGAAGTGAGGGGGAGAGGAGCGGGGGAGGCGGGAAAAGGCGTCCGAGGGGGTGAAACGGTGTCAAAAAGTGTTTGGGGAGGGCGGGGGAGGGGATTGGGTGGAACCCGGAAGTGGGAGTCGTAAACCCGGAAGTGGGAGGCCGAAACCGGAAGTGAGGGGGAGAGGAGCGGGGGAGGCGGGAAAAGGCGTCCGAGGGGGTGAAAGGGTGTAAAAAAGTGTTTGGGGAGGGCGGGGGAGGGGATTTGTTGGAACCCGGAAGTGGGAGGCGGAAACCCGGAAGTGGCAGGCGGAAACCGGAAGTGAGGGGGAGAGGAGCGGGGGAGGCGGGAAAAGGCGTGCGAGGGGGAGAAACGGTGTAAAAAAGTGTTTGGGGAGGGCGGGGAGGGGATTTGTTGGAACCCGGAAGTGGGAGTCGGAAACCCGGAAGTGGAAGGCGGAAACCCGGAAGTGGGAGGCGGAAACCGGAAGTGAGGGGGAGAGGAGCGGGGGAGGCGGGAAAAGGCGCCCGAGGGGGTGAAACGGCGTAAAAAAGTGTTTGGGGAGGGCGGGGAGGGGATTTGTTGGAACCCGGAAGTGGGAGTCGTAAACCCGGAAGTGGGAGGCGGAAACCGGAAGTGAGGGGGAGAGGAGCGGGGGAGGCGGGAAAAGGCGTGCGAGGGGGAGAAACGGTGTAAAAAAGTGTTTGGGGAGGGCGGGGAGGGGATTTGTTGGAACTCGGAAGTGGGAGTCGTAAACCCGGAAGTGAGAGGCGGAAACCGGAAGTGAGGGGGAGAGGAGCGGGGGAGGCGGGAAAAGGCGTGCGAGGGGGTGAAACGGTGTAAAAAAGTGTTTGGGGAGGGCGGGGAGGGGATTTGTTGGAACCCGGAAGTGGGAGGCGGAAACCCGGAAGTGGGAGGCGGAAACCGGAAGTGAGGGGGAGAGGAGCGAGGGAGGCGGGAAAAGGCGCCCGAGGGGGTGAAACGGCGTAAAAAAGTGTTTGGGGAGGGCGGGGAGGGGATTTGTTGGAACCCGGAAGTGGGAGTCGTAAACCCGGAAGTGGGAGGCGGAAACCGGAAGTGAGGGGGAGAGGAGCGGGGGAGGCGGGAAAAGGCGTGCGAGGGGGAGAAACGGTGTAAAAAAGTGTTTGGGGAGGGCGGGGAGGGGATTTGTTGGAACTCGGAAGTGGGAGTCGTAAACCCGGAAGTGAGAGGCGGAAACCGGAAGTGAGGGGGAGAGGAGCGGGGGAGGCGGGAAAAGGCGTGCGAGGGGGTGAAACGGTGTAAAAAAGTGTTTGGGGAGGGCGGGGAGGGGATTTGTTGGAACCCGGAAGTGGGAGGCGGAAACCCGGAAGTGGGAGGCGGAAACCGGAAGTGAGGGGGAGAGGAGCGAGGGAGGCGGGAAAAGGCGTGCGAGGGGGTGAAAGGGTGTAAAAAAGTGTTTGGGGAGGGCGGGGAGGGGATTTGTTGGAACCCGGAAGTGGGAGTCGGAAACCCGGAAGTGGGAGGCGGAAACCGGAAGTGAGGGGGAGAGGAGCGGGGGAGGCGGGAAAAGGCGTGCGAGGGGGTGAAAGGGTGTAAAAAAGTGTTTGGGGAGGGCGGGGAGGGGATTTGTTGGAACCCGGAAGTGGGAGGCGGAAACCCGGAAGTGGGAGGCGGAAACCGGAAGTGAGGGGGAGAGGAGCGGGGGAGGCGGGAAAAGGCGTCCGAGGGGGTGAAACGGTGTCAAAAAGTGTTTGGGGAGGGCGGGGGAGGGGATTGGGTGGAACCCGGAAGTGGGAGGCGGAAACCCGGAAGTGGGAGGCGGAAACCCGGAAGTGGGAGGCCGAAACCGGAAGTGAGGGGGAGAGGAGCGGGGGAGGCGGGAAAAGGCGTCCGAGGGGGTGAAACGGTGTAAAAAAGTGTTTGGGGAGGGCGGGGAGGGGATTGGGTGGAACCCGGAAGTGGAAGGCGGAAACCCGGAAGTGGGAGGCGGAAACCGGAAGTGAGGGGGAGAGGAGCGGGGGAGGCGGGAAAAGGCGTCCGAGGGGGTGAAACGGTGTCAAAAAGTGTTTGGGGAGGGCGGGGGAGGGGATTTGTTGGAACCCGGAAGTGGGAGGCGGAAACCCGGAAGTGGGAGGCGGAAACCGGAAGTGAGGGGGAGAGGAGCGGGGGAGGCGGGAAAAGGCGTCCGAGGGGGTGAAACGGTGTAAAAAAGTGCTTGGGGAGGGCGGGGGAGGGGATTGGGTGGAACCCGGAAGTGGGAGGCGGAAACCCGGAAGTGGGAGTCGGAAACCGGAAGTGAGGGGGAGAGGAGCGGGGGAGGCGGGAAAAGGCGCCCGAGGGGGTGAAACGGTTTCAAAAAGTGTGTGGGGAGGGCGGGGGAGGGGATTGGGTGGAACCCGGAAGTGGGAGGCGGAAACCCGGAAGTGGGAGGCGGAAACCGGAAGTGAGGGGGAGAGGAGCGGGGGAGGCGGGAAAAGGCGTCCGAGGGGGTGAAACGGTGTCAAAAAGTGCTTGGGGAGGGCGGGGGAGGGGATTTGTTGGAACTCGGAAGTGGGAGGCGGAAACCCGGAAGTGGGAGGCCGAAACCGGAAGTGAGGGGGAGAGGAGCGGGGGAGGCGGGAAAAGGCGTCCGAGGGGGGTGAAACGGTGTCAAAAAGTGTTTGGGGAGGGCGGGGGAGGGGATTGGGTGGAACACGGAAGTGGGAGGCGGAAACCCGGAAGTGGGAGGCCGAAACCGGAAGTGAGGGGGAGAGGAGCGGGGGAGGCGGGAAAAGGCGTCCGAGGGGGTGAAACGGTGTCAAAAAGTGTTTGGGGAGGGCGGGGGAGGGGATTGGGTGGAACCCGGAAGTGGGAGGCGGAAACCCGGAAGTGGGAGGCGGAAACCGGAAGTGAGGGGGAGAGGAGCGGGGGAGGCGGGAAAAGGCGTCCGAGGGGGTGAAACGGTGTAAAAAAGTGTTTGGGGAGGGCGGGGGAGGGGATTTGTTGGAACCCGGAAGTGGGAGGCGGAAACCCGGAAGTGGGAGGCCGAAACCGGAAGTGAGGGGGAGAGGAGCGGGGGAGGCGGGAAAAGGCGCCCGAGGGGGGTGAAACGGTGTAAAAAAGTGCTTGGGGAGGGCGGGGGAGGGGATTTGTTGGAACCCGGAAGTGGGAGGCGGAAACCCGGAAGTGGGAGGCGGAAACCGGAAGTGAGGGGGAGAGGAGCGGGGGAGGCGGGAAAAGGCGTCCGAGGGGGTGAAACGGTGTAAAAAAGTGCTTGGGGAGGGCGGGGGAGGGGATTGGGTGGAACCCGGAAGTGGGAGGCGGAAACCCGGAAGTGGGAGGCGGAAACCGGAAGTGAGGGGGAGAGGAGCGGGGGAGGCGGGAAAAGGCGTCCGAGGGGGTGAAACGGTTTCAAAAAGTGTGTGGGGAGGGCGGGGGAGGGGATTGGGTGGAACCCGGAAGTGGGAGGCGGAAACCCGGAAGTGGGAGGCGGAAACCGGAAGTGAGGGGGAGAGGAGCGGGGGAGGCGGGAAAAGGCGCGCGAGGGGGTGAAAGGGTGTAAAAAAGTGTTTGGGGAGGGCGGGGAGGGGATTTGTTGGAACCCGGAAGTGGGAGGCGGAAACCCGGAAGTGGGAGGCGGAAACCGGAAGTGAGGGGGAGAGGAGCGGGGGAGGCGGGAAAAGGCGCGCGAGGGGGTGAAAGGGTGTAAAAAAGTGTTTGGGGAGGGCGGGGAGGGGATTTGTTGGAACCCGGAAGTGGGAGGCGGAAACCCGGAAGTGGGAGGCCGAAACCGGAAGTGAGGGGGAGAGGAGCGGGGGAGGCGGGAAAAGGCGTCCGAGGGGGTGAAAGGGTGTAAAAAAGTGTTTGGGGAGGGCGGGGAGGGGATTTGTTGGAACCCGGAAGTGGGAGGCGGAAACCCGGAAGTGGGAGGCGGAAACCGGAAGTGAGGGGGAGAGGAGCGGGGGAGGCGGGAAAAGGCGTCCGAGGGGGTGAAACGGTGTCAAAAAGTGTTTGGGGAGGGCGGGGGAGGGGATTGGGTGGAACCCGGAAGTGGGAGGCGGAAACCCGGAAGTGGGAGGCCGAAACCGGAAGTGAGGGGGAGAGGAGCGGGGGAGGCGGGAAAAGGCGTCCGAGGGGGTGAAACGGTGTAAAAAAGTGTTTGGGGAGGGCGGGGGAGGGGATTTGTTGGAACCCGGAAGTGGGAGTCGTAAACCCGGAAGTGGGAGGCCGAAACCGGAAGTGAGGGGGAGAGGAGCGGGGGAGGCGGGAAAAGGCGTCCGAGGGGGTGAAAGGGTGTAAAAAAGTGTTTGGGGAGGGCGGGGGAGGGGATTTGTTGGAACCCGGAAGTGGGAGGCGGAAACCCGGAAGTGGCAGGCGGAAACCGGAAGTGAGGGGGAGAGGAGCGGGGGAGGCGGGAAAAGGCGTGCGAGGGGGAGAAACGGTGTAAAAAAGTGTTTGGGGAGGGCGGGGAGGGGATTTGTTGGAACCCGGAAGTGGGAGTCGGAAACCCGGAAGTGGAAGGCGGAAACCCGGAAGTGGGAGGCGGAAACCGGAAGTGAGGGGGAGAGGAGCGGGGGAGGCGGGAAAAGGCGCCCGAGGGGGTGAAACGGCGTAAAAAAGTGTTTGGGGAGGGCGGGGAGGGGATTTGTTGGAACCCGGAAGTGGGAGTCGTAAACCCGGAAGTGGGAGGCGGAAACCGGAAGTGAGGGGGAGAGGAGCGGGGGAGGCGGGAAAAGGCGTGCGAGGGGGAGAAACGGTGTAAAAAAGTGTTTGGGGAGGGCGGGGAGGGGATTTGTTGGAACTCGGAAGTGGGAGTCGTAAACCCGGAAGTGGGAGGCGGAAACCGGAAGTGAGGGGGAGAGGAGCGGGGGAGGCGGGAAAAGGCGTGCGAGGGGGTGAAACGGTGTAAAAAAGTGTTTGGGGAGGGCGGGGAGGGGATTTGTTGGAACCCGGAAGTGGGAGGCGGAAACCCGGAAGTGGGAGGCGGAAACCGGAAGTGAGGGGGAGAGGAGCGAGGGAGGCGGGAAAAGGCGTGCGAGGGGGTGAAAGGGTGTCAAAAAGTGTTTGGGGAGGGCGGGGAGGGGATTTGTTGGAACCCGGAAGTGGGAGTCGGAAACCCGGAAGTGGGAGGCGGAAACCGGAAGTGAGGGGGAGAGGAGCGGGGGAGGCGGGAAAAGGCGCCCGAGGGGGTGAAACGGTGTAAAAAAGTGTTTGGGGAGGGCGGGGGAGGGGATTTGTTGGAACCCGGAAGTGGGAGGCGGAAACCCGGAAGTGGGAGGCGGAAACCGGAAGTGAGGGGGAGAGGAGCGGGGGAGGCGGGAAAAGGCGTCCGAGGGGGTGAAACGGTGTCAAAAAGTGTTTGGGGAGGGCGGGGGAGGGGATTGGGTGGAACCCGGAAGTGGGAGTCGTAAACCCGGAAGTGGGAGGCCGAAACCGGAAGTGAGGGGGAGAGGAGCGGGGGAGGCGGGAAAAGGCGTCCGAGGGGGTGAAAGGGTGTAAAAAAGTGTTTGGGGAGGGCGGGGGAGGGGATTTGTTGGAACCCGGAAGTGGGAGGCGGAAACCCGGAAGTGGCAGGCGGAAACCGGAAGTGAGGGGGAGAGGAGCGGGGGAGGCGGGAAAAGGCGTGCGAGGGGGAGAAACGGTGTAAAAAAGTGTTTGGGGAGGGCGGGGAGGGGATTTGTTGGAACCCGGAAGTGGGAGTCGGAAACCCGGAAGTGGAAGGCGGAAACCCGGAAGTGGGAGGCGGAAACCGGAAGTGAGGGGGAGAGGAGCGGGGGAGGCGGGAAAAGGCGCCCGAGGGGGTGAAACGGCGTAAAAAAGTGTTTGGGGAGGGCGGGGAGGGGATTTGTTGGAACCCGGAAGTGGGAGTCGTAAACCCGGAAGTGGGAGGCGGAAACCGGAAGTGAGGGGGAGAGGAGCGGGGGAGGCGGGAAAAGGCGTGCGAGGGGGAGAAACGGTGTAAAAAAGTGTTTGGGGAGGGCGGGGAGGGGATTTGTTGGAACTCGGAAGTGGGAGTCGTAAACCCGGAAGTGAGAGGCGGAAACCGGAAGTGAGGGGGAGAGGAGCGGGGGAGGCGGGAAAAGGCGTGCGAGGGGGTGAAACGGTGTAAAAAAGTGTTTGGGGAGGGCGGGGAGGGGATTTGTTGGAACCCGGAAGTGGGAGGCGGAAACCCGGAAGTGGGAGGCGGAAACCGGAAGTGAGGGGGAGAGGAGCGAGGGAGGCGGGAAAAGGCGTGCGAGGGGGTGAAAGGGTGTAAAAAAGTGTTTGGGGAGGGCGGGGAGGGGATTTGTTGGAACCCGGAAGTGGGAGTCGGAAACCCGGAAGTGGGAGGCGGAAACCGGAAGTGAGGGGGAGAGGAGCGGGGGAGGCGGGAAAAGGCGTGCGAGGGGGTGAAAGGGTGTAAAAAAGTGTTTGGGGAGGGCGGGGAGGGGATTTGTTGGAACCCGGAAGTGGGAGGCGGAAACCCGGAAGTGGGAGGCGGAAACCGGAAGTGAGGGGGAGAGGAGCGGGGGAGGCGGGAAAAGGCGTCCGAGGGGGTGAAACGGTGTCAAAAAGTGTTTGGGGAGGGCGGGGGAGGGGATTGGGTGGAACCCGGAAGTGGGAGGCGGAAACCCGGAAGTGGGAGGCGGAAACCCGGAAGTGGGAGGCCGAAACCGGAAGTGAGGGGGAGAGGAGCGGGGGAGGCGGGAAAAGGCGTCCGAGGGGGTGAAACGGTGTAAAAAAGTGTTTGGGGAGGGCGGGGAGGGGATTGGGTGGAACCCGGAAGTGGAAGGCGGAAACCCGGAAGTGGGAGGCGGAAACCGGAAGTGAGGGGGAGAGGAGCGGGGGAGGCGGGAAAAGGCGTCCGAGGGGGTGAAACGGTGTCAAAAAGTGTTTGGGGAGGGCGGGGGAGGGGATTTGTTGGAACCCGGAAGTGGGAGGCGGAAACCCGGAAGTGGGAGGCGGAAACCGGAAGTGAGGGGGAGAGGAGCGGGGGAGGCGGGAAAAGGCGTCCGAGGGGGTGAAACGGTGTAAAAAAGTGCTTGGGGAGGGCGGGGGAGGGGATTGGGTGGAACCCGGAAGTGGGAGGCGGAAACCCGGAAGTGGGAGTCGGAAACCGGAAGTGAGGGGGAGAGGAGCGGGGGAGGCGGGAAAAGGCGCCCGAGGGGGTGAAACGGTTTCAAAAAGTGTGTGGGGAGGGCGGGGGAGGGGATTGGGTGGAACCCGGAAGTGGGAGGCGGAAACCCGGAAGTGGGAGGCGGAAACCGGAAGTGAGGGGGAGAGGAGCGGGGGAGGCGGGAAAAGGCGTCCGAGGGGGTGAAACGGTGTCAAAAAGTGCTTGGGGAGGGCGGGGGAGGGGATTTGTTGGAACTCGGAAGTGGGAGGCGGAAACCCGGAAGTGGGAGGCCGAAACCGGAAGTGAGGGGGAGAGGAGCGGGGGAGGCGGGAAAAGGCGTCCGAGGGGGGTGAAACGGTGTCAAAAAGTGTTTGGGGAGGGCGGGGGAGGGGATTGGGTGGAACACGGAAGTGGGAGGCGGAAACCCGGAAGTGGGAGGCCGAAACCGGAAGTGAGGGGGAGAGGAGCGGGGGAGGCGGGAAAAGGCGCCCGAGGGGGGTGAAACGGTGTAAAAAAGTGCTTGGGGAGGGCGGGGGAGGGGATTTGTTGGAACCCGGAAGTGGGAGGCGGAAACCCGGAAGTGGGAGGCGGAAACCGGAAGTGAGGGGGAGAGGAGCGGGGGAGGCGGGAAAAGGCGTCCGAGGGGGTGAAACGGTGTAAAAAAGTGCTTGGGGAGGGCGGGGGAGGGGATTGGGTGGAACCCGGAAGTGGGAGGCGGAAACCCGGAAGTGGGAGGCGGAAACCGGAAGTGAGGGGGAGAGGAGCGGGGGAGGCGGGAAAAGGCGCCCGAGGGGGTGAAACGGTTTCAAAAAGTGTGTGGGGAGGGCGGGGGAGGGGATTGGGTGGAACCCGGAAGTGGGAGGCGGAAACCCGGAAGTGGGAGGCCAAAACCGGAAGTGAGGGGGAGAGGAGCGGGGGAGGCGGGAAAAGGCGTCCGAGGGGGTGAAACGGTGTCAAAAAGTGTTTGGGGAGGGCGGGGGAGGGGATTGGGTGGAACCCGGAAGTGGGAGGCGGAAACCCGGAAGTGGGAGGCGGAAACCGGAAGTGAGGGGGAGAGGAGCGGGGGAGGCGGGAAAAGGCGTCCGAGGGGGTGAAACGGTGTAAAAAAGTGTTTGGGGAGGGCGGGGGAGGGGATTTGTTGGAACCCGGAAGTGGGAGGCGGAAACCCGGAAGTGGGAGGCGGAAACCGGAAGTGAGGGGGAGAGGAGCGGGGGAGGCGGGAAAAGGCGTCCGAGGGGGTGAAACGGTGTAAAAAAGTGTTTGGGGAGGGCGGGGGAGGGGATTTGTTGGAACCCGGAAGTGGGAGGCGGAAACCCGGAAGTGGGAGGCGGAAACCGGAAGTGAGGGGGAGAGGAGCGGGGGAGGCGGGAAAAGGCGCCCGAGGGGGTGAAACGGTGTCAAAAAGTGTTTCGGGAGGGCGGGGGAGGGGATTGGGTGGAACCCGGAAGTGGGAGGCGGAAACCCGGAAGTGGGAGGCCGAAACCGGAAGTGAGGGGGAGAGGAGCGGGGGAGGCGGGAAAAGGCGCGCGAGGGGGTGAAACGGTGTAAAAAAGTGCTTGGGGAGGGCGGGGGAGGGGATTGGGTGGAACCCGGAAGTGGGAGGCGGAAACCCGGAAGTGGGAGGCGGAAACCGGAAGTGAGGGGGAGAGGAGCGGGGGAGGCGGGAAAAGGCGTCCGAGGGGGTGAAAGGGTGTAAAAAAGTGTTTGGGGAGGGCGGGGGAGGGGATTGGGTGGAACCCGGAAGTGGGAGGCGGAAACCCGGAAGTGGGAGGCGGAAACCGGAAGTGAGGGGGAGAGGAGCGGGGGAGGCGGGAAAAGGCGTCCGAGGGGGGGAAACGGTGTAAAAAAGTGTTTGGGGAGGGCGGGGGAGGGGATTTGTTGGAACCCGGAAGTGGGAGGCGGAAACCCGGAAGTGGGAGGCGGAAACCGGAAGTGAGGGGGAGAGGAGCGGGGGAGGCGGGAAAAGGCGTCCGAGGGGGGGAAACGGTGTAAAAAAGTGTTTGGGGAGGGCGGGGGAGGGGATTTGTTGGAACCCGGAAGTGGGAGGCGGAAACCCGGAAGTGGGAGGCGGAAACCGGAAGTGAGGGGGAGAGGAGCGGGGGAGGCGGGAAAAGGCGTCCGAGGGGGTGAAACGGTGTCAAAAAGTGTTTGGGGAGGGCGGGGGAGGGGATTGGGTGGAACCCGGAAGTGGGAGGCGGAAACCCGGAAGTGGGAGGCGGAAACCGGAAGTGAGGGGGAGAGGAGCGGGGGAGGCGGGAAAAGGCGTCCGAGGGGGTGAAACGCTTTCAAAAAATGTGTGGGGAGGGCGGGGGAGGGGATTGGGTGGAACCCGGAAGTGGGAGGCGGAAACCCGGAAGTGGGAGGCGGAAACCGGAAGTGAGGGGGAGAGGAGCGGGGGAGGCGGGAAAAGGCGTCCGAGGGGGTGAAACGGTGTCAAAAAGTGTTTGGGGAGGGCGGGGGAGGGGATTGGGTGGAACCCGGAAGTGGGAGGCGGAAACCCGGAAGTGGGAGTCGGAAACCGGAAGTGAGGGGGAGAGGAGCGGGGGAGGCGGGAAAAGGCGTCCGAGGGGGTGAAACGGTTTCAAAAAGTGTGTGGGGAGGGCGGGGGAGGGGATTGGGTGGAACCCGGAAGTGGGAGGCGGAAACCCGGAAGTGGGATGCCGAAACCGGAAGTGAGGGGGAGAGGAGCAGGGGAGGCGGGAAAAGGCGTCCGAGGGGGTGAAACGGTGTCAAAAAGTGTTTGGGGAGGGCGGGGGAGGGGATTTGTTGGAACCCGGAAGTGGGAGGCGGAAACCCGGAAGTGGGATGCCGAAACCGGAAGTGAGGGGGAGAGGAGCGGGGGAGGCGGGAAAAGGCGCCCGAGGGGGTGAAACGGTGTCAAAAAGTGTTTGGGGAGGGCGGGGGAGGGGATTGGGTGGAACCCGGAAGTGGGAGGCGGAAACCCGGAAGTGGGAGGCCGAAACCGGAAGTGAGGGGGAGAGGAGCGGGGGAGGCGGGAAAAGGCGTCCGAGGGGGGGAAACGGTGTAAAAAAGTGTTTGGGGAGGGCGGGGGAGGGGATTGGGTGGAACCCGGAAGTGGGAGGCGGAAACCCGGAAGTGGGAGGCGGAAACCGGAAGTGAGGGGGAGAGGAGCGGGGGAGGCGGGAAAAGGCGTCCGAGGGGGTGAAACGGTTTCAAAAAGTGTGTGGGGAGGGCGGGGGAGGGGATTGGGTGGAACCCGGAAGTGGGAGGCGGAAACCCGGAAGTGGGAGGCCGAAACCGGAAGTGAGGGGGAGAGGAGCGGGGGAGGCGGGAAAAGGCGTCCGAGGGGGTGAAACGGTGTCAAAAAGTGTTTGGGGAGGGCGGGGGAGGGGATTTGTTGGAACCCGGAAGTGGGAGGCGGAAACCCGGAAGTGGGAGGCGGAAACCGGAAGTGAGGGGGAGAGGAGCGGGGGAGGCGGGAAAAGGCGCGCGAGGGGGTGAAAGGGTGTAAAAAAGTGTTTGGGGAGGGCGGGGAGGGGATTTGTTGGAACCCGGAAGTGGGAGTCGGAAACCCGGAAGTGGGAGGCCGAAACCGGAAGTGAGGGGGAGAGGAGCGGGGGAGGCGGG
The DNA here is from genome assembly GCF_040807025.1 of Struthio camelus. NCBI lineage: Eukaryota > Metazoa > Chordata > Aves > Struthioniformes > Struthionidae > Struthio > Struthio camelus. Next base: position 47,223,729 of record NC_090947.1, on the reverse strand, counting down.
AAAAGGCGTCCGAGGGGGGGAAACGGTGTCAAAAAGTGTTTGGGGAGGGCGGGGAGGGGATTTGTTGGAACCCGGAAGTGGGAGGCGGAAACCCGGAAGTGGGAGGCGGAAACCGGAAGTGAGGGGGAGAGGAGCGGGGGAGGCGGGAAAAGGCGCGCGAGGGGGTGAAAGGGTGTAAAAAAGTGTTTGGGGAGGGCGGGGAGGGGATTTGTTGGAACCCGGAAGTGGGAGGCGGAAACCCGGAAGTGGGAGGCGGAAACCGGAAGTGAGGGGGAGAGGAGCGAGGGAGGCGGGAAAAGGCGTGCGAGGGGGTGAAAGGGTGTAAAAAAGTGTTTGGGGAGGGCGGGGAGGGGATTTGTTGGAACCCGGAAGTGGGAGGCGGAAACCCGGAAGTGGGAGGCGGAAACCGGAAGTGAGGGGGAGAGGAGCGGGGGAGGCGGGAAAAGGCGCGCGAGGGGGTGAAAGGGTGTAAAAAAGTGTGTGGGGAGGGCGGGGAGGGGATTTGTTGGAACCCGGAAGTGGGAGGCGGAAACCCGGAAGTGGGAGGCGGAAACCGGAAGTGAGGGGGAGAGGAGCGGGGGAGGCGGGAAAAGGCGTCCGAGGGGGTGAAACGGTGTCAAAAAGTGTTTGGGGAGGGCGGGGGAGGGGATTGGGTGGAACCCGGAAGTGGGAGGCGGAAACCCGGAAGTGGGAGGCCGAAACCGGAAGTGAGGGGGAGAGGAGCGGGGGAGGCGGGAAAAGGCGTCCGAGGGGGTGAAACGGTGTAAAAAAGTGTTTGGGGAGGGCGGGGGAGGGGATTTGGTGGAACCCGGAAGTGGGAGGCGGAAACCCGGAAGTGGGAGGCGGAAACCGGAAGTGAGGGGGAGAGGAGCGGGGGAGGCGGGAAAAGGCGTCCGAGGGGGTGAAACGGTGTCAAAAAGTGTTTGGGGAGGGCGGGGGAGGGGATTGGGTGGAACCCGGAAGTGGAAGGCGGAAACCCGGAAGTGGGAGGCGGAAACCCGGAAGTGGGAGGCGGAAACCGGAAGTGAGGGGGAGAGGAGCGGGGGAGGCGGGAAAAGGCGTCCGAGGGGGTGAAACGGTGTAAAAAAGTGTTTGGGGAGGGCGGGGGAGGGGATTGGGTGGAACCCGGAAGTGGAAGGCGGAAACCCGGAAGTGGGAGGCGGAAACCGGAAGTGAGGGGGAGAGGAGCGGGGGAGGCGGGAAAAGGCGTCCGAGGGGGTGAAACGGTGTAAAAAAGTGCTTGGGGAGGGCGGGGGAGGGGATTGGGTGGAACCCGGAAGTGGAAGGCGGAAACCCGGAAGTGGGAGGCCGAAACCGGAAGTGAGGGGGAGAGGAGCGGGGGAGGCGGGAAAAGGCGTCCGAGGGGGTGAAACGGTGTAAAAAAGTGCTTGGGGAGGGCGGGGGAGGGGATTGGGTGGAACCCGGAAGTGGAAGGCGGAAACCCGGAAGTGGGAGTCGGAAACCGGAAGTGAGGGGGAGAGGAGCGGGGGAGGCGGGAAAAGGCGTCCGAGGGGGTGAAACGGTGTCAAAAAGTGTTTGGGGAGGGCGGGGGAGGGGATTGGGTGGAACCCGGAAGTGGGAGGCGGAAACCCGGAAGTGGGAGTCGGAAACCGGAAGTGAGGGGGAGAGGAGCGGGGGAGGCGGGAAAAGGCGTCCGAGGGGGTGAAACGGTGTCAAAAAGTGTTTGGGGAGGGCGGGGGAGGGGATTGGGTGGAACCCGGAAGTGGGAGGCGGAAACCCGGAAGTGGGAGGCCGAAACCGGAAGTGAGGGGGAGAGGAGCGGGGGAGGCGGGAAAAGGCGTCCGAGGGGGTGAAACGGTGTCAAAAAGTGTTTGGGGAGGGCGGGGAGGGGATTTGTTGGAACCCGGAAGTGGGAGGCGGAAACCCGGAAGTGGGAGGCCGAAACCGGAAGTGAGGGGGAGAGGAGCGGGGGAGGCGGGAAAAGGCGTCCGAGGGGGTGAAACGGTGTAAAAAAGTGTTTGGGGAGGGCGGGGGAGGGGATTGGGTGGAACCCGGAAGTGGGAGGCGGAAACCCGGAAGTGGGAGGCGGAAACCGGAAGTGAGGGGGAGAGGAGCGGGGGAGGCGGGAAAAGGCGTCCGAGGGGGTGAAACGGTTTCAAAAAGTGTGTGGGGAGGGCGGGGGAGGGGATTGGGTGGAACCCGGAAGTGGGAGGCGGAAACCCGGAAGTGGGAGGCGGAAACCGGAAGTGAGGGGGAGAGGAGCGGGGGAGGCGGGAAAAGGCGTCCGAGGGGGTGAAACGGTGTCAAAAAGTGTTTGGGGAGGGCGGGGGAGGGGATTGGGTGGAACCCGGAAGTGGAAGGCGGAAACCCGGAAGTGGGAGGCGGAAACCGGAAGTGAGGGGGAGAGGAGCGGGGGAGGCGGGAAAAGGCGTCCGAGGGGGTGAAACGGTGTCAAAAAGTGTTTGGGGAGGGCGGGGGAGGGGATTTGTTGGAACCCGGAAGTGGGAGGCGGAAACCCGGAAGTGGGAGGCCGAAACCGGAAGTGAGGGGGAGAGGAGCGGGGGAGGCGGGAAAAGGCGTCCGAGGGGGTGAAACGGTGTCAAAAAGTGTGTGGGGAGGGCGGGGGAGGGGATTTGTTGGAACCCGGAAGTGGGAGGCGGAAACCCGGAAGTGGGAGGCCGAAACCGGAAGTGAGGGGGAGAGGAGCGGGGGAGGCGGGAAAAGGCGTCCGAGGGGGTGAAACGGTGTAAAAAAGTGCTTGGGGAGGGCGGGGGAGGGGATTTGTTGGAACCCGGAAGTGGGAGGCGGAAACCCGGAAGTGGGAGGCGGAAACCGGAAGTGAGGGGGAGAGGAGCGGGGGAGGCGGGAAAAGGCGTCCGAGGGGGGGAAACGGTGTCAAAAAGTGTTTGGGGAGGGCGGGGGAGGGGATTTGTTGGAACCCGGAAGTGGGAGGCGGAAACCCGGAAGTGGGAGGCGGAAACCGGAAGTGAGGGGGAGAGGAGCGGGGGAGGCGGGAAAAGGCGTCCGAGGGGGTGAAACGGTTTCAAAAAGTGTTTGGGGAGGGCGGGGGAGGGGATTTGTTGGAACCCGGAAGTGGGAGGCGGAAACCCGGAAGTGGGAGGCGGAAACCGGAAGTGAGGGGGAGAGGAGCGGGGGAGGCGGGAAAAGGCGCCCGAGGGGGTGAAACGGTGTAAAAAAGTGTTTGGGGAGGGCGGGGGAGGGGATTGGGTGGAACCCGGAAGTGGGAGGCGGAAACCCGGAAGTGGGAGGCGGAAACCGGAAGTGAGGGGGAGAGGAGCGGGGGAGGCGGGAAAAGGCGCCCGAGGGGGTGAAAGGGTGTAAAAAAGTGTTTGGGGAGGGCGGGGAGGGGATTTGTTGGAACCCGGAAGTGGGAGGCGGAAACCCGGAAGTGGGAGGCGGAAACCGGAAGTGAGGGGGAGAGGAGCGGGGGAGGCGGGAAAAGGCGTCCGAGGGGGTGAAACGGTTTCAAAAAGTGTTTGGGGAGGGCGGGGAGGGGATTTGTTGGAACCCGGAAGTGGGAGGCGGAAACCCGGAAGTGGGAGTCGGAAACCGGAAGTGAGGGGGAGAGGAGCGGGGGAGGCGGGAAAAGGCGCGCGAGGGGGTGAAACGGTTTCAAAAAGTGTTTGGGGAGGGCGGGGAGGGGATTTGTTGGAACCCGGAAGTGGGAGGCGGAAACCCGGAAGTGGGAGGCGGAAACCGGAAGTGAGGGGGAGAGGAGCGGGGGAGGCGGGAAAAGGCGCGCGAGGGGGTGAAAGGGTGTAAAAAAGTGTTTGGGGAGGGCGGGGAGGGGATTTGTTGGAACCCGGAAGTGGGAGGCGGAAACCCGGAAGTGGGAGGCGGAAACCGGAAGTGAGGGGGAGAGGAGCGAGGGAGGCGGGAAAAGGCGTGCGAGGGGGTGAAAGGGTGTAAAAAAGTGTTTGGGGAGGGCGGGGAGGGGATTTGTTGGAACCCGGAAGTGGGAGGCGGAAACCCGGAAGTGGGAGGCGGAAACCGGAAGTGAGGGGGAGAGGAGCGGGGGAGGCGGGAAAAGGCGCGCGAGGGGGTGAAAGGGTGTAAAAAAGTGTGTGGGGAGGGCGGGGAGGGGATTTGTTGGAACCCGGAAGTGGGAGGCGGAAACCCGGAAGTGGGAGGCGGAAACCGGAAGTGAGGGGGAGAGGAGCGGGGGAGGCGGGAAAAGGTGTCCGAGGGGGTGAAACGGTGTCAAAAAGTGTTTGGGGAGGGCGGGGGAGGGGATTGGGTGGAACCCGGAAGTGGGAGGCGGAAACCCGGAAGTGGGAGGCCGAAACCGGAAGTGAGGGGGAGAGGAGCGGGGGAGGCGGGAAAAGGCGTCCGAGGGGGTGAAACGGTGTAAAAAAGTGTTTGGGGAGGGCGGGGGAGGGGATTTGGTGGAACCCGGAAGTGGGAGGCGGAAACCCGGAAGTGGGAGTCGGAAACCGGAAGTGAGGGGGAGAGGAGCGGGGGAGGCGGGAAAAGGCGCCCGAGGGGGTGAAAGGGTGTAAAAAAGTGTTTGGGGAGGGCGGGGGAGGGGATTTGTTGGAACCCGGAAGTGGGAGTCGGAAACCCGGAAGTGGGAGGCGGAAACCGGAAGTGAGGGGGAGAGGAGCGGGGGAGGCGGGAAAAGGCGTGCGAGGGGGTGAAACGGTGTAAAAAAGTGTTTGGGGAGGGCGGGGAGGGGATTTGTTGGAACCCGGAAGTGGGAGGCGGAAACCCGGAAGTGGGAGGCGGAAACCGGAAGTGAGGGGGAGAGGAGCGGGGGAGGCGGGAAAAGGCGCCCGAGGGGGTGAAACGGTTTCAAAAAGTGTGTGGGGAGGGCGGGGGAGGGGATTGGGTGGAACCCGGAAGTGGGAGGCGGAAACCCGGAAGTGGGAGGCGGAAACCGGAAGTGAGGGGGAGAGGAGCGGGGGAGGCGGGAAAAGGCGCGCGAGGGGGTGAAAGGGTGTAAAAAAGTGTTTGGGGAGGGCGGGGAGGGGATTTGTTGGAACCCGGAAGTGGGAGGCGGAAACCCGGAAGTGGGAGGCGGAAACCGGAAGTGAGGGGGAGAGGAGCGGGGGAGGCGGGAAAAGGCGCGCGAGGGGGTGAAAGGGTGTAAAAAAGTGTTTGGGGAGGGCGGGGAGGGGATTTGTTGGAACCCGGAAGTGGGAGGCGGAAACCCGGAAGTGGGAGGCGGAAACCGGAAGTGAGGGGGAGAGGAGCGGGGGAGGCGGGAAAAGGCGCGCGAGGGGGTGAAAGGGTGTAAAAAAGTGTGTGGGGAGGGCGGGGAGGGGATTTGTTGGAACCCGGAAGTGGGAGGCGGAAACCCGGAAGTGGGAGGCGGAAACCGGAAGTGAGGGGGAGAGGAGCGGGGGAGGCGGGAAAAGGCGTCCGAGGGGGTGAAACGGTGTCAAAAAGTGTTTGGGGAGGGCGGGGGAGGGGATTGGGTGGAACCCGGAAGTGGGAGGCGGAAACCCGGAAGTGGGAGGCGGAAACCGGAAGTGAGGGGGAGAGGAGCGGGGGAGGCGGGAAAAGGCGTCCGAGGGGGTGAAACGGTGTAAAAAAGTGTTTGGGGAGGGCGGGGGAGGGGATTTGTTGGAACCCGGAAGTGGGAGTCGTAAACCCGGAAGTGGGAGGCCGAAACCGGAAGTGAGGGGGAGAGGAGCGGGGGAGGCGGGAAAAGGCGTCCGAGGGGGTGAAAGGGTGTAAAAAAGTGTTTGGGGAGGGCGGGGGAGGGGATTTGTTGGAACCCGGAAGTGGGAGGCGGAAACCCGGAAGTGGCAGGCGGAAACCGGAAGTGAGGGGGAGAGGAGCGGGGGAGGCGGGAAAAGGCGTGCGAGGGGGAGAAACGGTGTAAAAAAGTGTTTGGGGAGGGCGGGGAGGGGATTTGTTGGAACCCGGAAGTGGGAGTCGGAAACCCGGAAGTGGAAGGCGGAAACCCGGAAGTGGGAGGCGGAAACCGGAAGTGAGGGGGAGAGGAGCGGGGGAGGCGGGAAAAGGCGCCCGAGGGGGTGAAACGGCGTAAAAAAGTGTTTGGGGAGGGCGGGGAGGGGATTTGTTGGAACCCGGAAGTGGGAGTCGTAAACCCGGAAGTGGGAGGCGGAAACCGGAAGTGAGGGGGAGAGGAGCGGGGGAGGCGGGAAAAGGCGTGCGAGGGGGAGAAACGGTGTAAAAAAGTGTTTGGGGAGGGCGGGGAGGGGATTTGTTGGAACCCGGAAGTGGGAGTCGTAAACCCGGAAGTGGGAGGCGGAAACCGGAAGTGAGGGGGAGAGGAGCGAGGGAGGCGGGAAAAGGCGTGCGAGGGGGTGAAAGGGTGTCAAAAAGTGTTTGGGGAGGGCGGGGAGGGGATTTGTTGGAACCCGGAAGTGGGAGTCGGAAACCCGGAAGTGGGAGGCGGAAACCGGAAGTGAGGGGGAGAGGAGCGGGGGAGGCGGGAAAAGGCGCCCGAGGGGGTGAAACGGTGTAAAAAAGTGTTTGGGGAGGGCGGGGGAGGGGATTTGTTGGAACCCGGAAGTGGGAGGCGGAAACCCGGAAGTGGGAGGCGGAAACCGGAAGTGAGGGGGAGAGGAGCGGGGGAGGCGGGAAAAGGCGTCCGAGGGGGTGAAACGGTGTAAAAAAGTGTTTGGGGAGGGCGGGGGAGGGGATTGGGTGGAACCCGGAAGTGGAAGGCGGAAACCCGGAAGTGGGAGGCGGAAACCCGGAAGTGGGAGGCCGAAACCGGAAGTGAGGGGGAGAGGAGCGGGGGAGGCGGGAAAAGGCGTCCGAGGGGGTGAAACGGTGTAAAAAAGTGTTTGGGGAGGGCGGGGAGGGGATTGGGTGGAACCCGGAAGTGGAAGGCGGAAACCCGGAAGTGGGAGGCGGAAACCGGAAGTGAGGGGGAGAGGAGCGGGGGAGGCGGGAAAAGGCGTCCGAGGGGGTGAAACGGTGTCAAAAAGTGTTTGGGGAGGGCGGGGGAGGGGATTTGTTGGAACCCGGAAGTGGGAGGCGGAAACCCGGAAGTGGGAGGCGGAAACCGGAAGTGAGGGGGAGAGGAGCGGGGGAGGCGGGAAAAGGCGTCCGAGGGGGTGAAACGGTGTAAAAAAGTGTTTGGGGAGGGCGGGGGAGGGGATTGGGTGGAACCCGGAAGTGGGAGGCGGAAACCCGGAAGTGGGAGGCGGAAACCGGAAGTGAGGGGGAGAGGAGCGGGGGAGGCGGGAAAAGGCGCCCGAGGGGGTGAAACGGTTTCAAAAAGTGTGTGGGGAGGGCGGGGGAGGGGATTGGGTGGAACCCGGAAGTGGGAGGCGGAAACCCGGAAGTGGGAGGCGGAAACCGGAAGTGAGGGGGAGAGGAGCGGGGGAGGCGGGAAAAGGCGTCCGAGGGGGTGAAACGGTGTCAAAAAGTGCTTGGGGAGGGCGGGGGAGGGGATTTGTTGGAACTCGGAAGTGGGAGGCGGAAACCCGGAAGTGGGAGGCCGAAACCGGAAGTGAGGGGGAGAGGAGCGGGGGAGGCGGGAAAAGGCGTCCGAGGGGGGTGAAACGGTTTCAAAAAGTGTTTGGGGAGGGCGGGGGAGGGGATTGGGTGGAACACGGAAGTGGGAGGCGGAAACCCGGAAGTGGGAGGCCGAAACCGGAAGTGAGGGGGAGAGGAGCGGGGGAGGCGGGAAAAGGCGTCCGAGGGGGTGAAACGGTGTCAAAAAGTGTTTGGGGAGGGCGGGGGAGGGGATTGGGTGGAACCCGGAAGTGGGAGGCGGAAACCCGGAAGTGGGAGGCGGAAACCGGAAGTGAGGGGGAGAGGAGCGGGGGAGGCGGGAAAAGGCGTCCGAGGGGGTGAAACGGTGTAAAAAAGTGTTTGGGGAGGGCGGGGGAGGGGATTTGTTGGAACCCGGAAGTGGGAGGCGGAAACCCGGAAGTGGGAGGCGGAAACCGGAAGTGAGGGGGAGAGGAGCGGGGGAGGCGGGAAAAGGCGCCCGAGGGGGGTGAAACGGTGTAAAAAAGTGCTTGGGGAGGGCGGGGGAGGGGATTTGTTGGAACCCGGAAGTGGGAGGCGGAAACCCGGAAGTGGGAGGCGGAAACCGGAAGTGAGGGGGAGAGGAGCGGGGGAGGCGGGAAAAGGCGTCCGAGGGGGTGAAACGGTGTAAAAAAGTGCTTGGGGAGGGCGGGGGAGGGGATTGGGTGGAACCCGGAAGTGGGAGGCGGAAACCCGGAAGTGGGAGGCGGAAACCGGAAGTGAGGGGGAGAGGAGCGGGGGAGGCGGGAAAAGGCGCCCGAGGGGGTGAAACGGTTTCAAAAAGTGTGTGGGGAGGGCGGGGGAGGGGATTGGGTGGAACCCGGAAGTGGGAGTCGTAAACCCGGAAGTGGGAGGCCAAAACCGGAAGTGAGGGGGAGAGGAGCGGGGGAGGCGGGAAAAGGCGTCCGAGGGGGTGAAACGGTGTAAAAAAGTGTTTGGGGAGGGCGGGGGAGGGGATTTGTTGGAACCCGGAAGTGGGAGGCGGAAACCCGGAAGTGGGAGGCGGAAACCGGAAGTGAGGGGGAGAGGAGCGGGGGAGGCGGGAAAAGGCGTCCGAGGGGGTGAAACGGTGTAAAAAAGTGTTTGGGGAGGGCGGGGGAGGGGATTTGTTGGAACCCGGAAGTGGGAGGCGGAAACCCGGAAGTGGGAGGCGGAAACCGGAAGTGAGGGGGAGAGGAGCGGGGGAGGCGGGAAAAGGCGTCCGAGGGGGTGAAACGGTGTCAAAAAGTGTTTGGGGAGGGCGGGGGAGGGGATTTGTTGGAACCCGGAAGTGGGAGGCGGAAACCCGGAAGTGGGAGGCGGAAACCGGAAGTGAGGGGGAGAGGAGCGGGGGAGGCGGGAAAAGGCGCCCGAGGGGGTGAAACGGTGTCAAAAAGTGTTTCGGGAGGGCGGGGGAGGGGATTGGGTGGAACCCGGAAGTGGGAGGCGGAAACCCGGAAGTGGGAGGCCGAAACCGGAAGTGAGGGGGAGAGGAGCGGGGGAGGCGGGAAAAGGCGCGCGAGGGGGTGAAACGGTGTAAAAAAGTGCTTGGGGAGGGCGGGGGAGGGGATTGGGTGGAACCCGGAAGTGGGAGGCGGAAACCCGGAAGTGGGAGGCGGAAACCGGAAGTGAGGGGGAGAGGAGCGGGGGAGGCGGGAAAAGGCGTCCGAGGGGGTGAAAGGGTGTAAAAAAGTGTTTGGGGAGGGCGGGGGAGGGGATTTGTTGGAACCCGGAAGTGGGAGGCGGAAACCCGGAAGTGGGAGGCGGAAACCGGAAGTGAGGGGGAGAGGAGCGGGGGAGGCGGGAAAAGGCGTCCGAGGGGGGGAAACGGTGTAAAAAAGTGTTTGGGGAGGGCGGGGGAGGGGATTTGTTGGAACCCGGAAGTGGGAGGCGGAAACCCGGAAGTGGGAGGCGGAAACCGGAAGTGAGGGGGAGAGGAGCGGGGGAGGCGGGAAAAGGCGTCCGAGGGGGGGAAACGGTGTAAAAAAGTGTTTGGGGAGGGCGGGGGAGGGGATTTGTTGGAACCCGGAAGTGGGAGGCGGAAACCCGGAAGTGGGAGGCGGAAACCGGAAGTGAGGGGGAGAGGAGCGGGGGAGGCGGGAAAAGGCGTCCGAGGGGGGGAAACGGTGTCAAAAAGTGTTTGGGGAGGGCGGGGGAGGGGATTGGGTGGAACCCGGAAGTGGGAGGCGGAAACCCGGAAGTGGGAGGCGGAAACCGGAAGTGAGGGGGAGAGGAGCGGGGGAGGCGGGAAAAGGCGTCCGAGGGGGTGAAACGGTGTAAAAAAGTGCTTGGGGAGGGCGGGGGAGGGGATTGGGTGGAACCCGGAAGTGGGAGGCGGAAACCCGGAAGTGGGAGGCGGAAACCGGAAGTGAGGGGGAGAGGAGCGGGGGAGGCGGGAAAAGGCGTCCGAGGGGGTGAAACGGTGTAAAAAAGTGTGTGGGGAGGGCGGGGGAGGGGATTGGGTGGAACCCGGAAGTGGGAGGCGGAAACCCGGAAGTGGGAGGCCAAAACCGGAAGTGAGGGGGAGAGGAGCGGGGGAGGCGGGAAAAGGCGTCCGAGGGGGTGAAACGGTTTCAAAAAGTGTGTGGGGAGGGCGGGGGAGGGGATTGGGTCGAACCCGGAAGTGGGAGGCGGAAACCCGGAAGTGGGATGCCGAAACCGGAAGTGAGGGGGAGAGGAGCAGGGGAGGCGGGAAAAGGCGTCCGAGGGGGTGAAACGGTGTCAAAAAGTGTTTGGGGAGGGCGGGGGAGGGGATTTGTTGGAACCCGGAAGTGGGAGGCGGAAACCCGGAAGTGGGATGCCGAAACCGGAAGTGAGGGGGAGAGGAGCGGGGGAGGCGGGAAAAGGCGCCCGAGGGGGTGAAACGGTGTCAAAAAGTGTTTGGGGAGGGCGGGGGAGGGGATTGGGTGGAACCCGGAAGTGGGAGGCGGAAACCCGGAAGTGGGAGGCCGAAACCGGAAGTGAGGGGGAGAGGAGCGGGGGAGGCGGGAAAAGGCGTCCGAGGGGGGGAAACGGTGTAAAAAAGTGTTTGGGGAGGGCGGGGGAGGGGATTGGGTGGAACCCGGAAGTGGGAGGCGGAAACCCGGAAGTGGGAGGCGGAAACCGGAAGTGAGGGGGAGAGGAGCGGGGGAGGCGGGAAAAGGCGTCCGAGGGGGTGAAACGGTTTCAAAAAGTGTGTGGGGAGGGCGGGGGAGGGGATTGGGTGGAACCCGGAAGTGGGAGGCGGAAACCCGGAAGTGGGAGGCCGAAACCGGAAGTGAGGGGGAGAGGAGCGGGGGAGGCGGGAAAAGGCGTCCGAGGGGGTGAAACGGTGTCAAAAAGTGTTTGGGGAGGGCGGGGGAGGGGATTTGTTGGAACCCGGAAGTGGGAGGCGGAAACCCGGAAGTGGGAGGCGGAAACCGGAAGTGAGGGGGAGAGGAGCGGGGGAGGCGGGAAAAGGCGCGCGAGGGGGTGAAAGGGTGTAAAAAAGTGTTTGGGGAGGGCGGGGAGGGGATTTGTTGGAACCCGGAAGTGGGAGTCGGAAACCCGGAAGTGGGAGGCCGAAACCGGAAGTGAGGGGGAGAGGAGCGGGGGAGGCGGGAAAAGGCGTCCGAGGGGGGGAAACGGTGTCAAAAAGTGTTTGGGGAGGGCGGGGAGGGGATTTGTTGGAACCCGGAAGTGGGAGGCGGAAACCCGGAAGTGGGAGGCGGAAACCGGAAGTGAGGGGGAGAGGAGCGGGGGAGGCGGGAAAAGGCGCGCGAGGGGGTGAAAGGGTGTAAAAAAGTGTTTGGGGAGGGCGGGGAGGGGATTTGTTGGAACCCGGAAGTGGGAGGCGGAAACCCGGAAGTGGGAGGCGGAAACCGGAAGTGAGGGGGAGAGGAGCGAGGGAGGCGGGAAAAGGCGTGCGAGGGGGTGAAAGGGTGTAAAAAAGTGTTTGGGGAGGGCGGGGAGGGGATTTGTTGGAACCCGGAAGTGGGAGGCGGAAACCCGGAAGTGGGAGGCGGAAACCGGAAGTGAGGGGGAGAGGAGCGGGGGAGGCGGGAAAAGGCGCGCGAGGGGGTGAAAGGGTGTAAAAAAGTGTGTGGGGAGGGCGGGGAGGGGATTTGTTGGAACCCGGAAGTGGGAGTCGGAAACCCGGAAGTGGGAGGCGGAAACCGGAAGTGAGGGGGAGAGGAGCGGGGGAGGCGGGAAAAGGCGTCCGAGGGGGGGAAACGGTGTCAAAAAGTGTTTGGGGAGGGCGGGGGAGGGGATTGGGTGGAACCCGGAAGTGGGAGGCGGAAACCCGGAAGTGGGAGGCGGAAACCGGAAGTGAGGGGGAGAGGAGCGGGGGAGGCGGGAAAAGGCGTCCGAGGGGGTGAAACGGTGTAAAAAAGTGCTTGGGGAGGGCGGGGGAGGGGATTGGGTGGAACCCGGAAGTGGGAGGCGGAAACCCGGAAGTGGGAGGCGGAAACCGGAAGTGAGGGGGAGAGGAGCGGGGGAGGCGGGAAAAGGCGTCCGAGGGGGTGAAACGGTGTAAAAAAGTGTGTGGGGAGGGCGGGGGAGGGGATTGGGTGGAACCCGGAAGTGGGAGGCGGAAACCCGGAAGTGGGAGGCCAAAACCGGAAGTGAGGGGGAGAGGAGCGGGGGAGGCGGGAAAAGGCGTCCGAGGGGGTGAAACGGTTTCAAAAAGTGTGTGGGGAGGGCGGGGGAGGGGATTGGGTCGAACCCGGAAGTGGGAGGCGGAAACCCGGAAGTGGGATGCCGAAACCGGAAGTGAGGGGGAGAGGAGCAGGGGAGGCGGGAAAAGGCGTCCGAGGGGGTGAAACGGTGTAAAAAAGTGCTTGGGGAGGGCGGGGGAGGGGATTGGGTGGAACCCGGAAGTGGAAGGCGGAAACCCGGAAGTGGGAGGCCGAAACCGGAAGTGAGGGGGAGAGGAGCGGGGGAGGCGGGAAAAGGCGTCCGAGGGGGTGAAACGGTGTCAAAAAGTGTTTGGGGAGGGCGGGGGAGGGGATTGGGTGGAACCCGGAAGTGGAAGGCGGAAACCCGGAAGTGGGAGTCGGAAACCGGAAGTGAGGGGGAGAGGAGCGGGGGAGGCGGGAAAAGGCGTCCGAGGGGGTGAAACGGTGTCAAAAAGTGTTTGGGGAGGGCGGGGGAGGGGATTTGTTGGAACCCGGAAGTGGGAGGCGGAAACCCGGAAGTGGGATGCCGAAACCGGAAGTGAGGGGGAGAGGAGCGGGGGAGGCGGGAAAAGGCGCCCGAGGGGGTGAAACGGTGTCAAAAAGTGTTTGGGGAGGGCGGGGGAGGGGATTGGGTGGAACCCGGAAGTGGGAGGCGGAAACCCGGAAGTGGGAGGCCGAAACCGGAAGTGAGGGGGAGAGGAGCGGGGGAGGCGGGAAAAGGCGTCCGAGGGGGGGAAACGGTGTAAAAAAGTGTTTGGGGAGGGCGGGGGAGGGGATTGGGTGGAACCCGGAAGTGGGAGGCGGAAACCCGGAAGTGGGAGGCGGAAACCGGAAGTGAGGGGGAGAGGAGCGGGGGAGGCGGGAAAAGGCGTCCGAGGGGGTGAAACGGTTTCAAAAAGTGTGTGGGGAGGGCGGGGGAGGGGATTGGGTGGAACCCGGAAGTGGGAGGCGGAAACCCGGAAGTGGGAGGCCGAAACCGGAAGTGAGGGGGAGAGGAGCGGGGGAGGCGGGAAAAGGCGTCCGAGGGGGTGAAACGGTGTCAAAAAGTGTTTGGGGAGGGCGGGGGAGGGGATTTGTTGGAACCCGGAAGTGGGAGGCGGAAACCCGGAAGTGGGAGGCGGAAACCGGAAGTGAGGGGGAGAGGAGCGGGGGAGGCGGGAAAAGGCGCGCGAGGGGGTGAAAGGGTGTAAAAAAGTGTTTGGGGAGGGCGGGGAGGGGATTTGTTGGAACCCGGAAGTGGGAGTCGGAAACCCGGAAGTGGGAGGCCGAAACCGGAAGTGAGGGGGAGAGGAGCGGGGGAGGCGGGAAAAGGCGTCCGAGGGGGGGAAACGGTGTCAAAAAGTGTTTGGGGAGGGCGGGGAGGGGATTTGTTGGAACCCGGAAGTGGGAGGCGGAAACCCGGAAGTGGGAGGCGGAAACCGGAAGTGAGGGGGAGAGGAGCGGGGGAGGCGGGAAAAGGCGCGCGAGGGGGTGAAAGGGTGTAAAAAAGTGTTTGGGGAGGGCGGGGAGGGGATTTGTTGGAACCCGGAAGTGGGAGGCGGAAACCCGGAAGTGGGAGGCGGAAACCGGAAGTGAGGGGGAGAGGAGCGAGGGAGGCGGGAAAAGGCGTGCGAGGGGGTGAAAGGGTGTAAAAAAGTGTTTGGGGAGGGCGGGGAGGGGATTTGTTGGAACCCGGAAGTGGGAGGCGGAAACCCGGAAGTGGGAGGCGGAAACCGGAAGTGAGGGGGAGAGGAGCGGGGGAGGCGGGAAAAGGCGCGCGAGGGGGTGAAAGGGTGTAAAAAAGTGTGTGGGGAGGGCGGGGAGGGGATTTGTTGGAACCCGGAAGTGGGAGTCGGAAACCCGGAAGTGGGAGGCGGAAACCGGAAGTGAGGGGGAGAGGAGCGGGGGAGGCGGGAAAAGGCGTCCGAGGGGGGAAACGGTGTCAAAAAGTGTTTGGGGAGGGCGGGGGAGGGGATTGGGTGGAACCCGGAAGTGGGAGGCGGAAACCCGGAAGTGGGAGGCGGAAACCGGAAGTGAGGGGGAGAGGAGCGGGGGAGGCGGGAAAAGGCGTCCGAGGGGGTGAAACGGTGTAAAAAAGTGCTTGGGGAGGGCGGGGGAGGGGATTGGGTGGAACCCGGAAGTGGGAGGCGGAAACCCGGAAGTGGGAGGCGGAAACCGGAAGTGAGGGGGAGAGGAGCGGGGGAGGCGGGAAAAGGCGTCCGAGGGGGTGAAACGGTGTAAAAAAGTGTGTGGGGAGGGCGGGGGAGGGGATTGGGTGGAACCCGGAAGTGGGAGGCGGAAACCCGGAAGTGGGAGGCCAAAACCGGAAGTGAGGGGGAGAGGAGCGGGGGAGGCGGGAAAAGGCGTCCGAGGGGGTGAAACGGTTTCAAAAAGTGTGTGGGGAGGGCGGGGGAGGGGATTGGGTCGAACCCGGAAGTGGGAGGCGGAAACCCGGAAGTGGGATGCCGAAACCGGAAGTGAGGGGGAGAGGAGCAGGGGAGGCGGGAAAAGGCGTCCGAGGGGGTGAAACGGTGTAAAAAAGTGCTTGGGGAGGGCGGGGGAGGGGATTGGGTGGAACCCGGAAGTGGAAGGCGGAAACCCGGAAGTGGGAGGCCGAAACCGGAAGTGAGGGGGAGAGGAGCGGGGGAGGCGGGAAAAGGCGTCCGAGGGGGTGAAACGGTGTCAAAAAGTGTTTGGGGAGGGCGGGGGAGGGGATTGGGTGGAACCCGGAAGTGGAAGGCGGAAACCCGGAAGTGGGAGTCGGAAACCGGAAGTGAGGGGGAGAGGAGCGGGGGAGGCGGGAAAAGGCGTCCGAGGGGGTGAAACGGTGTCAAAAAGTGTTTGGGGAGGGCGGGGGAGGGGATTGGGTGGAACCCGGAAGTGGGAGGCGGAAACCCGGAAGTGGGAGGCGGAAACCGGAAGTGAGGGGGAGAGGAGCGGGGGAGGCGGGAAAAGGCGTCCGAGGGGGTGAAACGGTGTCAAAAAGTGTTTCGGGAGGGCGGGGGAGGGGATTGGGTGGAACCCGGAAGTGGGAGGCGGAAACCCGGAAGTGGGAGGCCGAAACCGGAAGTGAGGGGGAGAGGAGCGGGGGAGGCGGGAAAAGGCGTCCGAGGGGGTGAAACGGTGTCAAAAAGTGTTTGGGGAGGGCGGGGAGGGGATTTGTTGGAACCCGGAAGTGGGAGGCGGAAACCCGGAAGTGGGAGGCCGAAACCGGAAGTGAGGGGGAGAGGAGCGGGGGAGGCGGGAAAAGGCGCCCGAGGGGGTGAAACGGTGTAAAAAAGTGTTTGGGGAGGGCGGGGGAGGGGATTTGTTGGAACCCGGAAGTGGGAGTCGGAAACCCGGAAGTGGGAGGCGGAAACCGGAAGTGAGGGGGAGAGGAGCGGGGGAGGCGGGAAAAGGCGTCCGAGGGGGTGAAACGGTGTCAAAAAGTGTTTGGGGAGGGCGGGGGAGGGGATTGGGTGGAACCCGGAAGTGGGAGGCGGAAACCCGGAAGTGGGAGGCGGAAACCGGAAGTGAGGGGGAGAGGAGCGGGGGAGGCGGGAAAAGGCGTCCGAGGGGGTGAAACGGTGTCAAAAAGTGTTTCGGGAGGGCGGGGGAGGGGATTGGGTGGAACCCGGAAGTGGGAGGCGGAAACCCGGAAGTGGGAGGCCGAAACCGGAAGTGAGGGGGAGAGGAGCGGGGGAGGCGGGAAAAGGCGTCCGAGGGGGTGAAACGGTGTCAAAAAGTGTTTGGGGAGGGCGGGGAGGGGATTTGTTGGAACCCGGAAGTGGGAGGCGGAAACCCGGAAGTGGGAGGCCGAAACCGGAAGTGAGGGGGAGAGGAGCGGGGGAGGCGGGAAAAGGCGTCCGAGGGGGTGAAACGGTGTAAAAAAGTGTTTGGGGAGGGCGGGGGAGGGGATTGGGTGGAACCCGGAAGTGGGAGGCGGAAACCCGGAAGTGGGAGGCGGAAACCGGAAGTGAGGGGGAGAGGAGCGGGGGAGGCGGGAAAAGGCGTCCGAGGGGGTGAAACGGTTTCAAAAAGTGTGTGGGGAGGGCGGGGGAGGGGATTGGGTGGAACCCGGAAGTGGGAGGCGGAAACCCGGAAGTGGGAGGCGGAAACCGGAAGTGAGGGGGAGAGGAGCGGGGGAGGCGGGAAAAGGCGTCCGAGGGGGTGAAACGGTGTCAAAAAGTGTTTGGGGAGGGCGGGGGAGGGGATTTGTTGGAACCCGGAAGTGGGAGGCGGAAACCCGGAAGTGGGAGGCCGAAACCGGAAGTGAGGGGGAGAGGAGCGGGGGAGGCGGGAAAAGGCGTCCGAGGGGGTGAAACGGTGTCAAAAAGTGTGTGGGGAGGGCGGGGGAGGGGATTTGTTGGAACCCGGAAGTGGGAGGCGGAAACCCGGAAGTGGGAGGCGGAAACCGGAAGTGAGGGGGAGAGGAGCGGGGGAGGCGGGAAAAGGCGTCCGAGGGGGTGAAACGGTGTAAAAAAGTGCTTGGGGAGGGCGGGGGAGGGGATTTGTTGGAACCCGGAAGTGGGAGGCGGAAACCCGGAAGTGGGAGGCGGAAACCGGAAGTGAGGGGGAGAGGAGCGGGGGAGGCGGGAAAAGGCGTCCGAGGGGGGGAAACGGTGTCAAAAAGTGTTTGGGGAGGGCGGGGGAGGGGATTGGGTGGAACCCGGAAGTGGGAGGCGGAAACCCGGAAGTGGGAGGCGGAAACCGGAAGTGAGGGGGAGAGGAGCGGGGGAGGCGGGAAAAGGCGTCCGAGGGGGTGAAACGGTTTCAAAAAGTGTTTGGGGAGGGCGGGGGAGGGGATTTGTTGGAACCCGGAAGTGGGAGGCGGAAACCCGGAAGTGGGAGGCGGAAACCGGAAGTGAGGGGGAGAGGAGCGGGGGAGGCGGGAAAAGGCGCCCGAGGGGGTGAAACGGTGTAAAAAAGTGTTTGGGGAGGGCGGGGGAGGGGATTGGGTGGAACCCGGAAGTGGGAGGCGGAAACCCGGAAGTGGGAGGCGGAAACCGGAAGTGAGGGGGAGAGGAGCGGGGGAGGCGGGAAAAGGCGCCCGAGGGGGTGAAAGGGTGTAAAAAAGTGTTTGGGGAGGGCGGGGAGGGGATTTGTTGGAACCCGGAAGTGGGAGGCGGAAACCCGGAAGTGGGAGGCGGAAACCGGAAGTGAGGGGGAGAGGAGCGGGGGAGGCGGGAAAAGGCGCGCGAGGGGGTGAAAGGGTGTAAAAAAGTGTTTGGGGAGGGCGGGGAGGGGATTTGTTGGAACCCGGAAGTGGGAGTCGGAAACCCGGAAGTGGGAGGCCGAAACCGGAAGTGAGGGGGAGAGGAGCGGGGGAGGCGGGAAAAGGCGTCCGAGGGGGGGAAACGGTGTCAAAAAGTGTTTGGGGAGGGCGGGGAGGGGATTTGTTGGAACCCGGAAGTGGGAGGCGGAAACCCGGAAGTGGGAGGCGGAAACCGGAAGTGAGGGGGAGAGGAGCGGGGGAGGCGGGAAAAGGCGCCCGAGGGGGTGAAAGGGTGTAAAAAAGTGTTTGGGGAGGGCGGGGAGGGGATTTGTTGGAACCCGGAAGTGGGAGGCGGAAACCCGGAAGTGGGAGGCGGAAACCGGAAGTGAGGGGGAGAGGAGCGAGGGAGGCGGGAAAAGGCGTGCGAGGGGGTGAAAGGGTGTAAAAAAGTGTTTGGGGAGGGCGGGGAGGGGATTTGTTGGAACCCGGAAGTGGGAGGCGGAAACCCGGAAGTGGGAGTCGGAAACCGGAAGTGAGGGGGAGAGGAGCGGGGGAGGCGGGAAAAGGCGCGCGAGGGGGTGAAAGGGTGTAAAAAAGTGTGTGGGGAGGGCGGGGAGGGGATTTGTTGGAACCCGGAAGTGGGAGTCGGAAACCCGGAAGTGGGAGGCGGAAACCGGAAGTGAGGGGGAGAGGAGCGGGGGAGGCGGGAAAAGGCGTCCGAGGGGGTGAAACGGTGTAAAAAAGTGCTTGGGGAGGGCGGGGGAGGGGATTGGGTGGAACCCGGAAGTGGGAGTCGGAAACCCGGAAGTGGGAGTCGGAAACCGGAAGTGAGGGGGAGAGGAGCGGGGGAGGCGGGAAAAGGCGTCCGAGGGGGTGAAACGGTGTAAAAAAGTGTTTGGGGAGGGCGGGGGAGGGGATTTGGTGGAACCCGGAAGTGGGAGGCGGAAACCCGGAAGTGGGAGGCGGAAACCGGAAGTGAGGGGGAGAGGAGCGGGGGAGGCGGGAAAAGGCGTCCGAGGGGGTGAAACGGTGTCAAAAAGTGTTTGGGGAGGGCGGGGGAGGGGATTGGGTGGAACCCGGAAGTGGGAGTCGGAAACCCGGAAGTGGGAGGCGGAAACCCGGAAGTGGGAGGCCGAAACCGGAAGTGAGGGGGAGAGGAGCGGGGGAGGCGGGAAAAGGCGTCCGAGGGGGTGAAACGGTGTAAAAAAGTGTTTGGGGAGGGCGGGGGAGGGGATTGGGTGGAACCCGGAAGTGGAAGGCGGAAACCCGGAAGTGGGAGGCGGAAACCGGAAGTGAGGGGGAGAGGAGCGGGGGAGGCGGGAAAAGGCGTCCGAGGGGGTGAAACGGTGTAAAAAAGTGCTTGGGGAGGGCGGGGGAGGGGATTGGGTGGAACCCGGAAGTGGAAGGCGGAAACCCGGAAGTGGGAGGCCGAAACCGGAAGTGAGGGGGAGAGGAGCGGGGGAGGCGGGAAAAGGCGTCCGAGGGGGTGAAACGGTGTCAAAAAGTGTTTGGGGAGGGCGGGGGAGGGGATTGGGTGGAACCCGGAAGTGGAAGGCGGAAACCCGGAAGTGGGAGTCGGAAACCGGAAGTGAGGGGGAGAGGAGCGGGGGAGGCGGGAAAAGGCGTCCGAGGGGGTGAAACGGTGTCAAAAAGTGTTTGGGGAGGGCGGGGGAGGGGATTGGGTGGAACCCGGAAGTGGGAGGCGGAAACCCGGAAGTGGGAGTCGGAAACCGGAAGTGAGGGGGAGAGGAGCGGGGGAGGCGGGAAAAGGCGTCCGAGGGGGTGAAACGGTGTCAAAAAGTGTTTCGGGAGGGCGGGGGAGGGGATTGGGTGGAACCCGGAAGTGGGAGGCGGAAACCCGGAAGTGGGAGGCCGAAACCGGAAGTGAGGGGGAGAGGAGCGGGGGAGGCGGGAAAAGGCGTCCGAGGGGGTGAAACGGTGTCAAAAAGTGTTTGGGGAGGGCGGGGAGGGGATTTGTTGGAACCCGGAAGTGGGAGGCGGAAACCCGGAAGTGGGAGGCCGAAACCGGAAGTGAGGGGGAGAGGAGCGGGGGAGGCGGGAAAAGGCGCCCGAGGGGGTGAAACGGTGTAAAAAAGTGTTTGGGGAGGGCGGGGGAGGGGATTTGTTGGAACCCGGAAGTGGGAGTCGGAAACCCGGAAGTGGGAGGCGGAAACCGGAAGTGAGGGGGAGAGGAGCGGGGGAGGCGGGAAAAGGCGTCCGAGGGGGTGAAACGGTGTCAAAAAGTGTTTGGGGAGGGCGGGGGAGGGGATTGGGTGGAACCCGGAAGTGGGAGGCGGAAACCCGGAAGTGGGAGGCGGAAACCGGAAGTGAGGGGGAGAGGAGCGGGGGAGGCGGGAAAAGGCGTCCGAGGGGGTGAAACGGTGTCAAAAAGTGTTTCGGGAGGGCGGGGGAGGGGATTGGGTGGAACCCGGAAGTGGGAGGCGGAAACCCGGAAGTGGGAGGCCGAAACCGGAAGTGAGGGGGAGAGGAGCGGGGGAGGCGGGAAAAGGCGTCCGAGGGGGTGAAACGGTGTCAAAAAGTGTTTGGGGAGGGCGGGGAGGGGATTGGGTGGAACCCGGAAGTGGGAGGCGGAAACCCGGAAGTGGGAGGCCGAAACCGGAAGTGAGGGGGAGAGGAGCGGGGGAGGCGGGAAAAGGCGTCCGAGGGGGTGAAACGGTGTAAAAAAGTGTTTGGGGAGGGCGGGGGAGGGGATTGGGTGGAACCCGGAAGTGGGAGGCGGAAACCCGGAAGTGGGAGGCGGAAACCGGAAGTGAGGGGGAGAGGAGCGGGGGAGGCGGGAAAAGGCGTCCGAGGGGGTGAAACGGTTTCAAAAAGTGTGTGGGGAGGGCGGGGGAGGGGATTGGGTGGAACCCGGAAGTGGGAGGCGGAAACCCGGAAGTGGGAGGCGGAAACCGGAAGTGAGGGGGAGAGGAGCGGGGGAGGCGGGAAAAGGCGTCCGAGGGGGTGAAACGGTGTCAAAAAGTGTTTGGGGAGGGCGGGGGAGGGGATTTGTTGGAACCCGGAAGTGGGAGGCGGAAACCCGGAAGTGGGAGGCGGAAACCGGAAGTGAGGGGGAGAGGAGCGGGGGAGGCGGGAAAAGGCGTCCGAGGGGGTGAAACGGTGTCAAAAAGTGTGTGGGGAGGGCGGGGGAGGGGATTTGTTGGAACCCGGAAGTGGGAGGCGGAAACCCGGAAGTGGGAGGCGGAAACCGGAAGTGAGGGGGAGAGGAGCGGGGGAGGCGGGAAAAGGCGTCCGAGGGGGTGAAACGGTGTAAAAAAGTGCTTGGGGAGGGCGGGGGAGGGGATTTGTTGGAACCCGGAAGTGGGAGGCGGAAACCCGGAAGTGGGAGGCGGAAACCGGAAGTGAGGGGGAGAGGAGCGGGGGAGGCGGGAAAAGGCGTCCGAGGGGGGGAAACGGTGTAAAAAAGTGTTTGGGGAGGGCGGGGGAGGGGATTGGGTGGAACCCGGAAGTGGGAGGCGGAAACCCGGAAGTGGGAGGCGGAAACCGGAAGTGAGGGGGAGAGGAGCGGGGGAGGCGGGAAAAGGCGTCCGAGGGGGTGAAACGGTTTCAAAAAGTGTTTGGGGAGGGCGGGGGAGGGGATTGGGTGGAACCCGGAAGTGGAAGGCGGAAACCCGGAAGTGGGAGGCGGAAACCGGAAGTGAGGGGGAGAGGAGCGGGGGAGGCGGGAAAAGGCGCCCGAGGGGGTGAAACGGTGTAAAAAAGTGTTTGGGGAGGGCGGGGGAGGGGATTGGGTGGAACCCGGAAGTGGGAGGCGGAAACCCGGAAGTGGGAGGCGGAAACCGGAAGTGAGGGGGAGAGGAGCGGGGGAGGCGGGAAAAGGCGCCCGAGGGGGTGAAAGGGTGTAAAAAAGTGTTTGGGGAGGGCGGGGAGGGGATTTGTTGGAACCCGGAAGTGGGAGGCGGAAACCCGGAAGTGGGAGGCGGAAACCGGAAGTGAGGGGGAGAGGAGCGGGGGAGGCGGGAAAAGGCGTCCGAGGGGGTGAAACGGTTTCAAAAAGTGTTTGGGGAGGGCGGGGAGGGGATTTGTTGGAACCCGGAAGTGGGAGGCGGAAACCCGGAAGTGGGAGTCGGAAACCGGAAGTGAGGGGGAGAGGAGCGGGGGAGGCGGGAAAAGGCGCGCGAGGGGGTGAAACGGTGTAAAAAAGTGTTTGGGGAGGGCGGGGAGGGGATTTGTTGGAACCCGGAAGTGGGAGGCGGAAACCCGGAAGTGGGAGGCGGAAACCGGAAGTGAGGGGGAGAGGAGCGGGGGAGGCGGGAAAAGGCGCGCGAGGGGGTGAAAGGGTGTAAAAAAGTGTTTGGGGAGGGCGGGGAGGGGATTTGTTGGAACCCGGAAGTGGGAGGCGGAAACCCGGAAGTGGGAGGCGGAAACCGGAAGTGAGGGGGAGAGGAGCGAGGGAGGCGGGAAAAGGCGTGCGAGGGGGTGAAAGGGTGTAAAAAAGTGTTTGGGGAGGGCGGGGAGGGGATTTGTTGGAACCCGGAAGTGGGAGGCGGAAACCCGGAAGTGGGAGGCGGAAACCGGAAGTGAGGGGGAGAGGAGCGGGGGAGGCGGGAAAAGGCGCGCGAGGGGGTGAAAGGGTGTAAAAAAGTGTGTGGGGAGGGCGGGGAGGGGATTTGTTGGAACCCGGAAGTGGGAGGCGGAAACCCGGAAGTGGGAGGCGGAAACCGGAAGTGAGGGGGAGAGGAGCGGGGGAGGCGGGAAAAGGTGTCCGAGGGGGTGAAACGGTGTCAAAAAGTGTTTGGGGAGGGCGGGGGAGGGGATTGGGTGGAACCCGGAAGTGGGAGGCGGAAACCCGGAAGTGGGAGGCGGAAACCGGAAGTGAGGGGGAGAGGAGCGGGGGAGGCGGGAAAAGGCGTCCGAGGGGGTGAAAGGGTGTAAAAAAGTGTTTGGGGAGGGCGGGGGAGGGGATTTGGTGGAACCCGGAAGTGGGAGGCGGAAACCCGGAAGTGGGAGGCCGAAACCGGAAGTGAGGGGGAGAGGAGCGGGGGAGGCGGGAAAAGGCGTCCGAGGGGGTGAAACGGTGTCAAAAAGTGTTTGGGGAGGGCGGGGGAGGGGATTGGGTGGAACCCGGAAGTGGAAGGCGGAAACCCGGAAGTGGGAGTCGGAAACCGGAAGTGAGGGGGAGAGGAGCGGGGGAGGCGGGAAAAGGCGCCCGAGGGGGTGAAAGGGTGTAAAAAAGTGTTTGGGGAGGGCGGGGGAGGGGATTTGTTGGAACCCGGAAGTGGGAGTCGTAAACCCGGAAGTGGGAGGCGGAAACCGGAAGTGAGGGGGAGAGGAGCGGGGGAGGCGGGAAAAGGCGTGCGAGGGGGTGAAACGGTGTAAAAAAGTGTTTGGGGAGGGCGGGGAGGGGATTTGTTGGAACCCGGAAGTGGGAGGCGGAAACCCGGAAGTGGGAGGCGGAAACCGGAAGTGAGGGGGAGAGGAGCGGGGGAGGCGGGAAAAGGCGCCCGAGGGGGTGAAACGGTTTCAAAAAGTGTGTGGGGAGGGCGGGGGAGGGGATTGGGTGGAACCCGGAAGTGGGAGGCGGAAACCCGGAAGTGGGAGGCGGAAACCGGAAGTGAGGGGGAGAGGAGCGGGGGAGGCGGGAAAAGGCGCGCGAGGGGGTGAAAGGGTGTAAAAAAGTGTTTGGGGAGGGCGGGGAGGGGATTTGTTGGAACCCGGAAGTGGGAGGCGGAAACCCGGAAGTGGGAGGCGGAAACCGGAAGTGAGGGGGAGAGGAGCGGGGGAGGCGGGAAAAGGCGCGCGAGGGGGTGAAAGGGTGTAAAAAAGTGTTTGGGGAGGGCGGGGAGGGGATTTGTTGGAACCCGGAAGTGGGAGGCGGAAACCCGGAAGTGGGAGGCGGAAACCGGAAGTGAGGGGGAGAGGAGCGGGGGAGGCGGGAAAAGGCGCGCGAGGGGGTGAAAGGGTGTAAAAAAGTGTGTGGGGAGGGCGGGGAGGGGATTTGTTGGAACCCGGAAGTGGGAGGCGGAAACCCGGAAGTGGGAGGCGGAAACCGGAAGTGAGGGGGAGAGGAGCGGGGGAGGCGGGAAAAGGCGTCCGAGGGGGTGAAACGGTGTCAAAAAGTGTTTGGGGAGGGCGGGGGAGGGGATTGGGTGGAACCCGGAAGTGGGAGGCGGAAACCCGGAAGTGGGAGGCCGAAACCGGAAGTGAGGGGGAGAGGAGCGGGGGAGGCGGGAAAAGGCGTCCGAGGGGGTGAAACGGTGTAAAAAAGTGTTTGGGGAGGGCGGGGGAGGGGATTTGTTGGAACCCGGAAGTGGGAGTCGTAAACCCGGAAGTGGGAGGCCGAAACCGGAAGTGAGGGGGAGAGGAGCGGGGGAGGCGGGAAAAGGCGTCCGAGGGGGTGAAAGGGTGTAAAAAAGTGTTTGGGGAGGGCGGGGGAGGGGATTTGTTGGAACCCGGAAGTGGGAGGCGGAAACCCGGAAGTGGCAGGCGGAAACCGGAAGTGAGGGGGAGAGGAGCGGGGGAGGCGGGAAAAGGCGTGCGAGGGGGAGAAACGGTGTAAAAAAGTGTTTGGGGAGGGCGGGGAGGGGATTTGTTGGAACCCGGAAGTGGGAGTCGGAAACCCGGAAGTGGAAGGCGGAAACCCGGAAGTGGGAGGCGGAAACCGGAAGTGAGGGGGAGAGGAGCGGGGGAGGCGGGAAAAGGCGCCCGAGGGGGTGAAACGGCGTAAAAAAGTGTTTGGGGAGGGCGGGGAGGGGATTGGGTGGAACCCGGAAGTGGGAGTCGTAAACCCGGAAGTGGGAGGCGGAAACCGGAAGTGAGGGGGAGAGGAGCGGGGGAGGCGGGAAAAGGCGTGCGAGGGGGAGAAACGGTGTAAAAAAGTGTTTGGGGAGGGCGGGGAGGGGATTTGTTGGAACCCGGAAGTGGGAGGCGTAAACCCGGAAGTGGGAGGCGGAAACCGGAAGTGAGGGGGAGAGGAGCGGGGGAGGCGGGAAAAGGCGTCCGAGGGGGTGAAACGGTGTAAAAAAGTGTTTGGGGAGGGCGGGGAGGGGATTTGTTGGAACCCGGAAGTGGGAGGCGGAAACCCGGAAGTGGGAGGCGGAAACCGGAAGTGAGGGGGAGAGGAGCGAGGGAGGCGGGAAAAGGCGTGCGAGGGGGTGAAAGGGTGTAAAAAAGTGTTTGGGGAGGGCGGGGAGGGGATTTGTTGGAACCCGGAAGTGGGAGTCGGAAACCCGGAAGTGGGAGGCGGAAACCGGAAGTGAGGGGGAGAGGAGCGGGGGAGGCGGGAAAAGGCGCCCGAGGGGGTGAAACGGTGTAAAAAAGTGTGTGGGAAGGGCGGGGGAGGGGATTGGGTGGAACCCGGAAGTGGGAGGCGGAAACCCGGAAGTGGGAGGCGGAAACCGGAAGTGAGGGGGAGAGGAGCGGGGGAGGCGGGAAAAGGCGTCCGAGGGGGGGAAACGGTGTCAAAAAGTGTTTGGGGAGGGCGGGGGAGGGGATTGGGTGGAACCCGGAAGTGGGAGGCGGAAACCCGGAAGTGGGAGGCGGAAACCGGAAGTGAGGGGGAGAGGAGCGGGGGAGGCGGGAAAAGGCGTCCGAGGGGGTGAAACGGTTTCAAAAAGTGTTTGGGGAGGGCGGGGGAGGGGATTTGTTGGAACCCGGAAGTGGGAGGCGGAAACCCGGAAGTGGGAGGCGGAAACCGGAAGTGAGGGGGAGAGGAGCGGGGGAGGCGGGAAAAGGCGCCCGAGGGGGTGAAACGGTGTAAAAAAGTGTTTGGGGAGGGCGGGGGAGGGGATTGGGTGGAACCCGGAAGTGGGAGGCGGAAACCCGGAAGTGGGAGGCGGAAACCGGAAGTGAGGGGGAGAGGAGCGGGGGAGGCGGGAAAAGGCGCCCGAGGGGGTGAAAGGGTGTAAAAAAGTGTTTGGGGAGGGCGGGGAGGGGATTTGTTGGAACCCGGAAGTGGGAGGCGGAAACCCGGAAGTGGGAGGCGGAAACCGGAAGTGAGGGGGAGAGGAGCGGGGGAGGCGGGAAAAGGCGTCCGAGGGGGTGAAACGGTTTCAAAAAGTGTTTGGGGAGGGCGGGGAGGGGATTTGTTGGAACCCGGAAGTGGGAGGCGGAAACCCGGAAGTGGGAGTCGGAAACCGGAAGTGAGGGGGAGAGGAGCGGGGGAGGCGGGAAAAGGCGCGCGAGGGGGTGAAACGGTGTAAAAAAGTGTTTGGGGAGGGCGGGGAGGGGATTTGTTGGAACCCGGAAGTGGGAGGCGGAAACCCGGAAGTGGGAGGCGGAAACCGGAAGTGAGGGGGAGAGGAGCGGGGGAGGCGGGAAAAGGCGCGCGAGGGGGTGAAAGGGTGTAAAAAAGTGTTTGGGGAGGGCGGGGAGGGGATTTGTTGGAACCCGGAAGTGGGAGGCGGAAACCCGGAAGTGGGAGGCGGAAACCGGAAGTGAGGGGGAGAGGAGCGAGGGAGGCGGGAAAAGGCGTGCGAGGGGGTGAAAGGGTGTAAAAAAGTGTTTGGGGAGGGCGGGGAGGGGATTTGTTGGAACCCGGAAGTGGGAGGCGGAAACCCGGAAGTGGGAGGCGGAAACCGGAAGTGAGGGGGAGAGGAGCGGGGGAGGCGGGAAAAGGCGCGCGAGGGGGTGAAAGGGTGTAAAAAAGTGTGTGGGGAGGGCGGGGAGGGGATTTGTTGGAACCCGGAAGTGGGAGGCGGAAACCCGGAAGTGGGAGGCGGAAACCGGAAGTGAGGGGGAGAGGAGCGGGGGAGGCGGGAAAAGGTGTCCGAGGGGGTGAAACGGTGTCAAAAAGTGTTTGGGGAGGGCGGGGGAGGGGATTGGGTGGAACCCGGAAGTGGGAGGCGGAAACCCGGAAGTGGGAGGCCGAAACCGGAAGTGAGGGGGAGAGGAGCGGGGGAGGCGGGAAAAGGCGTCCGAGGGGGTGAAAGGGTGTAAAAAAGTGTTTGGGGAGGGCGGGGGAGGGGATTTGTTGGAACCCGGAAGTGGGAGGCGGAAACCCGGAAGTGGGAGGCCGAAACCGGAAGTGAGGGGGAGAGGAGCGGGGGAGGCGGGAAAAGGCGTCCGAGGGGGTGAAACGGTGTCAAAAAGTGTTTGGGGAGGGCGGGGGAGGGGATTGGGTGGAACCCGGAAGTGGAAGGCGGAAACCCGGAAGTGGGAGTCGGAAACCGGAAGTGAGGGGGAGAGGAGCGGGGGAGGCGGGAAAAGGCGCCCGAGGGGGTGAAAGGGTGTAAAAAAGTGTTTGGGGAGGGCGGGGGAGGGGATTTGTTGGAACCCGGAAGTGGGAGTCGTAAACCCGGAAGTGGGAGGCGGAAACCGGAAGTGAGGGGGAGAGGAGCGGGGGAGGCGGGAAAAGGCGTGCGAGGGGGTGAAACGGTGTAAAAAAGTGTTTGGGGAGGGCGGGGAGGGGATTTGTTGGAACCCGGAAGTGGGAGGCGGAAACCCGGAAGTGGGAGGCGGAAACCGGAAGTGAGGGGGAGAGGAGCGGGGGAGGCGGGAAAAGGCGCCCGAGGGGGTGAAACGGTTTCAAAAAGTGTGTGGGGAGGGCGGGGGAGGGGATTGGGTGGAACCCGGAAGTGGGAGGCGGAAACCCGGAAGTGGGAGGCGGAAACCGGAAGTGAGGGGGAGAGGAGCGGGGGAGGCGGGAAAAGGCGCGCGAGGGGGTGAAAGGGTGTAAAAAAGTGTTTGGGGAGGGCGGGGAGGGGATTTGTTGGAACCCGGAAGTGGGAGGCGGAAACCCGGAAGTGGGAGGCGGAAACCGGAAGTGAGGGGGAGAGGAGCGGGGGAGGCGGGAAAAGGCGCGCGAGGGGGTGAAAGGGTGTAAAAAAGTGTTTGGGGAGGGCGGGGAGGGGATTTGTTGGAACCCGGAAGTGGGAGGCGGAAACCCGGAAGTGGGAGGCGGAAACCGGAAGTGAGGGGGAGAGGAGCGGGGGAGGCGGGAAAAGGCGCGCGAGGGGGTGAAAGGGTGTAAAAAAGTGTGTGGGGAGGGCGGGGAGGGGATTTGTTGGAACCCGGAAGTGGGAGGCGGAAACCCGGAAGTGGGAGGCGGAAACCGGAAGTGAGGGGGAGAGGAGCGGGGGAGGCGGGAAAAGGCGTCCGAGGGGGTGAAACGGTGTCAAAAAGTGTTTGGGGAGGGCGGGGGAGGGGATTGGGTGGAACCCGGAAGTGGGAGGCGGAAACCCGGAAGTGGGAGGCCGAAACCGGAAGTGAGGGGGAGAGGAGCGGGGGAGGCGGGAAAAGGCGTCCGAGGGGGTGAAACGGTGTAAAAAAGTGTTTGGGGAGGGCGGGGGAGGGGATTTGTTGGAACCCGGAAGTGGGAGTCGTAAACCCGGAAGTGGGAGGCCGAAACCGGAAGTGAGGGGGAGAGGAGCGGGGGAGGCGGGAAAAGGCGTCCGAGGGGGTGAAAGGGTGTAAAAAAGTGTTTGGGGAGGGCGGGGGAGGGGATTTGTTGGAACCCGGAAGTGGGAGGCGGAAACCCGGAAGTGGCAGGCGGAAACCGGAAGTGAGGGGGAGAGGAGCGGGGGAGGCGGGAAAAGGCGTGCGAGGGGGAGAAACGGTGTAAAAAAGTGTTTGGGGAGGGCGGGGAGGGGATTTGTTGGAACCCGGAAGTGGGAGTCGGAAACCCGGAAGTGGAAGGCGGAAACCCGGAAGTGGGAGGCGGAAACCGGAAGTGAGGGGGAGAGGAGCGGGGGAGGCGGGAAAAGGCGCCCGAGGGGGTGAAACGGCGTAAAAAAGTGTTTGGGGAGGGCGGGGAGGGGATTGGGTGGAACCCGGAAGTGGGAGTCGTAAACCCGGAAGTGGGAGGCGGAAACCGGAAGTGAGGGGGAGAGGAGCGGGGGAGGCGGGAAAAGGCGTGCGAGGGGGAGAAACGGTGTAAAAAAGTGTTTGGGGAGGGCGGGGAGGGGATTTGTTGGAACCCGGAAGTGGGAGGCGTAAACCCGGAAGTGGGAGGCGGAAACCGGAAGTGAGGGGGAGAGGAGCGGGGGAGGCGGGAAAAGGCGTCCGAGGGGGTGAAACGGTGTAAAAAAGTGTTTGGGGAGGGCGGGGAGGGGATTTGTTGGAACCCGGAAGTGGGAGGCGGAAACCCGGAAGTGGGAGGCGGAAACCGGAAGTGAGGGGGAGAGGAGCGAGGGAGGCGGGAAAAGGCGTGCGAGGGGGTGAAAGGGTGTAAAAAAGTGTTTGGGGAGGGCGGGGAGGGGATTTGTTGGAACCCGGAAGTGGGAGTCGGAAACCCGGAAGTGGGAGGCGGAAACCGGAAGTGAGGGGGAGAGGAGCGGGGGAGGCGGGAAAAGGCGCCCGAGGGGGTGAAACGGTGTAAAAAAGTGTGTGGGAAGGGCGGGGGAGGGGATTGGGTGGAACCCGGAAGTGGGAGGCGGAAACCCGGAAGTGGGAGGCGGAAACCGGAAGTGAGGGGGAGAGGAGCGGGGGAGGCGGGAAAAGGCGTCCGAGGGGGGGAAACGGTGTCAAAAAGTGTTTGGGGAGGGCGGGGGAGGGGATTGGGTGGAACCCGGAAGTGGGAGGCGGAAACCCGGAAGTGGGAGGCGGAAACCGGAAGTGAGGGGGAGAGGAGCGGGGGAGGCGGGAAAAGGCGTCCGAGGGGGTGAAACGGTTTCAAAAAGTGTTTGGGGAGGGCGGGGGAGGGGATTTGTTGGAACCCGGAAGTGGGAGGCGGAAACCCGGAAGTGGGAGGCGGAAACCGGAAGTGAGGGGGAGAGGAGCGGGGGAGGCGGGAAAAGGCGCCCGAGGGGGTGAAACGGTGTAAAAAAGTGTTTGGGGAGGGCGGGGGAGGGGATTGGGTGGAACCCGGAAGTGGGAGGCGGAAACCCGGAAGTGGGAGGCGGAAACCGGAAGTGAGGGGGAGAGGAGCGGGGGAGGCGGGAAAAGGCGCCCGAGGGGGTGAAAGGGTGTAAAAAAGTGTTTGGGGAGGGCGGGGAGGGGATTTGTTGGAACCCGGAAGTGGGAGGCGGAAACCCGGAAGTGGGAGGCGGAAACCGGAAGTGAGGGGGAGAGGAGCGGGGGAGGCGGGAAAAGGCGTCCGAGGGGGTGAAACGGTTTCAAAAAGTGTTTGGGGAGGGCGGGGAGGGGATTTGTTGGAACCCGGAAGTGGGAGGCGGAAACCCGGAAGTGGGAGTCGGAAACCGGAAGTGAGGGGGAGAGGAGCGGGGGAGGCGGGAAAAGGCGCGCGAGGGGGTGAAACGGTGTAAAAAAGTGTTTGGGGAGGGCGGGGAGGGGATTTGTTGGAACCCGGAAGTGGGAGGCGGAAACCCGGAAGTGGGAGGCGGAAACCGGAAGTGAGGGGGAGAGGAGCGGGGGAGGCGGGAAAAGGCGCGCGAGGGGGTGAAAGGGTGTAAAAAAGTGTTTGGGGAGGGCGGGGAGGGGATTTGTTGGAACCCGGAAGTGGGAGGCGGAAACCCGGAAGTGGGAGGCGGAAACCGGAAGTGAGGGGGAGAGGAGCGAGGGAGGCGGGAAAAGGCGTGCGAGGGGGTGAAAGGGTGTAAAAAAGTGTTTGGGGAGGGCGGGGAGGGGATTTGTTGGAACCCGGAAGTGGGAGGCGGAAACCCGGAAGTGGGAGGCGGAAACCGGAAGTGAGGGGGAGAGGAGCGGGGGAGGCGGGAAAAGGCGCGCGAGGGGGTGAAAGGGTGTAAAAAAGTGTGTGGGGAGGGCGGGGAGGGGATTTGTTGGAACCCGGAAGTGGGAGGCGGAAACCCGGAAGTGGGAGGCGGAAACCGGAAGTGAGGGGGAGAGGAGCGGGGGAGGCGGGAAAAGGTGTCCGAGGGGGTGAAACGGTGTCAAAAAGTGTTTGGGGAGGGCGGGGGAGGGGATTGGGTGGAACCCGGAAGTGGGAGGCGGAAACCCGGAAGTGGGAGGCCGAAACCGGAAGTGAGGGGGAGAGGAGCGGGGGAGGCGGGAAAAGGCGTCCGAGGGGGTGAAAGGGTGTAAAAAAGTGTTTGGGGAGGGCGGGGGAGGGGATTTGGTGGAACCCGGAAGTGGGAGGCGGAAACCCGGAAGTGGGAGGCCGAAACCGGAAGTGAGGGGGAGAGGAGCGGGGGAGGCGGGAAAAGGCGTCCGAGGGGGTGAAACGGTGTCAAAAAGTGTTTGGGGAGGGCGGGGGAGGGGATTGGGTGGAACCCGGAAGTGGAAGGCGGAAACCCGGAAGTGGGAGTCGGAAACCGGAAGTGAGGGGGAGAGGAGCGGGGGAGGCGGGAAAAGGCGCCCGAGGGGGTGAAAGGGTGTAAAAAAGTGTTTGGGGAGGGCGGGGGAGGGGATTTGTTGGAACCCGGAAGTGGGAGTCGTAAACCCGGAAGTGGGAGGCGGAAACCGGAAGTGAGGGGGAGAGGAGCGGGGGAGGCGGGAAAAGGCGTGCGAGGGGGTGAAACGGTGTAAAAAAGTGTTTGGGGAGGGCGGGGAGGGGATTTGTTGGAACCCGGAAGTGGGAGGCGGAAACCCGGAAGTGGGAGGCGGAAACCGGAAGTGAGGGGGAGAGGAGCGGGGGAGGCGGGAAAAGGCGCCCGAGGGGGTGAAACGGTTTCAAAAAGTGTGTGGGGAGGGCGGGGGAGGGGATTGGGTGGAACCCGGAAGTGGGAGGCGGAAACCCGGAAGTGGGAGGCGGAAACCGGAAGTGAGGGGGAGAGGAGCGGGGGAGGCGGGAAAAGGCGCGCGAGGGGGTGAAAGGGTGTAAAAAAGTGTTTGGGGAGGGCGGGGAGGGGATTTGTTGGAACCCGGAAGTGGGAGGCGGAAACCCGGAAGTGGGAGGCGGAAACCGGAAGTGAGGGGGAGAGGAGCGGGGGAGGCGGGAAAAGGCGCGCGAGGGGGTGAAAGGGTGTAAAAAAGTGTTTGGGGAGGGCGGGGAGGGGATTTGTTGGAACCCGGAAGTGGGAGGCGGAAACCCGGAAGTGGGAGGCGGAAACCGGAAGTGAGGGGGAGAGGAGCGGGGGAGGCGGGAAAAGGCGCGCGAGGGGGTGAAAGGGTGTAAAAAAGTGTGTGGGGAGGGCGGGGAGGGGATTTGTTGGAACCCGGAAGTGGGAGGCGGAAACCCGGAAGTGGGAGGCGGAAACCGGAAGTGAGGGGGAGAGGAGCGGGGGAGGCGGGAAAAGGCGTCCGAGGGGGTGAAACGGTGTCAAAAAGTGTTTGGGGAGGGCGGGGGAGGGGATTGGGTGGAACCCGGAAGTGGGAGGCGGAAACCCGGAAGTGGGAGGCCGAAACCGGAAGTGAGGGGGAGAGGAGCGGGGGAGGCGGGAAAAGGCGTCCGAGGGGGTGAAACGGTGTAAAAAAGTGTTTGGGGAGGGCGGGGGAGGGGATTTGTTGGAACCCGGAAGTGGGAGTCGTAAACCCGGAAGTGGGAGGCCGAAACCGGAAGTGAGGGGGAGAGGAGCGGGGGAGGCGGGAAAAGGCGTCCGAGGGGGTGAAAGGGTGTAAAAAAGTGTTTGGGGAGGGCGGGGGAGGGGATTTGTTGGAACCCGGAAGTGGGAGGCGGAAACCCGGAAGTGGCAGGCGGAAACCGGAAGTGAGGGGGAGAGGAGCGGGGGAGGCGGGAAAAGGCGTGCGAGGGGGAGAAACGGTGTAAAAAAGTGTTTGGGGAGGGCGGGGAGGGGATTTGTTGGAACCCGGAAGTGGGAGTCGGAAACCCGGAAGTGGAAGGCGGAAACCCGGAAGTGGGAGGCGGAAACCGGAAGTGAGGGGGAGAGGAGCGGGGGAGGCGGGAAAAGGCGCCCGAGGGGGTGAAACGGCGTAAAAAAGTGTTTGGGGAGGGCGGGGAGGGGATTTGTTGGAACCCGGAAGTGGGAGTCGTAAACCCGGAAGTGGGAGGCGGAAACCGGAAGTGAGGGGGAGAGGAGCGGGGGAGGCGGGAAAAGGCGTGCGAGGGGGAGAAACGGTGTAAAAAAGTGTTTGGGGAGGGCGGGGAGGGGATTTGTTGGAACTCGGAAGTGGGAGTCGTAAACCCGGAAGTGGGAGGCGGAAACCGGAAGTGAGGGGGAGAGGAGCGGGGGAGGCGGGAAAAGGCGTCCGAGGGGGTGAAACGGTGTAAAAAAGTGTTTGGGGAGGGCGGGGAGGGGATTTGTTGGAACCCGGAAGTGGGAGGCGGAAACCCGGAAGTGGGAGGCGGAAACCGGAAGTGAGGGGGAGAGGAGCGAGGGAGGCGGGAAAAGGCGTGCGAGGGGGTGAAAGGGTGTAAAAAAGTGTTTGGGGAGGGCGGGGAGGGGATTTGTTGGAACCCGGAAGTGGGAGTCGGAAACCCGGAAGTGGGAGGCGGAAACCGGAAGTGAGGGGGAGAGGAGCGGGGGAGGCGGGAAAAGGCGCCCGAGGGGGTGAAACGGTGTAAAAAAGTGTTTGGGGAGGGCGGGGGAGGGGATTTGTTGGAACCCGGAAGTGGGAGGCGGAAACCCGGAAGTGGGAGGCGGAAACCGGAAGTGAGGGGGAGAGGAGCGGGGGAGGCGGGAAAAGGCGTCCGAGGGGGTGAAACGGTGTCAAAAAGTGTTTGGGGAGGGCGGGGGAGGGGATTGGGTGGAACCCGGAAGTGGAAGGCGGAAACCCGGAAGTGGGAGGCGGAAACCCGGAAGTGGGAGGCCGAAACCGGAAGTGAGGGGGAGAGGAGCGGGGGAGGCGGGAAAAGGCGTCCGAGGGGGTGAAACGGTGTAAAAAAGTGTTTGGGGAGGGCGGGGAGGGGATTGGGTGGAACCCGGAAGTGGAAGGCGGAAACCCGGAAGTGGGAGGCGGAAACCGGAAGTGAGGGGGAGAGGAGCGGGGGAGGCGGGAAAAGGCGTGCGAGGGGGAGAAACGGTGTAAAAAAGTGTTTGGGGAGGGCGGGGAGGGGATTTGTTGGAACTCGGAAGTGGGAGTCGTAAACCCGGAAGTGGGAGGCGGAAACCGGAAGTGAGGGGGAGAGGAGCGGGGGAGGCGGGAAAAGGCGTGCGAGGGGGTGAAACGGTGTAAAAAAGTGTTTGGGGAGGGCGGGGAGGGGATTTGTTGGAACCCGGAAGTGGGAGGCGGAAACCCGGAAGTGGGAGGCGGAAACCGGAAGTGAGGGGGAGAGGAGCGAGGGAGGCGGGAAAAGGCGTGCGAGGGGGTGAAAGGGTGTCAAAAAGTGTTTGGGGAGGGCGGGGAGGGGATTTGTTGGAACCCGGAAGTGGGAGTCGGAAACCCGGAAGTGGGAGGCGGAAACCGGAAGTGAGGGGGAGAGGAGCGGGGGAGGCGGGAAAAGGCGCCCGAGGGGGTGAAACGGTGTAAAAAAGTGTTTGGGGAGGGCGGGGGAGGGGATTTGTTGGAACCCGGAAGTGGGAGGCGGAAACCCGGAAGTGGGAGGCGGAAACCGGAAGTGAGGGGGAGAGGAGCGGGGGAGGCGGGAAAAGGCGTCCGAGGGGGTGAAACGGTGTCAAAAAGTGTTTGGGGAGGGCGGGGGAGGGGATTGGGTGGAACCCGGAAGTGGAAGGCGGAAACCCGGAAGTGGGAGGCGGAAACCCGGAAGTGGGAGGCCGAAACCGGAAGTGAGGGGGAGAGGAGCGGGGGAGGCGGGAAAAGGCGTCCGAGGGGGTGAAACGGTGTAAAAAAGTGTTTGGGGAGGGCGGGGGAGGGGATTGGGTGGAACCCGGAAGTGGAAGGCGGAAACCCGGAAGTGGGAGGCGGAAACCGGAAGTGAGGGGGAGAGGAGCGGGGGAGGCGGGAAAAGGCGCCCGAGGGGGTGAAACGGTGTAAAAAAGTGTTTGGGGAGGGCGGGGGAGGGGATTTGTTGGAACCCGGAAGTGGGAGGCGGAAACCCGGAAGTGGGAGGCGGAAACCGGAAGTGAGGGGGAGAGGAGCGGGGGAGGCGGGAAAAGGCGTCCGAGGGGGTGAAACGGTGTCAAAAAGTGTTTGGGGAGGGCGGGGGAGGGGATTTGTTGGAACCCGGAAGTGGGAGTCGGAAACCCGGAAGTGGGAGGCGGAAACCGGAAGTGAGGGGGAGAGGAGCGGGGGAGGCGGGAAAAGGCGTCCGAGGGGGGGAAACGGTGTCAAAAAGTGTTTGGGGAGGGCGGGGGAGGGGATTGGGTGGAACCCGGAAGTGGGAGGCGGAAACCCGGAAGTGGGAGTCGGAAACCGGAAGTGAGGGGGAGAGGAGCAGGGGAGGCGGGAAAAGGCGTCCGAGGGGGTGAAACGGTGTCAAAAAGTGTTTGGGGAGGGCGGGGGAGGGGATTGGGTGGAACCCGGAAGTGGGAGGCGGAAACCCGGAAGTGGGAGGCGGAAACCGGAAGTGAGGGGGAGAGGAGCGGGGGAGGCGGGAAAAGGCGTCCGAGGGGGTGAAAGGGTGTAAAAAAGTGTTTGGGGAGGGCGGGGGAGGGGATTTGTTGGAACCCGGAAGTGGGAGGCGGAAACCCGGAAGTGGGAGGCGGAAACCGGAAGTGAGGGGGAGAGGAGCGGGGGAGGCGGGAAAAGGCGTCCGAGGGGGTGAAACGGTGTCAAAAAGTGTTTGGGGAGGGCGGGGGAGGGGATTGGGTGGAACCCGGAAGTGGAAGGCGGAAAACCGGAAGTGGGAGGCGGAAACCGGAAGTGAGGGGGAGAGGAGCGGGGGAGGCGGGAAAAGGCGTCCGAGGGGGTGAAACGGTGTCAAAAAGTGTTTGGGGAGGGCGGGGAGGGGATTTGTTGGAACCCGGAAGTGGAAGGCGGAAACCCGGAAGTGGGAGGCCGAAACCGGAAGTGAGGGGGAGAGGAGCGGGGGAGGCGGGAAAAGGCGTCCGAGGGGGTGAAACGGTGTCAAAAAGTGTGTGGGGAGGGCGGGGGAGGGGATTTGTTGGAACCCGGAAGTGGGAGGCGGAAACCCGGAAGTGGGAGGCGGAAACCGGAAGTGAGGGGGAGAGGAGCGGGGGAGGCGGGAAAAGGCGTCCGAGGGGGTGAAACGGTGTAAAAAAGTGCTTGGGGAGGGCGGGGGAGGGGATTTGTTGGAACCCGGAAGTGGGAGGCGGAAACCCGGAAGTGGGAGGCGGAAACCGGAAGTGAGGGGGAGAGGAGCGGGGGAGGCGGGAAAAGGCGTCCGAGGGGGTGAAACGGTGTCAAAAAGTGTTTGGGGAGGGCGGGGGAGGGGATTGGGTGGAACCCGGAAGTGGGAGGCGGAAACCCGGAAGTGGGAGGCGGAAACCGGAAGTGAGGGGGAGAGGAGCGGGGGAGGCGGGAAAAGGCGTCCGAGGGGGTGAAACGGTTTCAAAAAGTGTTTGGGGAGGGCGGGGGAGGGGATTTGTTGGAACCCGGAAGTGGGAGGCGGAAACCCGGAAGTGGGAGTCGGAAACCGGAAGTGAGGGGGAGAGGAGCGGGGGAGGCGGGAAAAGGCGCCCGAGGGGGTGAAACGGTGTAAAAAAGTGTTTGGGGAGGGCGGGGGAGGGGATTGGGTGGAACCCGGAAGTGGGAGGCGGAAACCCGGAAGTGGGAGGCCGAAACCGGAAGTGAGGGGGAGAGGAGCGGGGGAGGCGGGAAAAGGCGTCCGAGGGGGGGAAACGGTGTCAAAAAGTGTTTGGGGAGGGCGGGGGAGGGGATTTGTTGGAACCCGGAAGTGGGAGGCGGAAACCCGGAAGTGGGAGGCGGAAACCGGAAGTGAGGGGGAGAGGAGCGGGGGAGGCGGGAAAAGGCGTCCGAGGGGGTGAAACGGTGTAAAAAAGTGTTTGGGGAGGGCGGGGGAGGGGATTTGTTGGAACCCGGAAGTGGGAGGCGGAAACCCGGAAGTGGGAGGCCGAAACCGGAAGTGAGGGGGAGAGGAGCGGGGGAGGCGGGAAAAGGCGTCCGAGGGGGGAAACGGTGTAAAAAAGTGTTTGGGGAGGGCGGGGGAGGGGATTGGGTGGAACCCGGAAGTGGGAGGCGGAAACCCGGAAGTGGGAGGCGGAAACCGGAAGTGAGGGGGAGAGGAGCGGGGGAGGCGGGAAAAGGCGTCCGAGGGGGTGAAACGGTGTCAAAAAGTGTTTGGGGAGGGCGGGGGAGGGGATTGGGTGGAACCCGGAAGTGGGAGGCGGAAACCCGGAAGTGGGAGTCGGAAACCGGAAGTGAGGGGGAGAGGAGCGGGGGAGGCGGGAAAAGGCGTCCGAGGGGGTGAAACGGTTTCAAAAAGTGTGTGGGGAGGGCGGGGGAGGGGATTGGGTGGAACCCGGAAGTGGGAGGCGGAAACCCGGAAGTGGGATGCCGAAACCGGAAGTGAGGGGGAGAGGAGCGGGGGAGGCGGGAAAAGGCGTCCGAGGGGGTGAAACGGTGTAAAAAAGTGTTTGGGGAGGGCGGGGGAGGGGATTGGGTGGAACCCGGAAGTGGGAGGCGGAAACCCGGAAGTGGGATGCCGAAACCGGAAGTGAGGGGGAGAGGAGCGGGGGAGGCGGGAAAAGGCGTCCGAGGGGGGGAAACGGTGTCAAAAAGTGTTTGGGGAGGGCGGGGGAGGGGATTGGGTGGAACCCGGAAGTGGGAGGCGGAAACCCGGAAGTGGGAGGCGGAAACCGGAAGTGAGGGGGAGAGGAGCGGGGGAGGCGGGAAAAGGCGTCCGAGGGGGTGAAACGGTTTCAAAAAGTGTGTGGGGAGGGCGGGGGAGGGGATTTGTTGGAACCCGGAAGTGGGAGTCGTAAACCCGGAAGTGGGAGGCGGAAACCGGAAGTGAGGGGGAGAGGAGCGGGGGAGGCGGGAAAAGGCGTGCGAGGGGGTGAAACGGTGTCAAAAAGTGTTTGGGGAGGGCGGGGGAGGGGATTTGTTGGAACCCGGAAGTGGGAGGCGGAAACCCGGAAGTGGGAGGCGGAAACCGGAAGTGAGGGGGAGAGGAGCGGGGGAGGCGGGAAAAGGCGCCCGAGGGGGTGAAACGGTGTAAAAAAGTGTTTGGGGAGGGCGGGGGAGGGGATTTGTTGGAACCCGGAAGTGGGAGGCGGAAACCCGGAAGTGGGAGGCGGAAACCGGAAGTGAGGGGGAGAGGAGCGGGGGAGGTGGGAAAAGGCGTGCGAGGGGGTGAAAGGGTGTAAAAAAGTGTTTGGGGAGGGCGGGGGAGGGGATTTGTTGGAACCCGGAAGTGGGAGGCGGAAACCCGGAAGTGGGAGGCGGAAACCGGAAGTGGGAGGCCGAAACCGGAAGTGAGGGGGAGAGGAGCGGGGGAGGCGGGAAAAGGCGCCCGAGGGGGTGAAACGGCGTAAAAAAGTGTTTGGGGAGGGCGGGGAGGGGATTTGTTGGAACCCGGAAGTGGGAGTCGTAAACCCGGAAGTGGGAGGCGGAAACCGGAAGTGAGGGGGAGAGGAGCGGGGGAGGCGGGAAAAGGCGCCCGAGGGGGTGAAACGGTGTAAAAAAGTGTTTGGGGAGGGCGGGGAGGGGATTTGTTGGAACCCGGAAGTGGGAGTCGGAAACCCGGAAGTGGGAGGCGGAAACCGGAAGTGAGGGGGAGAGGAGCGAGGGAGGCGGGAAAAGGCGTGCGAGGGGGTGAAAGGGTGTAAAAAAGTGTTTGGGGAGGGCAGTGAGGGGATTTGTTGGAACCCGGAAGTGGGAGGCGGAAACCCGGAAGTGGGAGGCCGAAACCGGAAGTGAGGGGGAGAGGAGCGGGGGAGGCGGGAAAAGGCGCGCGAGGGGGTGAAAGGGTGTAAAAAAGTGTTTGGGGAGGGCGGGGAGGGGATTTGTTGGAACCCGGAAGTGGGAGTCGGAAACCCGGAAGTGGGAGGCGGAAACCCGGAAGTGGGAGGCGGAAACCGGAAGTGAGGGGGAGAGGAGCGGGGGAGGCGGGAAAAGGCGCCCGAGGGGGTGAAACGGCGTAAAAAAGTGTTTGGGGAGGGCGGGGGAGGGGATTTGTTGGAACCCGGAAGTGGGAGGCGGAAACCCGGAAGTGGGAGGCGGAAACCGGAAGTGAGGGGGAGAGGAGCGGGGGAGGCGGGAAAAGGCGCCCGAGGGGGTGAAAGGGTGTAAAAAAGTGTTTGGGGAGGGCGGGGAGGGGATTTGTTGGAACCCGGAAGTGGGAGGCGGAAACCCGGAAGTGGGAGGCCGAAACCGGAAGTGAGGGGGAGAGGAGCGGGGGAGGCGGGAAAAGGCGTGCGAGGGGGTGAAACGGTGTAAAAAAGTGTTTGGGGAGGGCGGGGAGGGGATTTGTTGGAACCCGGAAGTGGGAGGCGGAAACCCGGAAGTGGGAGGCGGAAACCGGAAGTGAGGGGGAGAGGAGCGGGGGAGGCGGGAAAAGGCGCGCGAGGGGGTGAAAGGGTGTAAAAAAGTGTTTGGGGAGGGCGGGGAGGGGATTTGTTGGAACCCGGAAGTGGGAGGCGGAAACCCGGAAGTGGGAGTCGGAAACCGGAAGTGAGGGGGAGAGGAGCGAGGGAGGCGGGAAAAGGCGTGCGAGGGGGTGAAAGGGTGTAAAAAAGTGTTTGGGGAGGGCAGTGAGGGGATTTGTTGGAACCCGGAAGTGGGAGGCGGAAACCCGGAAGTGGGAGGCGGAAACCGGAAGTGAGGGGGAGAGGAGCGGGGGAGGCGGGAAAAGGCGCGCGAGGGGGTGAAAGGGTGTAAAAAAGTGTGTGGGGAGGGCGGGGAGGGGATTTGTTGGAACCCGGAAGTGGGAGGCGGAAACCCGGAAGTGGGAGGCGGAAACCGGAAGTGAGGGGGAGAGGAGCGGGGGAGGCGGGAAAAGGCGTGCGAGGGGGTGAAAGGGTGTAAAAAAGTGTTTGGGGAGGGCGGGGAGGGGATTTGTTGGAACCCGGAAGTGGGAGGCGGAAACCCGGAAGTGGGAGGCGGAAACCGGAAGTGAGGGGGAGAGGAGCGGGGGAGGCGGGAAAAGGCGTCCGAGGGGGTGAAACGGTGTAAAAAAGTGTTTGGGGAGGGCGGGGGAGGGGATTTGTTGGAACCCGGAAGTGGGAGGCGGAAACCCGGAAGTGGGAGGCGGAAACCGGAAGTGAGGGGGAGAGGAGCGGGGGAGGCGGGAAAAGGCGCCCGAGGGGGTGAAACGGTTTCAAAAAGTGTTTGGGGAGGGCGGGGGAGGGGATTTGTTGGAACCCGGAAGTGGGAGGCGGAAACCCGGAAGTGGGAGGCGGAAACCGGAAGTGAGGGGGAGAGGAGCGGGGGAGGCGGGAAAAGGCGCCCGAGGGGGTGAAAGGGTGTAAAAAAGTGTTTGGGGAGGGCGGGGGAGGGGATTTGTTGGAACCCGGAAGTGGGAGTCGGAAACCCGGAAGTGGGAGGCGGAAACCGGAAGTGAGGGGGAGAGGAGCGGGGGAGGCGGGAAAAGGCGTCCGAGGGGGTGAAACGGTGTAAAAAAGTGCTTGGGGAGGGCGGGGGAGGGGATTGGGTGGAACCCGGAAGTGGGAGGCGGAAACCCGGAAGTGGGAGGCGGAAACCGGAAGTGAGGGGGAGAGGAGCGGGGGAGGCGGGAAAAGGCGCCCGAGGGGGTGAAACGGTTTCAAAAAGTGTGTGGGGAGGGCGGGGGAGGGGATTGGGTGGAACCCGGAAGTGGGAGGCGGAAACCCGGAAGTGGGAGGCGGAAACCGGAAGTGAGGGGGAGAGGAGCGGGGGAGGCGGGAAAAGGCGTCCGAGGGGGGTGAAACGGTTTCAAAAAGTGTTTGGGGAGGGCGGGGGAGGGGATTTGTTGGAACCCGGAAGTGGGAGGCGGAAACCCGGAAGTGGGAGGCGGAAACCGGAAGTGAGGGGGAGAGGAGCGGGGGAGGCGGGAAAAGGCGTCCGAGGGGGTGAAACGGTGTCAAAAAAGTGTTTGGGGAGGGCGGGGGAGGGGATTTGTTGGAACCCGGAAGTGGGAGGCGGAAACCCGGAAGTGGGAGGCCGAAACCGGAAGTGAGGGGGAGAGGAGCGGGGGAGGCGGGAAAAGGCGCCCGAGGGGGGTGAAACGGTTTCAAAAAGTGCTTGGGGAGGGCGGGGGAGGGGATTTGTTGGAACCCGGAAGTGGGAGGCGGAAACCCGGAAGTGGGAGGCGGAAACCGGAAGTGAGGGGGAGAGGAGCGGGGGAGGCGGGAAAAGGCGTCCGAGGGGGGTGAAACGGTGTAAAAAAGTGTTTGGGGAGGGCGGGGGAGGGGATTGGGTGGAACCCGGAAGTGGGAGGCGGAAACCCGGAAGTGGGAGGCGGAAACCGGAAGTGAGGGGGAGAGGAGCGGGGGAGGCGGGAAAAGGCGTCCGAGGGGTGAAACGGTGTAAAAAAGTGTTTGGGGAGGGCGGGGGAGGGGATTTGTTGGAACCCGGAAGTGGGAGGCGGAAACCCGGAAGTGGGAGGCGGAAACCGGAAGTGAGGGGGAGAGGAGCGGGGGAGGCGGGAAAAGGCGTCCGAGGGGGTGAAACGGTGTAAAAAAGTGCTTGGGGAGGGCGGGGGAGGGGATTGGGTGGAACCCGGAAGTGGGAGGCGGAAACCCGGAAGTGGGAGGCGGAAACCGGAAGTGAGGGGGAGAGGAGCGGGGGAGGCGGGAAAAGGCGCCCGAGGGGGTGAAAGGGTGTAAAAAAGTGTTTGGGGAGGGCGGGGGAGGGGATTTGTTGGAACCCGGAAGTGGGAGTCGGAAACCCGGAAGTGGGAGGCGGAAACCGGAAGTGAGGGGGAGAGGAGCGGGGGAGGCGGGAAAAGGCGTCCGAGGGGGTGAAACGGTGTAAAAAAGTGCTTGGGGAGGGCGGGGGAGGGGATTGGGTGGAACCCGGAAGTGGGAGGCGGAAACCCGGAAGTGGGAGGCGGAAACCGGAAGTGAGGGGGAGAGGAGCGGGGGAGGCGGGAAAAGGCGCCCGAGGGGGTGAAACGGTTTCAAAAAGTGTGTGGGGAGGGCGGGGGAGGGGATTGGGTGGAACCCGGAAGTGGGAGGCGGAAACCCGGAAGTGGGAGGCGGAAACCGGAAGTGAGGGGGAGAGGAGCGGGGGAGGCGGGAAAAGGCGTCCGAGGGGGGTGAAACGGTTTCAAAAAGTGTTTGGGGAGGGCGGGGGAGGGGATTTGTTGGAACCCGGAAGTGGGAGGCGGAAACCCGGAAGTGGGAGGCGGAAACCGGAAGTGAGGGGGAGAGGAGCGGGGGAGGCGGGAAAAGGCGTCCGAGGGGGTGAAACGGTGTCAAAAAAGTGTTTGGGGAGGGCGGGGGAGGGGATTTGTTGGAACCCGGAAGTGGGAGGCGGAAACCCGGAAGTGGGAGGCCGAAACCGGAAGTGAGGGGGAGAGGAGCGGGGGAGGCGGGAAAAGGCGCCCGAGGGGGGTGAAACGGTTTCAAAAAGTGCTTGGGGAGGGCGGGGGAGGGGATTTGTTGGAACCCGGAAGTGGGAGGCGGAAACCCGGAAGTGGGAGGCGGAAACCGGAAGTGAGGGGGAGAGGAGCGGGGGAGGCGGGAAAAGGCGTCCGAGGGGGGTGAAACGGTGTAAAAAAGTGTTTGGGGAGGGCGGGGGAGGGGATTGGGTGGAACCCGGAAGTGGGAGGCGGAAACCCGGAAGTGGGAGGCGGAAACCGGAAGTGAGGGGGAGAGGAGCGGGGGAGGCGGGAAAAGGCGTCCGAGGGGTGAAACGGTGTAAAAAAGTGTTTGGGGAGGGCGGGGGAGGGGATTTGTTGGAACCCGGAAGTGGGAGGCGGAAACCCGGAAGTGGGAGGCGGAAACCGGAAGTGAGGGGGAGAGGAGCGGGGGAGGCGGGAAAAGGCGTCCGAGGGGGTGAAACGGTGTAAAAAAGTGCTTGGGGAGGGC
Organism: Struthio camelus; assembly: GCF_040807025.1. Classification (NCBI taxonomy): domain Eukaryota; kingdom Metazoa; phylum Chordata; class Aves; order Struthioniformes; family Struthionidae; genus Struthio; species Struthio camelus. The sequence goes on along the minus strand of NC_090947.1, from coordinate 47,181,955 downwards.
GGGGGAGGGGATTGGGTGGAACCCGGAAGTGGGAGGCGGAAACCCGGAAGTGGGAGGCGGAAACCGGAAGTGAGGGGGAGAGGAGCGGGGGAGGCGGGAAAAGGCGCCCGAGGGGGTGAAACGGTTTCAAAAAGTGTGTGGGGAGGGCGGGGGAGGGGATTTGTTGGAACCCGGAAGTGGGAGGCGGAAACCCGGAAGTGGGAGGCCGAAACCGGAAGTGAGGGGGAGAGGAGCGGGGGAGGCGGGAAAAGGCGTCCGAGGGGGGGAAACGGTGTAAAAAAGTGTTTGGGGAGGGCGGGGGAGGGGATTTGTTGGAACCCGGAAGTGGGAGGCGGAAACCCGGAAGTGGGAGGCGGAAACCGGAAGTGAGGGGGAGAGGAGCGGGGGAGGCGGGAAAAGGCGTCCGAGGGGGTGAAACGGTTTCAAAAAGTGTTTGGGGAGGGCGGGGGAGGGGATTTGTTGGAACCCGGAAGTGGGAGGCGGAAACCCGGAAGTGGGAGGCCGAAACCGGAAGTGAGGGGGAGAGGAGCGGGGGAGGCGGGAAAAGGCGTCCGAGGGGGTGAAACGGTGTCAAAAAGTGTTTGGGGAGGGCGGGGGAGGGGATTGGGTGGAACCCGGAAGTGGGAGGCGGAAACCCGGAAGTGGGAGGCGGAAACCGGAAGTGAGGGGGAGAGGAGCGGGGGAGGCGGGAAAAGGCGTCCGAGGGGGTGAAACGGTTTCAAAAAGTGTGTGGGGAGGGCGGGGGAGGGGATTGGGTGGAACCCGGAAGTGGGAGGCGGAAACCCGGAAGTGGGAGGCGGAAACCGGAAGTGAGGGGGAGAGGAGCGGGGGAGGCGGGAAAAGGCGTCCGAGGGGGTGAAACGGTGTAAAAAAGTGTTTGGGGAGGGCGGGGGAGGGGATTGGGTGGAACCCGGAAGTGGGAGGCGGAAACCCGGAAGTGGGAGGCGGAAACCGGAAGTGAGGGGGAGAGGAGCGGGGGAGGCGGGAAAAGGCGTCCGAGGGGGTGAAACGGTTTCAAAAAGTGTGTGGGGAGGGCGGGGAGGGGATTGGGTGGAACCCGGAAGTGGGAGGCGGAAACCCGGAAGTGGGAGGCCGAAACCGGAAGTGAGGGGGAGAGGAGCAGGGGAGGCGGGAAAAGGCGTCCGAGGGGGTGAAACGGTGTCAAAAAGTGTTTGGGGAGGGCGGGGAGGGGATTTGTTGGAACCCGGAAGTGGGAGGCGGAAACCCGGAAGTGGGAGGCGGAAACCGGAAGTGAGGGGGAGAGGAGCGGGGGAGGCGGGAAAAGGCGTGCGAGGGGGTGAAACGGTGTAAAAAAGTGTTTGGGGAGGGCGGGGAGGGGATTTGTTGGAACCCGGAAGTGGGAGGCGGAAACCCGGAAGTGGGAGGCGGAAACCGGAAGTGAGGGGGAGAGGAGCGGGGGAGGCGGGAAAAGGCGTCCGAGGGGGTGAAACGGTGTCAAAAAGTGTTTGGGGAGGGCGGGGAGGGGATTTGTTGGAACCCGGAAGTGGGAGGCGGAAACCCGGAAGTGGGAGGCGGAAACCGGAAGTGAGGGGGAGAGGAGCGGGGGAGGCGGGAAAAGGCGCCCGAGGGGGTGAAAGGGTGTAAAAAAGTGTTTGGGGAGGGCGGGGGAGGGGATTTGTTGGAACCCGGAAGTGGGAGGCGGAAACCCGGAAGTGGGAGGCGGAAACCGGAAGTGAGGGGGAGAGGAGCGGGGGAGGCGGGAAAAGGCGTCCGAGGGGGTGAAAGGGTGTAAAAAAGTGTTTGGGGAGGGCGGGGAGGGGATTTGTTGGAACCCGGAAGTGGGAGGCGGAAACCCGGAAGTGGGAGGCGGAAACCGGAAGTGAGGGGGAGAGGAGCGAGGGAGGCGGGAAAAGGCGTGCGAGGGGGTGAAAGGGTGTAAAAAAGTGTTTGGGGAGGGCAGTGAGGGGATTTGTTGGAACCCGGAAGTGGGAGGCGGAAACCCGGAAGTGGGAGGCCGAAACCGGAAGTGAGGGGGAGAGGAGCGGGGGAGGCGGGAAAAGGCGCGCGAGGGGGTGAAAGGGTGTAAAAAAGTGTGTGGGGAGGGCGGGGAGGGGATTTGTTGGAACCCGGAAGTGGGAGGCGGAAACCCGGAAGTGGGAGGCGGAAACCGGAAGTGAGGGGGAGAGGAGCGGGGGAGGCGGGAAAAGGCGTGCGAGGGGGTGAAAGGGTGTAAAAAAGTGTTTGGGGAGGGCGGGGAGGGGATTTGTTGGAACCCGGAAGTGGGAGGCGGAAACCCGGAAGTGGGAGGCGGAAACCGGAAGTGAGGGGGAGAGGAGCGGGGGAGGCGGGAAAAGGCGTCCGAGGGGGTGAAACGGTGTAAAAAAGTGTTTGGGGAGGGCGGGGGAGGGGATTTGGTGGAACCCGGAAGTGGGAGGCGGAAACCCGGAAGTGGGAGGCGGAAACCGGAAGTGAGGGGGAGAGGAGCGGGGGAGGCGGGAAAAGGCGTCCGAGGGGGTGAAACGGTGTAAAAAAGTGTTTGGGGAGGGCGGGGGAGGGGATTTGTTGGAACCCGGAAGTGGGAGGCGGAAACCCGGAAGTGGGAGGCGGAAACCGGAAGTGAGGGGGAGAGGAGCGGGGGAGGCGGAAAAGGCGCCCGAGGGGGTGAAAGGGTGTAAAAAAGTGTTTGGGGAGGGCGGGGGAGGGGATTTGTTGGAACCCGGAAGTGGGAGTCGGAAACCCGGAAGTGGGAGGCGGAAACCGGAAGTGAGGGGGAGAGGAGCGGGGGAGGCGGGAAAAGGCGTCCGAGGGGGTGAAAGGGTGTAAAAAAGTGCTTGGGGAGGGCGGGGGAGGGGATTGGGTGGAACCCGGAAGTGGGAGTCGGAAACCCGGAAGTGGGAGGCGGAAACCGGAAGTGAGGGGGAGAGGAGCGGGGGAGGCGGGAAAAGGCGCCCGAGGGGGTGAAACGGTTTCAAAAAGTGTGTGGGGAGGGCGGGGGAGGGGATTTGTTGGAACCCGGAAGTGGGAGGCGGAAACCCGGAAGTGGGAGGCGGAAACCGGAAGTGAGGGGGAGAGGAGCGGGGGAGGCGGGAAAAGGCGTGCGAGGGGGTGAAACGGTGTAAAAAAGTGTTTGGGGAGGGCGGGGGAGGGGATTTGTTGGAACCCGGAAGTGGGAGGCGGAAACCCGGAAGTGGGAGGCGGAAACCGGAAGTGAGGGGGAGAGGAGCGGGGGAGGCGGGAAAAGGCGTCCGAGGGGGTGAAACGGTGTCAAAAAGTGCTTGGGGAGGGCGGGGGAGGGGATTTGTTGGAACCCGGAAGTGGGAGGCGGAAACCCGGAAGTGGGAGTCGGAAACCGGAAGTGAGGGGGAGAGGAGCGGGGGAGGCGGGAAAAGGCGTCCGAGGGGGGTGAAACGGTTTCAAAAAGTGTTTGGGGAGGGCGGGGGAGGGGATTTGTTGGAACCCGGAAGTGGGAGGCGGAAACCCGGAAGTGGGAGGCGGAAACCGGAAGTGAGGGGGAGAGGAGCGGGGGAGGCGGGAAAAGGCGTCCGAGGGGGTGAAACGGTGTCAAAAAGTGTTTGGGGAGGGCGGGGGAGGGGATTTGTTGGAACCCGGAAGTGGGAGGCGGAAACCCGGAAGTGGGAGGCGGAAACCGGAAGTGAGGGGGAGAGGAGCGGGGGAGGCGGGAAAAGGCGCCCGAGGGGGGTGAAACGGTTTCAAAAAGTGCTTGGGGAGGGCGGGGGAGGGGATTTGTTGGAACCCGGAAGTGGGAGGCGGAAACCCGGAAGTGGGAGGCGGAAACCGGAAGTGAGGGGGAGAGGAGCGGGGGAGGCGGGAAAAGGCGTCCGAGGGGGGTGAAACGGTGTAAAAAAGTGTTTGGGGAGGGCGGGGGAGGGGATTTGTTGGAACCCGGAAGTGGGAGGCGGAAACCCGGAAGTGGGAGGCGGAAACCGGAAGTGAGGGGGAGAGGAGCGGGGGAGGCGGGAAAAGGCGTCCGAGGGGTGAAACGGTGTAAAAAAGTGTTTGGGGAGGGCGGGGGAGGGGATTTGTTGGAACCCGGAAGTGGGAGGCGGAAACCCGGAAGTGGGAGGCGGAAACCGGAAGTGAGGGGGAGAGGAGCGGGGGAGGCGGGAAAAGGCGTCCGAGGGGGTGAAACGGTGTAAAAAAGTGCTTGGGGAGGGCGGGGGAGGGGATTGGGTGGAACCCGGAAGTGGGAGGCGGAAACCCGGAAGTGGGAGGCGGAAACCGGAAGTGAGGGGGAGAGGAGCGGGGGAGGCGGGAAAAGGCGCCCGAGGGGGTGAAACGGTTTCAAAAAGTGTGTGGGGAGGGCGGGGGAGGGGATTGGGTGGAACCCGGAAGTGGGAGGCGGAAACCCGGAAGTGGGAGGCCGAAACCGGAAGTGAGGGGGAGAGGAGCGGGGGAGGCGGGAAAAGGCGTCCGAGGGGGGGAAACGGTGTAAAAAAGTGTTTGGGGAGGGCGGGGGAGGGGATTTGTTGGAACCCGGAAGTGGGAGGCGGAAACCCGGAAGTGGGAGGCGGAAACCGGAAGTGAGGGGGAGAGGAGCGGGGGAGGCGGGAAAAGGCGTGCGAGGGGGTGAAAGGGTGTAAAAAAGTGTTTGGGGAGGGCGGGGGAGGGGATTTGTTGGAACCCGGAAGTGGGAGGCGGAAACCCGGAAGTGGGAGGCGGAAACCGGAAGTGAGGGGGAGAGGAGCGGGGGAGGCGGGAAAAGGCGTCCGAGGGGGTGAAACGGTGTAAAAAAGTGTTTGGGGAGGGCGGGGGAGGGGATTGGGTGGAACCCGGAAGTGGGAGGCGGAAACCCGGAAGTGGGAGGCGGAAACCGGAAGTGAGGGGGAGAGGAGCGGGGGAGGCGGGAAAAGGCGTCCGAGGGGGTGAAACGGTTTCAAAAAGTGTGTGGGGAGGGCGGGGGAGGGGATTGGGTGGAACCCGGAAGTGGGAGGCGGAAACCCGGAAGTGGGAGGCGGAAACCGGAAGTGAGGGGGAGAGGAGCGGGGGAGGCGGGAAAAGGCGTCCGAGGGGGTGAAACGGTGTAAAAAAGTGTTTGGGGAGGGCGGGGGAGGGGATTGGGTGGAACCCGGAAGTGGGAGGCGGAAACCCGGAAGTGGGAGTCGGAAACCGGAAGTGAGGGGGAGAGGAGCGGGGGAGGCGGGAAAAGGCGTCCGAGGGGGTGAAACGGTTTCAAAAAGTGTGTGGGGAGGGCGGGGAGGGGATTGGGTGGAACCCGGAAGTGGGAGGCGGAAACCCGGAAGTGGGAGGCCGAAACCGGAAGTGAGGGGGAGAGGAGCAGGGGAGGCGGGAAAAGGCGTCCGAGGGGGTGAAACGGTGTCAAAAAGTGTTTGGGGAGGGCGGGGAGGGGATTTGTTGGAACCCGGAAGTGGGAGGCGGAAACCCGGAAGTGGGAGGCGGAAACCGGAAGTGAGGGGGAGAGGAGCGGGGGAGGCGGGAAAAGGCGTGCGAGGGGGTGAAACGGTGTAAAAAAGTGTTTGGGGAGGGCGGGGAGGGGATTTGTTGGAACCCGGAAGTGGGAGGCGGAAACCCGGAAGTGGGAGGCGGAAACCGGAAGTGAGGGGGAGAGGAGCGAGGGAGGCGGGAAAAGGCGTCCGAGGGGGTGAAACGGTGTAAAAAAGTGTTTGGGGAGGGCAGTGAGGGGATTGGGTGGAACCCGGAAGTGGGAGGCGGAAACCCGGAAGTGGGAGTCGGAAACCGGAAGTGAGGGGGAGAGGAGCGGGGGAGGCGGGAAAAGGCGCCCGAGGGGGTGAAAGGGTGTAAAAAAGTGTTTGGGGAGGGCGGGGAGGGGATTTGTTGGAACCCGGAAGTGGGAGGCGGAAACCCGGAAGTGGGAGGCGGAAACCGGAAGTGAGGGGGAGAGGAGCGGGGGAGGCGGGAAAAGGCGCGCGAGGGGGTGAAAGGGTGTAAAAAAGTGTTTGGGGAGGGCGGGGAGGGGATTTGTTGGAACCCGGAAGTGGGAGGCGGAAACCCGGAAGTGGGAGGCGGAAACCGGAAGTGAGGGGGAGAGGAGCGAGGGAGGCGGGAAAAGGCGTGCGAGGGGGTGAAAGGGTGTAAAAAAGTGTTTGGGGAGGGCAGTGAGGGGATTTGTTGGAACCCGGAAGTGGGAGGCGGAAACCCGGAAGTGGGAGTCGGAAACCGGAAGTGAGGGGGAGAGGAGCGGGGGAGGCGGGAAAAGGCGCGCGAGGGGGTGAAAGGGTGTAAAAAAGTGTGTGGGGAGGGCGGGGAGGGGATTTGTTGGAACCCGGAAGTGGGAGGCGGAAACCCGGAAGTGGGAGGCGGAAACCGGAAGTGAGGGGGAGAGGAGCGGGGGAGGCGGGAAAAGGCGTGCGAGGGGGTGAAAGGGTGTAAAAAAGTGTTTGGGGAGGGCGGGGAGGGGATTTGTTGGAACCCGGAAGTGGGAGGCGGAAACCCGGAAGTGGGAGGCGGAAACCGGAAGTGAGGGGGAGAGGAGCGGGGGAGGCGGGAAAAGGCGTCCGAGGGGGTGAAACGGTGTAAAAAAGTGTTTGGGGAGGGCGGGGGAGGGGATTGGGTGGAACCCGGAAGTGGGAGGCGGAAACGCGGAAGTGGGAGGCGGAAACCGGAAGTGAGGGGGAGAGGAGCGGGGGAGGCGGGAAAAGGCGCCCGAGGGGGTGAAAGGGTGTAAAAAAGTGTTTGGGGAGGGCGGGGGAGGGGATTTGTTGGAACCCGGAAGTGGGAGTCGGAAACCCGGAAGTGGGAGGCGGAAACCGGAAGTGAGGGGGAGAGGAGCGGGGGAGGCGGGAAAAGGCGTCCGAGGGGGTGAAACGGTGTCAAAAAGTGCTTGGGGAGGGCGGGGGAGGGGATTGGGTGGAACCCGGAAGTGGGAGGCGGAAACCCGGAAGTGGGAGGCGGAAACCGGAAGTGAGGGGGAGAGGAGCGGGGGAGGCGGGAAAAGGCGCCCGAGGGGGTGAAACGGTTTCAAAAAGTGTGTGGGGAGGGCGGGGGAGGGGATTGGGTGGAACCCGGAAGTGGGAGGCGGAAACCCGGAAGTGGGAGGCCGAAACCGGAAGTGAGGGGGAGAGGAGCGGGGGAGGCGGGAAAAGGCGTGCGAGGGGGTGAAACGGTTTCAAAAAGTGTGTGGGGAGGGCGGGGGAGGGGATTGGGTGGAACCCGGAAGTGGGAGGCGGAAACCCGGAAGTGGGAGGCGGAAACCGGAAGTGAGGGGGAGAGGAGCGGGGGAGGCGGGAAAAGGCGTCCGAGGGGGGTGAAACGGTTTCAAAAAGTGTTTGGGGAGGGCGGGGGAGGGGATTTGTTGGAACCCGGAAGTGGGAGGCGGAAACCCGGAAGTGGGAGGCGGAAACCGGAAGTGAGGGGGAGAGGAGCGGGGGAGGCGGGAAAAGGCGTCCGAGGGGGTGAAACGGTGTAAAAAAGTGTTTGGGGAGGGCGGGGGAGGGGATTTGTTGGAACCCGGAAGTGGGAGGCGGAAACCCGGAAGTGGGAGGCCGAAACCGGAAGTGAGGGGGAGAGGAGCGGGGGAGGCGGGAAAAGGCGTCCGAGGGGGGTGAAACGGTGTAAAAAAGTGCTTGGGGAGGGCGGGGGAGGGGATTTGTTGGAACCCGGAAGTGGGAGGCGGAAACCCGGAAGTGGGAGGCGGAAACCGGAAGTGAGGGGGAGAGGAGCGGGGGAGGCGGGAAAAGGCGTCCGAGGGGGGTGAAACGGTGTAAAAAAGTGTTTGGGGAGGGCGGGGGAGGGGATTTGTTGGAACCCGGAAGTGGGAGGCGGAAACCCGGAAGTGGGAGGCCGAAACCGGAAGTGAGGGGGAGAGGAGCGGGGGAGGCGGGAAAAGGCGTCCGAGGGGTGAAACGGTGTAAAAAAGTGTTTGGGGAGGGCGGGGGAGGGGATTTGTTGGAACCCGGAAGTGGGAGGCGGAAACCCGGAAGTGGGAGGCGGAAACCGGAAGTGAGGGGGAGAGGAGCGGGGGAGGCGGGAAAAGGCGTCCGAGGGGGTGAAAGGGTGTAAAAAAGTGCTTGGGGAGGGCGGGGGAGGGGATTGGGTGGAACCCGGAAGTGGGAGTCGGAAACCCGGAAGTGGGAGGCGGAAACCGGAAGTGAGGGGGAGAGGAGCGGGGGAGGCGGGAAAAGGCGCCCGAGGGGGTGAAACGGTTTCAAAAAGTGTGTGGGGAGGGCGGGGGAGGGGATTGGGTGGAACCCGGAAGTGGGAGGCGGAAACCCGGAAGTGGGAGGCCGAAACCGGAAGTGAGGGGGAGAGGAGCGGGGGAGGCGGGAAAAGGCGTCCGAGGGGGGGAAACGGTGTAAAAAAGTGTTTGGGGAGGGCGGGGGAGGGGATTTGTTGGAACCCGGAAGTGGGAGGCGGAAACCCGGAAGTGGGAGGCGGAAACCGGAAGTGAGGGGGAGAGGAGCGGGGGAGGCGGGAAAAGGCGTCCGAGGGGGTGAAACGGTTTCAAAAAGTGTTTGGGGAGGGCGGGGGAGGGGATTGGGTGGAACCCGGAAGTGGGAGGCGGAAACCCGGAAGTGGGAGGCCGAAACCGGAAGTGAGGGGGAGAGGAGCGGGGGAGGCGGGAAAAGGCGTCCGAGGGGGTGAAACGGTGTCAAAAAGTGTTTGGGGAGGGCGGGGGAGGGGATTGGGTGGAACCCGGAAGTGGGAGGCGGAAACCCGGAAGTGGGAGGCGGAAACCGGAAGTGAGGGGGAGAGGAGCGGGGGAGGCGGGAAAAGGCGTCCGAGGGGGTGAAACGGTTTCAAAAAGTGTGTGGGGAGGGCGGGGGAGGGGATTGGGTGGAACCCGGAAGTGGGAGGCGGAAACCCGGAAGTGGGAGGCGGAAACCGGAAGTGAGGGGGAGAGGAGCGGGGGAGGCGGGAAAAGGCGTCCGAGGGGGTGAAACGGTGTAAAAAAGTGTTTGGGGAGGGCGGGGGAGGGGATTGGGTGGAACCCGGAAGTGGGAGGCGGAAACCCGGAAGTGGGAGGCGGAAACCGGAAGTGAGGGGGAGAGGAGCGGGGGAGGCGGGAAAAGGCGTCCGAGGGGGTGAAACGGTTTCAAAAAGTGTGTGGGGAGGGCGGGGAGGGGATTGGGTGGAACCCGGAAGTGGGAGGCGGAAACCCGGAAGTGGGAGGCCGAAACCGGAAGTGAGGGGGAGAGGAGCAGGGGAGGCGGGAAAAGGCGTCCGAGGGGGTGAAACGGTGTCAAAAAGTGTGTGGGGAGGGCGGGGAGGGGATTTGTTGGAACCCGGAAGTGGGAGGCGGAAACCCGGAAGTGGGAGGCGGAAACCGGAAGTGAGGGGGAGAGGAGCGGGGGAGGCGGGAAAAGGCGTGCGAGGGGGTGAAACGGTGTAAAAAAGTGTTTGGGGAGGGCGGGGAGGGGATTTGTTGGAACCCGGAAGTGGGAGGCGGAAACCCGGAAGTGGGAGTCGGAAACCGGAAGTGAGGGGGAGAGGAGCGGGGGAGGCGGGAAAAGGCGTCCGAGGGGGTGAAACGGTGTCAAAAAGTGTTTGGGGAGGGCAGTGAGGGGATTTGTTGGAACCCGGAAGTGGGAGGCGGAAACCCGGAAGTGGGAGTCGGAAACCGGAAGTGAGGGGGAGAGGAGCGGGGGAGGCGGGAAAAGGCGCGCGAGGGGGTGAAAGGGTGTAAAAAAGTGTTTGGGGAGGGCGGGGAGGGGATTTGTTGGAACCCGGAAGTGGGAGGCGGAAACCCGGAAGTGGGAGGCGGAAACCGGAAGTGAGGGGGAGAGGAGCGGGGGAGGCGGGAAAAGGCGCGCGAGGGGGTGAAAGGGTGTAAAAAAGTGTTTGGGGAGGGCGGGGAGGGGATTTGTTGGAACCCGGAAGTGGGAGGCGGAAACCCGGAAGTGGGAGGCGGAAACCGGAAGTGAGGGGGAGAGGAGCGAGGGAGGCGGGAAAAGGCGTGCGAGGGGGTGAAAGGGTGTAAAAAAGTGTTTGGGGAGGGCAGTGAGGGGATTTGTTGGAACCCGGAAGTGGGAGGCGGAAACCCGGAAGTGGGAGGCCGAAACCGGAAGTGAGGGGGAGAGGAGCGGGGGAGGCGGGAAAAGGCGCGCGAGGGGGTGAAAGGGTGTAAAAAAGTGTTTGGGGAGGGCGGGGAGGGGATTTGTTGGAACCCGGAAGTGGGAGGCGGAAACCCGGAAGTGGGAGGCGGAAACCGGAAGTGAGGGGGAGAGGAGCGGGGGAGGCGGGAAAAGGCGTCCGAGGGGGTGAAACGGTGTAAAAAAGTGTTTGGGGAGGGCGGGGGAGGGGATTTGGTGGAACCCGGAAGTGGGAGGCGGAAACCCGGAAGTGGGAGGCGGAAACCGGAAGTGAGGGGGAGAGGAGCGGGGGAGGCGGGAAAAGGCGCCCGAGGGGGTGAAAGGGTGTAAAAAAGTGTTTGGGGAGGGCGGGGGAGGGGATTTGTTGGAACCCGGAAGTGGGAGTCGGAAACCCGGAAGTGGGAGGCGGAAACCGGAAGTGAGGGGGAGAGGAGCGGGGGAGGCGGGAAAAGGCGTCCGAGGGGGTGAAACGGTGTAAAAAAGTGCTTGGGGAGGGCGGGGGAGGGGATTGGGTGGAACCCGGAAGTGGGAGGCGGAAACCCGGAAGTGGGAGGCGGAAACCGGAAGTGAGGGGGAGAGGAGCGGGGGAGGCGGGAAAAGGCGCCCGAGGGGGTGAAACGGTTTCAAAAAGTGTGTGGGGAGGGCGGGGGAGGGGATTGGGTGGAACCCGGAAGTGGGAGGCGGAAACCCGGAAGTGGGAGGCGGAAACCGGAAGTGAGGGGGAGAGGAGCGGGGGAGGCGGGAAAAGGCGCCCGAGGGGGTGAAACGGTTTCAAAAAGTGTGTGGGGAGGGCGGGGGAGGGGATTGGGTGGAACCCGGAAGTGGGAGTCGGAAACCCGGAAGTGGGAGGCGGAAACCGGAAGTGAGGGGGAGAGGAGCGGGGGAGGCGGGAAAAGGCGTCCGAGGGGGGTGAAACGGTTTCAAAAAGTGTTTGGGGAGGGCGGGGGAGGGGATTTGTTGGAACCCGGAAGTGGGAGGCGGAAACCCGGAAGTGGGAGGCGGAAACCGGAAGTGAGGGGGAGAGGAGCGGGGGAGGCGGGAAAAGGCGTCCGAGGGGGTGAAACGGTGTCAAAAAGTGTTTGGGGAGGGCGGGGGAGGGGATTTGTTGGAACCCGGAAGTGGGAGGCGGAAACCCGGAAGTGGGAGGCCGAAACCGGAAGTGAGGGGGAGAGGAGCGGGGGAGGCGGGAAAAGGCGCCCGAGGGGGGTGAAACGGTGTAAAAAAGTGCTTGGGGAGGGCGGGGGAGGGGATTTGTTGGAACCCGGAAGTGGGAGGCGGAAACCCGGAAGTGGGAGGCGGAAACCGGAAGTGAGGGGGAGAGGAGCGGGGGAGGCGGGAAAAGGCGTCCGAGGGGGGTGAAACGGTGTAAAAAAGTGTTTGGGGAGGGCGGGGGAGGGGATTTGTTGGAACCCGGAAGTGGGAGGCGGAAACCCGGAAGTGGGAGGCCGAAACCGGAAGTGAGGGGGAGAGGAGCGGGGGAGGCGGGAAAAGGCGTCCGAGGGGTGAAACGGTGTAAAAAAGTGTTTGGGGAGGGCGGGGGAGGGGATTTGTTGGAACCCGGAAGTGGGAGGCGGAAACCCGGAAGTGGGAGGCGGAAACCGGAAGTGAGGGGGAGAGGAGCGGGGGAGGCGGGAAAAGGCGTCCGAGGGGGTGAAACGGTGTAAAAAAGTGCTTGGGGAGGGCGGGGGAGGGGATTGGGTGGAACCCGGAAGTGGGAGGCGGAAACCCGGAAGTGGGAGGCGGAAACCGGAAGTGAGGGGGAGAGGAGCGGGGGAGGCGGGAAAAGGCGCCCGAGGGGGTGAAACGGTTTCAAAAAGTGTGTGGGGAGGGCGGGGGAGGGGATTGGGTGGAACCCGGAAGTGGGAGGCGGAAACCCGGAAGTGGGAGGCCGAAACCGGAAGTGAGGGGGAGAGGAGCGGGGGAGGCGGGAAAAGGCGTCCGAGGGGGGGAAACGGTGTAAAAAAGTGTTTGGGGAGGGCGGGGGAGGGGATTGGGTGGAACCCGGAAGTGGGAGGCGGAAACCCGGAAGTGGGAGGCGGAAACCGGAAGTGAGGGGGAGAGGAGCGGGGGAGGCGGGAAAAGGCGTCCGAGGGGGTGAAACGGTTTCAAAAAGTGTTTGGGGAGGGCAGTGAGGGGATTTGTTGGAACCCGGAAGTGGGAGGCGGAAACCCGGAAGTGGGAGGCGGAAACCGGAAGTGAGGGGGAGAGGAGCGGGGGAGGCGGGAAAAGGCGTCCGAGGGGGTGAAACGGTGTCAAAAAGTGTGTGGGGAGGGCGGGGGAGGGGATTGGGTGGAACCCGGAAGTGGGAGGCGGAAACCCGGAAGTGGGAGGCGGAAACCGGAAGTGAGGGGGAGAGGAGCGGGGGAGGCGGGAAAAGGCGTCCGAGGGGGTGAAACGGTTTCAAAAAGTGTGTGGGGAGGGCGGGGGAGGGGATTTGTTGGAACCCGGAAGTGGGAGGCGGAAACCCGGAAGTGGGAGGCGGAAACCGGAAGTGAGGGGGAGAGGAGCGGGGGAGGCGGGAAAAGGCGTCCGAGGGGGTGAAACGGTGTAAAAAAGTGTTTGGGGAGGGCGGGGGAGGGGATTGGGTGGAACCCGGAAGTGGGAGGCGGAAACCCGGAAGTGGGAGGCGGAAACCGGAAGTGAGGGGGAGAGGAGCGGGGGAGGCGGGAAAAGGCGTCCGAGGGGGTGAAACGGTGTCAAAAAGTGTTTGGGGAGGGCGGGGGAGGGGATTTGTTGGAACCCGGAAGTGGGAGGCGGAAACCCGGAAGTGGGAGGCGGAAACCGGAAGTGAGGGGGAGAGGAGCGGGGGAGGCGGGAAAAGGCGTCCGAGGGGGGGAAACGGTTTCAAAAAGTGTTTGGGGAGGGCGGGGGAGGGGATTTGTTGGAACCCGGAAGTGGGAGGCGGAAACCCGGAAGTGGGAGGCGGAAACCGGAAGTGAGGGGGAGAGGAGCGGGGGAGGCGGGAAAAGGCGTCCGAGGGGGTGAAACGGTGTCAAAAAGTGTTTGGGGAGGGCGGGGGAGGGGATTTGTTGGAACCCGGAAGTGGGAGGCGGAAACCCGGAAGTGGGAGGCGGAAACCGGAAGTGAGGGGGAGAGGAGCGGGGGAGGCGGGAAAAGGCGTCCGAGGGGGTGAAACGGTTTCAAAAAGTGTTTGGGGAGGGCGGGGGAGGGGATTTGTTGGAACCCGGAAGTGGGAGGCGGAAACCCGGAAGTGGGAGGCGGAAACCGGAAGTGAGGGGGAGAGGAGCGGGGGAGGCGGGAAAAGGCGTCCGAGGGGGTGAAACGGTGTCAAAAAGTGTTTGGGGAGGGCGGGGGAGGGGATTGGGTGGAACCCGGAAGTGGGAGGCGGAAACCCGGAAGTGGGAGGCGGAAACCGGAAGTGAGGGGGAGAGGAGCGGGGGAGGCGGGAAAAGGCGTCCGAGGGGGTGAAACGGTTTCAAAAAGTGTGTGGGGAGGGCGGGGGAGGGGATTGGGTGGAACCCGGAAGTGGGAGGCGGAAACCCGGAAGTGGGAGGCGGAAACCGGAAGTGAGGGGGAGAGGAGCGGGGGAGGCGGGAAAAGGCGTCCGAGGGGGTGAAACGGTGTAAAAAAGTGTTTGGGGAGGGCGGGGGAGGGGATTGGGTGGAACCCGGAAGTGGGAGGCGGAAACCCGGAAGTGGGAGGCGGAAACCGGAAGTGAGGGGGAGAGGAGCGGGGGAGGCGGGAAAAGGCGTCCGAGGGGGTGAAACGGTTTCAAAAAGTGTGTGGGGAGGGCGGGGAGGGGATTGGGTGGAACCCGGAAGTGGGAGGCGGAAACCCGGAAGTGGGAGGCCGAAACCGGAAGTGAGGGGGAGAGGAGCAGGGGAGGCGGGAAAAGGCGTCCGAGGGGGTGAAACGGTGTCAAAAAGTGTTTGGGGAGGGCGGGGAGGGGATTTGTTGGAACCCGGAAGTGGGAGGCGGAAACCCGGAAGTGGGAGGCGGAAACCGGAAGTGAGGGGGAGAGGAGCGGGGGAGGCGGGAAAAGGCGTGCGAGGGGGTGAAACGGTGTAAAAAAGTGTTTGGGGAGGGCGGGGAGGGGATTTGTTGGAACCCGGAAGTGGGAGGCGGAAACCCGGAAGTGGGAGGCGGAAACCGGAAGTGAGGGGGAGAGGAGCGGGGGAGGCGGGAAAAGGCGTCCGAGGGGGTGAAACGGTGTCAAAAAGTGTTTGGGGAGGGCAGTGAGGGGATTTGTTGGAACCCGGAAGTGGGAGGCGGAAACCCGGAAGTGGGAGGCGGAAACCGGAAGTGAGGGGGAGAGGAGCGGGGGAGGCGGGAAAAGGCGCCCGAGGGGGTGAAAGGGTGTAAAAAAGTGTTTGGGGAGGGCGGGGAGGGGATTTGTTGGAACCCGGAAGTGGGAGGCGGAAACCCGGAAGTGGGAGGCGGAAACCGGAAGTGAGGGGGAGAGGAGCGGGGGAGGCGGGAAAAGGCGTCCGAGGGGGTGAAAGGGTGTAAAAAAGTGTTTGGGGAGGGCGGGGAGGGGATTTGTTGGAACCCGGAAGTGGGAGGCGGAAACCCGGAAGTGGGAGGCGGAAACCGGAAGTGAGGGGGAGAGGAGCGAGGGAGGCGGGAAAAGGCGTGCGAGGGGGTGAAAGGGTGTAAAAAAGTGTTTGGGGAGGGCAGTGAGGGGATTTGTTGGAACCCGGAAGTGGGAGGCGGAAACCCGGAAGTGGGAGGCCGAAACCGGAAGTGAGGGGGAGAGGAGCGGGGGAGGCGGGAAAAGGCGCGCGAGGGGGTGAAAGGGTGTAAAAAAGTGTGTGGGGAGGGCGGGGAGGGGATTTGTTGGAACCCGGAAGTGGGAGGCGGAAACCCGGAAGTGGGAGGCGGAAACCGGAAGTGAGGGGGAGAGGAGCGGGGGAGGCGGGAAAAGGCGTGCGAGGGGGTGAAAGGGTGTAAAAAAGTGTTTGGGGAGGGCGGGGAGGGGATTTGTTGGAACCCGGAAGTGGGAGGCGGAAACCCGGAAGTGGGAGGCGGAAACCGGAAGTGAGGGGGAGAGGAGCGGGGGAGGCGGGAAAAGGCGTCCGAGGGGGTGAAACGGTGTAAAAAAGTGTTTGGGGAGGGCGGGGGAGGGGATTTGTTGGAACCCGGAAGTGGGAGGCGGAAACCCGGAAGTGGGAGGCGGAAACCGGAAGTGAGGGGGAGAGGAGCGGGGGAGGCGGGAAAAGGCGTCCGAGGGGGTGAAACGGTGTAAAAAAGTGTTTGGGGAGGGCGGGGGAGGGGATTTGTTGGAACCCGGAAGTGGGAGGCGGAAACCCGGAAGTGGGAGGCGGAAACCGGAAGTGAGGGGGAGAGGAGCGGGGGAGGCGGAAAAGGCGCCCGAGGGGGTGAAAGGGTGTAAAAAAGTGTTTGGGGAGGGCGGGGGAGGGGATTTGTTGGAACCCGGAAGTGGGAGTCGGAAACCCGGAAGTGGGAGGCGGAAACCGGAAGTGAGGGGGAGAGGAGCGGGGGAGGCGGGAAAAGGCGTCCGAGGGGGTGAAAGGGTGTAAAAAAGTGCTTGGGGAGGGCGGGGGAGGGGATTGGGTGGAACCCGGAAGTGGGAGTCGGAAACCCGGAAGTGGGAGGCGGAAACCGGAAGTGAGGGGGAGAGGAGCGGGGGAGGCGGGAAAAGGCGCCCGAGGGGGTGAAACGGTTTCAAAAAGTGTGTGGGGAGGGCGGGGGAGGGGATTTGTTGGAACCCGGAAGTGGGAGGCGGAAACCCGGAAGTGGGAGGCGGAAACCGGAAGTGAGGGGGAGAGGAGCGGGGGAGGCGGGAAAAGGCGTGCGAGGGGGTGAAACGGTGTAAAAAAGTGTTTGGGGAGGGCGGGGGAGGGGATTTGTTGGAACCCGGAAGTGGGAGGCGGAAACCCGGAAGTGGGAGGCGGAAACCGGAAGTGAGGGGGAGAGGAGCGGGGGAGGCGGGAAAAGGCGTCCGAGGGGGTGAAACGGTGTCAAAAAGTGCTTGGGGAGGGCGGGGGAGGGGATTTGTTGGAACCCGGAAGTGGGAGGCGGAAACCCGGAAGTGGGAGTCGGAAACCGGAAGTGAGGGGGAGAGGAGCGGGGGAGGCGGGAAAAGGCGTCCGAGGGGGGTGAAACGGTTTCAAAAAGTGTTTGGGGAGGGCGGGGGAGGGGATTTGTTGGAACCCGGAAGTGGGAGGCGGAAACCCGGAAGTGGGAGGCGGAAACCGGAAGTGAGGGGGAGAGGAGCGGGGGAGGCGGGAAAAGGCGTCCGAGGGGGTGAAACGGTGTAAAAAAGTGTTTGGGGAGGGCGGGGGAGGGGATTTGTTGGAACCCGGAAGTGGGAGGCGGAAACCCGGAAGTGGGAGGCGGAAACCGGAAGTGAGGGGGAGAGGAGCGGGGGAGGCGGGAAAAGGCGCCCGAGGGGGGTGAAACGGTTTCAAAAAGTGCTTGGGGAGGGCGGGGGAGGGGATTTGTTGGAACCCGGAAGTGGGAGGCGGAAACCCGGAAGTGGGAGGCGGAAACCGGAAGTGAGGGGGAGAGGAGCGGGGGAGGCGGGAAAAGGCGTCCGAGGGGGGTGAAACGGTGTAAAAAAGTGTTTGGGGAGGGCGGGGGAGGGGATTTGTTGGAACCCGGAAGTGGGAGGCGGAAACCCGGAAGTGGGAGGCGGAAACCGGAAGTGAGGGGGAGAGGAGCGGGGGAGGCGGGAAAAGGCGTCCGAGGGGTGAAACGGTGTAAAAAAGTGTTTGGGGAGGGCGGGGGAGGGGATTTGTTGGAACCCGGAAGTGGGAGGCGGAAACCCGGAAGTGGGAGGCGGAAACCGGAAGTGAGGGGGAGAGGAGCGGGGGAGGCGGGAAAAGGCGTCCGAGGGGGTGAAACGGTGTAAAAAAGTGCTTGGGGAGGGCGGGGGAGGGGATTGGGTGGAACCCGGAAGTGGGAGGCGGAAACCCGGAAGTGGGAGGCGGAAACCGGAAGTGAGGGGGAGAGGAGCGGGGGAGGCGGGAAAAGGCGCCCGAGGGGGTGAAACGGTTTCAAAAAGTGTGTGGGGAGGGCGGGGGAGGGGATTGGGTGGAACCCGGAAGTGGGAGGCGGAAACCCGGAAGTGGGAGGCGGAAACCGGAAGTGAGGGGGAGAGGAGCGGGGGAGGCGGGAAAAGGCGTCCGAGGGGGGGAAACGGTGTAAAAAAGTGTTTGGGGAGGGCGGGGGAGGGGATTTGTTGGAACCCGGAAGTGGGAGGCGGAAACCCGGAAGTGGGAGGCGGAAACCGGAAGTGAGGGGGAGAGGAGCGGGGGAGGCGGGAAAAGGCGTGCGAGGGGGTGAAACGGTGTAAAAAAGTGTTTGGGGAGGGCGGGGGAGGGGATTTGTTGGAACCCGGAAGTGGGAGGCGGAAACCCGGAAGTGGGAGGCGGAAACCGGAAGTGAGGGGGAGAGGAGCGGGGGAGGCGGGAAAAGGCGTCCGAGGGGGTGAAACGGTGTAAAAAAGTGTTTGGGGAGGGCGGGGGAGGGGATTGGGTGGAACCCGGAAGTGGGAGGCGGAAACCCGGAAGTGGGAGGCGGAAACCGGAAGTGAGGGGGAGAGGAGCGGGGGAGGCGGGAAAAGGCGTCCGAGGGGGTGAAACGGTTTCAAAAAGTGTGTGGGGAGGGCGGGGGAGGGGATTGGGTGGAACCCGGAAGTGGGAGGCGGAAACCCGGAAGTGGGAGGCGGAAACCGGAAGTGAGGGGGAGAGGAGCGGGGGAGGCGGGAAAAGGCGTCCGAGGGGGTGAAACGGTGTAAAAAAGTGTTTGGGGAGGGCGGGGGAGGGGATTGGGTGGAACCCGGAAGTGGGAGGCGGAAACCCGGAAGTGGGAGTCGGAAACCGGAAGTGAGGGGGAGAGGAGCGGGGGAGGCGGGAAAAGGCGTCCGAGGGGGTGAAACGGTTTCAAAAAGTGTGTGGGGAGGGCGGGGAGGGGATTGGGTGGAACCCGGAAGTGGGAGGCGGAAACCCGGAAGTGGGAGGCCGAAACCGGAAGTGAGGGGGAGAGGAGCAGGGGAGGCGGGAAAAGGCGTCCGAGGGGGTGAAACGGTGTCAAAAAGTGTTTGGGGAGGGCGGGGAGGGGATTTGTTGGAACCCGGAAGTGGGAGGCGGAAACCCGGAAGTGGGAGGCGGAAACCGGAAGTGAGGGGGAGAGGAGCGGGGGAGGCGGGAAAAGGCGTGCGAGGGGGTGAAACGGTGTAAAAAAGTGTTTGGGGAGGGCGGGGAGGGGATTTGTTGGAACCCGGAAGTGGGAGGCGGAAACCCGGAAGTGGGAGGCGGAAACCGGAAGTGAGGGGGAGAGGAGCGAGGGAGGCGGGAAAAGGCGTCCGAGGGGGTGAAACGGTGTAAAAAAGTGTTTGGGGAGGGCAGTGAGGGGATTGGGTGGAACCCGGAAGTGGGAGGCGGAAACCCGGAAGTGGGAGTCGGAAACCGGAAGTGAGGGGGAGAGGAGCGGGGGAGGCGGGAAAAGGCGCCCGAGGGGGTGAAAGGGTGTAAAAAAGTGTTTGGGGAGGGCGGGGAGGGGATTTGTTGGAACCCGGAAGTGGGAGGCGGAAACCCGGAAGTGGGAGGCGGAAACCGGAAGTGAGGGGGAGAGGAGCGGGGGAGGCGGGAAAAGGCGCGCGAGGGGGTGAAAGGGTGTAAAAAAGTGTTTGGGGAGGGCGGGGAGGGGATTTGTTGGAACCCGGAAGTGGGAGGCGGAAACCCGGAAGTGGGAGGCGGAAACCGGAAGTGAGGGGGAGAGGAGCGAGGGAGGCGGGAAAAGGCGTGCGAGGGGGTGAAAGGGTGTAAAAAAGTGTTTGGGGAGGGCAGTGAGGGGATTTGTTGGAACCCGGAAGTGGGAGGCGGAAACCCGGAAGTGGGAGGCCGAAACCGGAAGTGAGGGGGAGAGGAGCGGGGGAGGCGGGAAAAGGCGCGCGAGGGGGTGAAAGGGTGTAAAAAAGTGTGTGGGGAGGGCGGGGAGGGGATTTGTTGGAACCCGGAAGTGGGAGGCGGAAACCCGGAAGTGGGAGGCGGAAACCGGAAGTGAGGGGGAGAGGAGCGGGGGAGGCGGGAAAAGGCGTGCGAGGGGGTGAAAGGGTGTAAAAAAGTGTTTGGGGAGGGCGGGGAGGGGATTTGTTGGAACCCGGAAGTGGGAGGCGGAAACCCGGAAGTGGGAGGCGGAAACCGGAAGTGAGGGGGAGAGGAGCGGGGGAGGCGGGAAAAG
This sequence comes from Struthio camelus, assembly GCF_040807025.1. Classification (NCBI taxonomy): domain Eukaryota; kingdom Metazoa; phylum Chordata; class Aves; order Struthioniformes; family Struthionidae; genus Struthio; species Struthio camelus. The sequence goes on along the minus strand of NC_090947.1, from coordinate 47,162,798 downwards.
GCGTCCGAGGGGGTGAAACGGTGTAAAAAAGTGTTTGGGGAGGGCGGGGGAGGGGATTTGGTGGAACCCGGAAGTGGGAGGCGGAAACCCGGAAGTGGGAGGCGGAAACCGGAAGTGAGGGGGAGAGGAGCGGGGGAGGCGGGAAAAGGCGCCCGAGGGGGTGAAAGGGTGTAAAAAAGTGTTTGGGGAGGGCGGGGGAGGGGATTTGTTGGAACCCGGAAGTGGGAGTCGGAAACCCGGAAGTGGGAGGCGGAAACCGGAAGTGAGGGGGAGAGGAGCGGGGGAGGCGGGGAAAGGCGTCCGAGGGGGTGAAACGGTGTCAAAAAGTGCTTGGGGAGGGCGGGGGAGGGGATTGGGTGGAACCCGGAAGTGGGAGGCGGAAACCCGGAAGTGGGAGGCGGAAACCGGAAGTGAGGGGGAGAGGAGCGGGGGAGGCGGGAAAAGGCGCCCGAGGGGGTGAAACGGTTTCAAAAAGTGTGTGGGGAGGGCGGGGGAGGGGATTGGGTGGAACCCGGAAGTGGGAGGCGGAAACCCGGAAGTGGGAGGCGGAAACCGGAAGTGAGGGGGAGAGGAGCGGGGGAGGCGGGAAAAGGCGTGCGAGGGGGTGAAACGGTTTCAAAAAGTGTGTGGGGAGGGCGGGGGAGGGGATTGGGTGGAACCCGGAAGTGGGAGGCGGAAACCCGGAAGTGGGAGGCGGAAACCGGAAGTGAGGGGGAGAGGAGCGGGGGAGGCGGGAAAAGGCGTCCGAGGGGGGTGAAACGGTTTCAAAAAGTGTTTGGGGAGGGCGGGGGAGGGGATTTGTTGGAACCCGGAAGTGGGAGGCGGAAACCCGGAAGTGGGAGGCGGAAACCGGAAGTGAGGGGGAGAGGAGCGGGGGAGGCGGGAAAAGGCGTCCGAGGGGGTGAAACGGTGTAAAAAAGTGTTTGGGGAGGGCGGGGGAGGGGATTTGTTGGAACCCGGAAGTGGGAGGCGGAAACCCGGAAGTGGGAGGCCGAAACCGGAAGTGAGGGGGAGAGGAGCGGGGGAGGCGGGAAAAGGCGTCCGAGGGGGGTGAAACGGTGTAAAAAAGTGCTTGGGGAGGGCGGGGGAGGGGATTTGTTGGAACCCGGAAGTGGGAGGCGGAAACCCGGAAGTGGGAGGCGGAAACCGGAAGTGAGGGGGAGAGGAGCGGGGGAGGCGGGAAAAGGCGTCCGAGGGGGGTGAAACGGTGTAAAAAAGTGTTTGGGGAGGGCGGGGGAGGGGATTTGTTGGAACCCGGAAGTGGGAGGCGGAAACCCGGAAGTGGGAGGCCGAAACCGGAAGTGAGGGGGAGAGGAGCGGGGGAGGCGGGAAAAGGCGTCCGAGGGGGTGAAACGGTGTAAAAAAGTGTTTGGGGAGGGCGGGGGAGGGGATTTGTTGGAACCCGGAAGTGGGAGGCGGAAACCCGGAAGTGGGAGGCGGAAACCGGAAGTGAGGGGGAGAGGAGCGGGGGAGGCGGGAAAAGGCGTCCGAGGGGGTGAAACGGTGTAAAAAAGTGCTTGGGGAGGGCGGGGGAGGGGATTGGGTGGAACCCGGAAGTGGGAGGCGGAAACCCGGAAGTGGGAGGCGGAAACCGGAAGTGAGGGGGAGAGGAGCGGGGGAGGCGGGAAAAGGCGCCCGAGGGGGTGAAACGGTTTCAAAAAGTGTGTGGGGAGGGCGGGGGAGGGGATTTGTTGGAACCCGGAAGTGGGAGGCGGAAACCCGGAAGTGGGAGGCCGAAACCGGAAGTGAGGGGGAGAGGAGCGGGGGAGGCGGGAAAAGGCGTCCGAGGGGGGGAAACGGTGTAAAAAAGTGTTTGGGGAGGGCGGGGGAGGGGATTTGTTGGAACCCGGAAGTGGGAGGCGGAAACCCGGAAGTGGGAGGCGGAAACCGGAAGTGAGGGGGAGAGGAGCGGGGGAGGCGGGAAAAGGCGTCCGAGGGGGTGAAACGGTTTCAAAAAGTGTTTGGGGAGGGCGGGGGAGGGGATTTGTTGGAACCCGGAAGTGGGAGGCGGAAACCCGGAAGTGGGAGGCCGAAACCGGAAGTGAGGGGGAGAGGAGCGGGGGAGGCGGGAAAAGGCGTCCGAGGGGGTGAAACGGTGTCAAAAAGTGTTTGGGGAGGGCGGGGGAGGGGATTGGGTGGAACCCGGAAGTGGGAGGCGGAAACCCGGAAGTGGGAGGCGGAAACCGGAAGTGAGGGGGAGAGGAGCGGGGGAGGCGGGAAAAGGCGTCCGAGGGGGTGAAACGGTTTCAAAAAGTGTGTGGGGAGGGCGGGGGAGGGGATTGGGTGGAACCCGGAAGTGGGAGGCGGAAACCCGGAAGTGGGAGGCGGAAACCGGAAGTGAGGGGGAGAGGAGCGGGGGAGGCGGGAAAAGGCGTCCGAGGGGGTGAAACGGTGTAAAAAAGTGTTTGGGGAGGGCGGGGGAGGGGATTGGGTGGAACCCGGAAGTGGGAGGCGGAAACCCGGAAGTGGGAGGCGGAAACCGGAAGTGAGGGGGAGAGGAGCGGGGGAGGCGGGAAAAGGCGTCCGAGGGGGTGAAACGGTTTCAAAAAGTGTGTGGGGAGGGCGGGGAGGGGATTGGGTGGAACCCGGAAGTGGGAGGCGGAAACCCGGAAGTGGGAGGCCGAAACCGGAAGTGAGGGGGAGAGGAGCAGGGGAGGCGGGAAAAGGCGTCCGAGGGGGTGAAACGGTGTCAAAAAGTGTGTGGGGAGGGCGGGGAGGGGATTTGTTGGAACCCGGAAGTGGGAGGCGGAAACCCGGAAGTGGGAGGCGGAAACCGGAAGTGAGGGGGAGAGGAGCGGGGGAGGCGGGAAAAGGCGTGCGAGGGGGTGAAACGGTGTAAAAAAGTGTTTGGGGAGGGCGGGGAGGGGATTTGTTGGAACCCGGAAGTGGGAGGCGGAAACCCGGAAGTGGGAGTCGGAAACCGGAAGTGAGGGGGAGAGGAGCGGGGGAGGCGGGAAAAGGCGTCCGAGGGGGTGAAACGGTGTCAAAAAGTGTTTGGGGAGGGCAGTGAGGGGATTTGTTGGAACCCGGAAGTGGGAGGCGGAAACCCGGAAGTGGGAGGCCGAAACCGGAAGTGAGGGGGAGAGGAGCGGGGGAGGCGGGAAAAGGCGCGCGAGGGGGTGAAAGGGTGTAAAAAAGTGTTTGGGGAGGGCGGGGAGGGGATTTGTTGGAACCCGGAAGTGGGAGGCGGAAACCCGGAAGTGGGAGGCGGAAACCGGAAGTGAGGGGGAGAGGAGCGGGGGAGGCGGGAAAAGGCGTCCGAGGGGGTGAAACGGTGTAAAAAAGTGTTTGGGGAGGGCGGGGGAGGGGATTTGGTGGAACCCGGAAGTGGGAGGCGGAAACCCGGAAGTGGGAGGCGGAAACCGGAAGTGAGGGGGAGAGGAGCGGGGGAGGCGGGAAAAGGCGCCCGAGGGGGTGAAAGGGTGTAAAAAAGTGTTTGGGGAGGGCGGGGGAGGGGATTTGTTGGAACCCGGAAGTGGGAGTCGGAAACCCGGAAGTGGGAGGCGGAAACCGGAAGTGAGGGGGAGAGGAGCGGGGGAGGCGGGAAAAGGCGTCCGAGGGGGTGAAACGGTGTAAAAAAGTGCTTGGGGAGGGCGGGGGAGGGGATTGGGTGGAACCCGGAAGTGGGAGGCGGAAACCCGGAAGTGGGAGGCGGAAACCGGAAGTGAGGGGGAGAGGAGCGGGGGAGGCGGGAAAAGGCGCCCGAGGGGGTGAAACGGTTTCAAAAAGTGTGTGGGGAGGGCGGGGGAGGGGATTGGGTGGAACCCGGAAGTGGGAGGCGGAAACCCGGAAGTGGGAGGCGGAAACCGGAAGTGAGGGGGAGAGGAGCGGGGGAGGCGGGAAAAGGCGCCCGAGGGGGTGAAACGGTTTCAAAAAGTGTGTGGGGAGGGCGGGGGAGGGGATTGGGTGGAACCCGGAAGTGGGAGTCGGAAACCCGGAAGTGGGAGGCGGAAACCGGAAGTGAGGGGGAGAGGAGCGGGGGAGGCGGGAAAAGGCGTCCGAGGGGGGTGAAACGGTTTCAAAAAGTGTTTGGGGAGGGCGGGGGAGGGGATTTGTTGGAACCCGGAAGTGGGAGGCGGAAACCCGGAAGTGGGAGGCGGAAACCGGAAGTGAGGGGGAGAGGAGCGGGGGAGGCGGGAAAAGGCGTCCGAGGGGGTGAAACGGTGTAAAAAAGTGTTTGGGGAGGGCGGGGGAGGGGATTTGTTGGAACCCGGAAGTGGGAGGCGGAAACCCGGAAGTGGGAGGCCGAAACCGGAAGTGAGGGGGAGAGGAGCGGGGGAGGCGGGAAAAGGCGCCCGAGGGGGGTGAAACGGTGTAAAAAAGTGCTTGGGGAGGGCGGGGGAGGGGATTTGTTGGAACCCGGAAGTGGGAGGCGGAAACCCGGAAGTGGGAGGCGGAAACCGGAAGTGAGGGGGAGAGGAGCGGGGGAGGCGGGAAAAGGCGTCCGAGGGGGGTGAAACGGTGTAAAAAAGTGTTTGGGGAGGGCGGGGGAGGGGATTTGTTGGAACCCGGAAGTGGGAGGCGGAAACCCGGAAGTGGGAGGCCGAAACCGGAAGTGAGGGGGAGAGGAGCGGGGGAGGCGGGAAAAGGCGTCCGAGGGGTGAAACGGTGTAAAAAAGTGTTTGGGGAGGGCGGGGGAGGGGATTTGTTGGAACCCGGAAGTGGGAGGCGGAAACCCGGAAGTGGGAGGCGGAAACCGGAAGTGAGGGGGAGAGGAGCGGGGGAGGCGGGAAAAGGCGTCCGAGGGGGTGAAACGGTGTAAAAAAGTGCTTGGGGAGGGCGGGGGAGGGGATTGGGTGGAACCCGGAAGTGGGAGGCGGAAACCCGGAAGTGGGAGGCGGAAACCGGAAGTGAGGGGGAGAGGAGCGGGGGAGGCGGGAAAAGGCGCCCGAGGGGGTGAAACGGTTTCAAAAAGTGTGTGGGGAGGGCGGGGGAGGGGATTGGGTGGAACCCGGAAGTGGGAGGCGGAAACCCGGAAGTGGGAGGCGGAAACCGGAAGTGAGGGGGAGAGGAGCGGGGGAGGCGGGAAAAGGCGTCCGAGGGGGGGAAACGGTGTAAAAAAGTGTTTGGGGAGGGCGGGGGAGGGGATTGGGTGGAACCCGGAAGTGGGAGGCGGAAACCCGGAAGTGGGAGGCGGAAACCGGAAGTGAGGGGGAGAGGAGCGGGGGAGGCGGGAAAAGGCGTCCGAGGGGGTGAAACGGTTTCAAAAAGTGTTTGGGGAGGGCAGTGAGGGGATTTGTTGGAACCCGGAAGTGGGAGGCGGAAACCCGGAAGTGGGAGGCGGAAACCGGAAGTGAGGGGGAGAGGAGCGGGGGAGGCGGGAAAAGGCGTCCGAGGGGGTGAAACGGTGTCAAAAAGTGTTTGGGGAGGGCGGGGGAGGGGATTGGGTGGAACCCGGAAGTGGGAGGCGGAAACCCGGAAGTGGGAGTCGGAAACCGGAAGTGAGGGGGAGAGGAGCGGGGGAGGCGGGAAAAGGCGTCCGAGGGGGTGAAACGGTTTCAAAAAGTGTGTGGGGAGGGCGGGGGAGGGGATTTGTTGGAACCCGGAAGTGGGAGGCGGAAACCCGGAAGTGGGAGGCGGAAACCGGAAGTGAGGGGGAGAGGAGCGGGGGAGGCGGGAAAAGGCGTCCGAGGGGGTGAAACGGTGTAAAAAAGTGTTTGGGGAGGGCGGGGGAGGGGATTGGGTGGAACCCGGAAGTGGGAGGCGGAAACCCGGAAGTGGGAGGCGGAAACCGGAAGTGAGGGGGAGAGGAGCGGGGGAGGCGGGAAAAGGCGTCCGAGGGGGTGAAACGGTTTCAAAAAGTGTGTGGGGAGGGCGGGGAGGGGATTGGGTGGAACCCGGAAGTGGGAGGCGGAAACCCGGAAGTGGGAGGCCGAAACCGGAAGTGAGGGGGAGAGGAGCAGGGGAGGCGGGAAAAGGCGTCCGAGGGGGTGAAACGGTGTCAAAAAGTGTTTGGGGAGGGCGGGGAGGGGATTTGTTGGAACCCGGAAGTGGGAGGCGGAAACCCGGAAGTGGGAGTCGGAAACCGGAAGTGAGGGGGAGAGGAGCGGGGGAGGCGGGAAAAGGCGCGCGAGGGGGTGAAAGGGTGTAAAAAAGTGTGTGGGGAGGGCGGGGAGGGGATTTGTTGGAACCCGGAAGTGGGAGGCGGAAACCCGGAAGTGGGAGGCGGAAACCGGAAGTGAGGGGGAGAGGAGCGGGGGAGGCGGGAAAAGGCGTGCGAGGGGGTGAAAGGGTGTAAAAAAGTGTTTGGGGAGGGCGGGGAGGGGATTTGTTGGAACCCGGAAGTGGGAGGCGGAAACCCGGAAGTGGGAGGCGGAAACCGGAAGTGAGGGGGAGAGGAGCGGGGGAGGCGGGAAAAGGCGTCCGAGGGGGTGAAACGGTGTAAAAAAGTGTGTGGGGAGGGCGGGGGAGGGGATTTGGTGGAACCCGGAAGTGGGAGGCGGAAACCCGGAAGTGGGAGGCGGAAACAGGAAGTGAGGGGGAGAGGAGCGGGGGAGGCGGGAAAAGGCGCCCGAGGGGGTGAAACGGTGTAAAAAAGTGTTTGGGGAGGGCGGGGGAGGGGATTTGTTGGAACCCGGAAGTGGGAGGCGGAAACCCGGAAGTGGGAGGCGGAAACCGGAAGTGAGGGGGAGAGGAGCGGGGGAGGCGGGAAAAGGCGCCCGAGGGGGTGAAAGGGTGTAAAAAAGTGTTTGGGGAGGGCGGGGGAGGGGATTTGTTGGAACCCGGAAGTGGGAGTCGGAAACCCGGAAGTGGGAGGCGGAAACCGGAAGTGAGGGGGAGAGGAGCGGGGGAGGCGGGAAAAGGCGTCCGAGGGGGTGAAACGGTGTAAAAAAGTGCTTGGGGAGGGCGGGGGAGGGGATTGGGTGGAACCCGGAAGTGGGAGGCGGAAACCCGGAAGTGGGAGGCGGAAACCGGAAGTGAGGGGGAGAGGAGCGGGGGAGGCGGGAAAAGGCGCCCGAGGGGGTGAAACGGTTTCAAAAAGTGTGTGGGGAGGGCGGGGGAGGGGATTGGGTGGAACCCGGAAGTGGGAGGCGGAAACCCGGAAGTGGGAGGCCGAAACCGGAAGTGAGGGGGAGAGGAGCGGGGGAGGCGGGAAAAGGCGTGCGAGGGGGTGAAACGGTGTAAAAAAGTGTTTGGGGAGGGCGGGGAGGGGATTTGTTGGAACCCGGAAGTGGGAGGCGGAAACCCGGAAGTGGGAGGCGGAAACCGGAAGTGAGGGGGAGAGGAGCGGGGGAGGCGGGAAAAGGCGTCCGAGGGGGTGAAACGGTGTAAAAAAGTGCTTGGGGAGGGCGGGGGAGGGGATTTGTTGGAACCCGGAAGTGGGAGGCGGAAACCCGGAAGTGGGAGGCGGAAACCGGAAGTGAGGGGGAGAGGAGCGGGGGAGGCGGGAAAAGGCGTCCGAGGGGGGTGAAACGGTGTAAAAAAGTGTTTGGGGAGGGCGGGGGAGGGGATTTGTTGGAACCCGGAAGTGGGAGGCGGAAACCCGGAAGTGGGAGGCGGAAACCGGAAGTGAGGGGGAGAGGAGCGGGGGAGGCGGGAAAAGGCGTCCGAGGGGGTGAAACGGTGTAAAAAAGTGTTTGGGGAGGGCGGGGGAGGGGATTTGTTGGAACCCGGAAGTGGGAGGCGGAAACCCGGAAGTGGGAGGCCGAAACCGGAAGTGAGGGGGAGAGGAGCGGGGGAGGCGGGAAAAGGCGCCCGAGGGGGGTGAAACGGTGTAAAAAAGTGCTTGGGGAGGGCGGGGGAGGGGATTTGTTGGAACCCGGAAGTGGGAGGCGGAAACCCGGAAGTGGGAGGCGGAAACCGGAAGTGAGGGGGAGAGGAGCGGGGGAGGCGGGAAAAGGCGTCCGAGGGGGTGAAACGGTGTCAAAAAGTGTTTGGGGAGGGCAGTGAGGGGATTTGTTGGAACCCGGAAGTGGGAGGCGGAAACCCGGAAGTGGGAGTCGGAAACCGGAAGTGAGGGGGAGAGGAGCGGGGGAGGCGGGAAAAGGCGCGCGAGGGGGTGAAAGGGTGTAAAAAAGTGTTTGGGGAGGGCGGGGAGGGGATTTGTTGGAACCCGGAAGTGGGAGGCGGAAACCCGGAAGTGGGAGGCGGAAACCGGAAGTGAGGGGGAGAGGAGCGGGGGAGGCGGGAAAAGGCGCGCGAGGGGGTGAAAGGGTGTAAAAAAGTGTTTGGGGAGGGCGGGGAGGGGATTTGTTGGAACCCGGAAGTGGGAGGCGGAAACCCGGAAGTGGGAGGCGGAAACCGGAAGTGAGGGGGAGAGGAGCGAGGGAGGCGGGAAAAGGCGTGCGAGGGGGTGAAAGGGTGTAAAAAAGTGTTTGGGGAGGGCGGGGGAGGGGATTTGTTGGAACCCGGAAGTGGGAGGCGGAAACCCGGAAGTGGGAGGCCGAAACCGGAAGTGAGGGGGAGAGGAGCGGGGGAGGCGGGAAAAGGCGCGCGAGGGGGTGAAAGGGTGTAAAAAAGTGTGTGGGGAGGGCGGGGAGGGGATTTGTTGGAACCCGGAAGTGGGAGGCGGAAACCCGGAAGTGGGAGGCGGAAACCGGAAGTGAGGGGGAGAGGAGCGGGGGAGGCGGGAAAAGGCGTGCGAGGGGGTGAAAGGGTGTAAAAAAGTGTTTGGGGAGGGCGGGGAGGGGATTTGTTGGAACCCGGAAGTGGGAGGCGGAAACCCGGAAGTGGGAGGCGGAAACCGGAAGTGAGGGGGAGAGGAGCGGGGGAGGCGGGAAAAGGCGTCCGAGGGGGTGAAACGGTGTAAAAAAGTGTGTGGGGAGGGCGGGGGAGGGGATTTGGTGGAACCCGGAAGTGGGAGGCGGAAACCCGGAAGTGGGAGGCGGAAACCGGAAGTGAGGGGGAGAGGAGCGGGGGAGGCGGGAAAAGGCGCCCGAGGGGGTGAAACGGTGTAAAAAAGTGTTTGGGGAGGGCGGGGGAGGGGATTTGTTGGAACCCGGAAGTGGGAGGCGGAAACCCGGAAGTGGGAGGCGGAAACCGGAAGTGAGGGGGAGAGGAGCGGGGGAGGCGGGAAAAGGCGCCCGAGGGGGTGAAAGGGTGTAAAAAAGTGTTTGGGGAGGGCGGGGGAGGGGATTTGTTGGAACCCGGAAGTGGGAGTCGGAAACCCGGAAGTGGGAGGCGGAAACCGGAAGTGAGGGGGAGAGGAGCGGGGGAGGCGGGAAAAGGCGTCCGAGGGGGTGAAACGGTGTAAAAAAGTGCTTGGGGAGGGCGGGGGAGGGGATTGGGTGGAACCCGGAAGTGGGAGGCGGAAACCCGGAAGTGGGAGGCGGAAACCGGAAGTGAGGGGGAGAGGAGCGGGGGAGGCGGGAAAAGGCGCCCGAGGGGGTGAAACGGTGTAAAAAAGTGTGTGGGGAGGGCGGGGGAGGGGATTGGGTGGAACCCGGAAGTGGGAGGCGGAAACCCGGAAGTGGGAGGCGGAAACCGGAAGTGAGGGGGAGAGGAGCGGGGGAGGCGGGAAAAGGCGTGCGAGGGGGTGAAACGGTGTAAAAAAGTGTTTGGGGAGGGCGGGGAGGGGATTTGTTGGAACCCGGAAGTGGGAGGCGGAAACCCGGAAGTGGGAGGCGGAAACCGGAAGTGAGGGGGAGAGGAGCGGGGGAGGCGGGAAAAGGCGTCCGAGGGGGTGAAACGGTGTCAAAAAGTGCTTGGGGAGGGCGGGGGAGGGGATTTGTTGGAACCCGGAAGTGGGAGGCGGAAACCCGGAAGTGGGAGGCGGAAACCGGAAGTGAGGGGGAGAGGAGCGGGGGAGGCGGGAAAAGGCGTCCGAGGGGGGTGAAACGGTTTCAAAAAGTGTTTGGGGAGGGCGGGGGAGGGGATTTGTTGGAACCCGGAAGTGGGAGGCGGAAACCCGGAAGTGGGAGGCGGAAACCGGAAGTGAGGGGGAGAGGAGCGGGGGAGGCGGGAAAAGGCGTCCGAGGGGGTGAAACGGTGTAAAAAAGTGTTTGGGGAGGGCGGGGGAGGGGATTTGTTGGAACCCGGAAGTGGGAGGCGGAAACCCGGAAGTGGGAGGCCGAAACCGGAAGTGAGGGGGAGAGGAGCGGGGGAGGCGGGAAAAGGCGTCCGAGGGGGTGAAACGGTGTAAAAAAGTGCTTGGGGAGGGCGGGGGAGGGGATTGGGTGGAACCCGGAAGTGGGAGGCGGAAACCCGGAAGTGGGAGGCGGAAACCGGAAGTGAGGGGGAGAGGAGCGGGGGAGGCGGGAAAAGGCGTCCGAGGGGGGTGAAACGGTGTAAAAAAGTGTTTGGGGAGGGCGGGGGAGGGGATTTGTTGGAACCCGGAAGTGGGAGGCGGAAACCCGGAAGTGGGAGGCGGAAACCGGAAGTGAGGGGGAGAGGAGCGGGGGAGGCGGGAAAAGGCGTCCGAGGGGTGAAACGGTGTAAAAAAGTGTTTGGGGAGGGCGGGGGAGGGGATTTGTTGGAACCCGGAAGTGGGAGGCGGAAACCCGGAAGTGGGAGGCGGAAACCGGAAGTGAGGGGGAGAGGAGCAGGGGAGGCGGGAAAAGGCGTCCGAGGGGGTGAAACGGTGTAAAAAAGTGCTTGGGGAGGGCGGGGGAGGGGATTGGGTGGAACCCGGAAGTGGGAGGCGGAAACCCGGAAGTGGGAGGCGGAAACCGGAAGTGAGGGGGAGAGGAGCGGGGGAGGCGGGAAAAGGCGCCCGAGGGGGTGAAACGGTTTCAAAAAGTGTGTGGGGAGGGCGGGGGAGGGGATTGGGTGGAACCCGGAAGTGGGAGGCGGAAACCCGGAAGTGGGAGGCCGAAACCGGAAGTGAGGGGGAGAGGAGCGGGGGAGGCGGGAAAAGGCGTCCGAGGGGGGGAAACGGTGTAAAAAAGTGTTTGGGGAGGGCGGGGGAGGGGATTTGTTGGAACCCGGAAGTGGGAGGCGGAAACCCGGAAGTGGGAGGCGGAAACCGGAAGTGAGGGGGAGAGGAGCGGGGGAGGCGGGAAAAGGCGTCCGAGGGGGTGAAACGGTTTCAAAAAGTGTTTGGGGAGGGCGGGGGAGGGGATTTGTTGGAACCCGGAAGTGGGAGGCGGAAACCCGGAAGTGGGAGGCGGAAACCGGAAGTGAGGGGGAGAGGAGCGGGGGAGGCGGGAAAAGGCGTCCGAGGGGGTGAAACGGTGTCAAAAAGTGTTTGGGGAGGGCGGGGGAGGGGATTGGGTGGAACCCGGAAGTGGGAGGCGGAAACCCGGAAGTGGGAGGCGGAAACCGGAAGTGAGGGGGAGAGGAGCGGGGGAGGCGGGAAAAGGCGTCCGAGGGGGTGAAACGGTGTAAAAAAGTGTGTGGGGAGGGCGGGGGAGGGGATTGGGTGGAACCCGGAAGTGGGAGGCGGAAACCCGGAAGTGGGAGGCGGAAACCGGAAGTGAGGGGGAGAGGAGCGGGGGAGGCGGGAAAAGGCGTCCGAGGGGGTGAAACGGTGTAAAAAAGTGTTTGGGGAGGGCGGGGGAGGGGATTGGGTGGAACCCGGAAGTGGGAGGCGGAAACCCGGAAGTGGGAGTCGGAAACCGGAAGTGAGGGGGAGAGGAGCGGGGGAGGCGGGAAAAGGCGTCCGAGGGGGTGAAACGGTTTCAAAAAGTGTGTGGGGAGGGCGGGGAGGGGATTGGGTGGAACCCGGAAGTGGGAGGCGGAAACCCGGAAGTGGGAGGCCGAAACCGGAAGTGAGGGGGAGAGGAGCAGGGGAGGCGGGAAAAGGCGTCCGAGGGGGTGAAACGGTGTCAAAAAGTGTTTGGGGAGGGCGGGGGAGGGGATTTGTTGGAACCCGGAAGTGGGAGGCGGAAACCCGGAAGTGGGATGCCGAAACCGGAAGTGAGGGGGAGAGGAGCGGGGGAGGCGGGAAAAGGCGTCCGAGGGGGTGAAACGGTGTAAAAAAGTGTTTGGGGAGGGCGGGGGAGGGGATTTGTTGGAACCCGGAAGTGGGAGGCGGAAACCTGGAAGTGGGAGGCGGAAACCGGAAGTGAGGGGGAGAGGAGCGGGGGAGGCGGGAAAAGGCGTCCGAGGGGGGGAAACGGTGTCAAAAAGTGTTTGGGGAGGGCGGGGGAGGGGATTGGGTGGAACCCGGAAGTGGGAGGCGGAAACCCGGAAGTGGGAGGCCGAAACCGGAAGTGAGGGGGAGAGGAGCGGGGGAGGCGGGAAAAGGCGTCCGAGGGGGTGAAACGGTTTCAAAAAGTGTGTGGGGAGGGCGGGGGAGGGGATTTGTTGGAACCCGGAAGTGGGAGGCGGAAACCCGGAAGTGGGAGGCCGAAACCGGAAGTGAGGGGGAGAGGAGCGGGGGAGGCGGGAAAAGGCGTCCGAGGGGGGGAAAGGGTGTCAAAAAGTGTTTGGGGAGGGCGGGGGAGGGGATTTGTTGGAACCCGGAAGTGGGAGGCGGAAACCCGGAAGTGGGAGGCGGAAACCGGAAGTGAGGGGGAGAGGAGCGGGGGAGGCGGGAAAAGGCGCGCGAGGGGGTGAAAGGGTGTAAAAAAGTGTTTGGGGAGGGCGGGGAGGGGATTTGTTGGAACCCGGAAGTGGGAGGCGGAAACCCGGAAGTGGGAGGCCGAAACCGGAAGTGAGGGGGAGAGGAGCGGGGGAGGCGGGAAAAGGCGTCCGAGGGGGTGAAACGGTGTAAAAAAGTGTTTGGGGAGGGCGGGGGAGGGGATTGGGTGGAACCCGGAAGTGGGAGTCGTAAACCCGGAAGTGGGAGGCGGAAACCGGAAGTGAGGGGGAGAGGAGCGGGGGAGGCGGGAAAAGGCGTCCGAGGGGGTGAAAGGGTGTAAAAAAGTGTTTGGGGAGGGCGGGGGAGGGGATTTGTTGGAACCCGGAAGTGGGAGGCGGAAACCCGGAAGTGGCAGGCGGAAACCGGAAGTGAGGGGGAGAGGAGCGGGGGAGGCGGGAAAAGGCGTGCGAGGGGGAGAAACGGTGTAAAAAAGTGTTTGGGGAGGGCGGGGAGGGGATTGGGTGGAACCCGGAAGTGGGAGGCGGAAACCCGGAAGTGGGAGTCGTAAACCCGGAAGTGGGAGGCGGAAACCGGAAGTGAGGGGGAGAGGAGCGGGGGAGGCGGGAAAAGGCGCCCGAGGGGGTGAAACGGCGTAAAAAAGTGTTTGGGGAGGGCGGGGAGGGGATTTGTTGGAACCCGGAAGTGGGAGTCGTAAACCCGGAAGTGGGAGGCGGAAACCGGAAGTGAGGGGGAGAGGAGCGGGGGAGGCGGGAAAAGGCGTGCGAGGGGGAGAAACGGTGTAAAAAAGTGTTTGGGGAGGGCGGGGAGGGGATTTGTTGGAACTCGGAAGTGGGAGTCGTAAACCCGGAAGTGGGAGGCGGAAACCGGAAGTGAGGGGGAGAGGAGCGGGGGAGGCGGGAAAAGGCGTGCGAGGGGGTGAAACGGTGTAAAAAAGTGTTTGGGGAGGGCGGGGAGGGGATTTGTTGGAACCCGGAAGTGGGAGGCGGAAACCCGGAAGTGGGAGGCGGAAACCGGAAGTGAGGGGGAGAGGAGCGAGGGAGGCGGGAAAAGGCGTGCGAGGGGGTGAAAGGGTGTAAAAAAGTGTTTGGGGAGGGCAGTGAGGGGATTTGTTGGAACCCGGAAGTGGGAGTCGGAAACCCGGAAGTGGGAGGCGGAAACCGGAAGTGAGGGGGAGAGGAGCGGGGGAGGCGGGAAAAGGCGCGCGAGGGGGTGAAAGGGTGTAAAAAAGTGTTTGGGGAGGGCGGGGAGGGGATTTGTTGGAACCCGGAAGTGGGAGGCGGAAACCCGGAAGTGGGAGGCGGAAACCGGAAGTGAGGGGGAGAGGAGCGGGGGAGGCGGGAAAAGGCGTGCGAGGGGGTGAAACGGTGTAAAAAAGTGTTTGGGGAGGGCGGGGAGGGGATTTGTTGGAACCCGGAAGTGGGAGTCGGAAACCCGGAAGTGGGAGGCGGAAACCGGAAGTGAGGGGGAGAGGAGCGGGGGAGGCGGGAAAAGGCGTGCGAGGGGGTGAAACGGTGTAAAAAAGTGTTTGGGGAGGGCGGGGAGGGGATTTGTTGGAACCCGGAAGTGGGAGGCGGAAACCCGGAAGTGGGAGGCGGAAACCGGAAGTGAGGGGGAGAGGAGCGGGGGAGGCGGGAAAAGGCGTCCGAGGGGGGGAAACGGTGTCAAAAAGTGTTTGGGGAGGGCGGGGGAGGGGATTTGTTGGAACCCGGAAGTGGGAGGCGGAAACCCGGAAGTGGGAGGCGGAAACCGGAAGTGAGGGGGAGAGGAGCGGGGGAGGCGGGAAAAGGCGCCCGAGGGGGTGAAAGGGTGTAAAAAAGTGTTTGGGGAGGGCGGGGAGGGGATTGGGTGGAACCCGGAAGTGGGAGGCGGAAACCCGGAAGTGGGAGGCGGAAACCGGAAGTGAGGGGGAGAGGAGCGGGGGAGGCGGGAAAAGGCGCCCGAGGGGGTGAAAGGGTGTAAAAAAGTGTTTGGGGAGGGCGGGGAGGGGATTTGTTGGAACCCGGAAGTGGGAGGCGGAAACCCGGAAGTGGGAGGCGGAAACCGGAAGTGAGGGGGAGAGGAGCGAGGGAGGCGGGAAAAGGCGTGCGAGGGGGTGAAAGGGTGTAAAAAAGTGTTTGGGGAGGGCAGTGAGGGGATTTGTTGGAACCCGGAAGTGGGAGGCGGAAACCCGGAAGTGGGAGGCCGAAACCGGAAGTGAGGGGGAGAGGAGCGGGGGAGGCGGGAAAAGGCGCCCGAGGGGGTGAAAGGGTGTAAAAAAGTGCTTGGGGAGGGCGGGGAGGGGATTTGTTGGAACCCGGAAGTGGGAGGCGGAAACCCGGAAGTGGGAGGCGGAAACCGGAAGTGAGGGGGAGAGGAGCGGGGGAGGCGGGAAAAGGCGTCCGAGGGGGTGAAACGGTGTCAAAAAGTGTTTGGGGAGGGCGGGGGAGGGGATTGGGTGGAACCCGGAAGTGGGAGGCGGAAACCCGGAAGTGGGAGGCCGAAACCGGAAGTGAGGGGGAGAGGAGCGGGGGAGGCGGGAAAAGGCGTCCGAGGGGGTGAAACGGTGTAAAAAAGTGTTTGGGGAGGGCGGGGGAGGGGATTTGGTGGAACCCGGAAGTGGGAGGCGGAAACCCGGAAGTGGGAGTCGGAAACCGGAAGTGAGGGGGAGAGGAGCGGGGGAGGCGGGAAAAGGCGCCCGAGGGGGTGAAACGGTGTAAAAAAGTGTTTGGGGAGGGCGGGGGAGGGGATTTGTTGGAACCCGGAAGTGGGAGGCGGAAACCCGGAAGTGGGAGGCCGAAACCGGAAGTGAGGGGGAGAGGAGCGGGGGAGGCGGGAAAAGGCGTCCGAGGGGGTGAAACGGTGTAAAAAAGTGCTTGGGGAGGGCGGGGGAGGGGATTGGGTGGAACCCGGAAGTGGGAGGCGGAAACCCGGAAGTGGGAGGCGGAAACCGGAAGTGAGGGGGAGAGGAGCGGGGGAGGCGGGAAAAGGCGCCCGAGGGGGTGAAACGGTTTCAAAAAGTGTGTGGGGAGGGCGGGGGAGGGGATTGGGTGGAACCCGGAAGTGGGAGGCGGAAACCCGGAAGTGGGAGGCCGAAACCGGAAGTGAGGGGGAGAGGAGCGGGGGAGGCGGAAAAGGCGTCCGAGGGGGTGAAACGGTGTAAAAAAGTGTTTGGGGAGGGCGGGGAGGGGATTTGTTGGAACCCGGAAGTGGGAGGCGGAAACCCGGAAGTGGGAGGCGGAAACCGGAAGTGAGGGGGAGAGGAGCGGGGGAGGCGGGAAAAGGCGTCCGAGGGGGTGAAACGGTGTAAAAAAGTGTTTGGGGAGGGCGGGGGAGGGGATTTGTTGGAACCCGGAAGTGGGAGGCGGAAACCCGGAAGTGGGAGGCGGAAACCGGAAGTGAGGGGGAGAGGAGCGGGGGAGGCGGGAAAAGGCGTCCGAGGGGGTGAAACGGTGTCAAAAAGTGTTTGGGGAGGGCGGGGGAGGGGATTTGTTGGAACCCGGAAGTGGGAGGCGGAAACCCGGAAGTGGGAGGCGGAAACCGGAAGTGAGGGGGAGAGGAGCGGGGGAGGCGGGAAAAGGCGTCCGAGGGGGGTGAAACGGTGTCAAAAAGTGTTTGGGGAGGGCGGGGGAGGGGATTTGTTGGAACCCGGAAGTGGGAGGCGGAAACCCGGAAGTGGGAGGCGGAAACCGGAAGTGAGGGGGAGAGGAGCGGGGGAGGCGGGAAAAGGCGTCCGAGGGGGGTGAAACGGTGTAAAAAAGTGTTTGGGGAGGGCGGGGGAGGGGATTTGTTGGAACCCGGAAGTGGGAGGCGGAAACCCGGAAGTGGGAGGCCGAAACCGGAAGTGAGGGGGAGAGGAGCGGGGGAGGCGGGAAAAGGCGCCCGAGGGGGGTGAAACGGTGTAAAAAAGTGCTTGGGGAGGGCGGGGGAGGGGATTTGTTGGAACCCGGAAGTGGGAGGCGGAAACCCGGAAGTGGGAGGCGGAAACCGGAAGTGAGGGGGAGAGGAGCGGGGGAGGCGGGAAAAGGCGTCCGAGGGGGTGAAACGGTGTAAAAAAGTGCTTGGGGAGGGCGGGGGAGGGGATTGGGTGGAACCCGGAAGTGGGAGGCGGAAACCCGGAAGTGGGAGTCGGAAACCGGAAGTGAGGGGGAGAGGAGCGGGGGAGGCGGGAAAAGGCGCCCGAGGGGGTGAAACGGTTTCAAAAAGTGTGTGGGGAGGGCGGGGGAGGGGATTGGGTGGAACCCGGAAGTGGGAGGCGGAAACCCGGAAGTGGGAGGCGGAAACCGGAAGTGAGGGGGAGAGGAGCGGGGGAGGCGGGAAAAGGCGTCCGAGGGGGGGAAACGGTGTAAAAAAGTGTTTGGGGAGGGCGGGGGAGGGGATTGGGTGGAACCCGGAAGTGGGAGGCGGAAACCCGGAAGTGGGAGGCGGAAACCGGAAGTGAGGGGGAGAGGAGCGGGGGAGGCGGGAAAAGGCGTCCGAGGGGGTGAAACGGTGTAAAAAAGTGTGTGGGGAGGGCGGGGGAGGGGATTTGTTGGAACCCGGAAGTGGGAGGCGGAAACCCGGAAGTGGGAGGCGGAAACCGGAAGTGAGGGGGAGAGGAGCGGGGGAGGCGGGAAAAGGCGTCCGAGGGGGGGAAACGGTGTAAAAAAGTGTTTGGGGAGGGCGGGGGAGGGGATTTGTTGGAACCCGGAAGTGGAAGGCGGAAACCCGGAAGTGGGAGGCGGAAACCGGAAGTGAGGGGGAGAGGAGCGGGGGAGGCGGGAAAAGGCGTCCGAGGGGGTGAAACGGTGTCAAAAAGTGTTTGGGGAGGGCGGGGGAGAGGATTGGGTGGAACCCGGAAGTGGGAGGCGGAAACCCGGAAGTGGGAGGCGGAAACCGGAAGTGAGGGGGAGAGGAGCGGGGGAGGCGGGAAAAGGCGTGCGAGGGGGTGAAACGGTGTCAAAAAGTGTTTGGGGAGGGCGGGGGAGGGGATTGGGTGGAACCCGGAAGTGGGAGGCGGAAACCCGGAAGTGGGAGGCGGAAACCGGAAGTGAGGGGGAGAGGAGCGGGGGAGGCGGGAAAAGGCGTCCGAGGGGGTGAAACGGTGTAAAAAAGTGTTTGGGGAGGGCGGGGGAGGGGATTTGTTGGAACCCGGAAGTGGGAGGCGGAAACCCGGAAGTGGGAGGCCGAAACCGGAAGTGAGGGGGAGAGGAGCGGGGGAGGCGGGAAAAGGCGCCCGAGGGGGTGAAACGGTTTCAAAAAGTGTGTGGGGAGGGCGGGGGAGGGGATTGGGTGGAACCCGGAAGTGGGAGTCGTAAACCCGGAAGTGGGAGGCGGAAACCGGAAGCGAGGGGGAGAGGAGCGGGGGAGGCGGGAAAAGGCGTCCGAGGGGGTGAAACGGTGTAAAAAAGTGCTTGGGGAGGGTGGGGGAGGGGATTGGGTGGAACCCGGAAGTGGAAGGCGGAAACCCGGAAGTGGGAGGCGGAAACCGGAAGTGAGGGGGAGAGGAGCGGGGGAGGCGGGAAAAGGCGTCCGAGGGGGTGAAACGGTGTAAAAAAGTGTTTGGGGAGGGCGGGGGAGGGGATTGGGTGGAACCCGGAAGTGGAAGGCGGAAACCCGGAAGTGGGAGGCGGAAACCGGAAGTGAGGGGGAGAGGAGCGGGGGAGGCGGGAAAAGGCGTCCGAGGGGGTGAAACGGTGTAAAAAAGTGTTTGGGGAGGGCGGGGGAGGGGATTTGTTGGAACCCGGAAGTGGAAGGCGGAAACCCGGAAGTGGGAGGCGGAAACCGGAAGTGAGGGGGAGAGGAGCGGGGGAGGCGGGAAAAGGCGTCCGAGGGGGTGAAACGGTGTCAAAAAGTGTTTGGGGAGGGCGGGGGAGGGGATTTGTTGGAACCCGGAAGTGGGAGGCGGAAACCCGGAAGTGGGAGGCGGAAACCGGAAGTGAGGGGGAGAGGAGCGGGGGAGGCGGGAAAAGGCGTCCGAGGGGGGGAAACGGTGTCAAAAAGTGTTTGGGGAGGGCGGGGGAGGGGATTGGGTGGAACCCGGAAGTGGGAGGCGGAAACCCGGAAGTGGCAGGCGGAAACCGGAAGTGAGGGGGAGAGGAGCGGGGGAGGCGGGAAAAGGCGTCCGAGGGGGGGAAACGGTGTAAAAAAGTGTTTGGGGAGGGCGGGGGAGGGGATTGGGTGGAACCCGGAAGTGGGAGGCGGAAACCCGGAAGTGGGAGGCCGAAACCGGAAGTGAGGGGGAGAGGAGCGGGGGAGGCGGGAAAAGGCGTCCGAGGGGGTGAAACGGTGTCAAAAAGTGTTTGGGGAGGGCGGGGGAGGGGATTGGGTGGAACCCGGAAGTGGGAGGCGGAAACCCGGAAGTGGGAGGCGGAAACCGGAAGTGAGGGGGAGAGGAGCGGGGGAGGCGGGAAAAGGCGTCCGAGGGGTGAAACGGTGTCAAAAAGTGTGTGGGGAGGGCGGGGGAGGGGATTTGTTGGAACCCGGAAGTGGGAGGCGGAAACCCGGAAGTGGGAGGCGGAAACTGGAAGTGAGGGGGAGAGGAGCGGGGGAGGCGGGAAAAGGCGTCCGAGGGGGTGAAACGGTGTCAAAAAGTGTTTGGGGAGGGCGGGGGAGGGGATTGGGTGGAACCCGGAAGTGGGAGGCGGAAACCCGGAAGTGGGAGGCCGAAACCGGAAGTGAGGGGGAGAGGAGCGGGGGAGGCGGGAAAAGGCGTCCGAGGGGGTGAAACGGTGTCAAAAAGTGTTTGGGGAGGGCGGGGGAGGGGATTGGGTGGAACCCGGAAGTGGGAGGCGGAAACCCGGAAGTGGGAGGCGGAAACCGGAAGTGAGGGGGAGAGGAGCGGGGGAGGCGGGAAAAGGCGTCCGAGGGGTGAAACGGTGTAAAAAAGTGTGTGGGGAGGGCGGGGGAGGGGATTTGTTGGAACCCGGAAGTGGGAGGCGGAAACCCGGAAGTGGGAGGCGGAAACCGGAAGTGAGGGGGAGAGGAGCGGGGGAGGCGGGAAAAGGCGTCCGAGGGGGGGAAACGGTGTAAAAAAGTGTTTGGGGAGGGCGGGGGAGGGGATTGGGTGGAACCCGGAAGTGGGAGGCGGAAACCCGGAAGTGGGAGGCCGAAACCGGAAGTGAGGGGGAGAGGAGCGGGGGAGGCGGGAAAAGGCGTCCGAGGGGGTGAAACGGTGTAAAAAAGTGCTTGGGGAGGGCGGGGGAGGGGATTTGTTGGAACCCGGAAGTGGGAGGCGGAAACCCGGAAGTGGGAGGCCGAAACCGGAAGTGAGGGGGAGAGGAGCGGGGGAGGCGGGAAAAGGCGTCCGAGGGGGTGAAATGGTGTCAAAAAGTGTTTGGGGAGGGCGGGGGAGGGGATTTGTTGGAACCCGGAAGTGGGAGGCGGAAACCCGGAAGTGGGAGGCCGAAACCGGAAGTGAGGGGGAGAGGAGCGGGGGAGGCGGGAAAAGGCGTCCGAGGGGGGGAAACGGTGTCAAAAAGTGTTTGGGGAGGGCGGGGGAGGGGATTTGTTGGAACCCGGAAGTGGGAGGCGGAAACCCGGAAGTGGGAGGCGGAAACCGGAAGTGAGGGGGAGAGGAGCGGGGGAGGCGGGAAAAGGCGCCCGAGGGGGTGAAACGGTGTAAAAAAGTGTTTGGGGAGGGCGGGGGAGGGGATTTGTTGGAACCCGGAAGTGGGAGGCGGAAACCCGGAAGTGGGAGGCGGAAACCGGAAGTGAGGGGGAGAGGAGCGGGGGAGGCGGGAAAAGGCGCCCGAGGGGGGTGAAACGGTGTAAAAAAGTGCTTGGGGAGGGCGGGGGAGGGGATTTGTTGGAACCCGGAAGTGGGAGGCGGAAACCCGGAAGTGGGAGGCGGAAACCGGAAGTGAGGGGGAGAGGAGCGGGGGAGGCGGGAAAAGGCGTCCGAGGGGGTGAAACGGTGTAAAAAAGTGCTTGGGGAGGGCGGGGGAGGGGATTGGGTGGAACCTGGAAGTGGGAGGCGGAAACCCGGAAGTGGGAGTCGGAAACCGGAAGTGAGGGGGAGAGGAGCGGGGGAGGCGGGAAAAGGCGCCCGAGGGGGTGAAACGGTGTCAAAAAGTGTGTGGGGAGGGCGGGGGAGGGGATTGGGTGGAACCCGGAAGTGGGAGGCGGAAACCCGGAAGTGGGAGGCCGAAACCGGAAGTGAGGGGGAGAGGAGCGGGGGAGGCGGGAAAAGGCGTCCGAGGGGGGGAAACGGTGTAAAAAAGTGTTTGGGGAGGGCGGGGGAGGGGATTGGGTGGAACCCGGAAGTGGGAGGCGGAAACCCGGAAGTGGGAGGCGGAAACCGGAAGTGAGGGGGAGAGGAGCGGGGGAGGCGGGAAAAGGCGTCCGAGGGGGTGAAACGGTGTCAAAAAGTGTTTGGGGAGGGCGGGGGAGGGGATTTGTTGGAACCCGGAAGTGGGAGGCGGAAACCCGGAAGTGGGAGGCGGAAACCGGAAGTGAGGGGGAGAGGAGCGGGGGAGGCGGGAAAAGGCGTCCGAGGGGGGGAAACGGTGTAAAAAAGTGTTTGGGGAGGGCGGGGGAGGGGATTTGTTGGAACCCGGAAGTGGGAGGCGGAAACCCGGAAGTGGGAGGCGGAAACCGGAAGTGAGGGGGAGAGGAGCGGGGGAGGCGGGAAAAGGCGTCCGAGGGGGTGAAACGGTGTCAAAAAGTGTTTGGGGAGGGCGGGGGAGAGGATTGGGTGGAACCCGGAAGTGGGAGGCGGAAACCCGGAAGTGGGAGGCGGAAACCGGAAGTGAGGGGGAGAGGAGCGGGGGAGGCGGGAAAAGGCGTGCGAGGGGGTGAAACGGTGTCAAAAAGTGTTTGGGGAGGGCGGGGGAGGGGATTGGGTGGAACCCGGAAGTGGGAGGCGGAAACCCGGAAGTGGGAGGCGGAAACCGGAAGTGAGGGGGAGAGGAGCAGGGGAGGCGGGAAAAGGCGTCCGAGGGGGTGAAACGGTGTAAAAAAGTGTTTGGGGAGGGCGGGGGAGGGGATTTGTTGGAACCCGGAAGTGGGAGGCGGAAACCCGGAAGTGGGAGGCGGAAACCGGAAGTGAGGGGGAGAGGAGCGGGGGAGGCGGGAAAAGGCGTCCGAGGGGGTGAAACGGTGTAAAAAAGTGTTTGGGGAGGGCGGGGGAGGGGATTTGTTGGAACCCGGAAGTGGGAGTCGTAAACCCGGAAGTGGGAGGCGGAAACCGGAAGTGAGGGGGAGAGGAGCGGGGGAGGCGGGAAAAGGCGTCCGAGGGGGTGAAACGGTGTAAAAAAGTGCTTGGGGAGGGTGGGGGAGGGGATTGGGTGGAACCCGGAAGTGGAAGGCGGAAACCCGGAAGTGGGAGGCGGAAACCGGAAGTGAGGGGGAGAGGAGCGGGGGAGGCGGGAAAAGGCGTCCGAGGGGGTGAAACGGTGTAAAAAAGTGCTTGGGGAGGGCGGGGGAGGGGATTGGGTGGAACCCGGAAGTGGGAGGCGGAAACCCGGAAGTGGGAGGCGGAAACCGGAAGTGAGGGGGAGAGGAGCGGGGGAGGCGGGAAAAGGCGTCCGAGGGGGTGAAACGGTGTCAAAAAGTGTTTGGGGAGGGCGGGGGAGGGGATTTGTTGGAACCCGGAAGTGGAAGGCGGAAACCCGGAAGTGGGAGGCGGAAACCGGAAGTGAGGGGGAGAGGAGCGGGGGAGGCGGGAAAAGGCGTCCGAGGGGGTGAAACGGTGTCAAAAAGTGTTTGGGGAGGGCGGGGGAGGGGATTTGTTGGAACCCGGAAGTGGGAGGCGGAAACCCGGAAGTGGGAGGCGGAAACCGGAAGTGAGGGGGAGAGGAGCGGGGGAGGCGGGAAAAGGCGTCCGAGGGGGGGAAACGGTGTCAAAAAGTGTTTGGGGAGGGCGGGGGAGGGGATTGGGTGGAACCCGGAAGTGGGAGGCGGAAACCCGGAAGTGGCAGGCGGAAACCGGAAGTGAGGGGGAGAGGAGCGGGGGAGGCGGGAAAAGGCGTCCGAGGGGGGGAAACGGTGTAAAAAAGTGTTTGGGGAGGGCGGGGGAGGGGATTGGGTGGAACCCGGAAGTGGGAGGCGGAAACCCGGAAGTGGGAGGCCGAAACCGGAAGTGAGGGGGAGAGGAGCGGGGGAGGCGGGAAAAGGCGTCCGAGGGGGTGAAACGGTGTCAAAAAGTGTTTGGGGAGGGAGGGGGAGGGGATTGGGTGGAACCCGGAAGTGGGAGGCGGAAACCCGGAAGTGGGAGGCGGAAACCGGAAGTGAGGGGGAGAGGAGCGGGGGAGGCGGGAAAAGGCGTCCGAGGGGTGAAACGGTGTCAAAAAGTGTGTGGGGAGGGCGGGGGAGGGGATTTGTTGGAACCCGGAAGTGGGAGGCGGAAACCCGGAAGTGGGAGGCGGAAACTGGAAGTGAGGGGGAGAGGAGCGGGGGAGGCGGGAAAAGGCGTCCGAGGGGGTGAAACGGTGTAAAAAAGTGTTTGGGGAGGGCGGGGGAGGGGATTGGGTGGAACCCGGAAGTGGGAGGCGGAAACCCGGAAGTGGGAGGCCGAAACCGGAAGTGAGGGGGAGAGGAGCGGGGGAGGCGGGAAAAGGCGTCCGAGGGGGTGAAACGGTGTCAAAAAGTGTTTGGGGAGGGCGGGGGAGGGGATTGGGTGGAACCCGGAAGTGGGAGGCGGAAACCCGGAAGTGGGAGTCGGAAACCGGAAGTGAGGGGGAGAGGAGCGGGGGAGGCGGGAAAAGGCGTCCGAGGGGTGAAACGGTGTAAAAAAGTGTGTGGGGAGGGCGGGGGAGGGGATTTGTTGGAACCCGGAAGTGGGAGGCGGAAACCCGGAAGTGGGAGGCGGAAACCGGAAGTGAGGGGGAGAGGAGCGGGGGAGGCGGGAAAAGGCGTCCGAGGGGGGGAAACGGTGTAAAAAAGTGTTTGGGGAGGGCGGGGGAGGGGATTGGGTGGAACCCGGAAGTGGGAGGCGGAAACCCGGAAGTGGGAGGCCGAAACCGGAAGTGAGGGGGAGAGGAGCGGGGGAGGCGGGAAAAGGCGTCCGAGGGGGTGAAACGGTGTAAAAAAGTGCTTGGGGAGGGCGGGGGAGGGGATTTGTTGGAACCCGGAAGTGGGAGGCGGAAACCCGGAAGTGGGAGGCCGAAACCGGAAGTGAGGGGGAGAGGAGCGGGGGAGGCGGGAAAAGGCGTCCGAGGGGGTGAAATGGTGTCAAAAAGTGTTTGGGGAGGGCGGGGGAGGGGATTTGTTGGAACCCGGAAGTGGGAGGCGGAAACCCGGAAGTGGGAGGCCGAAACCGGAAGTGAGGGGGAGAGGAGCGGGGGAGGCGGGAAAAGGCGTCCGAGGGGGTGAAACGGTGTCAAAAAGTGTTTGGGGAGGGCGGGGGAGGGGATTTGTTGGAACCCGGAAGTGGGAGGCGGAAACCCGGAAGTGGGAGGCGGAAACCGGAAGTGAGGGGGAGAGGAGCGGGGGAGGCGGGAAAAGGCGTCCGAGGGGGTGAAACGGTGTAAAAAAGTGCTTGGGGAGGGCGGGGGAGGGGATTTGTTGGAACCCGGAAGTGGGAGGCGGAAACCCGGAAGTGGGAGGCGGAAACCGGAAGTGAGGGGGAGAGGAGCGGGGGAGGCGGGAAAAGGCGTCCGAGGGGGTGAAACGGTGTCAAAAAGTGTTTGGGGAGGGCGGGGGAGGGGATTGGGTGGAACCCGGAAGTGGGAGGCGGAAACCCGGAAGTGGGAGGCCGAAACCGGAAGTGAGGGGGAGAGGAGCGGGGGAGGCGGGAAAAGGCGTCCGAGGGGGGGAAACGGTGTCAAAAAGTGTTTGGGGAGGGCGGGGGAGGGGATTTGTTGGAACCCGGAAGTGGGAGGCGGAAACCCGGAAGTGGGAGTCGGAAACCGGAAGTGAGGGGGAGAGGAGCGGGGGAGGCGGGAAAAGGCGTCCGAGGGGGTGAAACGGTGTCAAAAAGTGTTTGGGGAGGGCGGGGGAGGGGATTGGGTGGAACCCGGAAGTGGGAGGCGGAAACCCGGAAGTGGGAGGCGGAAACCGGAAGTGAGGGGGAGAGGAGCGGGGGAGGCGGGAAAAGGCGTCCGAGGGGGTGAAACGGTGTCAAAAAGTGTTTGGGGAGGGCGGGGAGGGGATTGGGTGGAACCCGGAAGTGGGAGGCGGAAACCCGGAAGTGGGAGGCCGAAACCGGAAGTGAGGGGGAGAGGAGCGGGGGAGGCGGGAAAAGGCGTCCGAGGGGTGAAACGGTTTCAAAAAGTGTGTGGGGAGGGCGGGGGAGGGGATTTGTTGGAACCCGGAAGTGGGAGGCGGAAACCCGGAAGTGGGAGGCGGAAACTGGAAGTGAGGGGGAGAGGAGCGGGGGAGGCGGGAAAAGGCGTCCGAGGGGGTGAAACGGTGTAAAAAAGTGTTTGGGGAGGGCGGGGGAGGGGATTGGGTGGAACCCGGAAGTGGGAGGCGGAAACCCGGAAGTGGGAGGCCGAAACCGGAAGTGAGGGGGAGAGGAGCGGGGGAGGCGGGAAAAGGCGTCCGAGGGGGGGAAACGGTGTCAAAAAGTGTTTGGGGAGGGCGGGGGAGGGGATTGGGTGGAACCCGGAAGTGGGAGGCGGAAACCCGGAAGTGGGAGGCCGAAACCGGAAGTGAGGGGGAGAGGAGCGGGGGAGGCGGGAAAAGGCGTCCGAGGGGGTGAAACGGTGTAAAAAAGTGTTTGGGGAGGGCGGGGGAGGGGATTTGTTGGAACCCGGAAGTGGGAGTCGTAAACCCGGAAGTGGGAGGCGGAAACCGGAAGTGAGGGGGAGAGGAGCGGGGGAGGCGGGAAAAGGCGCCCGAGGGGGTGAAACGGTGTCAAAAAGTGTTTGGGGAGGGCGGGGGAGGGGATTTGTTGGAACCCGGAAGTGGGAGGCGGAAACCCGGAAGTGGGAGGCCGAAACCGGAAGTGAGGGGGAGAGGAGCGGGGGAGGCGGGAAAAGGCGTCCGAGGGGGGGAAACGGTGTCAAAAAGTGTTTGGGGAGGGCGGGGGAGGGGATTGGGTGGAACCCGGAAGTGGGAGGCGGAAACCCGGAAGTGGGAGGCCGAAACCGGAAGTGAGGGGGAGAGGAGCGGGGGAGGCGGGAAAAGGCGTCCGAGGGGGTGAAACGGTGTCAAAAAGTGTTTGGGGAGGGCGGGGGAGGGGATTGGGTGGAACCCGGAAGTGGGAGGCGGAAACCCGGAAGTGGGAGGCCGAAACCGGAAGTGAGGGGGAGAGGAGCAGGGGAGGCGGGAAAAGGCGTCCGAGGGGGTGAAACGGTGTCAAAAAGTGTTTGGGGAGGGCGGGGGAGGGGATTGGGTGGAACCCGGAAGTGGGAGGCGGAAACCCGGAAGTGGGAGGCCGAAACCGGAAGTGAGGGGGAGAGGAGCGGGGGAGGCGGGAAAAGGCGCCCGAGGGGGTGAAACGGTGTCAAAAAGTGTTTGGGGAGGGCGGGGGAGGGGATTGGGTGGAACCCGGAAGTGGGAGGCGGAAACCCGGAAGTGGGAGGCGGAAACCGGAAGTGAGGGGGAGAGGAGCGGGGGAGGCGGGAAAAGGCGTCCGAGGGGGTGAAACGGTGTAAAAAAGTGCTTGGGGAGGGCGGGGGAGGGGATTTGTTGGAACCCGGAAGTGGGAGGCGGAAACCCGGAAGTGGGAGGCCGAAACCGGAAGTGAGGGGGAGAGGAGCGGGGGAGGCGGGAAAAGGCGTCCGAGGGGGTGAAACGGTGTCAAAAAGTGTTTGGGGAGGGCGGGGAGGGGATTTGTTGGAACCCGGAAGTGGGAGGCGGAAACCCGGAAGTGGGAGGCGGAAACCGGAAGTGAGGGGGAGAGGAGCGGGGGAGGCGGGAAAAGGCGTCCGAGGGGGGGAAACGGTGTCAAAAAGTGTTTGGGGAGGGCGGGGGAGGGGATTTGTTGGAACCCGGAAGTGGGAGGCGGAAACCCGGAAGTGGGAGGCGGAAACCGGAAGTGAGGGGGAGAGGAGCGGGGGAGGCGGGAAAAGGCGTCCGAGGGGGTGAAACGGTGTAAAAAAGTGCTTGGGGAGGGCGGGGGAGGGGATTTGTTGGAACCCGGAAGTGGGAGGCGGAAACCCGGAAGTGGGAGGCCGAAACCGGAAGTGAGGGGGAGAGGAGCGGGGGAGGCGGGAAAAGGCGTCCGAGGGGGTGAAACGGTGTCAAAAAGTGTTTGGGGAGGGCGGGGGAGGGGATTGGGTGGAACCCGGAAGTGGGAGGCGGAAACCCGGAAGTGGGAGGCGGAAACCGGAAGTGAGGGGGAGAGGAGCGGGGGAGGCGGGAAAAGGCGTCCGAGGGGGGGAAACGGTGTAAAAAAGTGTTTGGGGAGGGCGGGGGAGGGGATTGGGTGGAACCCGGAAGTGGGAGGCGGAAACCCGGAAGTGGGAGGCGGAAACCGGAAGTGAGGGGGAGAGGAGCGGGGGAGGCGGGAAAAGGCGTCCGAGGGGGTGAAACGGTGTAAAAAAGTGTTTGGGGAGGGCGGGGGAGGGGATTGGGTGGAACCCGGAAGTGGGAGGCGGAAACCCGGAAGTGGGAGGCGGAAACCGGAAGTGAGGGGGAGAGGAGCGGGGGAGGCGGGAAAAGGCGTCCGAGGGGGTGAAACGGTGTCAAAAAGTGTTTGGGGAGGGCGGGGGAGGGGATTTGTTGGAACCCGGAAGTGGGAGGCGGAAACCCGGAAGTGGGAGGCGGAAACCGGAAGTGAGGGGGAGAGGAGCGGGGGAGGCGGGAAAAGGCGTCCGAGGGGGGGAAACGGTGTAAAAAAGTGTTTGGGGAGGGCGGGGGAGGGGATTGGGTGGAACCCGGAAGTGGGAGGCGGAAACCCGGAAGTGGGAGGCGGAAACCGGAAGTGAGGGGGAGAGGAGCGGGGGAGGCGGGAAAAGGCGTCCGAGGGGGTGAAACGGTGTCAAAAAGTGTTTGGGGAGGGCGGGGGAGGGGATTGGGTGGAACCCGGAAGTGGGAGGCGGAAACCCGGAAGTGGGAGGCGGAAACCGGAAGTGAGGGGGAGAGGAGCGGGGGAGGCGGGAAAAGGCGCCCGAGGGGGTGAAACGGTTTCAAAAAGTGTGTGGGGAGGGCGGGGGAGGGGATTGGGTGGAACCCGGAAGTGGGAGGCGGAAACCCGGAAGTGGGAGGCGGAAACCGGAAGTGAGGGGGAGAGGAGCGGGGGAGGCGGGAAAAGGCGTCCGAGGGGGGGAAACGGTGTCAAAAAGTGTTTGGGGAGGGCGGGGGAGGGGATTTGTTGGAACCCGGAAGTGGGAGGCGGAAACCCGGAAGTGGGAGGCCGAAACCGGAAGTGAGGGGGAGAGGAGCGGGGGAGGCGGAAAAAGGCGTCCGAGGGGGTGAAACGGTGTAAAAAAGTGTTTGGGGAGGGCGGGGGAGGGGATTGGGTGGAACCCGGAAGTGGGAGGCGGAAACCCGGAAGTGGGAGGCGGAAACCGGAAGTGAGGGGGAGAGGAGCGGGGGAGGCGGGAAAAGGCGTCCGAGGGGGTGAAACGGTGTCAAAAAGTGTTTGGGGAGGGCGGGGGAGGGGATTGGGTGGAACCCGGAAGTGGAAGGCGGAAACCCGGAAGTGGGAGGCGGAAACCGGAAGTGAGGGGGAGAGGAGCGGGGGAGGCGGGAAAAGGCGTCCGAGGGGGTGAAACGGTGTCAAAAAGTGTTTGGGGAGGGCGGGGGAGGGGATTGGGTGGAACCCGGAAGTGGGAGGCGGAAACCCGGAAGTGGGAGGCGGAAACCGGAAGTGAGGGGGAGAGGAGCGGGGGAGGCGGGAAAAGGCGTCCGAGGGGGTGAAACGGTGTAAAAAAGTGCTTGGGGAGGGCGGGGGAGGGGATTTGTTGGAACCCGGAAGTGGGAGGCGGAAACCCGGAAGTGGGAGGCGGAAACCGGAAGTGAGGGGGAGAGGAGCGGGGGAGGCGGGAAAAGGCGTGCGAGGGGGTGAAACGGTGTCAAAAAGTGTTTGGGGAGGGCGGGGGAGGGGATTTGTTGGAACCCGGAAGTGGGAGGCGGAAACCCGGAAGTGGGAGGCGGAAACCGGAAGTGAGGGGGAGAGGAGCGGGGGAGGCGGGAAAAGGCGTCCGAGGGGGTGAAACGGTGTAAAAAAGTGTTTGGGGAGGGCGGGGGAGGGGATTTGTTGGAACCCGGAAGTGGGAGGCGGAAACCCGGAAGTGGGAGGCGGAAACCGGAAGTGAGGGGGAGAGGAGCGGGGGAGGCGGGAAAAGGCGCCCGAGGGGGTGAAACGGTTTCAAAAAGTGTGTGGGGAGGGCGGGGGAGGGGATTGGGTGGAACCCGGAAGTGGGAGGCGGAAACCCGGAAGTGGGAGGCGGAAACCGGAAGTGAGGGGGAGAGGAGCGGGGGAGGCGGGAAAAGGCGTCCGAGGGGGGGAAACGGTGTAAAAAAGTGTTTGGGGAGGGCGGGGGAGGGGATTGGGTGGAACCCGGAAGTGGAAGGCGGAAACCCGGAAGTGGGAGGCGGAAACCGGAAGTGAGGGGGAGAGGAGCGGGGGAGGCGGGAAAAGGCGTCCGAGGGGGTGAAACGGTGTAAAAAAGTGCTTGGGGAGGGCGGGGGAGGGGATTGGGTGGAACCCGGAAGTGGGAGGCGGAAACCCGGAAGTGGGAGGCGGAAACCGGAAGTGAGGGGGAGAGGAGCGGGGGAGGCGGGAAAAGGCGTCCGAGGGGGTGAAAGGGTGTAAAAAAGTGTTTGGGGAGGGCAGTGAGGGGATTTGTTGGAACCCGGAAGTGGAAGGCGGAAACCCGGAAGTGGGAGGCGGAAACCGGAAGTGAGGGGGAGAGGAGCGGGGGAGGCGGGAAAAGGCGTCCGAGGGGGGGAAACGGTGTCAAAAAGTGTTTGGGGAGGGCGGGGGAGGGGATTGGGTGGAACCCGGAAGTGGGAGGCGGAAACCCGGAAGTGGGAGGCGGAAACCGGAAGTGAGGGGGAGAGGAGCGGGGGAGGCGGGAAAAGGCGTCCGAGGGGGTGAAACGGTGTCAAAAAGTGTTTGGGGAGGGCGGGGGAGGGGATTGGGTGGAACCCGGAAGTGGGAGGCGGAAACCCGGAAGTGGGAGGCGGAAACCGGAAGTGAGGGGGAGAGGAGCGGGGGAGGCGGGAAAAGGCGTCCGAGGGGGTGAAACGGTGTCAAAAAGTGTTTGGGGAGGGCGGGGGAGGGGATTGGGTGGAACCCGGAAGTGGGAGGCGGAAACCCGGAAGTGGGAGGCCGAAACCGGAAGTGAGGGGGAGAGGAGCGGGGGAGGCGGGAAAAGGCGCCCGAGGGGGGGAAACGGTGTAAAAAAGTGTTTGGGGAGGGCGGGGGAGGGGATTTGTTGGAACCCGGAAGTGGGAGGCGGAAACCCGGAAGTGGGAGGCCGAAACCGGAAGTGAGGGGGAGAGGAGCGGGGGAGGCGGGAAAAGGCGTCCGAGGGGGTGAAACGGTGTCAAAAAGTGTGTGGGGAGGGCGGGGGAGGGGATTGGGTGGAACCCGGAAGTGGGAGGCGGAAACCCGGAAGTGGGAGGCGGAAACCGGAAGTGAGGGGGAGAGGAGCGGGGGAGGCGGGAAAAGGCGTCCGAGGGGGTGAAACGGTGTCAAAAAGTGTTTGGGGAGGGCGGGGGAGGGGATTGGGTGGAACCCGGAAGTGGGAGGCGGAAACCCGGAAGTGGGAGGCGGAAACCGGAAGTGAGGGGGAGAGGAGCGGGGGAGGCGGGAAAAGGCGTCCGAGGGGGGGAAACGGTGTCAAAAAGTGTTTGGGGAGGGCGGGGGAGGGGATTGGGTGGAACCCGGAAGTGGGAGGCGGAAACCCGGAAGTGGGAGGCGGAAACCGGAAGTGAGGGGGAGAGGAGCGGGGGAGGCGGGAAAAGGCGTCCGAGGGGGTGAAACGGTGTCAAAAAGTGTGTGGGGAGGGCGGGGGAGGGGATTGGGTGGAACCCGGAAGTGGGAGGCGGAAACCCGGAAGTGGGAGGCGGAAACCGGAAGTGAGGGGGAGAGGAGCGGGGGAGGCGGGAAAAGGCGTCCGAGGGGGTGAAACGGTGTAAAAAAGTGTTTGGGGAGGGCGGGGGAGGGGATTGGGTGGAACCCGGAAGTGGGAGGCGGAAACCCGGAAGTGGGAGGCGGAAACCGGAAGTGAGGGGGAGAGGAGCGGGGGAGGCGGGAAAAGGCGTCCGAGGGGGGGAAACGGTGTAAAAAAGTGTTTGGGGAGGGCGGGGGAGGGGATTGGGTGGAACCCGGAAGTGGGAGGCGGAAACCCGGAAGTGGGAGGCCGAAACCGGAAGTGAGGGGGAGAGGAGCGGGGGAGGCGGGAAAAGGCGCCCGAGGGGGTGAAACGGTGTCAAAAAGTGTTTGGGGAGGGCGGGGGAGGGGATTGGGTGGAACCCGGAAGTGGGAGGCGGAAACCCGGAAGTGGGATGCCGAAACCGGAAGTGAGGGGGAGAGGAGCGGGGGAGGCGGGAAAAGGCGTCCGAGGGGTGAAACGGTGTAAAAAAGTGTTTGGGGAGGGCGGGGGAGGGGATTTGTTGGAACCCGGAAGTGGGAGGCGGAAACCCGGAAGTGGGAGGCGGAAACCGGAAGTGAGGGGGAGAGGAGCGGGGGAGGCGGGAAAAGGCGTCCGAGGGGGGGAAACGGTGTCAAAAAGTGTTTGGGGAGGGCGGGGGAGGGGATTTGTTGGAACCCGGAAGTGGGAGGCGGAAACCCGGAAGTGGGAGGCCGAAACCGGAAGTGAGGGGGAGAGGAGCGGGGGAGGCGGGAAAAGGCGTCCGAGGGGGTGAAACGGTGTCAAAAAGTGTTTGGGGAGGGCGGGGGAGGGGATTTGTTGGAACCCGGAAGTGGGAGGCGGAAACCCGGAAGTGGGAGGCCGAAACCGGAAGTGAGGGGGAGAGGAGCGGGGGAGGCGGGAAAAGGCGTCCGAGGGGGGGAAACGGTGTCAAAAAGTGTTTGGGGAGGGCGGGGGAGGGGATTTGTTGGAACCCGGAAGTGGGAGGCGGAAACCCGGAAGTGGGAGGCGGAAACCGGAAGTGAGGGGGAGAGGAGCGGGGGAGGCGGGAAAAGGCGTCCGAGGGGGTGAAACGGTGTAAAAAAGTGCTTGGGGAGGGCGGGGGAGGGGATTTGTTGGAACCCGGAAGTGGGAGGCGGAAACCCGGAAGTGGGAGGCGGAAACCGGAAGTGAGGGGGAGAGGAGCGGGGGAGGCGGGAAAAGGCGTCCGAGGGGGTGAAACGGTGTCAAAAAGTGTTTGGGGAGGGCGGGGGAGGGGATTTGTTGGAACCCGGAAGTGGGAGGCGGAAACCCGGAAGTGGGAGGCGGAAACCGGAAGTGAGGGGGAGAGGAGCGGGGGAGGCGGGAAAAGGCGTCCGAGGGGGGGAAACGGTGTCAAAAAGTGTTTGGGGAGGGCGGGGGAGGGGATTGGGTGGAACCCGGAAGTGGGAGGCGGAAACCCGGAAGTGGGAGGCCGAAACCGGAAGTGAGGGGGAGAGGAGCGGGGGAGGCGGGAAAAGGCGTCCGAGGGGGTGAAACGGTGTAAAAAAGTGTTTGGGGAGGGCGGGGGAGGGGATTGGGTGGAACCCGGAAGTGGGAGGCGGAAACCCGGAAGTGGGAGGCGGAAACCGGAAGTGAGGGGGAGAGGAGCGGGGGAGGCGGGAAAAGGCGTCCGAGGGGGTGAAACGGTGTCAAAAAGTGTTTGGGGAGGGCGGGGGAGGGGATTTGTTGGAACCCGGAAGTGGGAGGCGGAAACCCGGAAGTGGGAGGCGGAAACCGGAAGTGAGGGGGAGAGGAGCGGGGGAGGCGGGAAAAGGCGTCCGAGGGGGGGAAACGGTGTAAAAAAGTGTTTGGGGAGGGCGGGGGAGGGGATTGGGTGGAACCCGGAAGTGGGAGGCGGAAACCCGGAAGTGGGAGGCGGAAACCGGAAGTGAGGGGGAGAGGAGCGGGGGAGGCGGGAAAAGGCGTCCGAGGGGGTGAAACGGTGTCAAAAAGTGTTTGGGGAGGGCGGGGGAGGGGATTGGGTGGAACCCGGAAGTGGGAGGCGGAAACCCGGAAGTGGGAGGCGGAAACCGGAAGTGAGGGGGAGAGGAGCGGGGGAGGCGGGAAAAGGCGTCCGAGGGGGTGAAACGGTTTCAAAAAGTGTGTGGGGAGGGCGGGGGAGGGGATTGGGTGGAACCCGGAAGTGGGAGGCGGAAACCCGGAAGTGGGAGGCGGAAACCGGAAGTGAGGGGGAGAGGAGCGGGGGAGGCGGGAAAAGGCGTCCGAGGGGGGGAAACGGTGTCAAAAAGTGTTTGGGGAGGGCGGGGGAGGGGATTTGTTGGAACCCGGAAGTGGGAGGCGGAAACCCGGAAGTGGGAGGCCGAAACCGGAAGTGAGGGGGAGAGGAGCGGGGGAGGCGGGAAAAGGCGTCCGAGGGGGTGAAACGGTGTAAAAAAGTGTTTGGGGAGGGCGGGGGAGGGGATTGGGTGGAACCCGGAAGTGGGAGGCGGAAACCCGGAAGTGGGAGGCGGAAACCGGAAGTGAGGGGGAGAGGAGCGGGGGAGGCGGGAAAAGGCGTCCGAGGGGGTGAAACGGTGTCAAAAAGTGTTTGGGGAGGGCGGGGGAGGGGATTGGGTGGAACCCGGAAGTGGAAGGCGGAAACCCGGAAGTGGGAGGCCGAAACCGGAAGTGAGGGGGAGAGGAGCGGGGGAGGCGGGAAAAGGCGTCCGAGGGGGTGAAACGGTGTCAAAAAGTGTTTGGGGAGGGCGGGGGAGGGGATTGGGTGGAACCCGGAAGTGGGAGGCGGAAACCCGGAAGTGGGAGGCGGAAACCGGAAGTGAGGGGGAGAGGAGCGGGGGAGGCGGGAAAAGGCGTCCGAGGGGGTGAAACGGTGTAAAAAAGTGCTTGGGGAGGGCGGGGGAGGGGATTTGTTGGAACCCGGAAGTGGGAGGCGGAAACCCGGAAGTGGGAGGCCGAAACCGGAAGTGAGGGGGAGAGGAGCGGGGGAGGCGGGAAAAGGCGTGCGAGGGGGTGAAACGGTGTCAAAAAGTGTTTGGGGAGGGCGGGGGAGGGGATTTGTTGGAACCCGGAAGTGGGAGGCGGAAACCCGGAAGTGGGAGGCCGAAACCGGAAGTGAGGGGGAGAGGAGCGGGGGAGGCGGGAAAAGGCGTCCGAGGGGGTGAAACGGTGTAAAAAAGTGTTTGGGGAGGGCGGGGGAGGGGATTTGTTGGAACCCGGAAGTGGGAGGCGGAAACCCGGAAGTGGGAGGCGGAAACCGGAAGTGAGGGGGAGAGGAGCGGGGGAGGCGGGAAAAGGCGCCCGAGGGGGTGAAACGGTTTCAAAAAGTGTGTGGGGAGGGCGGGGGAGGGGATTGGGTGGAACCCGGAAGTGGGAGGCGGAAACCCGGAAGTGGGAGGCGGAAACCGGAAGTGAGGGGGAGAGGAGCGGGGGAGGCGGGAAAAGGCGTCCGAGGGGGTGAAACGGTGTAAAAAAGTGCTTGGGGAGGGCGGGGGAGGGGATTGGGTGGAACCCGGAAGTGGAAGGCGGAAACCCGGAAGTGGGAGGCGGAAACCGGAAGTGAGGGGGAGAGGAGCGGGGGAGGCGGGAAAAGGCGTCCGAGGGGGTGAAACGGTGTAAAAAAGTGCTTGGGGAGGGCGGGGGAGGGGATTGGGTGGAACCCGGAAGTGGAAGGCGGAAACCCGGAAGTGGGAGGCGGAAACCGGAAGTGAGGGGGAGAGGAGCGGGGGAGGCGGGAAAAGGCGTCCGAGGGGGTGAAAGGGTGTAAAAAAGTGTTTGGGGAGGGCAGTGAGGGGATTTGTTGGAACCCGGAAGTGGAAGGCGGAAACCCGGAAGTGGGAGGCGGAAACCGGAAGTGAGGGGGAGAGGAGCGGGGGAGGCGGGAAAAGGCGTCCGAGGGGGGGAAACGGTGTCAAAAAGTGTTTGGGGAGGGCGGGGGAGGGGATTTGTTGGAACCCGGAAGTGGGAGGCGGAAACCCGGAAGTGGGAGGCGGAAACCGGAAGTGAGGGGGAGAGGAGCGGGGGAGGCGGGAAAAGGCGTCCGAGGGGGTGAAACGGTGTCAAAAAGTGTTTGGGGAGGGCGGGGGAGGGGATTGGGTGGAACCCGGAAGTGGGAGGCGGAAACCCGGAAGTGGGAGGCCGAAACCGGAAGTGAGGGGGAGAGGAGCGGGGGAGGCGGGAAAAGGCGTCCGAGGGGGTGAAACGGTGTCAAAAAGTGTTTGGGGAGGGCGGGGGAGGGGATTGGGTGGAACCCGGAAGTGGGAGGCGGAAACCCGGAAGTGGGAGGCCGAAACCGGAAGTGAGGGGGAGAGGAGCGGGGGAGGCGGGAAAAGGCGCCCGAGGGGGGGAAACGGTGTAAAAAAGTGTTTGGGGAGGGCGGGGGAGGGGATTTGTTGGAACCCGGAAGTGGGAGGCGGAAACCCGGAAGTGGGAGGCCGAAACCGGAAGTGAGGGGGAGAGGAGCGGGGGAGGCGGGAAAAGGCGTCCGAGGGGGTGAAACGGTGTCAAAAAGTGTGTGGGGAGGGCGGGGGAGGGGATTGGGTGGAACCCGGAAGTGGGAGGCGGAAACCCGGAAGTGGGAGGCGGAAACCGGAAGTGAGGGGGAGAGGAGCGGGGGAGGCGGGAAAAGGCGTCCGAGGGGGTGAAACGGTGTCAAAAAGTGTTTGGGGAGGGCGGGGGAGGGGATTGGGTGGAACCCGGAAGTGGGAGGCGGAAACCCGGAAGTGGGAGGCCGAAACCGGAAGTGAGGGGGAGAGGAGCGGGGGAGGCGGGAAAAGGCGTCCGAGGGGGTGAAACGGTGTCAAAAAGTGTTTGGGGAGGGCGGGGGAGGGGATTTGTTGGAACCCGGAAGTGGGAGGCGGAAACCCGGAAGTGGGAGGCGGAAACCGGAAGTGAGGGGGAGAGGAGCGGGGGAGGCGGGAAAAGGCGTCCGAGGGGGTGAAACGGTGTCAAAAAGTGTGTGGGGAGGGCGGGGGAGGGGATTGGGTGGAACCCGGAAGTGGGAGGCGGAAACCCGGAAGTGGGAGGCGGAAACCGGAAGTGAGGGGGAGAGGAGCGGGGGAGGCGGGAAAAGGCGTCCGAGGGGGTGAAATGGTTTCAAAAAGTGTGTGGGGAGGGCGGGGGAGGGGATTGGGTGGAACCCGGAAGTGGGAGGCGGAAACCCGGAAGTGGGAGGCCGAAACCGGAAGTGAGGGGGAGAGGAGCGGGGGAGGCGGGAAAAGGCGTCCGAGGGGGGGAAACGGTGTAAAAAAGTGTTTGGGGAGGGCGGGGGAGGGGATTTGTTGGAACCCGGAAGTGGGAGGCGGAAACCCGGAAGTGGGAGGCGGAAACCGGAAGTGAGGGGGAGAGGAGCGGGGGAGGCGGGAAAAGGCGTCCGAGGGGGTGAAACGGTTTCAAAAAGTGTTTGGGGAGGGCGGGGGAGGGGATTTGTTGGAACCCGGAAGTGGGAGGCGGAAACCCGGAAGTGGGAGGCGGAAACCGGAAGTGAGGGGGAGAGGAGCGGGGGAGGCGGGAAAAGGCGTCCGAGGGGGTGAAAGGGTGTAAAAAAGTGTTTGGGGAGGGCGGGGGAGGGGATTGGGTGGAACCCGGAAGTGGGAGGCGGAAACCCGGAAGTGGGAGTCGGAAACCGGAAGTGAGGGGGAGAGGAGCGGGGGAGGCGGGAAAAGGCGTCCGAGGGGGTGAAACGGTTTCAAAAAGTGTGTGGGGAGGGCGGGGGAGGGGATTGGGTGGAACCCGGAAGTGGGAGGCGGAAACCCGGAAGTGGGAGGCGGAAACCGGAAGTGAGGGGGAGAGGAGCGGGGGAGGCGGGAAAAGGCGTCCGAGGGGGGGAAACGGTGTCAAAAAGTGTTTGGGGAGGGCGGGGGAGGGGATTTGTTGGAACCCGGAAGTGGGAGGCGGAAACCCGGAAGTGGGAGGCCGAAACCGGAAGTGAGGGGGAGAGGAGCGGGGGAGGCGGGAAAAGGCGTCCGAGGGGGTGAAACGGTGTCAAAAAGTGTTTGGGGAGGGCGGGGGAGGGGATTGGGTGGAACCCGGAAGTGGGAGGCGGAAACCCGGAAGTGGGAGGCCGAAACCGGAAGTGAGGGGGAGAGGAGCGGGGGAGGCGGGAAAAGGCGTCCGAGGGGGTGAAACGGTGTCAAAAAGTGTTTGGGGAGGGCGGGGGAGGGGATTGGGTGGAACCCGGAAGTGGAAGGCGGAAACCCGGAAGTGGGAGGCCGAAACCGGAAGTGAGGGGGAGAGGAGCGGGGGAGGCGGGAAAAGGCGTCCGAGGGGGTGAAACGGTGTCAAAAAGTGTTTGGGGAGGGCGGGGGAGGGGATTGGGTGGAACCCGGAAGTGGGAGGCGGAAACCCGGAAGTGGGAGGCGGAAACCGGAAGTGAGGGGGAGAGGAGCGGGGGAGGCGGGAAAAGGCGTCCGAGGGGGTGAAACGGTGTAAAAAAGTGCTTGGGGAGGGCGGGGGAGGGGATTTGTTGGAACCCGGAAGTGGGAGGCGGAAACCCGGAAGTGGGAGGCCGAAACCGGAAGTGAGGGGGAGAGGAGCGGGGGAGGCGGGAAAAGGCGTGCGAGGGGGTGAAACGGTGTCAAAAAGTGTTTGGGGAGGGCGGGGGAGGGGATTTGTTGGAACCCGGAAGTGGGAGGCGGAAACCCGGAAGTGGGAGGCCGAAACCGGAAGTGAGGGGGAGAGGAGCGGGGGAGGCGGGAAAAGGCGTCCGAGGGGGTGAAACGGTGTAAAAAAGTGTTTGGGGAGGGCGGGGGAGGGGATTTGTTGGAACCCGGAAGTGGGAGGCGGAAACCCGGAAGTGGGAGGCCGAAACCGGAAGTGAGGGGGAGAGGAGCGGGGGAGGCGGGAAAAGGCGCCCGAGGGGGTGAAACGGTTTCAAAAAGTGTGTGGGGAGGGCGGGGGAGGGGATTGGGTGGAACCCGGAAGTGGGAGGCGGAAACCCGGAAGTGGGAGGCGGAAACCGGAAGTGAGGGGGAGAGGAGCGGGGGAGGCGGGAAAAGGCGTCCGAGGGGGTGAAACGGTGTAAAAAAGTGTGTGGGGAGGGCGGGGGAGGGGATTGGGTGGAACCCGGAAGTGGAAGGCGGAAACCCGGAAGTGGGAGGCGGAAACCGGAAGTGAGGGGGAGAGGAGCGGGGGAGGCGGGAAAAGGCGTCCGAGGGGGTGAAACGGTGTAAAAAAGTGCTTGGGGAGGGCGGGGGAGGGGATTGGGTGGAACCCGGAAGTGGAAGGCGGAAACCCGGAAGTGGGAGGCGGAAACCGGAAGTGAGGGGGAGAGGAGCGGGGGAGGCGGGAAAAGGCGTCCGAGGGGGTGAAAGGGTGTAAAAAAGTGTTTGGGGAGGGCAGTGAGGGGATTTGTTGGAACCCGGAAGTGGAAGGCGGAAACCCGGAAGTGGGAGGCGGAAACCGGAAGTGAGGGGGAGAGGAGCGGGGGAGGCGGGAAAAGGCGTCCGAGGGGGGGAAACGGTGTCAAAAAGTGTTTGGGGAGGGCGGGGGAGGGGATTGGGTGGAACCCGGAAGTGGGAGGCGGAAACCCGGAAGTGGGAGGCGGAAACCGGAAGTGAGGGGGAGAGGAGCGGGGGAGGCGGGAAAAGGCGTCCGAGGGGGTGAAACGGTGTCAAAAAGTGTTTGGGGAGGGCGGGGGAGGGGATTGGGTGGAACCCGGAAGTGGGAGGCGGAAACCCGGAAGTGGGAGGCCGAAACCGGAAGTGAGGGGGAGAGGAGCGGGGGAGGCGGGAAAAGGCGTCCGAGGGGGTGAAACGGTGTCAAAAAGTGTTTGGGGAGGGCGGGGGAGGGGATTGGGTGGAACCCGGAAGTGGGAGGCGGAAACCCGGAAGTGGGAGGCCGAAACCGGAAGTGAGGGGGAGAGGAGCGGGGGAGGCGGGAAAAGGCGCCCGAGGGGGGGAAACGGTGTAAAAAAGTGTTTGGGGAGGGCGGGGGAGGGGATTTGTTGGAACCCGGAAGTGGGAGGCGGAAACCCGGAAGTGGGAGGCCGAAACCGGAAGTGAGGGGGAGAGGAGCGGGGGAGGCGGGAAAAGGCGTCCGAGGGGGTGAAACGGTGTCAAAAAGTGTGTGGGGAGGGCGGGGGAGGGGATTGGGTGGAACCCGGAAGTGGGAGGCGGAAACCCGGAAGTGGGAGGCGGAAACCGGAAGTGAGGGGGAGAGGAGCGGGGGAGGCGGGAAAAGGCGTCCGAGGGGGTGAAACGGTGTCAAAAAGTGTTTGGGGAGGGCGGGGGAGGGGATTGGGTGGAACCCGGAAGTGGGAGGCGGAAACCCGGAAGTGGGAGGCCGAAACCGGAAGTGAGGGGGAGAGGAGCGGGGGAGGCGGGAAAAGGCGTCCGAGGGGGTGAAACGGTGTCAAAAAGTGTTTGGGGAGGGCGGGGGAGGGGATTTGTTGGAACCCGGAAGTGGGAGGCGGAAACCCGGAAGTGGGAGGCGGAAACCGGAAGTGAGGGGGAGAGGAGCGGGGGAGGCGGGAAAAGGCGTCCGAGGGGGTGAAACGGTGTCAAAAAGTGTGTGGGGAGGGCGGGGGAGGGGATTGGGTGGAACCCGGAAGTGGGAGGCGGAAACCCGGAAGTGGGAGGCGGAAACCGGAAGTGAGGGGGAGAGGAGCGGGGGAGGCGGGAAAAGGCGTCCGAGGGGGTGAAATGGTTTCAAAAAGTGTGTGGGGAGGGCGGGGGAGGGGATTGGGTGGAACCCGGAAGTGGGAGTCGGAAACCCGGAAGTGGGAGGCCGAAACCGGAAGTGAGGGGGAGAGGAGCGGGGGAGGCGGGAAAAGGCGTCCGAGGGGGGGAAACGGTGTAAAAAAGTGTTTGGGGAGGGCGGGGGAGGGGATTTGTTGGAACCCGGAAGTGGGAGGCGGAAACCCGGAAG
The DNA here is from genome assembly GCF_040807025.1 of Struthio camelus. Classification (NCBI taxonomy): domain Eukaryota; kingdom Metazoa; phylum Chordata; class Aves; order Struthioniformes; family Struthionidae; genus Struthio; species Struthio camelus. Next base: position 47,123,642 of record NC_090947.1, on the reverse strand, counting down.
TGGGAGGCGGAAACCGGAAGTGAGGGGGAGAGGAGCGGGGGAGGCGGGAAAAGGCGTCCGAGGGGGTGAAACGGTTTCAAAAAGTGTTTGGGGAGGGCGGGGGAGGGGATTTGTTGGAACCCGGAAGTGGGAGGCGGAAACCCGGAAGTGGGAGGCGGAAACCGGAAGTGAGGGGGAGAGGAGCGGGGGAGGCGGGAAAAGGCGTCCGAGGGGGGGAAACGGTGTCAAAAAGTGTTTGGGGAGGGCGGGGGAGGGGATTGGGTGGAACCCGGAAGTGGGAGGCGGAAACCCGGAAGTGGGAGGCCGAAACCGGAAGTGAGGGGGAGAGGAGCGGGGGAGGCGGGAAAAGGCGTCCGAGGGGGTGAAACGGTGTAAAAAAGTGTTTGGGGAGGGCGGGGGAGGGGATTGGGTGGAACCCGGAAGTGGGAGGCGGAAACCCGGAAGTGGGAGGCGGAAACCGGAAGTGAGGGGGAGAGGAGCGGGGGAGGCGGGAAAAGGCGTCCGAGGGGGTGAAACGGTGTCAAAAAGTGTTTGGGGAGGGCGGGGGAGGGGATTTGTTGGAACCCGGAAGTGGGAGGCGGAAACCCGGAAGTGGGAGGCCGAAACCGGAAGTGAGGGGGAGAGGAGCGGGGGAGGCGGGAAAAGGCGCCCGAGGGGGTGAAACGGTGTAAAAAAGTGTTTGGGGAGGGCGGGGGAGGGGATTGGGTGGAACCCGGAAGTGGGAGGCGGAAACCCGGAAGTGGGAGGCGGAAACCGGAAGTGAGGGGGAGAGGAGCGGGGGAGGCGGGAAAAGGCGTCCGAGGGGGTGAAACGGTGTAAAAAAGTGTTTGGGGAGGGCGGGGGAGGGGATTGGGTGGAACCCGGAAGTGGGAGGCGGAAACCCGGAAGTGGGAGGCGGAAACCGGAAGTGAGGGGGAGAGGAGCGGGGGAGGCGGGAAAAGGCGTCCGAGGGGGTGAAACGGTTTCAAAAAGTGTGTGGGGAGGGCGGGGAAGGGGATTGGGTGGAACCCGGAAGTGGGAGGCGGAAACCCGGAAGTGGGAGGCCGAAACCGGAAGTGAGGGGGAGAGGAGCAGGGGAGGCGGGAAAAGGCGTCCGAGGGGGGGAAACGGTGTCAAAAAGTGTTTGGGGAGGGCGGGGGAGGGGATTGGGTGGAACCCGGAAGTGGGAGGCGGAAACCCGGAAGTGGGAGGCGGAAACCGGAAGTGAGGGGGAGAGGAGCGGGGGAGGCGGGAAAAGGCGTCCGAGGGGGTGAAGCGGCGTAAAAAAGTGTGTGGGGAGGGCGGGGGAGGGGATTGGGTGGAACCCGGAAGTGGGAGGCGGAAACCCGGAAGTGGGAGGCCGAAACCGGAAGTGAGGGGGAGAGGAGCGGGGGAGGCGGGAAAAGGCGTCCGAGGGGGTGAAACGGTGTAAAAAAGTGCTTGGGGAGGGCGGGGGAGGGGATTGGGTGGAACCCGGAAGTGGAAGGCGGAAACCCGGAAGTGGGAGGCGGAAACTGGAAGTGAGGGGGAGAGGAGCGGGGGAGGCGGGAAAAGGCGTCCGAGGGGGTGAAACGGTGTAAAAAAGTGCTTGGGGAGGGCGGGGGAGGGGATTGGGTGGAACCCGGAAGTGGGAGGCGGAAACCCGGAAGTGGGAGGCGGAAACCGGAAGTGAGGGGGAGAGGAGCGGGGGAGGCGGGAAAAGGCGTCCGAGGGGGTGAAAGGGTGTAAAAAAGTGTTTGGGGA